>NC_048269.2:33504504-34163004 GCF_005286985.2 Setaria viridis | reverse complement strand
GATGATGTCCTTGCATCAATCACCATGCATTCGCGCCGTGGCCTGGGCAATGATGGTGTCTTCGATCCGTTAACCTCCGAGTTAACAATGTCGATGCCTGGGCAAAGACAGAGTCAAGCAAAATCAACACATACACATGCAAGAAAACCAACAACGCAGCAACATGGACGGCGGCATGCTGATAACCGTGTTCTATGTATAATTATGGAACTGATCGAAGTTGGGAAAGCAGGCAGGCTCATGCACATCACTGGGCATTGCTCCCTTGCAGGCAAAGGGGCGAACACCTAGCGTGCACCCGCCGGCGACACACCACAGGACACAGAATGCAAAACGGCGACGGCGACGGCAACGGCGCCTGGCGAGACAGCAATTGAGCAGAGAAGATCGGGCGGTCCTAACAGCCGCTGTATCGACCACGTGCGGCCCAGATCGGGCGTGGACCGCGGCCAGGGACTCGGCCGTCCTTGTCACGCAGGCGCCGCCCGCGGCGTTGCTGGGGCTCGTCGCCGGTCGCCTCTTCGTCGTTAGAGAAGCTCTCGCGCGATCCGGGTTGGCCCGGCCAAGGAGACGACGGCCCGGCGGCCGGCCGGCTTCGGGAGATACGCGCGGCCGGAAGCTCGCACCACGTCGCCATCTTCGCCTCCACGGGCAGCCTGCAACAAATTCGCACCTGCTGCTATCTTTCTAAGGCTGCCACTGAACACGTACAACTAGAGCGACAACACCCATTCCCTTGTACGCAACGATCAAGCTCCCTGGGTTCATTGAGCCGTCACCTCTGCTTGCCGGATCTTCAGTTTATTGGGATCGATTGGTAAGATAAGATGCGACGTAGATAGCCATCTTCAGTTTATCGGGCAACATTGTGTGATTCAGTGCTCGTTTGCTGGCTGGCCTCTGAAACCCTGAACGGTACTTGGTTTATTTAGTTGAAAACATCAGCAGATGAAGCTGCCATTAGGTTCATGCTAGTTTCTGCTTGATGGCTAGTGACATTAATGTACCATCCTATTTTGATCATACTAGTAAATAAGGAATAGATCCTCAACCATTAGCTAAGCTAGATATATTGTTTTCAATAAGTAGGCAGTAATTGTAGTCTTTCAGTTTTGCTAAAAAAACAGTCGGCACAGCTAATTTGCAACTGTTACATTGTAGCACTTTATTTTTCGTTTATCCAAAGCGAATTCCCTCAAATGCATCTACCAGTATGTTAATCATTTTCAAGTGTTAGGCATTTTATTTCCTGTATTTGAAGCACCCATCTAGTACTCGAAAGGATAATTCAATTGACAATCCGTTTAACTGATTGTATGTGATGATGTAGGAAAAGATGGTTGATTATTTGGTACCGGTCCACAATTTTGGTTCCTTGTAACAGGTTCCTCCTACTTTTTAACCATCCGATCTGGACCGATGGACGGCTCCTAAAACCTTCAAGCACCGTTAAAAATGTCCTAAAACAACGTATAATTTGTGACGGAGGGACTACTCGTTAACAAATATTTATGCTTACGAGTCCGTAGTCAACACACTTGGTCGAATCCTTGACTGAAGCTTAGGAGGATACTTGGTTCCGACTATTTTCAATACTATTTGTATAATTTCGATTTTGTTTCAGGGCTCATCAAATCATTTCTTAGAAATAACATATGTATGGGTAAGAAAAATGATTCTGCTAACTCCTTTCTTATGTTTTTTTTTTACCGTTTTCACTCCTACCAACTTGTACTTGCTTCCTCTAAAAAAAGAGAGAGAGAGAATGAATAAGCGTACTCCGGAGTCACATCCGCACATGCGGAACTTCACGTTATGTACCAATGATGGAGCTTGAAATATCCTGCAACTGCTGCACATGCATGACACTATGACACGCACGCCCATGCGATGGCCCATGGCGTGGCCCTCGTGGCTGAGGACCGGCTGGCATCGTAGTTTTTTTTTTTAAAACGAACCGGCTCCTGCCATGTTATATTCATGTTATATTAATTAGAAGAAGGGGATGAGAGCCACATTCTATGCAACATAAGCGCTAAATGCTTTGCACCGGCAAAAATCCGAGTGGCTGGCATCGTAGTTGAGGACGTGGCATTTTCCAGATGGCGCCCCTCGGCTGCGACTGCGATACGATGAGGACGTGGCGTTTTCCAGATGGCGCCCCTCGGCTGCGACTGCGACCAGGGTGTTTGGCACATTTGGTTCCTGTCACATCGGATGTTTAGACACTAATTAGGAGTATTAAACATTGGTTAATTACAAAACTAATTGCACAACCCTTAGGCTAAATTGCGAGACGAATCTATTAAACCTAATTAGTCCATAATTTGACAATGTGGTGCTACAGTAACCATTCGCTAATGATGGATTAATTAGACTTAATAGATTCGTCTCGCGATTTAGCATAGAGGTTCTGCTATTAGTTTTGTAATTATCTCATATTTAGTCATCCTAATTAGCATCCGAACATTCGATATGACAGGGCTAAAGTTTAGCCCCTATCTCCAAACATCCCCCGTATATTGCGCACGTTTCGTTCAGGAGAGGACACGAGAGAAAACGACCCGAGAAAGAGAGAGACAGCTAGCTGCCTTAGCCTAGGCTTGGCACTTGATCCGTTAATAAAATCTCACCCCTGGAGACTAGCTTGGCTCAGCAAAAGCTCGGTCGCTGCTGGAGGAGAGCCTCGCCTTCGACGGCAAAATCGTCCACTGAAAAAATGGGCGCGAAATCAGACCTAATCAAACATTAATTCTATCACGCCACAAGAATCCTCTGAGACCTATCCTAATAGATTCGTTGTCCCTCTTCTACTGCCGCATTGCGAGGCCTTCGAGAGCAGATGGGGCCACAAAGGCTGGGCTTAATCCTCAATTTTAAGTACATCCTGAAGCTGTGATGTATCGTATTCAATCTTAACTGTTACATGGAATTGTAAATGTAGTAATTTTTGTCATGGAGCTATAGTTCAGTTTTGGGGGAAAAAATCCAGAAAGAATGTCTTTTTGAATCTTAACAGTACAGCAAGAAGAAAGATTCCAAGCTTGAAAATTATGTTACAAGATAGTACAATAGAGTTGCTTATAACTAGCTCAATTAGCAAAGTGAACGGTGCATTGTGCTGTGTGAGGGAGGAAAGGGCTCTAGAAGGAAACAATTGGTTGATTGATCAAATATAAAATTCCATGATTTAAGGAAGTTTGTTTGCAAGAAAAAAACACATCGGAAAAAATAACCTTAGAACGGTGTTCCAGTAGACATTGCGACTACAGACAGACAAACAATTTACAAACAAGAATGGAATACATAAAAAAGTCTTGAAAATACAGAAGAGGAGTTGGCACACAACCTTGAGGAATTGAGTTTGCCAATCCGGAAATATTAGTGATTGAGGGGCTGTGGAAGGAAACAATTGGTTGATTGATCAACGATTGAGCGGCTCTGGAAGGAGTTGCGTTTACCAATCCGGAAATAGCAGGACAACCTACAATTATGAAATTCCAAGATTTAAGGAAGTTTGTTTGCAAGAAAAAATACATCGGAAAAAATAACTTGGGAATGGTGTTCCAATAGACATTGCGACTACGGATAGACAAACAATTTACAAAAAAGAATGGAATGCATAAAAAGTCTTGAAAATACAGAACTTGGATCAGGTGTTGGCACACAACCTGGATCAAGAGTTGGGTTTGCCAATCCGAAAACAACAGTGATTGAGGGGCTCTGGAAGGAGTTGCGTTTGCTAATCCGGAAACAGCAGGACAACCTGCAATTATGAAATTCCAAGATTTAAGCAAGTAAACATGATTAAGAAATATAAACAGTGCAGATTATACCTGGATTCCGTGTTCGTTTTATCAAACTGGCTTCCGGTGTAATCACTGCAGATTGCTGCAGACTGCTCTGATGAGAACCTTGATGTGGAAGATCTCCACGAGCATTTACAGCTGCTGCTAGTTTCTCAGCTTTTTTATGTGCATAATCTTACCTCCGCTTTACATTCTTCTCAGCTCTCACCTCAGCTGGCAAGTTTGCATAGCTTTCATGTCGTTTTTGCCGTTTAAGTTCCACCTCAGATATAGCATCACTGCTTGCATCTTAAACGAAACAAACAACCTCAACCACAGAAACAGAAAGAGAAACGTAAAACAAGCTTCATCTTAATACCATTATTGTTGGAATCATCAAATCGCCTCTTACTGCTGCGAGATGCACGACGAGATGTGGTGTTTGTAACGTCCTGGAACAGAATTCGATCGCTCGTTGTAACAAATCTGCGATGACGACGCGGCTTAGAGAAAATATGTGAAGCATGCGCGGATTAGACAAACCATATTTCATTTATATACTCACCTGCGTCTCGCGGCCTGGTAATGTAGACTTGATGACCTGGTGTGCCACCAACAAGCCATGCGACCAATGTAGACCTGACGACCTCGTGGCTTCTTGGACGTGAGATTATATAGGTACAATGATGATAAAAAAGGAAACGCGCGTTGAGAAAACAATTCAAAAAAGAAACGGGAAATTCAAAAATTCGTGATTGAAGGGATCCGGAAGGAAACAATTGATTAAAAAATCACGCGGTTGCTGGCGGGAATTCGTGATTGAGGGGATCTGGAAGGAAACAATTGATTGAAAAACCACACGGTTGCTGGCGGGTAATTATTAGTTTCCACACACACCACCATGCGGTTGCTGGCGGGTAGAAAAATGAAAAGAAAGGGCGCGGTGTCAAAAAAATGGGCGCGGGCGGGATTTAGAACATGTGATTATGACGAAATGGTTCTCCCCATCGTCGTAACCTTTTGTAGTAGGCTCTCCGTGAGGGGTACGTGGCTATAACTCTTGGTTGGAATTGACATCAATTCTCTCGATTCTGATTTGTAATTTCGATTTTGTTTTAGGGCTCACCAATCATTTCTTAGAAATAACATATGTATGGGTAAGAAAAATGATTCTGCTAACTCCTTTCTTATGTTTTTTTTTACCGTTTTCACTCCTACCAACTTGTACTTGCTTCCTCTTGAAAAAAGAGAGAGAACGAATAAGCGTACTCCGGAATCACATCCGCACATGCGGAACTTCACGTTATGTACCAATGATGGAGCTTGAAATATCCTGCAACTGCTGCACATGCATGACACTATGACACGCACGCCCATGCGATGGCCGATGGCGTGGTTCTCGTGGCTGATGACCGGCTGGCATCGTAGTTTTTTATAAAAAAACGAACCGGTAGGACAGCTGCTTATTACATTAGAAGAAGAAGGGGAGACCGACGACCGCAAAACAATACAAGAGCAATAGTTTCTTAAAAAAAAAAGCCTCGTCTTTGATCCTCGAAACCAACATGAACAAGGGTGACTCAGCTCTGTCAAAAATCCGAGCGCGGCTGGCATCGTAGTTGAGGACGTGACGTTTTCCAGATGGCGCCCCTCGGCTGCGACTGCGACCACTATATATTGCGCACGTTTCGTTCACAGGAGAGGACACGAGAGAAAACGGCCTGAGAAAGAGAGAGAGAGAGAGACAGCTAGCTGCCTTAGCCTAGGCTTGGCACTCGATCCGTTAATAAAATCTCACCCCTGGAGGCTAGCTTGGCTCAGCAAAAGGCTCGCTCGCTGCTGAAGGAGAGCCTCGCCTTCGACGGCAAAATCGTCCACGGAGAAAATGGACGCGAAATCAGGTCAATTCCTTTGCCTTCCCCTGTGATTTTCACTCCATCACCGGCCGATGCTCCATAAACTGACCTAATCCAGAAAGAATTTCTTTTTGAACCTTAACAGTACAGCAAGAAGAAAGATTCCAAGCTTAAGAAAATTATGTTACAAGATAGTACAATAGAGTTGCTTATAACTTAGCTCAGTTAGCAAAGTGAACGGTGCATTGTGCTGTGTGACGGAGTAAAGGGTCCGTCTTGTGTCATCGAGCTGCTCAAATCTGATTGTAATTTCTTATATCAGATTAATATAAGCACTCTTTATCTCCAAAAAATATAAGCACTATCTTCTCGTAGAAAGATAAGAAAAAAAATTCTAGAAAAAAAAAGGTGTGGCCAATCCAAACGTGGCGCAAGTCGTAGGACTCGGTACGAGTCCACCCCACGTCGGCCATCGTAACGACGCGGCTGCTTCTTCCCTTCTTCCTCCACCCGTCCGTACTCGTCGTCTTCTCCGGCCGGCCGGAACTGCAAAACCGTTTTCCCTTCTCGTACGGGCCTGTACAGAAGAAAATCACCACTACCAGCCCAGCAATTCCTTGCCCCTCCCACAGTAGTGCCTAGAACCTTTCTCTCCACCGGAGCAGAAGGTTCTAGAAGGCCCGCCCCCCGGCCAGGATGTGCGGGATCTTCGCCTACCTCAACTACAATGTGTCGCGGGAGCGCCGCTACATCCTCGAGGTCCTCTTCAACGGCCTCCGCCGCCTCGAGTACCGCGGCTACGACTCCTCCGGGATCGCGCTCGACGCGGACCGCCCCGCCTCCTCCTCCTCTGCTTCCCCTCCTGATGCGCCGTACGCCGGGGCGCCGCCGCTTGTGTTCCGCCAGGAGGGCAAGATCGAGAACCTCGTGCGATCCGTCTACTCCGGTCAGTTCTCTTCTCGTTCCTGAATGCTTCCTGGCGCAAAGCTTGGATATTTTCGCGACTTGTTTTATTTGGGCCTCAGTTGTCTGTTTCCATCTGTAAAGCTTCGATTTTGGCCGGGTTTCGGATCCAATTTCGGGGGAATTTTGTTACCTGCTGACGTGTTTTTAGATAGTTCTACACTTCTACTGTTATCTTATCACCTGCCATTTCTTTGCTACTGGAATCGCCAACTTCCAAAATTCAGCATCCCTGTTCTCATTATCTCGAATTATACATGGTTCTATGAAATTCCAAATGTTGGCCATTCGAATCAATCAGAGTTCTTTCTTTATGACATCTGTCAATATCTTATGCAAGTCGGCACTTGAAAACCTCCCTTTTCATTTCCTTCCAAGTCCATGCTACAAAGTTTCCATCGCACTTTTGGTACTCTGAAATACGTGCAATTCATGAACTATCGGAGTGCTCAGAAGCTAAATCTTACCCCAGCTTTCGTGTTTGTGTTCTTCAGAGGTCGATGAGAAGGATGTGAACCTAGATGCTGCATTCAATGTGCATGCTGGAATTGCCCACACCAGATGGGCCACACATGGTGTGCCTGCTCCAAGAAACAGCCACCCCCAATCTTCTGGTGCCAGTGATGAGTTCTTGGTCGTCCACAATGGCATCATCACCAACTATGAGGTCTGCTTACTCTGTTGTTGTGATATTTTATAATACAACTGTATTGTTTGTTTCATATAGTGGCATCATCATAAACTTGTTGTGACATTGTTTGATAGAATCCTTGCGTATTGTTTGTTTTGTTCTATATGATCTTTACAGTTGTTAGTGCACTCAGATCATTGAAACCACGTGCCTGTACCAACTTGCGCCCCACGTGAAAGTCTATGCCTTGAGCCCCTCCACATGGGATGTCTCGTTATCTTCCTTCCTATTTTTTAAGGAGGGAATCTGCCCATCAGTTTAAAAGCTCATAAAATTACTGGTACTAAGGAACAGTTACTGCAGTACATTATTTACTGTTTAACAAATGGAATATCAAGAACTGTCTTTTTTAGTCCTGAAGATTGTTTCGCCACAGTCTGGATTTTTTTTTGTCTTAATTGTGTAAATGAGGATTCACAATTCTCAATGTTAGATTTTAAATTTCATCTTGTATTTATTGGACATTTATGACACTCAAGCCTCAACCATTTGAAACTTGAATGTATATGATCATTTACCATTGTACACTAATATGGCATCGTATGATAACATGGTAAATTGTAATTCTAACTTGATCTTTTGACTTATTTGTTCAGGTCCTGAAAGAGACACTAACTAGGCATGGTTTCACCTTTGAGTCTGATACAGATACAGAAGTCATCCCTAAACTAGCAAAGTTTGTTTTCGATAAATCTCATGATGAAGAAGGTAATGCGCTTTTATCTTGAAATTGCAATATTGCTGCCATAAGCAAAAGCAGAAAAGATGTACCCTCTGATATTTATCTGGGCCATTTAGTCTGTAGTTTCTCTTAAAATTGTTTTCTTTTCAGGGCTGTTAAATTATTTCCTTGGAGCATTGCACTATGGCTAGAACATTAATATTGTCCTCAAGGAAGTAGATAAGGCAATAGTTGATACACATATATGCTATTTGTGCACAACACTTTCTAGTAGAATGTAGAGACTCTTAGGCGTCACGCTATTTCAAACTTGGCAGGAGAGTTCCTTAAACATGGAAGAATACTTACTGTTGCATTACCAAATATATAATTGCTGACTGAACTCATCTGTGACTTCTCGCTAAAGAAATTCTTTACGTTGTTTTTCATTTCCTCAGGTGATGTGACATTTAGCCAAGTTGTTATGGAAGTTATGAGGCAGCTGGAAGGAGCCTACGCACTTATCTTTAAGAGTCCACACTATCCAAATGAATTGATTGCATGCAAACGAGGGAGCACACTGATACTTGGTGTCAATGTAAGTGAAATAACATTCTTATACCCTTGATATATTGAGTAGGTTTAATGTGAGAAAACTGAAGTAATTTTCTTTTTTTGCATGTTTGTTCTGAGATTCATTTTCTGTTGTAGTGAGGCACTAAATTAACCTTTTCTTGCCATCATCCACTTCAAAAATATGTGACGGAAAACAGCATCATAATAAACATAAAGCATTAAAGAAGATGTTTATTCCATTATTTGGATGGAATAGTATCCTAGAATTGACTTTTATTATAACAATCTTCTCATCAAGGTAAATGCTTTACAAGGTCCACCCTGTACTCAATATAGTAATGAACCTGTTAATTGCCACATGTTTATCTCTACACTGTTCGATCTTAAGAACCATGCAGTTAAGTAGTTCAAGATTGATTTTATTTATGAGTGACCTTTTCAGTAATATGTTTTTTTACATGATTGTAATTCACATTTTGTTATTGCACTTGTATGGATCTTACAATTGTCTTTATTGAATTTGAATTCTTTCCTTATAATATACAAATCATGCTCTCTTGCCTTCCAGGAATTGAGTGGTCAACAAAATGGCAAACCATTTCATGATGTCAAAGCCTTGACAACAAATGGAAAGCCCAAAGAATTATTCTTCTCCAGTGACCTATGTGCTATTGTAGAACATACAAAGAACTATTTAGCTCTTGAAGATAATGAAATTGTTCATATTAAGGTATTCTTTAAAGGCTTGCTTGTTAGTTTACATGCATTTTATGGTTTTTAAGTTGCTGGTATTTTTGTTTTTGAAGGTTCCTCTATTTTAATTTGAGATTTTGTAGACCTTGATATCATAAATGCTATTCTTGATTCCCTGCCACCATGATGTTATATCCTAGAAATATAATTCCCGACCTTCTATTATGCCTGATTGGTTTAAGCATTGCAGGATGGCAGTGTGTCAATCCTCAAGTTTGACCCTCACAAAGAGAAGCCAGCATCTGTGCAACGAGCATTGTCTGTTCTTGAGATGGAAGTTGAGCAAATAAAGAAAGGAAGTTATGATCACTTCATGCAAAAAGAAATCCATGAACAGCCACATTCTTTGACAACGACAATGAGGGGTAGGCTAAAGGATGGTGAGGTTCTTTTAGGTGGACTGAAGGAACATCTCAAAACAATTAGGCGTTGTAGAAGGGTGGTTTTTATAGGCTGTGGTACAAGTTACAATGCTGCCTTAGGTGCAAGAACATTTGTGGAAGAACTGACAGGTAGGTCTGATCAATTACTCCAGCTGTATTGCCTTTATGAGGAAAATTTTGGAATTCCTCAAAGTGATTAGAATTTAGTTAACGATCCTGTAGCTTAAGTCCTTTTTTCTTGCTTTATTGGATAATAGGTATTCCTGTGACTATGGAGGTTGCAAGTGACTTGCTGGACAGACAAGGTCCCATCTATAGGGAAGACACTGCAGTTTTTGTCAGTCAGTCAGGGGAGACAGCAGATACCCTCCTTGCTCTTGATTATGCACTAGAAAACGGAGCCCTTTGTGTTGGCATAACAAATACTGTTGGAAGCACACTGTCGAGAAAAACACATTGTGGAGTTCATATCAATGCTGGTTGTGAGATTGGTGTTGCCAGTACCAAGGTTGGTCTATTAAAATTTTCTTGCTGTAATGGTTATCCTCATTTTTTTGACCATCTCAATTCTTATGTGCTAACATACCTGCCAATCTTGCAGGCATATACAAGTCAAATAGTAGCCATGGCGATGATGGCTTTGGCTATTGGATCTGATCAAATATCCACTCAAGCTAGAAGGAATGCTATCATCAGTGGACTTACCAGCCTTCCAAGTATGTTGCAATGGATACAAAGTTTATTATGCTGCCAAGCAAAATGCTGTTTTTAACTGATGCTCCTGAACGTGTGTACTCTACGATGTAGGCTGTGTCAGTGAAGTTCTCAAACTTGATGCTGAGATGAAGGAGCTTGCCTCTTCCTTGATCGATTCAGAATCCCTCCTTGTGTTCGGAAGAGGTTATAACTATGCCACTGCACTAGAGGGCGCCCTCAAAGTTAAGGAGGTTGCGCTGATGCACAGCGAAGGCATGCTTGCTGGTGAGATGAAACACGGACCGCTGGCACTGGTGGATGAAAACCTTCCCATCATTGTCATTGCAACACGTGATGCATGCTTCAGGTAATCGAGCACTTTGGAAAGGAACCAGTTCAGCTTTTGGTTTTATTATTCGTAACAAGGTTTTGCCTAACAAGTTCTCCACCTGTTGCAGCAAGCAACAATCGGTAATACAGCAGCTACTTTCACGCAAGGGGCGCCTGATAGTGATGTGCTCGAAGGGAGATGCATCTGCTGTATGCTCAATTGGATCCTGCAGAGTTATTGAAGTTCCAGGGGTTGCAGACTGTCTCCAGCCCGTGATCAACATAATTCCGTTACAGGTTTGTCTAAGCTTTGTTTTGTTATTTTATGTTTAATTACGCTACGTGCAATTCTGTTGACTGAACATATTTTGTTATGTTTGGTTCAGTTGCTGGCGTACCATCTGACAGTTCTCCGTGGATTCGATGTGGATCAACCAAGGAATCTGGCGAAGAGCGTGACCACACAGTAGATAAGAGGTAGAGGAGATGTGTGACTTGTATCCTTGTGTTGTATGGGGCAGGTAGCATGCCGGCTATAGCTTTTGGTTAGTGTAATTATTTATTATTGTTCTTGAGGTGGCTAAGTATTACGGTACGTTAAACAAGTGACTGAAATGTACGGTACAAATGGTATATTTCAGAAAGAAATGTCCAGGAGCCTGTTTAGTTATCTGCCGGTCTGGGCCCATGTCGACGGCTGTAGCGTCGCTGATGGGCCGTGGGCCGAGCTTTTTGGACGTGTCTGTAGAAGGAAGAGAGGAGGAAACCGAGAGCAGGCACGGGCGGCGGCACGTGCTAGGGTTGAGGGAGGAGGCTGCATCCAACGGTAGAGAGCTACTCTACGAATCTCAAACAACGGTAATTGTGGAAGAAAAAAACTTCCGGACGTTAGATAGGATTCCCGGGGTGTGATGGCCTGCCGGTGTGTGATAGGAGGAGCTTGGAGCCCAATGAGCTCGCTATAAAGAAGGGTGCAGAGACGAGCATAGTAGTTGGGTCGTTGAGTTGAAAGCCTAATGGGCTGAGGTGTCTGAGTCTGGCCCAAGTGGCTGGATAAAATATATATTTACAGAGACACTTATTTCTACGTTGACGAACCGGCGGACAATTTCGGGCATACATTGGGCCACGTCGCCCCATCTTCCCAGCCGTTAGATGGTAAGATGAAGTTCGATCACGACATAGAGGATGTTTGGATCCACGAATTAATTTTCAGTTCGGAACACATTCGGATGGGATGTTTGATACCAATTTGAAGAACTAAATATGAACTAATTATAAAACTAATTGCATAAGTCATGGCTAATTCGCGAGATGAATTTATTAAACCTAATTAATCCATAATTAAGCACATGTTTGCTGTAGCATCACATTATCAAATCATGGACTAATTAGACTTAATAGATTCGTCTCGTGAATTAGCCTTCATTTATGCAATTGATTAACCTGTATTAATCTAAACATTCGACACGTGACAGAGATTAAACATCAGACACTGCAACCAACCACCTGACGCGGCATAGGTGCCAGCGAAACTTTGCGACCCGGCACTCATTCGCTGGCGAGAGATTACCAACGCAGCACCTCCTCTGCCCCTGCCCATGCACCGCCGGCTGCTGCTCCCCTCCGCACGCACCATCTCAGCCGCGCGCAGTTGTCGACGCGCCGCAGCTTGCTGTCCTGCTGCTCAAACCACCACACACATGACACATACACAGAGCCGTGGCTTCGAAGGCTAGTGTCGTTCCTGCGGTGATTGGTGTCGCCGACGGGGTGGAAGCGGAGACGGCACGTAAGTTGTGCGTCCTGGTCGTCACCTGCACCGGCGACAACGCCGTCATGGCAGCCGTCCCTGCAAAAGCTAACGTGAGGTTCTATAATAACCCACCGCAAGTTTCATATCATATCTGTCGCATTTGATGCAAGTGTGTTTATTCAAATAGTTCTATTTTACAAGACCAACTGAAACAACCAAATACGGGCCAGCACGAAGTCCATTTGGTTTACCTTCATTCACAGGTAGCTTTTATCCAGGGGATTGCAGATGCTCCATCAGAGTAGCTGGAATTAATAATTGGTGGATCACAGCACCACATGCTTCACAGAACAACTACCATCCGCGTCCAGTAACCAAGTGCCCCATACTATCCCAACATGTTGAAATCTGCTTAATTGCTTATTCACTCTGTTCTTGTGAGTCACAGAAATGTTGGTGCGGGACCTCTTCAGTAATATGGTTCTTTCTGTACGAGTCGCTGTCAGTTTCAAGTTCCAGTATGGTATTTGCAGTATCCACCTGGCACATGTTGTTCTGCAACTCAAGACAGCTTCCCTCATCATACTCCTCAGTGAGCCAAGCTGCACTTTCCGGTTCACCAACGTTACGGCATCCAGACAAAATCAGATCTAGCATTTTCCTTCGCACATCGTATACAGGATTAGGCTCAATCAGGCAGCCTTTACTGTATCTCTCCCTCAGAATGACTGTCTGTGCACTTCCCTTTGTCGAGATGTAGAAAATTCCTGGGTACTTAAGAAGAAGCTCCTGCAAGTTTACTTCCATATTAAAAGCTCTTCTGAAGTGCGACAATCTTTCAAGTGGTATCATCTTTTCTACTGTCAGACTTAAAAGTTCATGAAGAATACCAACAATACGTTTCTCAAGCCGCTCAACATTGTGGATCGGATGCAAAGCATTCTTCTCATAAGGTTTGGTGTAGGGAAGCCTCTGCCAATTCTTGAGTTTTTCCCTAAAACCTTTCTCAATCTTATATCCAGTAGGAAAGTTGATTGGAAAAGCGTATTTTGTCTCTGATTCAGCTAGCCATTTTTCAGTGTACTCTTTCTTCCTCCATTCTTCAATCTTAGCTACAGCTAATTCGTCATCCCTAGCAACAAGTGACAGAGTATCAGGGGATTCAAGATATAAATCATGTCCATGCTTTGGTAGTATGGAAGACCTGTAATCGTCGGGAAGCCCAAGTTCCCTCCTTACAAGCCATAACGCGTGCATATTCAGAGTTCCATTCATGGAGAGCATGAGAAGTTTCTTCAGGCGCTGCACTGTGTCGGCCTCATTCTCCCTGATCACAGCATCTTCCTCTGCAATCAAGTCGGCCATCTTTTGTGTGATCTTGCAGCAATGGTTTCTCTTTACAGGGTGCATGTAAATCTGGAAAATGTGGGGATATTTCTTGAGGAAAGCGCCGATCTCAATGTTCAACCCGACCTCATGTCTCCACTTTGAAAGAAGTTGGACAGATGCATATCCATTCCTCTGCTGGGATATCAACTCACGTACAGCCAAGGCATGCCTCAAGTTCCTCAGTTGAACCATTAGCTTGTCCAGCCTATGATCCCTTGTTCTGCCCTCCAGACGGGTTCTTGCTGAATCTACTGGCTTTTTCCACCGCCGCTGCACACCACAGTTGAAGGGACCATATTGAAATGCCCCAGTCCCACCCAATATTCCCAGCCGCACAGAGAGGGCATGCAGGTTTCCTGGACTGAATGTGATCGATGCCATTTGCTTGTATGTTAGAACTCCAATCCTTAGAATATACGAAGCTGCATCAAGAGTCACAAGTGCATCTGTAGGGCAATGACAACCTGCCAAAGTTCAACACATCTTCAGATTTGCAGAGCATGTCATTGGCAGTAGCGCACAGAGAAGGATTATGCATATGATTTCACAGAAACGAGTACGAAAGTGGGAGCTGACTCCATGCAGTATAGCAATTAGCAACACATAAACCTGAAATTACCTTGCTAGGCATTTCATCGAACATGGCATGTGCATAACCAGAGCGATGGGCGAAGCTAGCTCCAGAGTGCCTCTGCCTGACGCTGACGCTGACGGAGGACGAAAGGGTGCCGGCAGGCTTCAAGATAGCAGTTGGCAAGGGCCAGGACGAAGCAGCAGTGTGTGGGAGACTGGGAAGTGATCGGCGATTCGGCGGGCGGGAAATGGGCGGCGGGTAGCGTTGGGCTCTCTCGGAGTCTCGGAGTCGGAGGCGAGCAGCAGGGGGTTCTCTTTTTGTTTTGTTTTTTTTTTGTTTTTTTTTTTGGGGGGGGAGAGGGAGCTACCCGAGTGGCGTTGGGCTCTCAGCTCTCTCTTGCCTGGCTGCCTCTTGGGCCGCCGTTGGGCCCATACGTTACTGTTTTGGGTCTCCTCTACCGCAGCGGGGTTTAAGCAACAGCAGAGCAGCAGACCAGCAGCCTCGCCTCGCCGCCACCAATCATCCGCCGTCCCCTCTCTCCCATCGGCTGCTTCCGCCGCCGCGTGCGCCACTCCGCTTCTACCCCCGACGTTGCCTCGTCTATTGGTCGAGTTCGATCCCCATTCCTTGCTGGGATTGGGAACCCGGAGTCCCCAACCCTAGCGAGGCGCGAGGGAACGAGCAAGCGGGTCGACGATGCCGAGCTTCCCTCCTCCCGGCGCCGTCACTGTCTGCGAGATCAACCGCGACCTAGGTGCCTACCCCATCTAATCGATTCCTACTGCTTGACGACCTCTGAATCAGTTGGTATCAGCGATTTGTGCTCATCTCACCCTTCCCTGGTCTCTTTCGCAGTTGCGGCAGATTCCTTGTCCGACGACCGCGCCAAGGAAGCATACGGGGATGTCCTTGTCAGTTCACTTTCCTAGAAATTTCGCCTTTACTTATATTTACGAGAAGCGAATTGTGCTTACCTGACCGACGGATTTTTATCAATTTGGGGTTTGGCATTTGCAGGGAATGGTCTTCAGCCCCATCCCTTTCCAGCCAGACGCTCTTCCCCCCATCCGCGAGCCCCCTGCTGCTGAGCAAACTGAGTCCAATGAGAATGTACCCGCAGCTAGTGTGACTTCCTCCATATCAGAGTTCTTCAAACGGATGATCTTCCCTCCACAAGAAGTGAGTTGGATTGCTGTATCTGAACTACTTTATTTACTCCAATGTGCCCCAAGTATCTTTCTGTCCACCCACAGAGACTTGCACACTTAAACCATTTCTGTGTGCATTATAAGAGGTTGGCAGGAATTTTTTTTTATCTTCTTGTAAAAGAATGTCTAGGGATGAAAACGGTCGGGAAAAAAGGTCTAACCACTTTTGATTTCGTATTTTTATGCGGGAACGGAACGAAATTGGGAAAACTCGGTCGGGAATGCGAAATCGGATATACGGGATGTCGGAAACGAAGCAATTCGATCGGAAGTATATTGATAACGGTCGGGAATCGATAATTAGCGGGAACAACAAACCACCTAAACACAAAAAGATACAAATATGGTACTACCAACTACAGTGTGCATAGTAGTACCGCGTAGCAAATATACGCGTATATTACCAAGTTATATGATTAATCCTTTATTTTAAATGGACTTGTGATGTGTCATACACCCATAGAATAATAGAACATGGAATGTTATTTTTAAATCGTCAGAATATTTATGCAAATAAAACTACAGAACTACCAAAAAAAGAAAATGGAAAAGAAAAATGAACAAAGGGCCAAACCTTGCTGCTCCATGCGTGAATTCCTGGGCCAAGCATGGAATGATGGGCCGCATGCATGACTCGTCAGCTCCTTGCCTCCTCTCTTCTAATGCACAGAGGCCAGCCGCCAGCAGGTGCATTTAGTCCCACCTCACCAAGCGAATCACCGGTGTGTGCGCATGTGAGCTATAAAGCAGACCGAAGGGGCGGTGGGCAACTGGGTGGGGCAGTTGAGTCTTGGCTGTGTTTGGTCTAAGATTTGAGCTTGCTAAATGGGTGAAAACCGGGATAAAAACAGGAATTCCCGGGTGGAAACGGGAATCCGAGAAAACGGTCGGGAAATTCCTTAAATTGTTTCTGCTCCTGTTACTGGGACTCAGCTCCCGGTTCCCGACCGATTTTGATTTTTTTTCCCAGCTTATCCGGAAACAGTTGGGAAAATGGGTAAACGGGGTCAGTCGGGACGGGAACTTTCCCGGCCTGTTTTCACCCCTAAGAATGTCAATGTCCAGTCCCAGAGGCTGAATGCATTGCCTGTTTCTCACTTCTCCACAGTGAGCCTACATGATTGTAACTTGGTTCAGTAGCTTTCGCATAGTAATGTTAGCATTAGCTGTGGATCTATGAATGGATTTGCTGATCACTCCATCATAATTTCTAAATTGCTGTCATTACAAAGTTATCTCAAAATTAAAGCCTCAAGTTTTTATCCAGCACCCTGTATTTGCCTCCTTATTGTTGAATTAGCTAAGTTCCTCCATGTGATTCTTTTTAAGAAAATCATTATACTCATGCTCATGAATAGTCATTCTGTTTTACCAGCCAAATCTGCTACAAAAATTTGACACCCAGAAAATAAGTTGGAATCCGCACAAGCATTGTCTAGCATTTGTGTCCGGGAAGAACCAGGTTACAGTACATGACTTTGAGGATTCAGGTGAGATCTGCCTACCTTGTTCTCTTGTATTATGTTCTGAACTATATACATCAACTTAGTTGCAGCACATAATAATGACCAACCCTTTTAACAGATGCTAAAGAGCCGTGCATTTTGACAAGTGACCATGTTAAGGCAATTGAGTGGAGACCAAATAGTGGCAAGATGATTGCAGTTGCCTGCAAGTGTGTATTACTACTGCCTGATCATATAGCTCTTTAACATGGCTCTTCACTCTTGTCATGTCTTAATAATTGCTGGCATATTTTACTTTTAGATTAAGGTGATCATTTTCTTTTTAGGGGAGGGATATGCCTCTGGTCAGCATCATATCCTGGCAATGCTCCATTCATGAAAGCTGGGGTCACCTCTTCTTCCCTTAGTGCCTTCCGTTCTGGTGATCAGTGGATACTGGTGGATGTTCTTCGTGATTCTTCTGCTGAGCAAGTTAGTGCACTTTGTTGGAAGCCTGATGGAAGATATCCTTGATATAAATTTTCATAAGCATCTGGCAAAGGCTATCGTTTGTTTTCATATATCTTGTTTTAAAACTAAACTTCAATATTAATGTGGGCTAACTGCATAAAATTCAATTTTTGCTGAATTCCTGATGTCTACATCCACTGTGCATACATGAAAGTTTACAAGTAGTAGTAGTTATTTGTGGGGAGAACTAACCACTTGTATATATAGTTTCCTTGACAAATCTCCACATACTTGGCATCTGCCTCCTGCAATAGTCCATCTTTTACAATTTGGGATGTTTCTCAAGGTAGGCATAGCTATCTTTTTCTAAATTCAGACAACAAATCCCAGTTGATATAGAACTGTGTACTTATATCTGGAAGCTTCTTCTTTTGCTACAGGGTTGGGTACTCCTATACGGCGTGGATTAAGTAATATATCACTACTGCGGTGGTCACCTAGTGGAGATTACCTTCTAGCTGCTAAATTGTATGGTCAATTTCCATTTCGATTTTGACATTTCTAGTTACTAATATTTCCAAAGATTTACAAAATTCATTTTATATTAGTGATGGAACTTTTCACTTCTGGGAGACAAACACATGGACTTCAGAACCTTGGTCTTCATCTAATGGATATGTGTCTGTAAGTAAGATACTCAGTCCTAGATACCTATTTTTTGAACATTTTTTTACATTGGAGCACAATACTCCTCAGTGAAGGAGCAAGCAACTTAATGCACTTTATAGATTTCTTGTTCCTTTAGAGGTTATATGGGATCAGTTAGGCTATCATATAAGTTATCTTGAAGTTGATATCTTTAGCATCTAACTGATGCGTAAGGAACATAATACCTATTTTCAAATAGCATATGAACCTTGGATTTCAATACAAATACAGTTTATTTTCTTTATCCATAACAACCTTATATTTTTTTGTTCTCAATAATTTCTGAATGATTTGTAGTCCCAACAGCTGACAATAGTTTGATTTTATAAAAAAGAATAGCGAAATGAGATTTGTTGATTTGGTGGATAAATTCTTTTGGAAACAATATAGATGCTTGTTTGCAGTTAATAGTGACTAACTCTAGTTTGGTAATTTGAATATTGTAAATATTGCATAAAGCTTAGTTTGATTGGATTGTATCTAAGCTATAGCAATACATAATCTTGCTTCATGGCCAATCTACTTGGCAGCAACACATAATGTATCCATTGTACCCTCCTTACAAATTGGATGGTATTTGTTCTACTGTTTGTCTGTTTCCTGTTTTTGCTTATTTCTACTTTGGTTCCTCTCAGGGAGCGAATTGGGATCCAGAAGGCCATGTTGCATTGTTATCCTTTTCTAACTCGACAACACTTGGCTCAATTCACTTTTCATCTAAGCCACCATCTTTAGGTATGTGCAGATATCCCTGCAAAAAATTTGTTGCTAAAACTAGCGCTGTACTATTTGTCTGATTAATCCTGATAATTTGTCCCGTGTTCCTTTTCTTCAGATGCCCATCTCCTACCGGTTGAACTTCCAGAAATTTCCTCCCTGATTGTAAGGTAACGGCAGAGGCATTAGACTTATAAGCTCTTGATATGTGTACCTCATGCTACATAATTTTGCCATCCTGCATCCTCATTTGAGCTGATGATATTTCAACTAACCTCATTGGCAATTAATTAATAATTTGTTTGCCATGTATTTTTTATGCAGTGAATCCACTCTCATATTATCTAATTCAGAATCCATTATTAATGTATATAGCATAGGTTTATAGGATCACAAGAAAAGACAAGCACTTGTTAACTAACGGAAGCATGCAACTATTTATTTCCATAAATTATCTTCAGAATCTGCCTTTTACTACCACTGCACTGCACATGTTTTCGTTTAGTAGACTTTGTATTTAGGAAGGTCACCATTCTTATAGCCTAAAACTAGAATCTTACTTTGATTCACACACTTATGCTTTAATTGCTTCATCTAGCCGAGGCATAGAGAAATTAGCATGGGATGCTTCAGGGGAGCGTCTGGCATTGTCGTTCAAAGATGGAAATGAAATGTACCGTGGCCTTGTTGCTGTATATGACGTGAGGAGATCTCCACTTGTCTCACTATCACTAGTGTAAGAGCAAACTTTTCCTATTTACTGCATCATGTTGATCATTAACTTGTGTTTCAATGTTATTCCTTAACCATTCTTTGATGATATTCCTCTGTGCGCATCCAGTGGATTCATTAGAGGACCTGGAGAAGGAGCAAAACCACTTGCTTTTGCTTTTCATAACAAATTTAAGCAAGGACCCTTGCTTTCTGTGGTAAGATATCTGGGAATCCTGCACATTCAGTTAGACAACCATGGCTTGTGCTTCCAACTTGTTTTGTTCACGTATGGTTCCACTACACATGCAGTGCTGGAGCAGTGGCTGGTGCTGTACATATCCACTGATACTTCATTCCCATTAACTACAATGTAAGTTTCTTCAGCAGGCTTGATATTTCAGTTACCTATGATGACTTGATATTTGTGTTCCCTGCTGATAATTCCACGTTCGTTTCCTTTTGATGTCTAGCGACTAGTGTGGCGTCTTGTCAGTTCAGGACTGAATGTTTTAACTAGTGCTGTCGACCTGGAAGATTGAATGTTTCACTTACAGGTGGAAGACAATGTTTCAAGTACTGTTGATGTCTTGTATAGTGCACTGCAGCCTTGCTTTGTTAAGCAGGTGCAGTTTCTATATATGCGCCTAGGAGAAATGCAAAGCATGAATTGCATCCCGTGGGTGTAACATTGTAACTTGTGAAAGGGAGTCTATTAACGGATTTGTCTCCAGATGTATTTGACCTGTATTACATTTGATTTATGTTGAATTTACCGGTTTGGTTTTTCAGTAGACGTCGATTTTTATATATAGCTCTCTAAAGCAAACATACGGAGAGTTAAGAATATTCGATAAATTTTGCCGTAGTTTCCTATCGTGTAGTGTAGTGCGACATGTGCTCTTAAAGCTTGATGTCCTCTTAGGCAAATTTCACATGCTCAAAAAAGACTTGTACGAGTAATAATACAGAAATCAATCAGTGCAAGCAGCATGATGGTGGCTGGCTGATGACGCACAACCGCTGTATCCTGTTGCCATCGATAGGACTTGCCCTTTTATTTTCTTGTTTTCGCTAGCAATATGCCTTGTTGAATGGTCACTCATGCACCAAGTCGAGCTTGAGCTTTTCAGCAATTGCCAGTTATACTTGATCACCACTGCCAATTATACTTGCAATTGGTGGAGAGGCAATAATTCGACGAGTCGGAGCTCTAGATGTTGATGAGTTGCTCGATCGCCTTTTAATGACGGGCATAATTTCTCTAAATAGTAGATGGTGATCGCGTAAGGTCAAGAGAGATTTGTGGGTAACCTACCGTTTGATGGGTTCAGAAATGACCTTTTACACTTGAGAGGAGATAGTGCATCCTCCACTATTCATAGCATTATCATTCGTCATTAAAAAGACGAGCAACTCATCAAACCCATCCATCTATGATCATTCGTTTAATGTTTTTACTACCGTAGCATAACACGGAACCTTGTACTCTTTGTACTCCTTGTACTAATAAACCTTGAGAAACTAGGATCCGGTTTGATCAAAGCCCAAAGCAGAGTAAAAACAAGTCATTCTGTTCTGTTCTGTTCTGCCACCATCAACACTAATCCATATCTGCAGCAGTCGTGCAGTCTCAGAAGAATAGCATGGGGCCTGATAGCAAGCAGATATACAGGAACACAGATCACACCATAGTTTGTGCAAAGTATGAACCCACACATCATATAGTTAACCCTGTCTCTATTGCAACTTGTGATGTATTGCTTCACATTTCCGCCACACGTTCGTGCTGATCCAGAGCCAGGTCGAATGACGTGAAGGAGTAGGGAGCGAGCAAGGCCTGCATCTCTTCTCCCGCATTCGGCAGCTCTCTGCTAACCGGCACCACCTGCATAGTTTTGCCAGTCTCGATTTTAGACAGTGCTAAAGCAAATGCCGGAGTCTAAGTGTAGGCTTCAAAGTTCAGAAATTTTTCGTACTGCCATATGGGAGCTGTATACTAGTTGACAAATTGCTATCGGTTTCAGAGCTTGTACTAAAAGGTTAATAGGAAAAAAACACTCATCCTCTTACATTATTTGGGTTGCTGAACGAATTTTCATCCATCACATTGCTGGATGTCAGAACAGTGACTCTTGATCGCATTGTATCAACACCAACTTGGAGTCCATGTGCACTTATTGTCAGGCTCACAGCATGAGGCCCGAAGTTTACGATCTACAAAGGATTTGGAGGTCAAAGTAATAACCATATCTAAGGATATCCAAACTTCGCGAATATTATAGCGCTTGTCAAATGAGCTGAATCAATTACACGCAGGCTACAACAAATTAGAAACTGTTGGTTTTACCTTTACCCTCAGGAAGCTATTCTCAGTGTCCCTCCAGGTAATTGCGGATGCTGCCAATGAATCAGAGTAGCTGGATGCGATTGTAATTGGATGGATCACAGCACCACTTGATTCACGGAAAAATGTCTGCATCCAGTAACTGGGAGTTCCGTACTGTTGCCAGGAGTTGAAGACTATTGCATCTGGGTTCCATTTCCAGCTGATATAAAAAGTTTCAGACATAATCACTGTTGTTGCCAAAATAAGAAGGCTTAGACGAACAAAAGAATGGAGCTCAGCAATACTAACCCAGGATCGTTGTCATTGACGAAGAGTGGCGCATAACTAGCCATCTGAACGATGTCACTGCAAAGAAGCATCACGCAGAGCCCCCTCATTAACACACAAGAAGTAATGGTTTGTTACTCACTGTCAGTATTTAAGAATACTTTATAGAGCTACTCCTGTAATCTCTGAAAATTTTTAGATCACCTGTTCTTTTCTACTCCAGTGAGGAATGCAGCCTCTGCCAGTGAAGCAAGGAGGCTTCCATTACCAGCATCCTTTTGTTCTGTAACTGCATATTCGCTGACAAACACCTGAATATGAACATAGGATAGTCAATTTACTTCCTGTCTGACATCTGATGATGTCAATAAGAAAGAGAACAAGGTTGAATAGTGCTTCTTGAGACCTGATGAACAGTATCTATACTACTTGATAGCTAAATTCATCTACTTGAACATGTTTTTTTGGGGGGCGGAAACAGTATGGGAGACCCCTACTGCAGTATTTATTTATATAGAAATATAATAAAAGGCACAAACAAATGTACAAAAAAAAGGGAAAGGAAACTAGATAAAAGGGAAAGGAATGGATTCAACACATCATTGTTGGAATTTGCATATCTACATGATAAGTCTAACAATATATCTAACGTGTTTTAATAAGCAAAGATGTAAGTCTCATTACAGAACAAGATGGAAAAATGTGTCTTACAGAAGTTGCATCCTTTATGAGCCATTTTTATAAAATCTGTTACCAAAATAAATCTCTCCACAGAAACCATATAAACTAAATTATACCTTTGGTCCTGTACGTGATGTCCTATCAAACTTACTTTTCATGAGGAAAAGATCAGTAGAACTGTTATAGATCTGCAAAAAAGGGTGATATTTTTAGGACGGTCAATAGAAGTACATCAAGAAAAACTCCATTATGAAGTCACGAGAGAAAAGGTAAATGGGGAAAAATGAGACTCGAAAGCAATAGGCTTACATGGAAGTCATACAAATCTGCAGGATGGTCAAGTGCCTCAGATGAGCCGTCACAGTTTGAAATCATTTGAATGTCTGGATATGCTTCTCTTATAGCATTATAAAATTTGAGGTAGTTTCCTGTTCAGTATTAAAGAACATCATGTCAAAGTGGTTATTCTTGAGAAGCTCAGTATTACTTCAGAGAAATTAGTGAGGTTACTGTAGACCTAAGGAAGCTGGTAAATTGAACTGCCCAATTTTTTTATGGTTTTGTTTTCATCCTTTATTGCTCCATAACTTTAAAAACATGTACCACAGGATCAAGTAGTTCCTTAGTAATAACCGGAAAAAGATGAAAGAAGGGGAGAAATGGTGAAGAAAAACAGTAGTTTGCAGATTAACAGGAAGCGAGTGCCAGAATGTGCTAATTAAAAGCCAATGTTAGTGACGAAAAAATACGTTCTTTATAATTTGCATATATATTATTTAATTTATTAAAAACTTTACCTTGGTAAAATTCCTTCTGACAGTCTTCATTCCCAATCGCAACATACTTCAGTGGAAAACGTTTTCGATGTCCCATTGCAGCTCTAACAGAACCCCAATTCGATTCTGCACTCCCCTTGGCAAACTCAAGACTATCCAATACATCCTAAAGAAGGAAGGATGAAATTATTTCCAGAAATTGTGGATTTAAATTATTGAGAAATGCACATTGGCATGGTGGTAATCGCTGCAACTACGAGACAAGAAAATAGAGAGGAGGAAATATTTAAAGAACATTGGCATAGATGATCAACTAGCCAATTGTTACTGTCTTGTCTTTATTTCTTTAAAAACAATTTATGACAATTTGGCTTCATCAAAGTTTAGTCCGTGGCCTTAAGGATAGCAAAGTAGAAAATTGTGTCAATCGCATCCCTTATAAAATAGTAGTTAACATAGTGTGAGTGCTTTGAGACATTTAATCAAGCACACAAATAAATATGTGCTCATGTCATTCAATCCTGGGAATTAGTCATTACAGGATTTCCTTTTGACAATATCACCAAGTTTACTAAGAAGGAATTTTTTTCTGTTACGTCATCCGAACAATGAAAGATCTAGGGAGTTCAAAATTACCTTGACAAAAGGTGCAATACTATTGGTGTCAACTCCCTCATTGTGGCTGATTCCTAAATTTCAAGATAAAGTATCCAGAATTAGTGACATGCTATTGATGATTATAGATAAACTGGAAAATGTATAAAGTCTCAAGTAATATTTACCGGCATTAAAGACCCAGATAGGGGCAGCACCCAGGTCTTCTGAAAGCTTTTGTCAAAATTTTGAAACAAAAACATAATCAGTTATGGTGAAAATGAAAGAGGCAAACTTACGACATTAATCAACAAATCAACATTTGCCTGGAGAAACTCAAAATATCCAAGTCCATCATCAGTCCAGTAATTCCAAACGTCTCCATAGTGTCCAGGTCTCTCTTCCCATGGACCAATAGTTTCCTTCCATCTGAAAGCATTTCTTAACAGGTTTCCTTCAACAAAGCAACCCCCTATCAAAAACGATGAACAAATATTGTAACTGTATGGACATAAAGGAAGTTTTCTTGAGTGTGTTAAATATCTATGTGTTATTTGTAACTGTATGGACATAAAGGAAGTTTTCTTTAATGTGTTAAATATCTATGTGTTATAATGTGTTGGTAATAAATCAAGACTTCCCTTGAAATGTGTAGGGATGTGACCTTGAAGTAACAAGAAATGTTTTCTCAGAATACTTTATTCCTCAAAAGGTATAGGTAGTGTTACATTCCTGTGTTTTGTTACCGAGAAAAATCATGTTCTGTTTTACTGTGTTGCGCATATTTTCGGCTATACCAAAAGATAAACAGTGTCACTTGGGTACACTATCTGCAATAATTTCTCTGTTCGTTCAACTAAGTTGATACAAGCTAGGACACTGGGTACTCTTCAACCATGAAAAATATCTTTGACTTTGAGTCTGCTGACTTTTATGTGTTCTAAAGAACAGATGGGAACAATTAAAGAATTGTTTTAAACACAAGCTTTTCATCAGAGAAAAATACAGTTTGTTTCTATCATATTGTTCTAGGTGAGTCATTAGTAATTTTTTGACAAACCTGGTATAGTTGTATGATCAAAGCTTGTTTCAGTACATTTTTGTATTCTAGTTTCTGCCTACTCCTAATGCAAAGGAATGAAAAGTTCACTAGCAAGGTAGCTTCGATTATTTAAAACATAGAAAGTACCAGGGAAACGTAGGAATCGTGGTTTCAAATCCAAAAGCATATACATGAGCTCCTTGCGAAAACCATGGCCCTGTACATGTAAAAAATTCAATTAGAAATTAATGTAAACATAGTAGTAAGGATGGTGTGGCATTATACAAGTAAGATTCAGTTTATTTCAAAATTCTACAAAAATGAGTATAGTTTATCTGATTGATCTAATAGGTTAGAAAAGTGTCTTGGGGTCAACATTTTGGTCAAGATTGATTGTTAATTATGATTGAACAATTCTGATGGCAATATGGCACACATATTATGAAAAGGGCCCATCGAATATATGCCTGCTAATTAAGAAACAGAGCAAGCCTGTATCTTTTCCTACAATTTGTTGTAACCTAAGTTCTTACTGGACCTTTTTTCATGAACATGTTCTTATTGCATCTTCATGAACTGTGTGCAATAAAACATTTTTGGTTGCAAATAGCCAAAAGAGAAATACGCACCTTGTATGTATCTGAGGGCATGAGTGACACTTGATCAAACCATATTACCCCCCTTTTGGAAGTTGTTAGATCAAGTCGTGAAGTTCTGCATGTTTCTTGAGCTAATAGTTTCAGTTCTACCCTTGTCCAGTTTGACACGTCAATATCTCTGAAACAGTCAATATGACATTACATCAGTTATCAAAGAAAAAAGAAGAAACTAAAAAAAATACTCTCTATATCAGGGAAAAGATACATACTGTATATATGCTGATGCCAGGTTTTGCAATGCACCTGAAGGTCTTGAACATGTGAGTGAAGCTGTCAACTCCACAGATTCTGGTGATCTGATGTACATGACTAGATTATAGGTTTTTCCTTCTTCTATGTTCTGGAAAATAAAATAGCCAGAATCTTCATAAAACTACAGGTCAGTGGAAAATGGAAATGGAGTGGAGAAAAATCGTAACAGTAGTTCAAAGGAAGTAAGGGGCGTCCATTTGATAGGCTCCTGAAAGCTTATATTTCCCATGAAAAATCAACATGAATATAAACTAAATAGATAACTCATTAAGTTGTTACTTTCACCTGTAAAAAAATACATTTTGTACAAGGAACAACACTGTACTGTGTCACCTATTGGCTTACAAAAGATTCTTTTGATTAGACTTATATAGTTTCTTGCTGATATGTCAGTTGAGGTATGTATTAGGATGAATATTTTTCATACCATGCCCCAGAATCCCGGGTTGTAGACGCCAACACCGCCAGTTGGGCACTTGTCACATAGAACCTCAATTCTTAGAGCAACAATATTTCTAGTGAAACAGGAGACAGGATCAGTCGTCACATATATGGAAGACTCATCTCCGATGATGCTCCATGGGTCTATGTTTGAAGGGGTATGGGGCCCTCCTGCTTCAAAACCTAAATCACAAAATATGCCCCAGTCAGTTAAGGCTAATAACAAATATATTAATAGAAGTTATAAAAGAAAAAGATAGAATGTTTTTCTTCTATTCTTCTGCGGTTCAATACTGAACTTCAGTTTATTTAGTTATGCAGCAATGCTAAGAATTATCTAAGTAACAGAACTGAGTTGACCAACAAACAGCATACAGAAATGAGGATAATAACACTGTTAATAGAACTTTGTCTAGAATTGTACTTATATAGGACATGTTATGTGCATAACTTGAACAAGTGGATCGATTTACTGTTTACTTTTATTCATTAAATCAATCCACATGTAAGAAGTATGAACCACTGTTATAAGGGACATTTTGGTTATATCTCGCTGACAATGCTGCACTAAAATATAAACAGCACAAGTTGGTTGCTCGCCAGCTCAACACATTCCCTGGCATATTAATTGCCTAGATTTTCAACCTATCTATTAATTTCCTTTGGAACAACAAAGTCAGAAACCTTATCAACTGCGCCCGGTCACTTTGACGGAGCATTTTTCCATGAAGCATAAATAAAAGCTAAGAGTGATAGTAGTACCTCTGTTGCTAACAAGCTCCTCCCAGATTCCACCAGCTCCAGCATGGTTGATCTCCTATAGTATTCACTTATCAAATTACCACAGATAGATATAGGATAACTGAAACCAGCATGGTTTATATGGAATATTCAGATTTTTTTTTCCTTTCATTAAGATGCAGTGAAAATTGAAACCAGTATCAACCAAGAAACTGCTGTGCACAACGTGAATTTGACTGCTTCTTGGTCTAATAAGTAAGCGCAGATAAATTTTCATGGCATTCATGAATGAAAGAAAATTTGAAATAAGATGTGTGAAGACATGGACATGAACTGAAATATCATTATAGTTAATGAGTGCACTGCAGAGTGAACAAATGCTAGAAGCCTACATCCTCAGATGACAAACTCATTCTTCCTCGTAATCGCGAAATCAAAAAAATATGGAAAATCTAATTATGTCTCCTGGGTTAACTCACATGTTCACTGGGACTCCAATTTCTAAAGCCTATAGATCGAACTGTGGTAAGGAGAAGAACCCCACGAGACGGTATGTACAGAAGCATAAAATCTTTTGCTACAACAAATTAAACGTAGAAGCGGATGGATCGATAGAGAATTCATGAAGATGAACTGACACAAAGTTCAAGAAGGAATATCTGACCTCAAAGAATAGTCCGAATAATGTTTCAGGGATCTTCCTAGCAAGCCTCCACGAGGCATCAACTTCAAGTGTTGCTGTCTGCGTCCATTCCAATTCTGCGGCAACGCCTTTGCAGCACAAGGAGAAGAGGAGGAAGGAGAAGAAGATGTTGCAGGAGTAGACGTGCTTCGAACCCATATGCACACTTCTGCATGCCAATAAAACGCTAGTTTAATCAGGCTATCATATCAATCCCATGCATAGAACATGAACAGACAAGGAACTGTGATTATTTGAATGGATGAAACGGAAGGGAGGGGAGGCAATGAAGTGCATGATTGGTAAAAGAGCAAGAAGCAGAGGAGAAAAACAATCAATGTCACTCCACCGGGTTAGGACCTCCTTGGGAATTATAATTAATTAAAACTGCCAGCAACAGAACAAAACCACCAAACGGACTCATATGATAAACATAGTTGCGACGAACTTGAGCATCACCCAGTGAACAAATTAAGAAGGCGCGAGTGAGGCTCTTCTCTTAGGCATTTTCACCAGACAGCTTGAGCTCAACGAAGAAGTTAAGCTGCATGCGATGGAAATGAAAGAGAAGGAGATTTGAGAAGCGAAGGGCGTGTCACCTGAAGAGGGTCGCTCAAGAGTGTGCAATGCTGCGGCAGCGCTCACGCTGAGGAAGGACGGCATGGCGCTTTAAGTAGGCAAATGGCGCTGGAAGCAGTGGGAGGAGGGAGCACAGCAGAGGCGGAGGCCGTCTTGATCAGGGGCGAGGCCCCGCATGTCAGGGACGTTAGTTATAGGATCACCACCAGCAGCAACATGTGGTCACTCCCTCTGCTCGCTCTATGACTATGAGCATGCAAGGGCTGAAGGATAAAAGCACAGCCGATCCCAAGTCTCTCGCCACTGACAAGAACATGTTCAGAATGGTGTAGTAGGGCCGCAGGGTTGGTGTCATCTTCCACCGTATTTGCGAATGATGTGAACACATGTACACTACGTCATGATGCCATACCAGTGCAGTGGCAATCTAATCTGAGTATGTAGTGTACCAACACCCAACAATACAATTCAAGCAATGGCAGATGGCATTGTCCTACAATTAACTGCAGCTAGGAGTAGGACTCCAATTGTTCGAGGGGGATGGCAACGGGTGGTTTCTGAATCGGTGCACCGGCCTGCTGCTGCTGCTGCTGCCAACTCCTGTCCTGACGCACACGAGCAAGCAATGCAATAATGCAAATTGCAATTGCACCGCACCTACCCGAATGGAGATGGGAGAAAGATGAACAAACAACTAATGAAACAAAGCTACGACTGTCAAAAATGGTACTGTCGTGTTGCCATCCATGTATTTTGTATTAGGACTTGCAAGCAACCATAATCAATTAGTGTGGCATGTGCAAATTACAGGATATGTACTTAAAGCTATTTTGTGTATTTTGTTTTTGGCTACGACATCTAAACCAACATCATTACGGAAATAATACTGCTGATTAATTGTATTTTTCTCTTTTCTTCTTTAGTTCTAGTATTATATTATACACAGTTAAGGAACCAACTCCTATCAAGAAACTAATCAATCAGCCAGTACGTCAATAGTAATGTGATATAATGCACATCCCTCCACACCGATCTCATCTCTAGACGTAGTAAGTACTACCATAACAAGAATCAAAACAAAAACGGCTGGTTTGCAACCTCGGCACGCCATGGCCTTGCTATCTTGTCTCATTGTCTATGTGCATACCTAGCTAGCCGATTGAGAACAGAATTTGATTCTCTCTCCAACGAGCCAACAATAGTAGCTGCATGCACCATTTCCAGCTGATCCATTCCATCCGAACAGGCCGGCATTGTTCAGTGCTTCTTCCATCTGCTGAGTTACTACGTTCTATCCGGTCGAGAATATCACGGGCGCAAGGGGATTTCCGCCCCGTCAGATCCGATCTACCTCATCGATATATCAAGCGAAGGTACGGTGTATCTGCTGCATCCACATACACTACGCGGGGATGGGGATGGGCCGGCCTTGTCTTGTGTGCATTTCTGTTCAATCCCAGTACTGTTACCAGTAACCAAAAATACGACCTGAATTATACAACTCCTACTGCATTTTCTTTATGCTAGCCGTCACTCATACGTTGGCATGACAGGTTAATCTGAGGTATTTTTCTTTGGTATTAAATCGATGGTGCTTGATATTCATTCACTTCGTAGGAGCTTTTTATGTACATATTTTTTTTCATCTCAAAGTGAAGAAGACAGATTCGATCCGTGGGCTCTGGTATCCGTCTATACGTACAGTACGTGTGTATGCAGCAGCCCGGCCATTATATTCAGAGCTTAAGGAGGCCTTTCTAATATAATTGGACTTGCACGCGCTGATTTGCCTCCAAAAAGGGGAAAGACTACTTACTTAGCGACAGGTCCACGCGCTTGTAAAACAAAAACTTTAAGTTGATTGCTAGTGGTAAACATTAATTGCCAAAAAATGAAGAGCGATTTTTGAAATAATAACAAAAGGGGAAGATGATCTTAAGGAGCATATTACCACATACTACAGGGGGTTTATTTGCCCTACAAAAAGCAATTTTCAATGATTCAGTCTCAATGGTTGATTACAGATTGACCGCCCAAAAGATTGGACATGAACACGCATGAAAGGTCACTGTGGTTCGAGTGCTCGCAGATAGAGCGTAAAAAATGCTACAAATCCAGCTGCCAAACTAATCCAACCTTGTAGCTGTTGTAGTACGTCGCAAAATTGGAAAATATGAAAAACTCGTCTCCTAGACCCAGTAACAATGTGTATGTTCGCGTGTAATTTGTTGCAACAAATTTGGCCCGTTTGGGTGGGTTACCAGGCCCCCTGACGTCAATGCACGGCCCATTTCATTGGTTACTCTCCTCGAGCACAATCAGCCCATGGTAGGCCCATACACGATGTTGCATCTCCGACGGCCGGAACCCGCGGAGCCTCAAAAGTTTTTTCTAATTTATTTTTTACTCTTAAAAATATAGTATGCTGACTAAAAAAATTGGCAAGAAATGTACACGGTTTTCTAAATATATTGAGTCCGAATTGTATCTACTTTTTCTCTCTCTTCTCCATTCTCATGCTATATCATCATACTCCGTAAGTCCTATGCGGCACTCATACATGTGTGTGGGAGTGTGAGATTACATTGGGGATTTTTTTTCCCTAGATATATGTTGCATATATTCCCAAATTGTAGATTGTAGATTGTTTTGGTATTTCTAGGTGCATAATTTTTGCTATGTACTTAGATATAATCTATGTCTAGATGCATAATAATATTTATGAAACTAAAAAAGATAAAACGACCTACAATTTGGAACGGGAAAGTACGTTGTACCTATGGCAACAGGCATAAAATTAAAATTTATATGCTGCTTCTAATATTGGATATTGAGCACAAGCTAGTTATCTTCCTTAGCTACTTTTTTCTCAATTCCTTAACCCCATAATATGTCATAAAATCTGCATAACAATTCTTTAATGGGCATGCTACAATACAATGAATAACTTTAAAGTGACCAATATATATTTGTGTTAGACTAGTAAAGGCATACTACTACACTACACGTGGCGGTTTCGTGGTAGCCAAGTGGTCAACACCTTTCTGCCACCTAGTATGATTTCTTTTTGTCGCAAATATTCAATGTTTATAAAAATGTGTGCACATAAATTGCATCATTAATTCATGAAGCCAGTTTTTCTGAATAAATCCTTACGCGCCGCTCATCCCCATCTGACACAACATACTACCTTGCCAAGACCAAAAGGAATCCGCCATGAAAATGGCCACGGCCGCCGCCGCCACCTCCTCCTACAGCAGTGCGAGTGCCATCTTGCTCTACGCTATCTTCTTTGCCGGCACTCACGCCGAGCCGACCGAGGTGGCAACCTCTGAAGTCCCAAGCATACTCCCCGTATGCAAGACCGTCGGCGGCGGCAGCACGTTCTTCGACGTCCAATACTGTCTGGAGGCACTCGGCTCTGACGGCCGGAGCGCCAACGCCGGCATGAACTACCGCACCTACTCATCCATCGCCGCCGACCTCCTCGCGGCCAACGCCACCAGCACGGCGACCAAGATCGGCGGCCTGCTCCGGGGGCGCGACGGCGGCGATGAGGCCACGACGCGCTGCCTCCGGTCGTGCCAGGCGCTGTACGGCGGCGTGGTGAGAAGGCAGCCCGGTTGCGCCGCCGCCGTCAGGGGCAGGAAGGACGGCGAGGCTACGAGGTGCCTGGAGGAAGCTGCGAGCGCGGCCAAGGAGTGCGAGGAGGGGTTCGGGAAGAGCAAGGTAGCGTCGCCGGTGACCATGGAGAACGACGACGCGTTCAAGCTCGCAAAGCTCGCCGTTGCGCTGCTCAGCATGGCTCATTATTAATCACTGAGGAAGGCATTCCTAGTAGGGCGGCGAACATGTATCATTTTATTTTCTGAAGAATGTATGTGGCTGTACTGGTAGTCTGGAGCTACTCCTTTCGAATAAAGCAAATAAAGCAAATACGGCCGCGTGATCTGACATGCAACAAAGCAAATCTCTGCAGAGAGCAGATCAACCAGCAGCAAACAAACCTGATGTGATTTTATTTAGTATCTGCATCGTCTTACACTATACGAAGCATTATCAAGATGTTACCATGCATATCCCTCATCTACCACTCTCCAGTCGTGTATGGGTGTTACTATCTCACATCTCCGCGACAAGCTTGGACTGCGCCAGCGCGAGATCGAACGCGCTGAAGGAGTGAGGAGCCAGCGTGACCTGCATCTCCTCTGCAGCGTTGCTCAGCTCGCTCTTCACCGGCGCCACCTGCACAGTTGTTTACAATCAGGCTTTGGATTCAGACAGGCCAACCGAAAACAGAGCACAAACATGCGTAGAGTCACATGGTCATTCAGACACAAGCAAGCAAAAAATAAGGGGCAAATTACCTTGGTTGGGTTACTGAAAGAATTTTCATCCATCACATTCCCGGATGTGAGGACAGTGGAGGTTGATCCCAGAGCATTAACACTAGCCTGAAGTCCACTTGTGGAAATTGTGAGGCTAACAGCATCCGATCCAAAGTTTACAACCTGCACAGCACAGGAGCTTTCCGAGATTATTTACGACATTTTGCTCCTCCAGATAGTAGCTACTAGCTAGGATGGATGTGATAGATTTTACTTGCCTTTACTCTTAGGAAGCTGTTCTCTGAATCCTGCCAAGTAATTGCAGATGCTGCGAGCGAACCAGAGTAGCTGGAACTGACTGTAATTGGATGAATCATAGCACCGCTGGACTCACGGAACAGCGTCTGCATCCAGTAACTAGGAGTTCCATAATGTTGCCACGAGTTGAAGACGATAGCATCTGGGTTCCATCTGACAGTTTTATTCAAACGCAATTTACCGCAGTGTTAGATGAAAGGAGAACAGAAGCAAAGAAAGCATCAAACCATGGATACTAACGTTCTGTCGTTGTCATTTACAAACAGTGGAGCGTAACTTGCCATATGAACAATGTCACTGCAAAGAACCAACAAAAGGTCAAATAACTCACAGTGAAAGCTTTCTTAGTAGTGAAGCTAGAGCAGATGGAAGTCCATCAGGTCATGGTGACTAAAGTAAAAGGACAAATCTAAAATTTATCCATGGCAACTCAGGTCTGGTCATCATGGAACCAACAATTTCAGTAATGGAAAAAGCACCTGTTCATCTCCAGCCCGGTAAGGAAAGCAGCTTCTGCCAATGAAGCAAGAAGACTTCCTCTACCTGCATCACTTCTCCAAACAGCGTACTCACTCACAAAAGCCTGCATTTGAATCATATTCAGAAATATGTTTGCTGTCTGAACAGGACATGGCGATGCCAATAGGCATGAAGGATGAAGTCAATGAAGTTCTTGAACATGAAAATAACATCCACACATGGCAGTACTCACGACTATGGCTCCACATATATATTTCTTATAGTCCTTTAGAATTAGAATGCACCTAAGAATTTGCAACCTTATTCGTCATCCTCTTTCTTGCGCTTGGATTAGCCCTAGGAGTTGTAAGTTATAACTCTTCAGGTTGTTATTGAGTGCATATTTCAGGGTTTTGCTAAGTTTTATATAGGAAACACAGGACCCTTTTTATAGTATCCTAAGAACACCCCAAGAGAAATGTTAGGATGTCCTGAATCAATGTAAATGACAGGTCATGAAAGAGTTATTTCACAAAAATCTTCCTTGTAAAAATTGAGACTTACCTTCGGTCCACTACGAGATGTTCTGTCAAAGGTGTTCCTCATGTTAAACAAAGTTTTAGAATCGGTATAGACCTAGAAAAAGAAGCGATATTGAAATTTAAGAGAAGTAAAATTGACCTTGACAATGAATTATTAAACAGAACACTGGAATCAAGACACAGGAGAAAAAAGAGATAAATAGACTTGGCAACAGGAACTTTACATGGAAGTCGTATAAATCAGCAGGATGATCAAGTGGTCTAGATGAACCATCACAGTTTGAAATCATTTGAATATCTGGATAGGCCTGCCTTATAGCATTGTAGAACTTGAGGTAATTACCTGTTCAACAGAAATAGAGAATATCATGACATGCTAAAAGTATGTTTCATCAATAAAAAGGATTGTAGGTGAAGTATTTCCCTTGTCAACTACCACTGGGAATCATGTTCAACTTTTTCTGTGCTAGTAAAAGGACATTGGGATTCAGGAAGCCCTTGTGCACAAGACCATTTTGACTTAAACTCCACAAAGGATGCAAGAAATATGTAGTTGATAAATTTACCGCGGTAAAATTTTTTTCCACAATCTTCATTTCCAATTGCAACATATTTCACTGGGAATGGTTCAGGGTGCCCCATTGCAGCACGAACAGAGCCCCATGTTGAATTTGCACTCCCCCTTGCAAATTCTAGACTGTCCAATACATCCTGTAGGAAAAAAAAAAGACATTTCCATATCAATTAAGCTACAATCATGAGTATTAGAACTACCTAAGTCTATAGGAGATATAAGGTATCTTATTGAGCTAGCCCCTATTCATGTAAAACGAAGAAGTTAATGCATAGACAATCTTGGTAAATGCGAATATACAACTCAAGCCAAGCATCGTATCTGCATGTGAACTGCCTGAATAAAACGTAAAGGATGAAGCCCATCACAATGTCTTTTTCAGCATTCAAGAATAAGTGAATAACTTTAGATTATCAAAACTGATCATATGCAATTATTCTCATTGTGATCTGAGCAATAAATTTTTCATTTTGAGATATGCTTTCTTTCTCATAAAAAATGAAATTATATTATTCTGATATACAACGGTAATTTGCACCCATTGCTGATAAAGTACAACGCATTAAAAATTGACTACTCCTATATCTCTATAACAAAAAATGTTTAGTCTGCTAGAGAAATAACTGGAACTCAAAACATACCTTTACAAATGGAGCAATAGCAGCAGTATCAACTTCATCGTTGTGGCTAACTCCTGAGTTTTATGAGCAGACTTTCCATTAGTTTAGAAGGCCAACAGTGATAAAAGATTTAACAAATATGAAAACAATTACCATTGTTGAATACCCAGATTGGGGCAGTGTCCAGGTCCTCAGCAAGCTTTGATGTAGATTTCAAAGTCAATTGTTAGAGGGGCAATGATATGAAAGAACAGATGAATCAAGCAGTGTAAACTGGTACCTGAAGAAATTCATAATATCCAAGGCCGTCATCAGTCCAGTAATGCCAAACATCCCCGAAGTGTCCAGGCCTCTCTTCCCATGGACCAATAGATTCTCTCCACCTGAATGCATTTCTTAACCAATCACCTTCTACGAAGCAGCCTCCTGCATTAGTTGGATGAAATCTAGTCAATTATCCCAACATGTATAAACATATATCAATATATCATATATTTCCAAAAAACAAGAACCTGATTTTCAATCAGAAAAGATGACGCATACCAGGGAATCTCAAGAATCGTGGTTTCAAATCCGAAAGCATGGATATAAGTTCTGTCCGGAAACCATGTCCCTGTGTGTGCAGAGCAGTGTTGATAAATACTCAGACAAACTCTTGCACAGTAATTATGACCATAAGCCAGAGACAGATCAATTTCACTTTCAAGATTAATAAATCTGAAGATATTGAGTACACTAAACAGATGAACCAACATATAAATTCAGCCAAAGAGGGTATCCATTGGAAATATTTATTTGGTGGTCGCATTCAACAAACAAACCAAAGCAGCAAACTGGGTGCTACACAGCTTACACTTTACACTATTCTTCTCTTGAGATAAAAGGTTATAAGTGGCCAGTAGTATGGTTTGCAGGATGATGAGGTGCAGATCATAGTAGAAATGTTGCAGCCAAGTGGGCGTGGCACATGATCGAGGTACCCAGCCCAATCGATGGAAATGGGACATGATTATTAGATTACTGAAAGGGGGAGTCTTGACCTGCTGACCATGTTTTTTTTAAGGGGCAAAGATTTTATTGCTAGGTGGAATTAAATGACTGGTGATTCATACTCACAGGTTCGCTACTAATTTATATTTATCATTCATATCTTATAAGGTTTCTTTCTTGGCCTTATTTGTGTCTTTCACTATAAGGTCTAGAATATTACTATAATTTACCTTGTATGTGTCTTCAGGCATGAGTGATACTTGATCAAACCATACAACTCCTTTCTTGTTAGTTGTTATTTGAAGCCTTGAGGTTCTATTGGTTCCTTTAGCAACCAACTTCTGCTCCACTTTTGTCCAATTTGATGTACCAGAAACTCTGCAACAAAGCAATCCTTTCAGGTATTGTCAATAACAAAATATTTTTCTTGATCCTCTCCCAATATTGAGAGAAAAGGTACTAACGTTATTGTAGCTGAAGCCAGGTTTTGCAAACCATCAGAACTTGTTAGCGAAACTGCCAAGTCTGTTGTTTCTGCTGATTTAACGTACATAACAAGATTGTAGGCCTTTCCATCTTCTATATTCTGTAGGTTGAAATGATAACATTATAAAAAAGAAAATAGTGGAAAAGGTTGGGAAACAGAACATGTACTGAATATCTTCCTAACATCAGAACATAAAAGGCAACGCTACTGAAAAGTACAGAGAAAATGCATGGGGCTCTGATGGTTGTAATTCCTAACACTAGTCCTACAGCTATTGCTATTGTTACTGAAATTGGGAATTGGCATTGACAGTAAGTTATGGAAAAAAAAACAGATCACATAGCATAGCTACCTTAGGCTGCACAAACTACTGATATTAACTAAATAGTTTTGATGAAACTATCCGTTTTTCTCATACTGATATGAACATGCAGTATATGATAAAGTCATACCATGCCCCAGAACCCCGGGTTGTAAATACCAACACCACCAGTAGGACAGTCATCACAGAGGACCTCCATTCTCAGAGCAACAATGTTTCGACTGAAACATGAGGTACGATCAGTCGCCACAAATACAGAAGAGTCATCTCCAATGATGGACCATGGGTCAATATTTGACGGAGTATGTGGGCCTCCAGCTTCAAAACCTGACGCATAATTCCAGAAGCTGTTTATGCTAAACCATGAACTTGAACATCAACAATTGACAGAGTCTATGATGAAAACAACCTATTATGTTCTTTCCAGCTCATGATCAGAATAAAGTTGGTATTATTTAGAGAATCATAGTATGCTCAGAATAATCAGGTTTGATAAAAGAAAATGTTCTGGGAGAACAGATTTGAGTTAAGCAGACAATATGACAAACTATCACCTTTAGGCTATTAAATGGGAATAATTCTTTCGCATCTCATTCACAGCAAAATAAGCGGTCCAATCGTTTGACAGAAATTTCGTTCCAAAAGGGACACAGTGAAATCAAGACTAACTGACGTACCTCTGTTACTAACAAGCTCTGCCCATATCCCACCAGCTCCTGCATGATTGATCTCCTACAGTATAGCCAATCCACGGAGTATATTTTGATGTTCTGATTATATGTGGTAAAACATGACAAGCCCAACAAATTACTGTCTCACCTCGAAAAATATCCCAAATAGTGTTTCTGGTATCTTTCGGGCTGACTGCGGCGAGGCGTCAACCTTGAGGGTTGCTACTTGGGTGGCCACTAGTTCTGATGCCAGACATCTGGAACCCAGGCAGGATAGAAGCAAGAGGCAGAAGATTGTAGCAGAGGATGCTTCCATGAAACCCATAGGCCCCCACTTGTAAGAATTAATGCAACGAGTGTGTCTATTGGACAAATAGAGAAGAGGGTATCATTACAGGTCAGTTGAGTTAGACTGAAACAGAAGTTACTACCAAATGGCATCTCCATTTTAGAGAGAATTGAAGCAGCATTAGAACAATCAAAAGGCAAACGCATAGCAGTGGTACATATAGTACAGAACAGATAAACGTCCACAAAAATGTTTATATAAGCTAGAGCACTTTATATGCTTCTGTACACTGGAAATCCAAAATTGAAAAGGCTGTGATAAAGCATACGGTTAAATCATTATTAATAGGCAAAGAAGGACATCGAAATTATTTATCATTTCATTTATATCGGACAACAGCAAAGAGATTCGCTTTCAATTAAAGCGGGGCATTTCCTTGTTTAAAGAAAACACGCGCGCGCGCGGACAAAGACTAACCAATTCTCCTCTTTTGGCATTCCATCAAACAACTTGCCCCCACAACCAGGAGCTCGAATTTGATCCAAAGAACAGGGGAAAAAATATCACAGAGCATGTAGGTAAAGCAAAAATGGAGTCTTTAGCGAAGTGCTCACCATGCATCCACCATCCAACACCTCCTCAGGAAGAAGAGGCGAGCTCCCAGCTGCGAGTACAGGGCAGGAACCGGGGCGGCGTGCGCTTAAGTAGAGGAAGACGAAGCAGTGGCTTTGAAGGGAAGTGTGCCTACGGACTACGGAAGCCACGCAAGGGGTGTGGTGGAGACCTCCGCGGTTCAGATGCCCATCGGGTGCCGGAGACGGCGGACGTCAGGGCGCGCCGCGGCCAGTTGCTTGCCGGAGCGCGCTTCGTTCGGCGGCGGTTGGCTGCGCGCGGGCGCCGGCACGTGGGACCGGTGAGCGGCACTGTCGCCTTATCCGCCTCATTTGGATTCTTTTTTCTGCCGGCGTACTCAATCAAATCATGGAGCGAACCAAGGTCGTCGTCGTCGTGGAACAACTTTGGAGCCTTTGATGTGGCTGTGGCCGTATCTTTGGTGTATCTCGTGTGTGCTTCTCCTCCATCCCAACTACGCGCGCACTCACACTACTAGCAAGCCAGTTTATGTTTCTACAGTATATGCTTGCACATACAATAACAATATATTCAATTTATCTGACCGCACAATATGTATATTCTAAATAAAAATGCCAAGTCCAATATATTCTACAGTATATGGTTTCTTTGCTTACTCCTAGTCAAGTTAGGTCTTAGTCCAAGTTATGCCGGTTAAAACAAGTTTCATCGATTGATTGCCTCTATTCCAAATTTATTTACTTTGACTTTGCTCTAAATCAAAAATATCTAGTTTTTGATTAAATTTATATGAAAAATGCACAAACGTCTGCAATATTAAATTATTTTCATCAATTTGACCATGGAAATGGAAACGTGAGCTAATTTGATGTTATAGATTTTTAAGGGATTGATGTTATAGATGTTGGTACTTTTTTCTATAAATACTAAATTTGATTTGATCGCAAAGCTAAAATAAACTATAATTAGAAATGGATGAAGGACCTTTTAATTACCTAGTTAGTTACATATGCCCTGAGGGTACAAGCAAAGACAATTGAGGGCTATCCAATGTATTTGTTATTTCTATCAATAGAAATACGTGTGGTAAGTGGTAACACTCTAGCTGTAGACTAGATAATACTACAAAGAGATAAAATGCTACAATTTCCATTATCAGTATTGATAAATGAAAGGTAAGTCCCGACTGATTTTTGCACGCGGTACTGAACATATCATATTAGCATTTGGCGCACAAATTCAGTTTATTAACTGTTAATAAGGAAGGACAAACAGATCTCATCGTTATCTGTCCTTTGATGTGGCGCACGATGGGGCACTCAACAGCAAAGGCTGTCTTGTAGCTAGGCCTGTCTTTAATAAATACTAGCTAGATTAGACTGTAATACTGTGTACGAACTATATATGAGGGAGCTAGCATGAAAAGGCTGTAGTCGCGTGTTCTTGAGGGTGAGGATGAAATCAATGATGTTTTGGCACGGGTTGGGAGCACTCTACCATGCATATTCAATTCATTCATATCTGAATTATTTGGCGTCGTTTTGCTGCCCCTAGCAGCTACGTCGTCGTACGTACGTGTGCAGATAAAATCAAATGCGATGCGTGACGCCATGGGTTTGCATTGCTTAGCTCCAAACGCAAGGAACAACTTGGATGGATGGATGGATGGATGGATGATCACAAGTAGTTAACCATGTGCACGCGCTACTCATATGTACATGATGTGTCGCACTACTACTGATATCATGCATGTCTGATATGATGATGGGTGTCATTTCCTGGTGCAGCACGCAATATATGTAGTGCAACGCAACATGGCATCGCGATCGCGCTCTGCTCGGACACATCAAATAATACTGGCGGCGATAGTGGACCGACCGATCGATGAGATGCTTTTTCTAAGTGTTGCGTCGCGGGGGCGCATAGAAATGACGACGATGGAACCGCCAGAACCGAAAGAGATCGACAAATTAAGGGCGTGTGATGTGAGCCACATATGTGCATATATCCATCATCCATCGCTCACACGTACAAGCAATGCAAGAAATGTTACTTCCTCCGTGCTAACTTCCTTCATGCTAAATTATAAATTGTTTTGACATTTGTAAGTTCATAGTTTTTGCTATGCATGTAAACAATATGCATATAAACATAATGTATATTTGTACGTATAATAAAATCTATGAGTTTAGAAAAAACTAAAATAACCTATAATTTGAGATGGAAGCAGATATAAAATGGATGCATGTCTATCCTCCTTCAGTTCTTCCCTCTTGCAAAACGTAACCGCACGCCTACGCTCGCGCCAAAAAGCTAGCCGGGCCACTCGCAGCTCCTTGTCTTGTTGGGCTGGCCACTTGTATAATTCCAGGTTCCCGGTCTAGGCTCGGCCCATTAAGATTATTAGGCCGAACAACGAACCGATTAGGTAGGTAGGTAGGTAGGAGGGAGGTGAGTGGACCAGATGCAGCCCGTCAAATATGCAGGCCCAACTACCGTCTCTCCCTCTCTGCTCCTCCTCCTCCCCTGCTGCATTCGCTTCTCCTTTCTTTCTTGCCAAAAGAAGAAATTCGTTGTAGGCAGCAGTCCCCCCAAGCAGAGGCAGAGCTCGAGAGAGGAAGGAGGACAGCCATGGATGCTTCGGCCCTCAACAACCCGCGCCTCAAGGCGCTCATAGAGGTATGCCCCCTCCACCTACTTGTAGTAGACCTATAATAACAACCTTTGATTTCTTGGTACCCATCCCAAATCCCATAGCCATCAGCGGCGCATCTCCGTTGATCCCCAGATGATTTAGTGATCTGATCTAGTCGACGGTGTTGCTCCACTATGATCGAAAACTTAGTGACTTTGGGCTTCAACGTACTACTTCTTGCTGTGCCAACCATTAATCCCCTCGCGGAATTCGCATTTTCCCCGTTTCCATTGTTTAGATTTGTTCGTCGGTCTCATATAATTCCTGGATAATAATAGAGAGCGAGAGTACCCGCGTATTTGGGGTTTAGTATAGAGAAAATGTAACTGCTGCTAAAACCCTAGGAAGGTTCACCAACGTGATGTCTGCACTGCACTTGTGAGATATATCCAGTACCACTCCACTCGCTCGGAATCGCAATACAAGTGACGCCTCTTGATGATGGAGGTTCTCTTGGTTCAGTTGCTAAAAGGGTCATCAGATCCATTCATTGTACAACTGCAGCCAGCCAAGCTGCTGGTTCTGGATTTGACTGATTCCTGGTTTGGGTGTACAAATTATACAGTCCTGACCGACTGACCACATCTCCCTGCTGTCTGGATTCTGGCAGAACCTGAATGGAACTAGTGACTCGTGATGTTTTTTTTTCATTTAACTAAAAAGGAGTTTGGCCTTATGGATCCAGGGAAACATTTGTTTCATAAACTAGTTGTTCGAAGCTAAAACAATCCTGAATCCAATTTCCAATGTAAACAAGGGAGGCACTTTGTTACTTCCTGTGAATTTAACAGAAGTGCATTCCTATTTTGGATCTAAATAATGTCGCAGCATGTTATTTCAGTGAAAAAGTTATTGTCTTACAAAAGTAATTTGGGCTTAAACCTAGTAGTTCTTGTTGCGCGAATCATTAATTCTGTTGTTGAACTAGTGTTTACCTCTTTTCCATTGTTTAGCTTTAATTTATAGTGTGCTAGAATTCCTGGATAATGATAGAGATAAATATCTTATCAGCTGAGAGCTTGAGTGCACCTGAAGTTTAGAGGTGTGCAGGGAGATAGGATTGAGATTTAACTGGTGCTAAAACCGTAGGAGGATTCAGGAACGTAATGTCACTGGTGACATATCCAGTGGCATTGCACAATGCCTAGTATAAGTGATGTGTCATGGTTCAATTTTTAAAAGGGTCCCAGATCCATTCCACAACTGAAGGTAGTACCAGATTTTGACCAATTGTTTGTGCATAAACTGTATATAGCCCTGACCATATACTGAGCTATCTCCCTGCTAATTCTGGCTATGCCTGAATTGACTCACATTTTTTCCTAAAAGAGAAAGAAAATGTTTCTATCTGACATAAACTAAGGGGACTTCCTAACTGATTTTCTTGTATCCTGTACTTAACGATCATGTTAGGTCAGAATGGAAGTTAAAAGTGACCCATGGACCCACGTGATAATAAATTGATCTCATGACTCATGGGCCCATAAAAAGAGTGGCCTCGTGGTAGCACAGAAACAGTTTAGTTTGTAAGCTAGCTGCTTGAATTTAAACACTCTTAAATTCTTGTGTCCATGTGTAATTTATACAAGCAGGCATGTTGCATGCCTGTAAATATAACAGAACTGAATGTCTGTCCAGGATCTAAATATTTTGACTGCACACTGTTTCTGTGAATGAGATTAACTATTTTCAGTCAGCATCTGTGATGGTTCCATTGTGAAATATGTGTGAGTTGCATAGATGTGAATAGCATCAAAATTAGCATATTTACACTCACACAGAGGTGCTGTTGTAATTTGCAAAGTCCTTTATCTTGTATAACGTGCGTGGGAAATTATTAAATTACAAATCGTATAGAAGTCTGCATTTTATAGTTAAGTAGCCAAACCTGAGGGGAGAAAATTATGATTTTTGGCGATGCTGCTTTACTAAAAGTATGCTTCAGGGACAAATTAACATTGCCTTTTTATATCGAATGGGAGGAAACTAATTTGTTGCGCTTGGGACTCAAGGAGCTGATTTCTATCTCGGTTTCATTTCTTATCTGCATACCGGAGAGTTAATTAGCATCTCTTGACCCTTCGAATATTGTAGCACTTACAATTATAATACAGCTCCAGCATCTCTTTGGTAAAAAAACCTGTGCGACTAAATTGGCATAGTGATGGCTGCTCTGACAGAAATAAAATTACTAAAAAAGTTTCTTGTGTTGCAGGAGGAGAGAACGAAGGCCTTGACAAATGAGCTCGTGGCAAAGCTGACGCTTGCTTGCTGGGACAAATGCGTTACTGGGAGCATCGGAAGCAGCTTCAGCAGGAGCGAGGCCGCGTGCTTGTCCAACTGCGCGAAACGCTTCGCCGAAGTGAAGATGATGACCATGCAACGCTTCACCGAGCGGTAGCTGAAATCACATAGGCCAAATGGAGTGGAGTAACTGTGTTCTGCAGTAGTACGAATTTTGTTATCTTTTTGCTGTCATACTATCGTTGGTGAGAGTGAGATGATAGAGAGACATGCCCAGTGTCCAATGATCTTTTAGTACTTCTCTAAACCTGATGGGATGAAGCAGATGCTAAGAAATATATGCGTTTAAGGTGATGTTGAACTGAAATGTTCTCGAGCTGCTGATGCACAGTTAACAGCACAGTTACAAAGCTGATTCATTCATCAGTTTAGCAACCCACTACTGTATACTCATTTCAGTTGTTTCCAGCAAACTCCAGTGGCGCGTATCTCAATGTTCATCCAAATCCAGCGGTGGAGGGTGGATACACTTTTTGTTCGGTGAGAGCCAGAGGTTAATGAGCGGTGACACGACTGCCTTTGCTGTTGCTGTACTGCGTTCGTATACGTGTATATATGTTGAGGGAAGCGACCTGAACGAGGAGCGACACCCGGTGCCTTTTACTTCCGACTTCGTGAGCTCCGAGGACTCCTGTACTGTTTGCTCCGGGCCTCCGACGACATCCCCAAGGTTACAACTCTAAGCTCATATTTTTCCTAGCTAATCTGCTACTGTACAGGTTTTAGTCTCAGCGCTCAACTCTTGATTTGTTAGTTTTCTTTTGGTGTGTGTAAATGGTTGCCTCGAATCTCGAATAACCTAAGATTTAGTTTTGTTCTGTACTTCTGGTGCTTGGACGATCTCCTCAATGTGGCAGAAATGTATTTTCCCCCATACTTTCTTTATTGATACCTGCATTTTTAAGAAAAATTGATGTCAAAGGTGGAATGTGTAGGAGTAGCTCACTGATACGTTTGTTCTTTGTGTGAATCCATCCACTCAAATCTGTAATTATACTAGATACATATGTCTATTGTGACTCCTCTCTGCTCAGAAACACATGTAGTGATCACTGAATGTGCATTTTTTTTCCTAGATTTGTTTATTGTTGAACTTCACAGGATATTATGATCTTGGCACTTGTCCTTGTTTGCTCGTCATCTCTGTTATCTCTTATATTTTGTTTCATGTTTGTCGCCTCTGTTTCTTATTTCTTATACATCCATCTCACTTTGTCTATAGTATATTGGTATACAATCTTGCATACATTTTCCACACGGTAATCGCAGTTCGTTGATTATATTTGTCACTACCACTATCACAAATAATACACTGTCCAGTGACTTTTATTGACCATTGTTCAGTGCAATTACCAGGAGTTCACCATGGAGAACTCGCAAGATGAATCAGAAAATTACGAGCAAGAGCAACCCTTGGAAATGAAGCCATTGCGGTCATTAGCGCCAATGTTCCCGGCTCCTCTGGGATATGATGTGGCAACCCAGTCAACTGATCCACTGCTAGTTTTTGTTACGCCGTTCAGGCCCCACACCTCGCCAGAACAATCTCCAGCTTCATTTGGTCAACCCTTACCAAAGTCACCAATTCCTCTGAAGGCTACTCCAATCTCAGCGGCATTTCCCATGCCACAACGCGAAGATGAATCGTCAGATGAAGACTACAAGCCCTTTTGTGATCATAAAAAACCAACATCGCTGAGGACTGCCAAGGCTAAGAGGACTCATCAGGCTGGGTACTCCAATGAAGCTAACATCAAGTGCAAGTCAACAAGGAGAAGCCTCAACACAGAGCTTGCCTCCTGTCCATCCTTGTCAAGCGACCCAAATAAATCAGTTGAAGAAATCATGATGATGTTTGATTCACTGCGGCGCCGTATACTGCAACTGGATGAAAAAGAGGACGCAAGAAGGAGGGCTGACTTGAAGGCTGGTACTCTCATGATGCGGAATGGCCTGAGGATCAATAACCTGAAGACCATAGGACCTGTACCTGGTGTTGAAATTGGAGACATTTTCTTCTTCAGGATTGAAATGTGCATTGTAGGTTTGCATGCACCTGCGATGGCTGGCATTGATTACATTTCCACTAAGCATGTTGGAAAAGATGATACTCTGGCTGTCAGCATCATCTCATCTGGTGGTTATGAGAATGATGATGATGACACGAACATTTTGGTGTACACAGGACAGGGAGGCAATAGTCGGCACAAGGAGAAGCATGACCAGAAGCTTGAAAGAGGTAACCTCGCTCTCATGAACAGCATGAAAAAGAAAAACCTGGTCAGGGTTGTGCGCAGCGCACAGGACCCTTTCTGCACCTCAGGCAAAATTTACATTTATGATGGACTTTATCGGGTCGAAGATTCCTGGATGGACAAAGCAAAGAATGGCTTTAGTGTTTTCAAGTACAAGCTGAGAAGAGAGCCAGGACAGCCTGATGGAATTTCAGTTTGGAAGATGACTGAGAAGTGGAAAGCAAATCCTGGGACAAGAGACAAAGCTATACTACTGGATTTATCATCAAAAGTTGAGAACCTACCTGTATGCCTTGTTAATGATATTGATGATGAGAAAGGGCCAAGCTACTTCGACTATGTAACTGGAGTGGAGTATCTGAGGCCACTTAACAAGACAAAACCATTACAAAGCTGCAAGTGTCTTAGTGTGTGCTTGCCTGGTGATCCTAATTGTTCATGTTCACAACTGAACGGTGGTGGTCTTCCTTACAGCGCCTCTGGACTGCTTGTGAAGCATATTCCAATGCTTTATGAGTGCTCTTCCAGATGCCAGTGTTCTCAAAATTGTCGAAACAGGGTCACACAGAAGGGTGTTAATCTGAAGTTTGAGGTCTTTTGGACTGGGGATTGTGGATGGGGTCTACGGTCTTGGGATCCCATCCGTGCTGGCACATTCATCTGCGAGTATGCTGGTAAGGTCATTGATGAAACAAATATGGATATAGATGGTGATGAAGATGAATATACCTTTCGCACATCATGGCCCAGTGCTAAGGTTTCAAGATGGAACCTGGGAGCAGAATTACTTGAAGATGCAAGTGCTAGTGTCTCAACCGAGAGCTTAAAGAAATTACCTATTGTCATAAGCGCAAAAAGTTCAGGCAATGTGGCTCGTTTTTTGAACCATAGCTGTTCCCCAAATCTCCTTTGGCAGCCCGTGCAGTACGACCATAACGATGGCAGTTACCCACATATAATGTTTTTTGCAATGAAACATATTCCTCCCATGACTGAACTGACCTACGATTACGGAACAAGAGGAGCTCCTCCTGACATTAAGGGGAAATTTCCAAATTCTTCCAAACTCAAGCCATGCCTCTGCGGCTCTACCAATTGCCGAGGTTCTTTCTGAAAGAAACTAGAAGATGTGCTGGGAGTGCATGAACTAATGTACTAAAGGCAGGTAAAAAACATTACCATATCTGGCCACAGTGCAACAAAGTATTCTTACATTGTAAATTTGTGTTGATCCATTGTGCTGAACTCTTTACTATTCTGTGATTCTTTTATGATGATTGTCTTCTTTTCAGAGAATGTATCAATATAATCATTCTAACTTGAATAAATCTTGCTCTGATGCTCGATCGATAGATCACTGTATTATTTACCTATTGAATAAAACCTTATATGAGTAGTTGTTATCCTTGATGGCACCTTTTAGATTGCTTAATAATGCAGTTTCGTACTTGCTGAACATTTGAACAATGCACGTGCATTTCAACCCCAACATTTTTTTGTTTCTACCCTCCCAGAAACATCACCAGTAGCTCTAATTTTTCTGGCATCAAGTAAACAGTACAACTTTTCTTTATCAGGACTGTGGGTCATTCCCACACATAAGGCTATTGACCACCATATGTTTTGCTAAAATCTGGAAAAGGTCACTGTAAAAAAAAACCGGAAAAAGTCGTTGACAACTAGAGTTAAGAACGCTTTTCACTGTTCATGCATGCATTTGTCAATGTATGAAATTGTGGTAAAATTGAACAGTTAATTTTGGCAAGCTCAATCTTGCCTTGGTTGCTTAATGCTGCTATCTTTGGCTTTTCAGGTTGCAATGCTCATTTGGGCTTGTGTAAGCAGTGACGTGTTTTGAAAGGGTTTTTGGATGCTGCTGGCAACCGGGGAGAGACAGATAGTAGTCAGTAGATTAAAATACTGCGTCAGGAGGCAGTGAGGCGCCCAGCTTTTGTGGCAGTGTGTAGTTTGTGTAATGCATGACTGGAATGCTCTAGTTTACAATGTGTTCTTCCAGACTGGAATGCAAGTATGTGGTAGCATGTACATCTTGCACCAACTCGTTCTCTGTAAAGTAATAACAAAAAAAGACCACTAGATTGGGCATAACTCATAAGCATGGAATTGCGTTGTGATAAAATGTGAGCAAAGCTGCATAGTTGGCTGAGTAACGTTGTTACGTTTCTGCTACCTCTTCCAGCACTACCAGCAGGGACAAGAAAAACAGAACAGCACAAAAAAAAAATCATTTGTCTGAGCCCAGGTTCGAACTGGGGACCTTTAGTGTGTGAGACTAACGTGATAACCAACTACACCACCCAGACAAGTCGATCAGCTCACTGATCAAAAATTTGAAAACTATAAAGGAGTTTATGAGGACGAAATTGAAAACAAACAATTTGCCACTCTGAAAAACTATCAGGAACGATCGAGTTTTTTTAGTGCTTGTACAATTTGATGTAGCCCTGATGAAACAAATATACAGGTAAAGTCATTGATGAAACAAACATGGATGATGAGGAAGATGAATGTGCCTTTCACACATCATGGCTCACTGACAAGGTTGAATTACCTGAAGAAACAAAGTGCTAATTAATGTCACAATTGAGAACTTAAAGAAATTAACTGTTATGATCAGAGAAAAAAATTCAGGCACTGTGGCTCGCCTTCTGAATCATAGCTGTTCCCCGATCTCCTTTGGTAGCCTGTACAGTATGACCATGGTGATTAGTTACCCAGATGTCATGTTTTTTTGCAATGAAACATATTGCTCCCATGACCTATGATATGGTACAAGAGGAACTACTCCTAGAATTAAGGTGTGACATCCGGCTCAAATTTGGATGGGCTACGAGCGCAGGTGCTCATGTTTAGTACCACTTAGTTGAGTAAGGGTGGAGCCAACTTATAAGTCTTTATCCACTAGCCATAGTACCTTCACATTAACCCTTTTACACAAAGCGAGAATGAAAATGTTTATCTGTAAGATAAACAGTTGACAATTTGATATCTCGTCTATACTTGGCTTGTTCTCTGGAAAAAAAAGCTTAAAGTTCAATTTGTAACAATTAATGCAATGAATAAAAATACAAATGACAACACAGATATTCTAACCGTAAAGCCATCATTCTCCACTTTGGAAACGATCCAATTAATGCAACTGGTACAAATATCATAAAGACGTGATTGAGATAGCAGCAAATGATATATAAATGATCAGCACCCGCAATGGAAGGAATGGAGAGCAAACAATTGCCACACAATCAATGCCATACCCCACAATCGGATTTGCTTTCGTCTAATCAGGATTCCTCTCATCAATTTGTTGCCATGCAAAACTCGTTCGTTCAGTACAAGCACATGTGCACTATTCTCCACAAAACATCTCGTATCATCCATCCAGTAACATAGCAGCATCAACAATCTACCAAGAGTGGACATGGCCTCATCCCCCTATTCCTTTAGCAGTGTGAGCGTCATCTTCCTATTTGCGGCCACTTCCAGTGAGGTCGATGCAGCACCCGTCGATCCGTTGTTTCCTATATGCAAGACCGTCATTGGCGCTAGCAATCAATCCTTTGATATAAACTTCTGCATGGAGGCTCTCAACTCCGATAACTCTGATGACTATCGATCAGAAATTCGCCATCATCGCAGTGGACCTCCTAACCGCCAACGCCACTAGTACAGCAACACAGATTGGTAGTCTGCTCAAGAAAGAAGGAAAATGTAGAAGGTCCCATGAAGTGGTGCCTGCAGGGTTCCCGAGTAGCAATCGGGGTCCCATTCACCAATTTTCTTCTTTACAAGGACTGTATTTGCTAACTAGTCGGGGTGTGAATGCGGCGAACCCGTCGAGGTGAACCCGTCAATATCCATGTGTCGTCTTCCATGAGGCGGTATTGTACCGGCGGGGCCTGGGGCGTGCGCCGTTGTCATGCTAGGGTGGATTGTAGGCATCGCCAAGAGCGCCGTAGCGACGATCGTAATTGTCGTGGCAGCGTAGCTCCTCCTCCCGACGGTTGCGGGCCTCCTCCTCCACATCGCGGTTTAGCTAGTTGCCGACCCTTGGAGTGCTGAAGTCGCTGTTGTACTGGACGCGCCGGTGGAGCTCCGCCTCATCCCGCTCCTGGTGGCGGTTGTTGAGGTCACCACGGAGGTCGCGGAGATGGTCGCAGAGTTCGCGGTCAGGTTGCCTACCAGGCTGGCCGTGGCGTTCGCCCTCTCCTCGTCCGTCACGGCGATGGTTGTCGTAGTGGTGGTTATCTAGTCGGCGGTCGTCGTCATCGGGATGATGGTCATCGCTTTGGGACTGGTCCACCTCCTCCTCTTGAATGGGCTCCAACCGACCTCCCATGCGGCGGCTGTGATCGGCTCAGCCACGATCGGATCTACTCTGATCAAATTGGCTTTGGGAGTGTTGGGTAGATGTAGATTTGGAGTGCGATGATCGACTTCTTGAGCGTGTTGGGGACTAGGCCTTTTCCTCGATCTGAGCGTTAGCGACACGGAGGCGTGCCGGGATCCACTGCAGTTGCTCTGAATCTGGGAGGTTTTCTAGATCGGTAAAGACAGCCCCCAGGTTGGCCTGGGGTTTGGCGAAGATGTCGTGACCGGCTTGTTCTAATTCGGCCTACAGATTGCGGGCATGTAACGGATGCCCGCATCGACCTCCAGTGTCATCCTGGCCACTGTTGACAGCACCGTTAGGTGCTGGCGGGATGGGCGGTGCATCGGCCGCTGCGGGGGTGGCGGGCGGCTGACGAACTTGCTCAGCTCATTCATATTGGCGGTGCCTGCTGCGGTCTCGATTACTCTCGTTGCGCCCTTCCTCCTAGGAGGAAGTTTCACCATCACAAGGAGGTTCGTCGGCAGAGACAACGAAGTCTTCCTGATCTTGTGACGTAGAGATTCCATTTCTTGCCCTTACCGTAAGGGTTTAGGGTTAGGGCAAAGTGAGGGACATGTAACTCATCGCAGTTCGGAAACTAGGTGGGTTCGGATAGGTCATCAGATTGAATCTGGAAATACTGCATGAAATACTGCATGAGTTCTTCGAAAAACACGGCAACTGAGTTCTTAATGCTAAAAGGGGAGCGGGGAGAGCCCTGCGCCGACCTTCCAGGGTGTAGTGCCACCTCGAAGAGGTTGATGCACTCAGCAATGGTGTTGCTGATGCAATCTAGCCCCGCGATTAGATCGGAGGGTGTGGGTGGGTAGGTTGCCACGAGGATGTGCGGGATCCTCTCTGAGAGAGAGATCGCCGACCTGCAGGGTAAGCAGCGTGATGGTCCTCGGGTGAAGGTCTTGCTCCGTCGACGCAGATCCGACGGATGCTGAGGTGGTGGTGGAGACCGAGTCAATGATGGAGGCGGTAGAGTCGGAGTTCACCAGTGTCGGTGTTTAGACTCGGCGACCTACCAAGGGGGGTGTCCGAGGTAGTGTTTTGGTTAGTGGGGCTCGTCGAGATCAGGAACTCGAAGGTAAGTGCAGACACATGATTTAGACAGGTTCGGATCGCTAGATTGTGTAATACTCTACGTCCTATGTGTTGGTTGGATTGAATTACTTTAGACGGGGTCCCTGCCTCACCTTATATTGCTGGAGGCAGGGTTACGGGTTGGTTGGTTACAGAAATATTAGTCGGATACGACTAGAGTAGTTCTACTCTTATTACAACGAGTACTTTTCTAATCCTCGACTAGTTTCTGCCTTTCCATACAGACCTCGCCGTCCTGCGTCTCCATGTCAGATGCGTCTCGGTGTCCAGCCATTGTCCAAATCTTCTGGTGGGCCCATAGATGTATGTACGATAATCAGCATGCTCCTAAAGTGGAGCTAGATCGGGTTGGCGAGGAAGTCCTTCATGCTCTCGGGGAAGATGATGCCAGGGCAGGATGCTATCGAGCTCGTTGGGGAGGATCTCACGACACCCCTACCTAGCGAGACAACTGTCGGATTTAGTGACCGGCAGTCCACCAGGGGGTTACCTAGGTGGTATATTTGTAGGCGGGGGAGATCGTAAGACCAAGAACTCGAATGGTAACATAGGGGCGTAGGGTTTAGACAGCTTCGGACCTCCGGAGAGTAATACCCTACGTCCTGTATTCTGGTGGATTGTATTGGTGATCGCAGATGCGAAGATTTAACGAGGTGGAATCAGTCACCCTCGGGAGCGCCCCTGGCCGTCTTGTATAGGCCGACGATCTAGGGTTATAATTAGATAGGATCTAATCCGGTTGTTATATGGAAAGCAATCTGAATCGGTTTACAACAAGTATCCCGTGATATCCGGGATGAATTGATTCGCTCGGTCTCCTGACATGTGCTCCACGCGTCTTCATGCCTTAACCCGTTTGGCATGGTTGGGCGGGTCCACTTGTTAGGACCCGTGCGCAAGAATTTTGGATGCACAAAATCACCAGCCGCTGAATTGAATCATACCAGTATACCACACTCTGCTCTGATTAATGAACACAGGGTCGATGCTGAGTGAGAGTATCTACACAACAGCCCGAGCAATTAAAGGCATGAAAGCCGAAGGGCAAGTAAATATATTCGTCTCCTTGTGTGAGCAGAAGAGCACCAATGCATCGTATCCATAAGGCAATCATTGGAATTGAATTCCATTCTAATAATCATAATTTAGACATAAATTAATTAAGCTAATATAATTGTATGCGGAATATAGTTGTATATTATTGTTGGTAATATGGGAGAGAAACTTATATACTGCACTTTTACTATAGGGAAGCGAGACCAAGAGTGTGCTATAAGAATTGAATTCCATTCTAATAACCATAATCTATAGAATCAATTTCCATCTCCCACCCCATGAATTTAAGATATGCTTATATCTAAACTTTGAAAAGTTGTGGAATGGCATATTCCAAGATAAATTAGCCTACTCCATTAAGTAGATTCCAATTCCTTTAAAATGAAGGGATCCTAACGGGACCTACAAAATGAAGGGACCTAAAAGAAAAGTTCCAGCGAGGAGTTCCATTTCGTACCTTATGCAGCTGTCTCAATTTCTGTCTTCCTCTTCAACACAGAGCTCTTTCAGCAGGGAAAGGAACAAAAAAAAGCATTTGTCTGAGCCCAGGTTCGAACTGGGGACCTTTAGTGTGTGAGACTAACGTGATAACCAACTACACCACCCAGACAATCTGATGGGTGGACTGTACATTAACAATAATGAAAGCTAATATAATGATCAAACCTGAAATAACATGCACATGATGTGAAATTTCAGCTTTTATGTGAACCATAATCCAAATCATCATCTGCTTCAGAACAAGATGCAGTAACAAGTTAAGAGCTCTCCTCAGAACAGCTAGTATGACCTCTAACTCAAAACAAGCTGTACAAACAGGTCCTGGCTAGTGCACAACACAAACTCTTGAACATTTACCAGAAATCTCCACAGGAACACTCCCAATCTGTAAAGTAAAAAAAAATGCTTGATGCTTCTTCACTTTTTCTGCTGAGGAGTGAGGGGGAGGGAAGCCCAAATCACGTGACATTATTAGCTTGTAAGCAAACGTCAACTGAAGGTACGTACCACCACCGACAAACTAAAATATTAGTTGTTCTTATAATCAATAATTTAATTAAGAGCCCAAGAAGATTCTCTGACGATCATAAAGTTCTTGTAAGCATCAGCGCCAGGCGTCAGAGCTAATTCAGGCGACGGGTCAATATCAGGAGTGAGCAATTGATCAGCTGTCTAATTAATTGCACAAGAACTCGGACGCAAAAGCTAAAAATGTCAAGTGATTAGCCTCAGCCCTCAGGGTTCTCTCAAGCACAGGCAACAAATAAAATCATATTATTCTCTCAACTTGTATGCGTGCCTGACTCAAATTGCGTTGCCTTATTACAAATACAGCTTTGCCGTCTGATTAAAGCTGGTATCCATGCATAATTTAACTTTGGTCAACCTGTTTAGCTCCTTTTGGACCAAAAGTATAGTCAGATGCAAGCTTTTTACTACTACAATAGCACTGTACGTATAACATGGAGCAAAGTGCTCTACACTTCACACTCGTTTAGACAAAAGGCAAGCAACCTCTTCGTTTCTCTCGATGCTGCATATGATATATATAAACCTGGATTAATAACTTGCATGTCATGTTCATCTGATTGAGATGGGGTAGCTTGTGATCTGGAAAAAGGTTGCATCAAGACCATATCATTGGTAGGAGGGCCATGTGAATATTGGCTGGCATCAACGTACTTAGCGTGCATTAATTCTAATTTCTGATCCGAATCGTATGCACACTGACCATGCATCACAATCCATTTCGCATTTCCAGTTTAGTAGCATTCCTTGATCGGCTCATCGTATGGGACATATGATGACCTTTTTGCCATTTTTCTCCTAGGCATTATAATTGTTTCTTTTCTTTAGGAAACTTCTTTTTTGTTGAAACTAACAGAGGGTGCACGGTACCATGCAATTTGGTTCTTAGGATGTACTCTGCTACTTTCAATTGATTTTTATTTGGGTTCCCATCGTACTTTTTAGGAGGCAAGTACATACACTAAATGTTAGGCAACCTGATTGTTAGTACTAACAATGAATTCAAAGCTGAACCTTACTAAAGAGGTATGAAACTAACACATCTATCCCAAAAATGATAAGCTAGGGCCTGTTTTTAATTTCCAGAATGACAAACATATTACTCCAGTGTTATCGTTGGATGCTTGGATCGCTTAAAAGACAGTAATTGTCTCATGAATTCTGTTTTTGAAAAATAGTAGAACATGGCATTTCTAGGAGCTGCCATTTGGACGGACAGGCATGGTGGCATTTTCTTTTCAGGTCACTTTACTTGAGAACGAAATCATGGCGAATTAACCGAGGGATTGGTCGGTTTGAACTGAGTAGGACAGGGAAAACTGAAAAGGAAATGAAACGAAGCAAAGCGGAGCCTTTTCCCTTCCCTCGGCAGAGACCAGAGGGGCGACAAGGAGAAACAAAATAAAAGGGCGCCTCTGCCTCTGCTCTCACGCACAACCTCCCCTCTCTGACACGAGACAACACACAACACCTGCGCCCACCCAAATCTCAGATCAAAACACCACACCGGAGGAGGAGCCAGGGATCCATTGCTTCAAGGCTTCGGAGCAATCCGGCCGCCGCAGGTACTCTCCCTCTCCTCCCCCTTGGCGATTTCCTTTTTCCATTTCTTCGGGGGTTGTTTTTGGATGAACAAGCCCCTTTCTCTCTCGCGTGTCCCGCCGGACTCTGCCGTCCGCGCGGCGCGCCCGTAGCCGCGTGCTTGGGACCCTGAGGTGCTGCGTCCATGGAGGGAGGACGAGCTACACCCGGACGGAGGTACTAGCGAGCTGCGGCGAGTGGCAACGGCGACGAGGGCCAGCGATGAGGCTGCCTGGCTGTGAACTGTAAGCGCGCGCTTGTGTTCCACGCCACGGCAGTACGGCGCTAGCGCCTGCCTGCTCTGCTCTTCGTACTCACCAACGCCGTCCAGACACGGCGCGTGCTGATCGCGAGTCGTTATCTGCCTGTCCGTCTGATACTGATATAGCATAGCGTGGCCTCTGCTTGTGCCGTGGTGGGCGTCTTGCTTTCCTTTGGGTTCCTGCCTGGTGGGTGTTTGATACAATGCCTAGGTAGCCAATGCTCGTTCATTTGAATTAGAGATGGGTGTTGATTCTACCTGGCGGAGTATTGCTTGCTCTTGTGATTCAGAGAATGCAAAAACTCAGACCACAAGTTACCTGTATCGTGAATCAACGTTGCCAATGAAAACACAAGCAACTTTTTCTATTGTTTATTCAACTTTTGTTATCCTTGTGTAATCACTTGACCTTTGCTAGAAATCTCAGGCCCGGTCATAACCTGCCAACTTACTTGCAAAAGCTGTATTGCTCTGTATAGATATATTTATGCGTGCCCGATGAACTGCTCCGGTTACATTTCACATTGGTGCTCGCAGCACACTTTGATCCATGTATGGTGAATAGTCATCTGGTGTGATATTTCCTGCTACATTTGCTCACATATGATTAGTCACTTCACTTTTTGCAGTTCAAGCTTGGATTCTGGATCTGATGGTGTCAGTCTCTTGGAGATTGTAATTCAGCAAGCGTTGAATTGAAACCGTGCAAGTAGATATGACTTCTCTGAAGAAATCTGACAAGAAGGCGGCCCTCGACTTTGCAGCATGGAGTTTCAATGTTACTACATCCGTTGGAATCATCATGGTCAACAAAGCTTTAATGGCTACGTACGGATTCAGTTTTGGTATGTCTGTTCTTAACTGAGGATTTATTTTTCATCTTCAGTTCAGTCTCCTAATTCTTGTAACAGTGCTAACAAAAACTTCCTACCTAAATTTTATTTGAAGGAAAATGATTCATACTTCAATTCAAATGATGTATGCTCTTCTGTTAATAAAATTTTGATTTCAAATGCCAATGTACCAGAGTGTTCACCGTGTTTTCTTTCTTAGCTATTGAAGAATAATTTGAACACAAACCTATAAAGTGCCCTGACTATTGGGTGTTGCTGCTGAACCTGAAACCTACACTCTTATAGATTTCATTGGTGTATTTTGCAATGTGTCTGTTGTGCCTTAATGGCCTTAACCGAAGTAATGGAAGCATGATAACATTATGTAATTTCTTACTATATGTTACGTAGTTGCATATTCTGCACCTTCTCAACAAAATGTACACAAAGAACTTGAATATATCTCCTGACACGTCCTTAATTACATTTTTTTGCAGCCACAACATTAACTGGGCTCCATTTTGTGACTACCACATTGATGACAATAGTATTTCGGTGGTTAGGCCTGAGCCAGCCCTCCCACTTACCGCTAGCAGATCTGATTAAATTTGTGATATTTTCAAACTTGTCAATTGTTGGGATGAATGTGAGCTTGATGTGGAACTCTGTGGGCTTTTATCAGGTTAGTGGATTTTTCAGTAGCTAAACTCTGTGCCTTTAAATTGTTATTAACAGCTGAATTCATTATTTTCCCTTGTTCAGATTGCAAAGCTGTGCATGATACCTGCCTCATGTCTTCTGGAGGTTGTCTTTGATCATGTACATTATTCCCGGGACACAAAGCTGAGCATAATGGTTGTGCTCATAGGAGTTGCAGTTTGCACAGTTACTGATGTCAGTGTGAATGCAAGAGGTCTGATTGCGGCTGTTATAGCTGTTTGGAGCACAGCTTTCCAACAATACGTAAGTTTGATCACCTTCATATGCTGATTTCTTATATGTCAGCTCCCCAGTAAGATTGCTTTCCATAACTGATTGTTTGCTTCTGTTTGCAATGAGCTGCAAGATCGTTGGCAGTTGGCACACTTCATACCTTTCTAAAGGACAGTATTAAAATATGGCACTATAGTGACAGTGATGCTTGTTAATTCTTCAAAATTATGAATAATCAGCAGTTGCTGATATAGCTCAATTTTTTTTCTAGACATTAGGATATAGATACTCACTGTACAATGTCCTCCTGATACCAATGCTTGTTCTTTACACAAGTTATAACTCATTTCCCTAAAGTGGACAGATGATTTCATTTAATTTCATGACTTTGGCATTCTTCTACTATTCGAGTGCCCATGCTGCCCAAGTGCCCAATATTTTCAGTAATTCTTTGTTGGCACGCTTTCAATCTCTCAAAAGACCAAGTATTAAACTATAGTGACATTGATGCTCCTTAGTTCTGCAAAGTTAATTAGCTCCTTTTTTCCTAGACGTTAGGATATAGCTACTCACCATGCCAGTATTGGTATTTTCCATGTTTGAACTATTAGATTGATACCATGTTCTCATGATACCATTGCACAACATATAATTCCATTTCCCAAATGTAAAAGTATGATTTCATTTAATTTACAACTTCGGCATTCTTATGCTATTTGAGTGCCCTTGCTGCCCAACATTTTCAGTAATTCTTCTAGTTGCACTGCATATGGAATTCATTCCTATCGTGCACCTGATTAAAAGGGGCACAATTCTGACTCTTTTGTAATTTCTACTCATTTTGCAGTATGTTCATTTTCTCCAAAAGAAGTACGCTCTGAATTCATTCAACCTACTGGGCCACACTGCTCCAGCCCAAGCAGGGTCCCTCCTGCTAGTGGGACCATTTGTTGATTACTTGTTGACAGGCAAAAGGGTGGATCACTTCAATTTCTCATCTCTTGCTCTGGTAAGGGCAGTCTCATAAAACTGTTTCTATCTCTGATCATATGGCAATTTATGCTGCTGCTTCTCATCTATCGGAGATAAAATGGTGATTACCCTTCATTAAGCTGGTTGAGAATCACAACACCGCATATCCAATAGTTTATAAGTTTATTAGAACACTTATATGGTGGTTGTGTCGATGTTATGAAGAAAGTTTCACAATAGTTCAAGGGTGTCATTAGTTCCTGTGGCTGAAATTCCACCATGTACTGCTTGGTCTGCTAGCACTAAGTTCTACCAACTATGGCTTTCTTTAACTGTCATCCTTTTGCTGGATAAGAATCATTTGACTGTCATTTTTACCATAGCTTTTCCTTGGTCGTGCAGTTTTTCCTCACACTCTCATGCTTCATCGCCATCGGTGTTAATCTGAGTCAATTCATCTGCATCGGGCGGTTCTCTGCTGTATCCTTCCAAGTCCTGGGCCACATGAAGACCGTGCTTGTTCTGTCCCTTGGGTTCCTCTTCTTTGGCAAGGAGGGCCTGAACCTTCAGGTAGTCCTCGGGATGGTCCTCGCTGTTCTCGGAATGATCTGGTACGGAAACGCATCGGCTAAACCAGGAGGCAAAGAAAGGCGCACCATCCTGCCGGTGAGGTCTACGAGTCTCAAGGGAAGTTCAGAAGAAACGGATGGTGCTGAGAAATAGTCTTGCTATCTGACTCCAACTGAGATGGGGGATTTTCCTGTGAGATTAAAATTTCTGGTGACGCGAGTATATCACAAAAATGGAAACTCTAGTCTTATGTTTGCCGCAGAAAGGGGAACTCTTATTCCCGTCTAGAAACTCAGGATCGTTATAGTTACAGGTATACAGTAGTAAAGATTCGTTTTCTGGCTCTGTGAATCGTTTGTAGCGAGCGGAATGACACATGTGACTATGTGAGGCTTCAAGACAGCTTTACCCGGGATATAGTGTTTTCATTTTTTTTTTGTGGGAAAACATAGCCTTCTGTACGCCGTGCGAATTTGTTCTGATCACTGCATGAGGTTGTTGAATTGCAGTAACAAAGATTGAAGCTATAGGTGTTGACGGTTCGAATACGTCGTTTAAATTTTATACACAAACAATGATGGACATTCGTGCACTCTGTTTCATTTTCTAGCTAGCTAGCTACGGATAGAGCTGAATGATGGACATGAACCCCAGCAGAGGCTTTGCCACTCGCTCTCATTGCGCTCCTTGCTCGATGTTACCGCCATCATCAACAGATCCAACGAGACCTGGGCTGGCTTCAAACATGGCCTTGCAAGGAGAACCAACAATTACGTCTATTATGATCACTTTCCCTCCACCAGCTGGTTTCTTGCATTGAGTTAGGATCAACACGCAGACCTCGTCACTCCAGTCTGTATGCTGCTGATGACATGAGGAAGGTCCAGCACCGAGCACCGCCGGTCCCTCCGGTCGACCAGCGAGCTCACGTCGGCAAACAGAGCTTCCCCGCGCCCGCCGGTGACGGCGAACTCCAGCGCGAGACGGCTGTCGGCTTCCATCCCAGCGTTGAACACCTCGTTGAAGCGCGTGTCGGAGCGCGCGGCGTCCCACGGGCCGGCGATGCAGACGAACGCCATCTTGAACGGCGTCTCCGCCGCCGCCACCCCGTCGTCCTCGGAAGTGAACCACGCCGGCAGGTGCTGCGCCGCCGCGACCTGGTACTTCCTCAGTTCCTCGTGTGGCGAGCCACCGACCGGGGGTGGACGGTATTCGAAATACCGTCCACCCCTTGGTCCTAGAGAACCACTAGAGGGAGCACGTGCGGCCCAGATCGTGGTCACGGTCAACGGTTGACTGGAAGACGCCGAGGGCGGGCGAGCCGGCCCAAGGGCGGCAGCCCTCGTGGGCTCGCCCCCACGGCGCGCACGACGTCGGCCGTGTCCGGTAACCTGGCAAAGACGCCGGCGAGCGCGTCGTCCGGAAGGGACGTGCCGTGGTCGGCGTACAAGTCCCCTTCCGTTACCCTCCGGCAGGAGCTCGCCGACGAGGGCGTGCCCCGCCTTGGCGCGGAGGCGGCGCTCAACGCCATCAATGACGGGTGATGCTGTACCAGGCCGGCTGCCACGGCGGCGCCGCCGCGCTGCGCCTGTCCAAGCACCTCGCCGAGAACAACCCCGGCGCCCGCGTCCTGGTGGTGTGCTCCAAGGTGATCCCGCTCTCGCTGCGGGGTCCCTCGGCGTCCCACGTCGGGAACCTCGTCGGGCAGGCCATCTTCGGCGAATGCGGCCGGCGCGGTGGTCGTGGGGACCAGCCCCGGCGCCGCCGGCGAGCGCGCCGCGTTCGAGCTGGCGTGGACGTCGCAGGAGATCGTGCCATGAGGCAGTACGGCAACACGCGGAGCTCGTGCGTGATCCTGGTGATGGAGGAGATGCGGCGGAGGTCGGAGGAGCAGGGGCAGCGCACCGCCGGGGAAGGCCTGGAATGGGGGATCCTCCTCGGATTTGGACCTGCCCAACTGTAGTAGGAGTACACATTAAGGATTCATTCCGTCATCTTCCTCGGATTCGACACTGCTTTCTTCTTCGTTGGACAGTGCACAATTATGTCCTGATGCTTTACATACTCCACAATATCGAATTTAAGTACTCTTGATGCTTTATTATAACCCTGCCGGCAAGTTTTTATGATTTTAACACCATATATTCAATTCTGAAATATGTAAACATGAGCTTATGGAAACTATGACACCAGTCACTGATACTTTCTAAATAGATTGCCCAATACAGCACAATTATACATCGTAAATATATACCAGAGCATCGAACATCACGAGAAGAAGACCATTAACATCAACAATGCAGAATACAGCAAAAAGCAAGATAGAAGATATTGTTGGAATGCGTGGCAGCAGCAACGACGCCCAGCAGCTCATGATATTCCATAGCTACATATATAGCCAGCAGCCCACATAGACTGATAGACGGGAACAGTGTATATACCGCAGTGAGTTGTAGCTTTGCTGATAATTATTTCATTGTTGCACTCACAAAACAGATACATACAGGTCATTTGAAGATAATATCTTCAAGACACCTTTAGCGGGTCAAAGTTAAAGATAATGCGTATTCCAAATACAACATGAATTTTTTTTCAACGATCAGCACAAAAAGACTAATTTCAGCTAAATCAAGAAGGGGAAAAAAAAGAGATGGCATGCCATTCTTGATGAAAAGGATAAAAAATGTTCAGTAAGAGCAATAACAATTCAACCATATCCCTCAGGACGCCAGATCTCAACAGTGCACATAGAAAGGCTGGTTCCTTCAACCTCCCAGCAGAGCAATGAGGAGGGAGCACCAACTGAAAGGGCGCTCAGATTACTAAAATGCTCATCATGGGGATACATGGAAATTCGGAAAATGGATCACAACATACAATGAGAAAAACATCAACAAAATACAAGGGAAAAAGGAAAGAGACATTCTGCCAACATGTCACAATGCAATTGCCGATTTCATCTATTTTATCGGCTGTGCAGAACATTCTGAAATTTGAATGGAGCAGAATGCATCTCGACTTATTTGCAGATAAACCTTTTCCCTTTTGAAGTCATAGAACTTCCAATGGGGTAGGCCAGGAAAATTTGATCAAACATGATTAGTCGTGTCAGCAGAAAAACATGTGCCATTTCATAGAATTTGACATTTTTAACTAAATAGCATGATAAATACAGAAGAATCCAGTTTCAGAAAGAAGATAACATGAAATCAGGCTATAAATGAAGAAGGAAATATGGACAAATATTGCATTTCCAAGCACATCAACCATCTCAAGATACATATAAAAACAATGAATTTCCTGTTTGTCATATCAATGTCAACTACACATCCATTATTTTTTATGATGACGGTTGGCTGATGTCATAACAATAATACCATGTAAACCAGTCCAACTAATACATGCGACTACCACCGACCTGATGCCACTCTATCTCGAAGCAACATATCTCTCTCCTCTTTCATCTTATTCGCAATCTCAATTACCTTTGGGTTATAGAAACAGTCCATAACATACTTCTTTTCCTCTGCTTGTATTTCTTTGATGGCACTTGGGTATGGGTTTGGTGGTGCACTTGGGTATTACATCTGCTACAGCCATCACATAATCTTCACTGACTCCTTGTTCTTTCAACTCCAAGACACGCCAAGCAAAAACTCACGCTGGTGGTGGATCAAATCCACTTATCCTGAAAAGATTGGATGTGTATTAAAATTCATGTTCAAAAAGAGATAAATTTAAATAAGAGCACCACTTCTGTGAGGAAACAAAATCCCAAAAAAGTAGAAAAACAATCGAACATTTTGTCCTCCCCTTAAAAAACTTGGAGTCTTAAATACATGTGTACCATTTGAATTATACAGTGTTGCAGTATGTTCTTATAAGGAAACCACATAAAACACGAGAAGGAACAGTATACTATTTCAACTACAGTGCTGCAGCAGTAAATTTTTATAAGGAAATCGCATATCATATGAGAAGGAACTTACTTGATTGCATCGTGGTAGAGCGAATCTGGATGCTTCTTGAAGAACTTCTTTACGTACACATCCTCTGGCAGCTCAATCTTCTTGACCTTTCCATCGACACGAGGAAATGTCACTGGAGGTGCCCTAATGAACAAATTTCATGTTTCAATTGACCAGCAAGCAATATGTCAAACAAAAGAAAGGTAGCATGCATTGATATACTGCATCTTCAGTTTACAAATTTCTAGCCTCACGATGCAGAATAATGCAAACCCTTTGACAACAGAAATTATAATAAAGCAGTAGGAACTACACAAATCACAGCAATACACAATACCATGCCGTTCTGGGTGATTGAAGAGTAGGTAATTAAAAATCAATCGTGTTTCATCACAGAATCACAACAATTCAATTCATAGATCCGTGGATGAGCAACCAAATGAATCGTCTATGATGTCTAGCAGTGCTTTGTCGACATAATCAGCTACGCGCAGCACAGTTTACGTGTGGATATGACACCCAATCGCGGCGAGAAGGGTAGATTAATAGAGAAATGCAGGCGGAAATGCAGATACACAGCTAGGGATATGGAGATGCGGGGGTAGGGTAGGAGTGCACTGACTCTTCCATGGCCTTGAGCCATTTGGGGGCGGGCTTGGCGAGACCCTTCACCAGCTTCCGCGTCTTGGTCAGCAGGTCACCGCGCATGTACGACGTCTCCCTCCTCTCGTGCCCGAGGACCTCCCCGTCGGAGAGACTGCGGCCGCGCCGGCGCCGCCGCAACTGGTGAAGTCTGGAGACCTCCGACGCAGGGTGTGCGCTGCTGCTCTTCCTCCTCGTTAGGTCAGGTCCATCACATACATGGGCTTTGCAGAGAAAGAGCCCAAACGAGCCCAGTAACGCCTTGTAAGGGCAATAATGCCTTTGGTCGAAAAGGCCCAGTAACGTTTACGCCTACGATTCTTTCCCCTTTCTGTGAAAGAAAACGTAAGGCAGCTGAGGGAATGTGCTTCTTAAACCTAGCGAGGAAACGCCTGGCAAAAGCAAAACCCCCCAGGATCCATCCTCCATTGCCGCTGCCATGGCTGTGGCGTCCGCCCTTGCGCTCCTCCTCGCGCCCCGGCCCGTCCCGGCGAGGCCCACATCACCTCATCTCCAATCCCGCCGCCTCGCTCTTCCTCCTCCCCGACCGGCCACCCTCTCCGCCCCAGCCGCCACCTACCCGCGCAAGGCCGGGCGCCTCCAGCAGCTCAACGCCGCCTCCTGCTGCAGCAATTCCGCTCCGGCTGCAGGCACCGCTGGAGGAAGCGCTACTGGCGTAAAGGATTGGCGGTTCTTCTTGGCATGGTAATTTGATTCTGCGTTCAGTACTTCTTATGCTCTGCCTGCCTGTAGGCTGTAGCTGCTGGCTCGCTGACGCCCAATTCAGAATCCGAGTGTACCAATTTCAAACTGGGATGTATGCATTGTAGGTACTTGATGTCTCTCGATAAGAACCCGATTGCAACTAAGGCGGTCACTTCTGCTGTCCTAACACTGGCCGGGGACCTCATCTGCCAGGTATCTTTGCAGCATTTGGCTCAATCTGATGCAATGTAGCATGGAATTCGTAATGACTTTCTGGCAGCTTAGTACTACTATGTTACTGTGTTACTGTTTGTTTTGGAGACCTCGAAACTGTCAGATTTTATGGTCCATATAATTGAAGCACTGGAATCTCTATCATAATCCCAACTTGCTTCAACCTAATTGTGCTCGGATTTTTTTCCCAGTGCAAAATGGTTGTAGAACTGAAATTTTGTTCCCAATCATGACAGTATCTGAATTATCTGAAGTTATTTTGGTTAGCTACTGTAATATATAATTACTTCTGGCCTTTGATGGGGTAGGTTCACCTATGGAACTTGAAATACCAAAATTCTCAGACAAGCAAACTGCTATAGATTCCTATTGTACTATGTAATAACACTGATATTGTTACCAGCTTTGTGAAATCACCTTTAATGTATGCATGGCAAAAATGAAAATGAGACAAAAGAAATGAACAGCCAGGCAAATGAATATAACCTACAAAGTTCGATCCATTGATGGCATAGGGGGTTGGAGCAAGAAGTGTGTGGCAGAAGTGATTGGAAAACATGCCTAGCATTTTCATTTGTATGAAATTGTTATGGTTGGAAACTTGCCTTGATGACTCATTGAAGTGCTTTTTATCCTACACTTATGATATCGCTATTGTTTCTACATAAACACCAAAATGTTTAGTCCTAAATATACTTTTCTTTCTGTTCCAGCTTGTAATTGATCGAGTTCCAGCACTTGATTTAAGGAGAACATTTGTATTCACATTTTTGGGACTTGCCCTCGTGGGGCCAACTTTACATGTCTGGTAATCTTTTCTGAGCTGCAGAAGTAATATATCAGTATGTAGTGTAGCCAACATTCTCTGCCACTGCTATTTGTTTTATATTTAATCTTCATATCAGGTACCTTTATTTGAGTAAATTAGTGACAATCAGCGGAGCATCAGGTGCCATTGCTCGCCTTTTACTTGATCAGGTTTGCATTTTTTTTCCCTCTCTCCTTTGCAAACCCAAGGAAATATACTGTAGTCATGAAATATTCTTGCGTGCCTTTCAGTTTCTCTGTTTCTAAAACTATTGTATTTTCTTTTGATACTCTTTCAATCTTCTCCTGCTCAGTTCATTTTCTCTCCCATTTTCATCGGCATTTTTATGAGCTTACTAGTCACCTTGGAGGGAAAGCCCTCTCTTGTAGTGCCACAGCTTAAGCAGGTGAGCTGAACCTTTCCATATTCTTTTGCCCCCGGGTATGCATGCATAAACTCTTTCCTGGCTATCTAATTTTCATTTCTGACATCTACAGGAGTGGTTATCATCAGTGTTGGCAAATTGGCAATTATGGATACCGTTTCAGTTTCTGAATTTTTACTTTGTTCCTCAGAAGTTTCAGGTCTTTGAAGATGCTCATTTTCACAAGTTTTTCTATTAGCATGCTTTGTGCATTGCCCTTGCCAACTTACTGCCTTTTTTTTCAGGTGCTTGCTGCTAATTTTGTAGCCCTTGCATGGAATGTGATTTTGTCATTTAAGGCTCACAAGGAGGTTATTGTGAAATAGGTACTATTAGCCTATCTCAGATTAATTTGTTGCAGTGATAGTCACATTATTTGCTGACTCCATACCGTTGTTTATAACAAAAAGGTAGTAAACACGAAAGTTGGTATGACGTGTCCTTTTATTGACTCGTTGAGTGTGGTTATTCATCATTTCCTACAGATGGCTGTCGGGCGAGCAATTTTCCCTAGAACAGTATATCTGTGATAGTGCACGCACATATTTCTCTTTCCTGATTACTTAATGGTAGGTGCTGCATCTCAATTTCATGTTCCATTCAGGGAGTAAAATAATAATGAAATCTTCTGTACATCAATTTGCACTACCAATTTCATGTGTTAACTTTTAGGAACTTATGGTTTATGATGTTTGATTTGTTTATGATGAGACATATATGTTGCATGTGATTTTCTCAAATCCAAGTATGGCATATGTTCTCATAGGTCATTAAAATTGAGCGTGTCGGATGTTTTCTCTCAGACATTGAAACTGATGTGCACTATATGATGATATGCATCATGGAAGTAGCTGGAATTGCGGACCAGCATCCACCAAAGTGTTTTATAGATTTAGGAATACGCTGTCCTTTCATCCTGGACTCCACTAAGACGTGTTTGAACTGTGACTGTGTATCAAATTTTTTCTTGCTTCTTTTTTCCTACTATCAAATAAAATAGGGAGATAAGGTTCGCATGTTAATCCCCTTAACAAATGGTTATTGTTCCTTGGCTTATCTTTTCTGCCACCCGAAAGCAACCTTGTGGACTTGTTCTGAAGTTATTGTCACTTGTCATCCCAAAAGTCAGAGTGTCAGACCATGATAACTTCTTATGCCTTTTGCAATTCAACATGACGTTGATTGATGCTAAAGATGTTTTTTGTTCTTTTGCATCTTGTGGCTAACCTTGGCATCTAGATAGAAGCCTCTGTGCGCGTGGTCAAAATGTTGTTCCCTTGGCTTTGTATGGTCTGACTTGATTGGCAGCATCACAAACTGTATTGCACATTGCGGATTTTATGTCAATTTTACTGTGGTGATTAAACGTCTCACTATTTGTCTCCCCATCCTGAACTCCAATAAGACGTGTTTTAATAGTAGTTAGTGAAATGAAAGGGTTAAAGAGAGGAGGCGGCAGTAAGCATTGTGTATGCCTCTGAGCTTCTCTTCCCTTTTCCTTTTGGCCAGCCCAGGTCTGTTTCTCTTTGCTTTATTCCATGACAATGAGCTTTCATTCCTGGACCTATTTATCTGCCACCCAGGGAAGCAAGCAGCACTGTGGATGACTTGTGACTGCTTGTTGTAACTTGACCTCCAAAGTCAGACCTTTCAGCTTCCACCTTTAGCAATTTATAATACGAACCTGACTGATGCCAGAAGATACCTTTTATTCTTTTGCAAAAAGTCTTAAAAATCAAAGAGATGGATGTGGTCAAAATATTGCTGTTCCGGATTACATTCTTCCATGGCTTATGGCTGGCAGCACTATAAACGCATTGTGTGAGCAGTATTAGTTTATTTTCTTTCTGTATTCGAACTTAAGAATTAGTAGGTCGTTTTATATTCCATCAATTACGATATCACTTATTACTTGATCGTTGACTGATCCCCTTCTCCTTGTTACTATCTTTGGGGTTTCAGTGTATTTAGGTGGTGGTGAGGAATGTAGCGGCCGACCAGAGCGATTATTGGGTCCTGGGAGAGATGAAGGCAGGTTACTGGTGTAGGAAAATGTTAGATTGTAAATTGTGGTTCCGGAGGGCAGCGTTCTGATCAAAGTTGAAACTGAATATAGTATCATGGTGATGACATGTTTCTATGTATACTATATCCTGGAGGATCCTCCTTGTAGGTGTGTTGTGAACTTGTGATGGAGCCATGGCCGGGCAGTGTTGCCTCCAAGGAAGTAGATAGATTTTCGGTGCTCGTGGTAGTCGCCAGTAGTTTGGATTTTGGAAAACGAATGTCAGGCCTTCCGGCGGCACCAATGCCTCATATCCCCTAGTGCAGGTGCATGGCTGCATGGGTTGGCCCGTCACTTGAGTGATGACGTAGCGTGCATGCTGGAACTACATAAACATTGCCGATGGGGCACCATGCATCTAGACGTTGCAGCCATGGACTGCCGTTGGTATCAGCATCAGCGACGTTTCAAGTTGAAGGCATGCTGCTCGAGTTCAGGTATTGTGAGACGACACTGCTACTTGCTGCTCCTGCTCCTCTTGGTGGCGGTGGCTGACGCAGCGGGTGGTGGCGGCGGCCAGGGCCACATGATCGGGCTGCCCAACTGCACCACCGTCTGCGGCGGCGTGAGCGTGCCCTACCCCTTCGGCATGGAGCCCGGCTGCTACCTGGACGGGTTCAGGGTCGCCTGCGTCGCCACCGGCCTCACGCCGTGGCTGCTCCCCTGGTTCGGCAATGACACGTCCGACGCCATCACCCGCATCTCGCTGAACCCCCCCACCGTTTATCTTTCGAGCGGGTCCTGGCCCAGCCAGACGATCCCGGAGCCAAGCACAGGGCCAGGGCCGGGCTGCCACTTGTTCTACAAGCGGCAGGACTGGGAGGTGGGATCCAGCGCGCTGCAGGGACGACGACGACACCCTGGTTCCAAGACATGCCCCCGGGACTTGGGCAGCAGGGCGTGCCACAGCAGCCACAGCACCTGCAGGGCCACCGCAGTGCCGAGGTACAACCACACCACCGGCTACGTATGCAACTGTCACCGTGGTTACCAAGGCAACCCTTACCTTACCCGCGGATGCCAAGGTAGTAAAACTTCTTTTAGCTTATATATTTGATTTTTTTCCCTTCTTCTTCATCGGTGCAAATTAATAATACAACAACACGATTATATATTGCCCTGACCTGAATAAAATTTTAACATCATTGCTTGTTAGATATCAACGAGTGCATGCTTCCAAATAATTGCTTTGGCAATTGTACAAATTTACCTGGCACCTACTTATGCCAGTGTCCCAAGGGAACCATAGGCAACCCATACACTCAAAATGGTTGCGTGGAACTACATCAAAATACAGGTAATAAGTAGTCCATGCTACATCTCCATAACTTAAAAACCATATAAATCTATATTGACTCCATTATCTCTTTCTTGTTGTTTAGTTAGGACATCAACATGGTCTCAACAAACACGTTTGACCATTAATATCGTTTTTTTTCGCATCTGCTTTCAAGTAAAAAGGGTTGAGATAAAAAAACTTATTTGACATCGAATTAGTTAGTTTTCATGATGACAAATGGATTCCTACCATTGACCCACGGATGATATCATGGGCCCACCTATTATATGCATGAAGGCCGATGGTTGGGTCCCTGGTAATTAACAAAGTTGTAGTTTTCTTGTCAAAATAGTTGTAGGTTTTTATAATGGGAATCCAAAAATCAGTCTTGTCCAACACGTACGCGTAAAGATTGTTAAATTTATTCTTCAAAATTAAATCTGACAATTTTTTGGTGTCACCCATTTCAGAGCTAATCGTTGGCCTAGGTGTTGGAAGTGGTGCAATGCTTCCATTTCTAATCATTGGAACCACATTTATAATCCGTAAAATCAAGACACGGAGGAAGAAAAAGATGAGACAAAGGTTCTTCAAGCAAAACCGTGGGCAGTTGCTACAACAATTGGTATGTCAAAGCGGAAACATAGCCGAGAGAATGATTGTCGTCACTTTGGAAGAACTAGAGAAAGCAACTAACAACTTTGATAGAACTCGTGAACTTGGTGGAGGAGCGCATGGCCCAGTGTACAAGGGAATTTTATCAAGTCTACATGTTGTGGCAATTAAGAAGTCAAAGATAGTGGTACAGAGAGAAATTGATGAGTTCATAAATGAGGTTGCTATCCTTTCTCAGATAAACCATAGAAATATCGTGAAACTTCATGGGTGTTGCCTTGAGACAGAAGTTCCTCTTCTTGTTTATGAGTTCGTTTCCAATGGCACCCTCTACGATCATCTTCATGTCGATGGTCCGATATCACTGCCATGGAAAGATAGATTGAGGATTGCAGTTGAAGCTGCTAGGGCTCTTGCATATCTCCACTCGCTAGTTTCAATGCCAATAATCCATAGGGATGTCAAGTCTCCGAATATACTTCTAGATTCTAATTTAACCGTGAAGTTGTCGGACTTTGGAGCTTCAAGGTACATTCCGATTGATCAAACCGGGGTGGATACAACTGTGCAAGGAACATTTGGATACTTGGATCCTATGTACTATAGTACAGGACACCTTACTGACAGGAGCGACGTCTACAGTTTCGGTGTGATTCTCATAGAGTTGCTAACAAGAAAGAAGCCAGTTTCTTATAGATCACCTGAGGGCGATGGACTTGTAAACCATTTTTCCAATTCAGTGCCAGAAGGCAAATTGGTCCGCATATTGGATCCACAGGTTCTGAAGGAGGGGGGCGGGGAAGTTGTCGATATCTCTCTGCTAGCAGCCATGTGCGTCAAGTTTGTGAGCAAGGACCGCCCAACAATGAGACAAGTGGAACTGACGTTGGAAAGCATTCATGCAGCAAAGGAGAATGCTTCGAGTGACGATATGACAGATGAATCAGAGGAGAGTTACGTTGGAGCGAATGGCTTGTCTGTTGGGGGGGAAAGCGGCGTGGATGCTGCGACAAGCCATGATTGATTGTATGTCTGTCTGTATGGGCCTGTTTGGCGGCTGGCTCCGGGTGTTAAGTTTAGCATCCATCACATCGGATGTTTAGATACCAATTAGAAGTATTAAATATATGTTATAAAACTAATTGCACAGATGGAGTGTAATTGGCGAGACGAATCTTTTAAGCCTAATTAGTCCATGATTTGACAATGTGGTGCTACAGTAACCATTTGCTAATGATGGATTAATTAGGCTTAATAGATTCGTCTCGCGAATTAGCACAAGGTTCTACAATTAGCTCCTAATTAGTATCCGAACATCTGATATGATACTGTAAAAATTTAGCACCTCGTGTCCAAACACCCTATATCTGTCCGGCGCCCGTTGACGTAAGAATCAAAACCAGACGAGCTGAGCCTGAGCTACACAGTTGCTGGAACTGTAAGGTTGGCATCCGTTCAGTTCATGGTCTCTGGCTGTCGGTACGAACTCCGACCGAGACAGCAACCAAAGCATCGATCGCTTTGCTTGCTCTTTTTCCTTGGTCTTCTCTGTGAGTATGTACACTGCTGACTGCTGTCATAGTTTACCTTTGGCAGCAGCTAGCATCAGGTTAGTTTTAGCCTTTTTTTTAGACTTTCTTCTTCATCCATCGCTCGCTTTTGTGTTACGGTCAGTCGGTCGGAAAACTGGAACAGCAACCTCAATACTCGTGATTAGTACGTACGTGGATAGTTACATGCGCCAAAATAATGCCGCAGAAAGGAGACTGACAGCAAGAGCAAGAGCATGGCCATTCACCCCATGAGACTATGAGAGTAGTCCTAGTCCTAGTCGCCACCTGCATTTCATTTCGTTTGATGATGATGACGTTTAAGCGTGGCAACACAGACAGCAGACTCATCATTCCCGCCATCGAACAGAGCTTCCGGTAGATGATGGATCCATTTCATATTCAATTCTCAAGGACGTGCTGACTACTCTTGCTCTGACATGTCGCTGTCCAATTCCATCAGTTTAGCTTCGTCTCCACGTATCGTAGGTCCTAAGCAGCCTGTTTAACATGCTATTAATAACAGCAATTCACGCTTTAATATTTATTTTATTTTCGATTACCCTGTTATTAAGCTGAATAATGAATGCACTGATCGTGATCGAAACCCATCCTAATTAACGACAGAAGCGAGACATGACAATTGGTTGCTCTCTCCTGTTGGCGTTGTTCATTCATTCCAAGTAAAAGCAACAAGATCTTCCTTTGGGGGGAGAGAGAAATCGGAGAAGTAATTAGCTGCTACCGCTGTTGCTGTTGCTGCTGTAGTTGCTAGCCCCGCCGGCCTCCGTCCGATCCACCGCAGGCGCCGGCGCCGGCGCGGCCGGGCCAGCGCACGGCGCGTCCGTCCGCGCCGCCGCTCCGGGCGCGGCGAGCAGGAACGCCGACGTGTCCAGCGTCGGCAGCATCATCGCGCCGGATGCAGTGCCAGAGCGGTAGGGCGCCGGTCGGCAGAGCGTCTCCGGAGGCGCAGGAGGAGGAGGCATAGGCAGGTCGTCGGCGCCGGTGACCTGGTGCACCATGCGGCGGAAGCTGGCGGGGTTGGCGGCGATGTAGGTGGTGGGCAGCTTCCGCGACGGGCGCGGGCGCCGCTTGGCCACGCGGCGCGTTCCCGCGGGGCGGAGGTTTTGGTGGTGGTTTGGCGGCGCGGCGGTGGCGGGCGTCGGGGTGGGAGCGAAGTCGCGGAGGAGCTGGCGGTGGCGATTGTTGTCATCGGCAAGGACGGGGAGCCATGGCGGCGGCGCCGAGGCGGAAGGGGAGGGTGACGGGCCGAGACCGCGGGCGGCGGAGTCCATGTGCACGGCGGCGGTCATGAGCATCCCGTGCTGAGTGGTGGGTTTGGTGGAGCAGTGTGTGGCTGAAGGATTTGGCTTGTGGCGAGCGGGAGGGAGGTGGAGCTGATGAGGCGAAGCGGGCGGTTTATATGGGCGGTGTAGGAGGTAGAAAAGTCAAGGCACGGCAGCAGCGCCACCCACGTCAGCACAGCACGCTGCTGGTCCCACGCTGGCAGTGGGGGACAACTTGATCTTCAGCTTCTGCTACGGATGCTTCTAGTTTAAAAGAAGGCTGATAAAATAAAAAAATTAAATACACCAACAGCTCTCAGAACGAACTTGTCCTGTCGTTCCACTTAAGTTCACGAACTCGTAAAATCGAAATCTGCCACCTTGACGTGGCCTGCTAACGAAGAATACAGGCTCCTCATCGATCATCACGGGTTGAAACTTAAAAGCATGCGTTCTGACGGGTTCAAGTATACGCACCCCATGCATTCACTTCACGGGTTAATTACATATACATGCATGAGATCCAAGTCTTTGACCATATTATTATTGAAACAAGCGCAAAGCCTTGTGCTACCTCTTGATCTACATCGTGAACCATCACACGCCACAATATAGCTAGCCAGTGTGCTTCAATATAGTATTCATTTGTACTCGTAGCCTCTCTGACCTCGTGTCAAACTGTCAGTCAAAGTACGCGCGCAATGCGACTGCGGCTTTCAATGATTTTTCTTTTTTGGAATTTGACAAAGCACACCATCAAACCACCACTCGATCGTCAGTCCCCAAGTAAACTAGCTGCTTCCATCAACCCATATGATCATTTTTTTAATTATCAAAGTTAGTCAACTTTAATTAATCTAGCTGGCAGTAGTATACACATATATGCCGCGTGTCCCTTTTTATCATGGTCCAACACGTTAGCTGCTACCAGTAGTAGCACATTGATTGATCCCGCGCCATTGCCATGCCACGGTCAATGTCTTTTGCTGAGGACGGCCCGGGAGCTCAAGGTCAAACGGCCGGTTCCTGCCTACCAACCTACACACTACACAAGCTGTACCTGAAATGAGTCCCAGCTCACCTTCTCTAAATAATTCTGTCGTCCATGCTTCCTTCCTGTCATCCTGTGCCACGTAATCAGGAGAGTGTATGTGTACTGCACATGCCACTGGCAGTCTTGCCTCTTGCAAGTTGAACGTTGTCAGTAATTTGTTGTCTGCATCTTTTCTTTTGGGCGTCCGCAACACAAAATGCATACGGAAACTTTGGCCCAACCCAACAATCTAGTAGCAGGCAAACTCTCCGGCCCAAACCAGACAATGGGCCATGGGCCTTTTTCCCATGATGAGATGGAACCCAAATCGCCTTCCCCACCACCAACGACGACACCTTGTCCTTTTTTTCCAGAACCGAAAAGGCCGCCGCCGGAGAAGGAGCAGACCGGCGAAGCATCTCCTCCTGCTCCCCCCACCCGACGACGACGGCCAACTCCTCCAAGCCTTACTGCAACACCAAGAACCCCCACCACCCACCCATGCCGTGCTCGCTCCTCTCTCCGAACCCTCACCCGCGGACATGACCGCCGGCGATGGAGGATCCGAGCCCGTCGTCCGCCGCCCCTGAGCCTCCCCTTCCCCCGCCGGAGGAAGGGGACGGATGGGTGCTCCTGCCTCCCAGCGAGGTCGAGGGCGTCGACGATCCCAAGGTCATCCACTGGGAGGACCTGCAGCAGGAGCTCGCGCGCCTCTGGAGCCTCTCCGCCGCGCTCCAGGCCGCCAGGGACCGCAAGGCGCATCTCGCCGCGCGTCTCGAGTCCGCCATAGAGGTAATCGCCAAGTTTGGGATTCAATTCGGATGTCCATCCTTGCTCGATCCCTAGTGGAACGGTCGGATCGGGGGCATTTGTACTTTTCTTTTCAGTCCTCATTGAGAAGGTTGGATTCGTTTCGCTACCTCTGATTGTGCCTCAAATGTGAAAAAAAAATAGAGGGAAGCCACATTCCCAATTATTGTCGGCGCGTGCCCTGAAACTGACTGAATCATTGAACAGCATCCACATAGCATCTTCCCCATGCTTGATTTTGTCATCAATGTATAACAGATTTGTAATTTCATTTTGTTTGTGGACAGGCTAGACAGGGGCTTCTCCAGCAGGATAATGAATTGGCTGAAATGAGGCAGAGACTGCAAGAGCATATCGATCATCTGGCAAATTTGAAGATGCACACAAAGAAAATCGCGGAGGATGCAGAGGATCAAAGGGCACAGCTTTGCATCAGCATCAGAACATTGTCCGTGGGAAGCAAAAATATTGGTGCAGCACGCAGTAATCTGGAGGTAATCAATGTTTACATTTTGTTTCCTTTTTGAGGTTTAAGGTAACAATAGTAGAATACTGTCAGCACCAAACCACAACGCTACAGAAATATGCAGTGCAGCTTCCTTGATAAACCTTTTTAGTACAATTAAAAGGCGATTGTGCAAGTATAATCACTAATTTGTTAATGTATCTGTCTGAACTTGTATAATATCCATTCATACCTTACATGTACTGCTTGTTGTATTTGACACAGCTGTTCTATTCCACCAAACTTAACATAAGTTTTTATTTTCTGGTTATAGGATGCTAATAAGTTGCTGTCAAGGGAAAATGGCCGTGGGCGCCTTAAAAATATGGAACAGAAGTTACGGATGAGGCAGCAATATATGATAACACAAGTTGCTCAGATATATCCTGTGAGGCCTTTAGATGAACAATCTCCAGATCACAAGCCTGGATTTACCACCAACATCACCAAAACAAGTATGCCATTTTCTTCATTGCAATTTCATGGGTGCAATTCCCTATGCACACTTGCTACAAAATCCTACGTCTATATTTTTCACAATTAAAAATTATCATATTACTGGTGTTCTGTGGCAGACCTTTTTTTTTAAAAAAAAATTAGGGAGTGCCAAATGATAGCCAAATTATGGCTATAGTTTTGGGCATATCAGCACATGATTACATTGCTAACAAACAAAGTCATGAAGTGCCCATTATGATCATTGGACTAAACTATAATTTCCTAGTTGCAAGACAGTACAGTTGCTAACAAAGAATGTCATGAAGTGTTCATTATGATCATTCACTAAGCTATGATTTCCTAATTGCAAGACAATACAATTGCTAATACAAATTGCCCAAATTGATGATAATTGTATTTTTGAGAGAACTATCACTGCTAGTTAACTGGTTTGCTTGAATATTTTTATAAGACGTTGGGAGAGGCACACGGAACATGAAACCTTGATATTTTTGTCAGATTCAAGGGATAGAGAACTAGTTCTCTAAAACTACTGCTACTAGTGCATCCGTCATAAGAATCTTTATTCTGAAATGGTGTTTTTGTCAAAACTTAAATGCTAATATCTTTTTCAGGAAATGCTGGATCAGGGTTTCAAAATGGCTCCCAAAACAGACCTTTAGCCATCTTTGGTTTACAGTTATCAAAGCTTTCTGTGAAAAAGACTGGCTACTTCAGTGACAAGACAGAGTTTCAGAAATCATCTACTGTTCTGGGATATGCTGCACATGTATGTATAATCTAGTTTGATTTATTATTACTGAAAGTTGAATTCACCATTCATTTGGTATTTCTACTTTCTTTACTATAGCATTTTGAAATGTTATCTGTTTATAATATAATGATGCTCCAGAACAAAGAGATATTAAATATTAGGTTATTCTTCAATTGTACTATACTACTATTCACAACAATAGAACTAACTGGTGGTTTGCTATGAATCACAGGTAGTCTCCCTCATTGCATCCTATCTCAACATTCCTCTTCGATATCCGTTGCGCTTTGGAGGTTCACAGTCATATGTTCTTGATCATGCACCTGCAGTAGAGCCATCATCTATAACTTCAGTTGTGAGTTCTGTACATCCAAGCACAAGCATGAGGACGATGGAATTCCCTCTGTTTTTTGATGGCCAGGAGACAACAAGATCGGCATATGCAATATTTTTATTAAACAAGGTTGGGTCTCCTTGCTAATTTGGCATATATTTAGTGCAAAGTGAGCACTTAAATGTAATTAACTCTTATTCTTTAATACTTTTCTTCGTCATAGAACTCAGATGAAGTGGAAGTAACTAAGGAAGAATATGCATGTTTTCTCTTGTTGCCTTGTTTGGCAAATCTGGAATACTTTTGCTAAGTCAATAGAAACTAGAAACTTTGAAATGCCTGTTTCTATTTACTGAGGCCCTGCTTCAACTTGAAGTGGATTGTTTCCTTATCCACGAAGACAATAGATGTGTTTTGATATTTGAGTTGGAGAATGAGTAGAAATAGCTCATATTAGAGTAAAATGATTAAGTAAATTAGACAAATCATTGTGGGAGTACAGATAGTGGCAGTTCAGGAAGTTGTTTGCATGGTTATAGACAAGAGATGGGGCTGTGAGTCACAAATAACCCAAAAGCAAATAACCATGTTTTTAGAACCTGAAATTGTTAGCAACAGGCATCAGTGCACTTTCTCTAGAACAAACCATGGTGCATCGGATCTCTAGGATTCTCTTTGTTCTGATTTGAAAATTTCCATTTGGTTAATTCTGCAACAATTTGATTATGAAAACCACAAGTGTTCTTTTGGTATCGGTTCTTTTTTTTCCTTCATATATATAGATGTTAACCTCAGGCTTGTCTTCCTTGGCAGGATATCGAACAACTTTTGAATTACATTGGTGCTGAAAGTCTTGGCCCGAGACATGTATTATCTAACCTCAAGCAGCTGACAACGATCGTCCAGTCACAACAATACATTTCTAGTTGATGGATTTGACCCCAAAACTTTTTTGGAGTTCCGAGTGTGGTTAGTGTAGATATGGATTGGTGCTATTTTTACAGGCACGATTCCTTTCTCATGGCACAGAAGGCTCCATGCTTCTGCTGATGTGTTCATGTAAACGAGTAAATGAACTTGCTGGTGTAAAATGTAATCACTGCCAAGTGTATAGGGAAGATGTGGATTATAGATGAGATGCTAGCTATCAGGTCAAGTTGCTTCTTCCTTCAAGAATTGTGTGTTTCCCCTTAGCGCATTTTGTTGTTGTTCCTACATACACTATGACCACCTCTATTCACGGTCCTGATGTCTTCCTCTGCGGGGCTTCTGTTAACTGCACTTTTTGTTGGAGCCATGGTGAATGTTGCTATCGAGGCTAAGTAGAGAAGAAATCTGAAAGTCAAGCCATCCTCATGAGAAAGAGAGTTTCTGATGGGGTCAGCGTGCTGAAGAAAATGCTATATCCTGTGTCAGGCTATTCTGTTCTGTGGAAAAACTTGTACATGTGTTGAGGCCGACGTCATTATAGAAAGAGAAGCTTGTCAATGTAATCTGGGAGAAGGTCGAGCTGCAAGGACTTGAGAGCACCAATACTGAAGCCAAAACACCAGTATCTGTATGTCCAGTTGAACTTCTGAGCTCATTCTGGCAGCAGGTCCGACTCTGAATCTGATCTTGCTGAGTTCTCCTGATGGGTGCATCAAGACTTACGTTATCATGAGTGAGTTCTGTCCCTATTTCTTTTGATGGGTCGCAGTCGTAAGTCTCATAATGCCTTTCCTCTGCAAAGAAAAAAGAAAATAGAAAAAAAAACCATCGTTATCCTTCTCTCGTGCCCAGGAAGCTCAGCCATGGCGACTGACTGCGAGCCCAGGAAGCTCAGCCATGGCGGCCGTGCCCCGAGGTGGCCGTTGCTCGCCTTCAGCTGGCCTTCTCCATCCGCGCCCAGAACAACGGAGAAGGACGGCATCAATGAGGGAGGGGGACGAGTCCGTCCGCTCGTTTTCGCCTGCGGGATCGACCCTAAATAGAAGACTTATATGTTTCAACTATTAAACCTATACTGAAAACAAATGAACTTAAATATGTGCTCAGTAGAAACGGCTGGACATTTGCCAAGTAGTAAATCGACAGAAATAACATTATTTTCTGCGTACACTAGATTACAAAAGGCCATGGGCTACTCTAAATGGGACCAAAGTTGACCAAGACACCTTCACCAGTATAGTTTCAAAATCTAGTTTGAACTCTTGCACGTCATATCCATGAGCTTTAGCTCTGAATGCATAGCATTGATGAGCATGATCCGAGCCACCTCTCTGGTCAGCTGTGAAGTAAGCAATCAGTGCAGAACCCCTCACCACCGCAACCACAAACCTGTTTAGCTCACATGGCTCAGCAATAACGCCTTGAAAGAGCTCAATTTTGGGGGGTATTCGACTAACAGAACAACTCAGAGAGAGGTCTAAGCCACTGCCATGATGCATTTGTGATACCCCAACTTGTATCGTGGCCTCCCAATCCGTTGTGTATAATGGCCACGGTCTAGTGAGGTCAATTCGCTGAAGCACGCAGCCCCGTCGATGAGCTGCAAATCGTCTTCCTGCCTCCCTCCTCTCTTGATCTTCATGTCATACTCAATGAGCACAGAAGTGCTCATCTCAATGCCTCTCTTGGGGCCAGTCATTTGTATAAACGAACCGGAATCGCCGCCCTGTTGCCCCACGATGAAAGGATCCTCCCTGGTGCGGTTGAAAATGTAGTTACGCAGTGGCTTCAAGCTATCCTGGACAGCCAAGAATCCATACAGCTGAATTGGGCCATCAATGGCAGCACTAGGATGAGCCAGCTTGAGCGAGAAGATCTGCATCATGGCGCACCCGCGGTGAGCTCTTCAAGCCCACATGTTTGGCCGGCAATCGGTTGGAGTAGACAGCATCATTGGCTCCAGAAGAGCTGAGCAGCAATAGAGACATCACGCATCAGGACATGAAAATAAATCAAAGTTTTAAACCCAACTTTTTTGAATCAAAAGGAAACAAAATAAAAAGAAAATCCAGGAGGATACAATAAACAGGATAGAACGATAGATAGATACAAACAGGTTTGAACTAGCACATGATGCACCGTCATGGGCACAAAGCGGTAGCCATTTTGAACTTTTGAAAGTGTTTTTCATTAGTGGATAGTTGAATACCTAGCATTTTTCCAAAACTATCAAGATGCTATCAGCGCCATAACATAGAGGAGAACAATTTGATATCAAAAGGTTAAATTTAATATCAAAATCATAACGTACTAAGCATGGAGTAGAACAATTTGATAGAAAAAGGTTAAATTCGGTATGGATATCATAATGTACTAAGAATAGAGTTGAACAATTGATGCAAAGTAGTTAAATTTGATAATGTACTAACCATAGAGCTGGACAGTTTAGGTAAAAATGTGGGTGATGCACATCTAGCAAAGCCTAAACCCAGGGTTAAAAAAAAAGCACGGCACACTATTATCGGCTTAGATAAATGAAACTTAGAAGTTAGAACATGAAGCACCAAGCGAAAGAGTGAATGAAAACCAAAGCGGCATGTGAGATGGAGAATGTGTAGGAGAGGAAGAGAGGTACGCAATGCAGAGGATGGGAGGCGGCGTACTCTCTCTGGTATCGGCGACATGATAGAATCTGTGCCAAAAGTGGGTGCCCCTATGTCTCTTCTGCAAAATGTACTGCAGCAAAGCTATCTGGACCGGGCGGCGCACTCCGGCGGCGGCGGAGAGCCGGAGACGAGTAGTGCTCGATTGCTCTTCCTCCCTCAGCTCCAAATTTGAAATTTTCCTGTCCTAGATGGGAAAAAAATCCCCCACTTCAGCTCAGGTTTTTCCCGGTGTGGACAACTGATTCTGGGTTGCTTCTCTTGCAGGAATTTCGATCGAATGGCTGGGTTCAGTTCAGGTTAAGCTGGAGGCGCAATTGAGCCCGATGCAGGCTCATGGTACCATTCTTGGTGCTACCCAACTGAGTGACCCATGAAACTGCACACCAGATGAATAAAAGATTTATTTTTTCCTCCCATTTTCTTGTCTTTACCACTGTGTGGCTGGCACTGTTTATCATTTAGATTAGGAGTAGCAGAGCAGGGCAAGCATGGATTGATTCACTGCTGCACGTCCCACCATTACCCTACGCCACAAGAAAAAGAAGGTGAGACGACTAAACAATGTCACGTTTCATGACAAGCTTTGTGCGAATTGTGATCCAGCAGCCATGATTCATCCGGAGAACAGCAACTTCATTCCGTCCGTCCGTCCGTCCTTTGCATACATCTCATCATTGTTCAAGTGAAAAAGGGAGAAAAGAAACCCAAAGCAGTGCCTCGTGGCAGTTGTGTTTTCTGGTACGCGTGCAATGCAATTCGGTTCTGGATTGTTTCTATTGCATCAGTATCAATGGAGAGACTGGGTTCAGGCTTATACTCCACCAAGTATCAATTATACTGGAGGCACCCACGGTTGAGCCAGAAGCAGGCTCATGCCAACTATTCTGGGTGAAATTGCACAGAGGATGGAGTAAACTAATTTCTAATGATATTCCTTTCTTCTCTTTACCACCGTGTGGCATTGTTTTATCATCGTTGATCTAGGGCCAGCGGAGCAGAGCAGGCACTGTCCAGCATTCATTGCTGCACGCTGCACCATTACCCTACCCTACAAGGAAAAAAAGGTCAGCACATGCTGCAGGATCATCGTACCATCTGGGCAATTGTTAGCAAAAAAAAAAAGAAAGGTTGTCCACTGTATATGTAAATTTAGTTGCAGAAATTAACATGTTTTCTTTTTTTGCAGACAGCAAAAAAATTGATGGTGTGAGCTCAAAATCAAACTGCGAGCTTCTAGCCCATCTCGGTCACACACTCACACCTGAAAGAATGCCGCAGCTTATTGACTCTGCGTTCTTGCTGAAGGTCAGAGGTCTGGCTTGATGCCATTTAAGCAGTACTGCACAATAATGCCGAAACCTTCTCGCTTTTAGCTTGGGAGCTGTAAGGTATGGTCCTCGCTCTTTTAACTACCAGTACAGTCTGCAGAGCTGCACGAGCAGCCAGGTCAGGCTGGCTGGATGGCCCTACATTTCTCCAAGAGGAGACTGTTTCGTTTGGAAGAAATGAGGTGAGGTGAGCACGACAGCTAAGGATCAAGGGTTGATGCTAGCCTACTATGATGGCCTTCCCTTTTCCCCACTGCAGGGTCGCATGACAAACATTGCCTTCAGGTCATGGACTCATGGTCGCCTTTCCGTGGCGGCCAAAGCTTTCTTGCCGGTGCTTAAGGTGGCGGCCGGTGCTCCTCCGTTCTCCAGGGCAAGGAATCCCAGACCAAAAGGGACTGCAGCTTCGTGCCTTCCCTCCCTCTGCTTGCTTTATTCCTCCCTCCCTCTCTCCTAGTCCCAGGCTCCCAGCACCTTTCCCTGTCACTCAATCCCTCCCCTGCTTGGCTGCTTTCCCCATCCACCAACCCCGGCCGTCACCTGTTACTGCATTGGTGCGAGGCAACTCTGTGAGGGATTCTTGGCCCTCGCCGCCGCCCGTCGTCTCGTCCAGGAAGGTGAGGTGAGTTTCCACTTCTTGTGCGATGAATTTTGTTTCTTGCGCCATACACGCTGCTCTTTTTTCATAGAGTTATTTCCACTTCTTGTGCGATGAATTTTGTTTCTTGCGCCATACACGCTGCTCTTTTTTTCATAGAGTTAGCTTGATCTGCAAATTTCCTCAACTTTCACTTCTTTTTAACCGTAATTTTTAGTGCTATGAGCATCTTGTTGATGGTTCCTTTCCTCGTTCACGCACAACGTTAGACCCTGGAGATCAAGTATTTCACAACCTAGTTTTGGTGTTATTAGACTGCAGAGCTGAAAGATGAGATGTTCTCCGGCTAGAAAGATCAGAAAGCTGTCACTTCTCCTGTTTCTCTTGATCTGTAACTCCAATGATGCTGATTTGACCAACTCATATCATGTGGTTGATTTTCCTTCACGAGTTTAGATGCTTAAAGGACTAAATCTGTTTTTTCCAACTGTTACCATACTAATCTGCTTCTTTCTTTCTATTTCCAGCCTATATTTGTATCTCAGGGCTGAATTCATGGAGACAAAAATGCCATTTGATAGTAACAATCTTATTTTCCACATCAAGAGAATAGTGTATCCTTCTATCAGAATTGGCTACCAATCTGCTTGTGACTACCCTGTAGTACTCGGCATTGGAGTTCTGTTGCTGTTCCTGCACAAACTTTGCCCTTCTCTGTTTACTTTCCTTCTGTCTTCATCTCCGGTGTTCCTGTTAACTGCACTTCTTCTTGGAGCACTATTGAGTTATGGGGAACCAAGTGCTCCAGTGATTGAAGAGGAAACATTGGAGAACCAGAAAAAATCGTCCCCTGAATCCAAAGTCTCCGTAACTGAACGTTCAGCTGAGGAGGTTCAGAATGTTGCTGTCACCCGCGCGGCAAAGATTTTTGAAACTCCAGTTTTCTGCATCGAGGAAAGAACTTCTGACATCCTTGTGCATGATAGTCACCGTGATGAGGAGAATGTGATACATATGTCTGCCGATACTGTTCTTTCTGCAGAAACTTCTGTACTTAGCAAGAACGAAGTTATTGTGGAAAGAGAAGAGTATGTCAAGGAATTCTGCGAGGAGGTGGAGCTGAAACAATTTGAGAGCACCACTACTGAAAGGTGTCACTATGAAGTGAACAATCAGTATCAGTTTGGTGAACTCATGAGCGCATGTTGGGAACCTGTTATGAGGCAGGAACCTTGTTCGGATTCTGAATCTGATCTTAGCGATAGTTCTTCTGATGCATCAATAACCGACATTATTCCAATGCTCGATGAGTTAAACCTTCCTGTAAACTTGGGGACTGATCACCCTTCCTCAATCTTTAGAGACAACCTGAATTCCTCATCAGATGATGATGAAGATGACTCAAAGGAGGATGGTGACCTTAGCTCAGACGAAGATAGAACAGAAGAGGAGAAAGCTGATGGAAATTTCTGGAAGGACTTTATGGATCCAAGCTCTTCAGATACGGAAAAGAATGGGAACTTGGAGAGTTTGATGGAGCGGCGAAAAGCAAAGAATATTCTGAAGTTTGAACTTGACAGGAGGTTAATGGACATGCAAGCTGCTGATGCAATTCAGAAAATGGAGGAGGCATCGCGCTTCCGTGTTCAGGTTCCCTCCATTTCTACACCAAGGCCTAACCCGTTTGATCCTTCAAGTGGTTCAGAGGAAATAGCAGAGTTACCGAAAATTCCTGATTCAGCACCATCTGTTTTACTTCCCTGGAGAAAACCATTTGATATTTCATTTGACCAAATTGTGGACCATGGCAATCGTTTACAGGAAACATGGACTCCTCGCTCGCGCTTTCCATCAACACAGCGTAGGAAACATGAGAACTTGTATTTAAAGCAGTCTACCTATCTTCGACATCACAATGGCACAAAGCCGGAGAAGCCTGAAGTCAGTGAAAAAGATGCCAGTGATAATCACTCATACAACAATTCTGAGCAAGCTTTGAACAATGGCAAGTTATTTGGCTCACTGGAACCACATGTTGGTGATGAGATTAAAATACTAAGTGCAGCTATTTCAGACGTGTGCGTGTTAGAAGTAAATGAAGGAACTAAAAGTACTGATCCCGTCATTGGCACAGATTCATTTTATATCCAAAAATCTATATCCAGCACATCAAAAGCTAATGATTTAGTTTCTGCAGGTAACATGGCTCATTTTCAGATTATTACAAATTTTATTCAAATTATGTATTTGCAATATTTACTCAACTAGGGTTAACATTGTGCAGGTTGTGAGCAATTGCTTTTGTGTTCTCTATCAGAAGAATATAATACTGAGAAACATATCGTTGAAGCAGACTCCATCAGTGAAGTTAACTCATTATTTAAGTGCCGCATGGAGGAAGTACTAGTGCAGTCCATTTCAGAGTCCGGTATTGATCAACCATTGACAGGTAAACTTGAACATGAATTGAATGGTACTCTATGCACAGAATCTGCAATGCCAGCAATTGAAGCAAGATCAGTAGAAGAATTGAATTCACAATTTGTTCAGCTCAGCGGAGAAGCATTAGAATGTGCTACTTCTGACTCCAGTTGTGATGATGAACATATCCAAGATAGATCAAGTGAAGCATTGCCTGTGGAAAATGGGCATACTTCAGAATTGCCAAAGAAAGATTGCCATTCATATCCGACTCCTGATAATCCAGTGGCTGTGAATGTCAAATGTAAATCAAAGGAGCTGTTAACTGAAGATACTGAGCTTCCTGTTCTAGAAGCATGCTCAGTTGAAGAGATGAACTCACTGTTCAGGCAACTGGAAGATGAAGCGCCGGCTCAGATGCCTCATAGCCCAGATCTCATGGTTGGTGAACATAATGGAGATATTGATTCTGGTGTGCTAGTTCCTGATGCGAATTCTAGTGAAGGTATCGGTTCTGCTTTTGTGCACTTAAGCAACGATGATGAAAAGATAAAGATTCCTGGAGATGGTGAAGTAATCCTGGGTTCTGTGGAGCTAAACTCAGGACTGCATGTCATGGAGACCAATGCTCTGAATGGCGACGACACATCCGGATTCGATAGTACCAAAGCGATTGAGATCAAACAATCACTTGAAAGGGCTTAAGCTTCTATTACTGAAGGGCAGATCACAGGGTGCAGCAACATCATCTCCTGGGAAATATCTTTTGGCCTTTGAAGAACAATTAATCAACATGTCCATGTCCATAACACTCCCTCTTTTGCTTACTCTGTTCATACTGCTTTGTTTTTCTTCTTCTTTTTGACAAAATATGGTGATATTAGGAGTTGCAGTTTTCTAGTAGCATGGATCAAAAGTTTTATCTGCGGATTGCGAGATTTTGTAATGGGAAGCTATTTGTTTGTTTCATATATTTTCCGTGCGGATTAATAATCATGTAAATCCAAGAGTTACTATTTTTATAAGGAAAAACCAAGAGATACTATTACCACATCATGAAATCCTGTCCATCCCATGGAGCGTCAACGGTCTGGATCATGTCATACTTGAATTATCTTCCTGATTTCAATCTCCACACGCTTCACGTTTTGGGGGCTTTGGGTCTGTTGGCCTGTTGGGCTACCGGTTATCTATTGGGCCAGGCCAACTGCAGCCCGACTGCCCAAGCTGTTGTCTTCTTCACTGGCCGTCTCGGGCTCTCGGCTGACGGGCGCTTCCTCGCCGCCGACGCCCAGTCGCGGAGACGCCGCCGGCAGCTGCCCTACCCTGCTGTACAGCAGGGGGCGCTCCGCCTCTGTCTCGGTAAAGCCTCTCCTTGTTACGCCCCTGCCTCGTGCACTTCTTCTTTTGTTGGTGAGTTATCCTCTGGATCGATCCCTCTATTGTTCGTTTATATATATATATATATATATATATATATATATATATATATATGTATGTATGTATGTATGTATGTATGTATGTATGTATGTATGTATGTATGTATGTATGTATGTATGTATGTATGTATGTATGTATGTATGTATATGTAGTTGGATGCCTGCCTTCCTTGCTGTAGTTGCACATGTTTCGCCATTTCATTCTTATTGAGTGATTGTCATACGCCTCTACCTTTGTTTTACTTTGCCTATTTGTTGATGGGTCACTATTCTGGAAATCCAAAGAGGGTGATCTGTCAGAAAACTTCCAACTTCTCTGTTTTTCAACTAAACTAGTTATCTGATGTGCATCATTAATGAATTTGTATGCCTTAGCAAGTGGAGTAATCTCAACTAAACTAGTCCATAGTTGATCCACAATTACACTGTTTCTCTATGAAAATAGCTATTCAATTTTTATATTTCTTCTAATTTTCTTGGACACTCATATATTAGCTTTCTTCTAGATCAATTACAAGGTAGACCCTAATGAGAATCATGTTCAGGACGCGAAACTTTTAACAAGCATCTGTCTGAACATAGTTCCAAATTTGAACCTGCTGCATTTATTTTAACGAGCTATGCGCATACTTTATTTCTTTCCCTTTATTTTTAATGTATCATTGGAGGTTTTTATGGAAGTGAAAAATGAATCCTCATGTGAGTTCTCTGTCAGTAATGAAAAGTGTGAATTTTTATTGCAGATGTTGGGCCTAAATCCAACATTTCATCTCATGGATCTGGAGAACATTATTGATCTCCCGCACTATCATCTCAAGACAGTTTGCATAAGTGGTTTTTGCGGTAATGATGGCCAGGTCAAGCTAGAAAAATACATCCTTAAAAATGCATTAATCTTGGAGCATTTGATTCTAAAACTAGGTGGGGAATATAAGGGATCTACCTCACCTGTGCATGAACTCTAGGGGCGCAAGGAAGCCAAGGAAAAACTTTCTCCACTAGCTAGGGATGGTGTACTCACAATTTTGTAGCTACGTTTTTGTCCGACAATACGGTATTAATAGTTTATTATGGCTTTAACAAAGGTTTTGTTAGCATTCACTGTATCTGATATGGCATGAAGGTTATCAGTGATGCAGATGAGGAGTGAATGTCAATGCAGATATATGATCACTAACCTTTGATTATCGAATCGAGCTGTCTGTCTATAGAATTTCCATGTTGTGGCTGCTGGTGGTTTTATCATCTCTCGTTTAATTTGCATTGGTCAACATATATAAAATTCGGTCGAGATATGCATGCATCCAGATACATGCTTTTGTTCTGCTTGTGAAGTTTGCGACCATTTCTCGTGCGGTACAAAACTTGGTTCTCCTTCTGTTCGTGCAGGTACACAGACTTTGAGTATGTAACAAACATGAGAACATGATGTCAGTGCAGACTAACCCTTTGATTTCCTATTGATTATTGAGCTTGTAGTCTATAGAGTTTCCGTGTTGCGGCTGGCTGCTCCTGCTGGGGTTTTACATCTCGTTTGGCCAATTGGCCAACGTGACCGGCAGCTAGCTTCACTCGGTGGAGACATGCAGCTAGCGATCGACCACCAGCACACATGCAGAGATCTTGTTTTTGTCATTGCACGTGCCCTTCTTGTGCCAGCGACCATTTCGTGTGGGTGGTGCAAACTTAGCTAGGATGCATGCATGACATGCAATCTTTGGTTAGTGCGTGGAATTTTCTAAAACCTGAAGCTGAGATAGCAAATGAGATAACCTTTCAAATAGCATATTGCCTTGAACTGGCTCGATCAAGGAGAAAACTCCCGTTACTTGGAACCATGGGTGGGGTGCGAATGAAAAATATAATACAGATGCCTGTAAGCCTGCTGGAAATTGAAAATATCATATTGCCTTGAAGTGGCTCCAAGGAGAAGGAAGCTGCTTCCAAATGGACTCAAACATTCTCAAACATAGAGACGTGTAAGGCAAGTGCTGGATAACACCTACCACTGGCTGTGGCTGGCACAGCAAAATTGCACCAACTACTTCTGAAACAGTACACCGATCGTCTTTGTTTGAATAGCACCCTAATCAAACAGTTTTGCATGATGTGTCGGCTGAAGAGAAGGTATGTATAGCACAGAGGTACGTCTTTGTTCTAAAAACAACTGGTGTGAATACAGATTACAGAAGATGCCTCCCAAATTGAAGGGGAAAGCTGCACGCGCGCGTCGGCGACCAAAAAGGCCACTATCACGTACTAGTATATACTATCAGATGTATATGTTGGACCATGTATGACCTTAAATCTCAACTGGGGTAGAATAAAATACTGGTAATTAATTTATTTTGAAAAATGGAATGTTATAGCATAGCAAACTGTGGTGTGAAATACTAGTACATTGAGAAACCTCTGGCACGCATGCATATGCCCTCATAAAAAAAAACTCTGGCACGCATTACAAAACAAAAGGGATGAAAACGGGCATTACGGAGACAAGAGGAGAGGGTGCGTAATGCTAGTTTTAGTGCACAGTTACCAAGACTAAAAATTTTGGTAACTATACTAGTTGAGTGTCATGAGGATGTAATGATCTTGTCAAGTCAGCAATTTTGCTGATGTGGTAACGAATTTAATGCTCATGAAATTCCTGTGAAACTCGCCTTGAGACTGGCTTGAAGCAGAGCATGCATGTTTCACAGTCACAAACTAAGCTCTAGCAGAGTTCTTTTTACACAAAGAAAAAGGAAAAGGAGGAAGGACAGTGTGGAACCTTGTGTTCTCTGACTCTGCCTTCCTTCATCCTCGAGCTCCAAACTTCATTATCACGCATGATCAGATCACAACAACCCCTTGCATAAAAAACTATATAATAGAAAATAATACCATAGCACCTGGTCTCAAGAGAAGGAGTGTATATTTTATAGCAGCGAAGTATGAAGAACGTGAGATGACCGTTTCCCTCGTGTCCCTTTCCTTCCTCTCGTTTCTATTTCTTCGTCGTCTTCATCCAACGCGCTAGCAGCTCTCTCTTTTCCACTCGTCGGTCGCCACCAACGAACGCGGCTTCGTCGCCCTCGCGCATACATTACATAAACGACGCTGCCAACGTTCACTCCACGCTCCCGTGCTCTGTTCTCCATTTCCATTTCGTCGCCTTGCCCGCCTCTGCTCGGCTCAGTCAGCGAGAGCAGAGAGCTCAGCTCGCAACAACTCCCCTCCCTCCATGGCCGACCGCGTCCACCCCATGCCGGCGCCACCGTCTCGACGACCCGACCAACCAGCCGCCGACGCCGGCGCGGCGGCGGCGGCCACGGAGACCACGCCGCTGCAGCTGCACCCGTCCTTCCAGCAGCGCCCGCTCTCGCCGCCCCCCGGCACGTACATCATCCAGGTGCCCAAGGACCAGGTCCTCCACGTCCCGCCCCCGGACCGCGCGCGCCGCTACAAGAAGCTCGCCGCGCGCCCGGCGCGGCGCCGCCTCCTCCGCCGCGCCTGCTGCTGCTCCTGCGCCGCCGTCCTCCTCCTGCTCCTCCTCGCCGCCGCCTTCGCCGGCGCCGTCTACCTCATCTTCCGCCCCCGCGCGCCCACCTTCTCCGTCGCCTCCCTCTCCATCCGCGGCCTCGACAACCTCACCGCCCTCTCGTCCTCCTCAACCCTCTCCCCCGAGCTCGACGCCGCCGTGCGCGCGGACAACGGCCGGAACAGGAAGGTCGGCATCGACTACCGCGGCGGCGGGAGCGTCACGGTCTCCTACTCCGGCGTGCAGCTCGCCACGGGGCGGTGGCCGGCGTTCCGGCAGCCGCCGCGGAACGTGACGGTGTTCGCGGCGGCGATGAGGGGCCAGGGCGTGCGGCTCACGCAGGAGCAGGCGAGGCAGCTCGCCGCGGAGGAGGCGGCGGGGGCCGTGCCGCTGGCGGTGGAGGCGAGGGTGCCCGTGCGGCTGCGCTTCGGGAAGGTGCTGCGGACGTGGACGGTGGACGTGAAGGCGCGGTGTGACGTGGCCGTGGACAGGCTGGCCGGGAACGCGGCGGCGGTGAACAGGGGGTGCAGGGTCAGGGTCAAGCCGCTCTGGTGGTGGTGGTGATCGCCGCCGGCGACGGCGGCGATCGTGCCTGTCCACAGGCATGGAGCATGGTTAGTTAATGCCGCCTAAACGGCTACTGGTAATTACTAGGAGCGACGGTGCATTGAACACCAGATTACTAGCAGGTTACCAGTGGAGTAAATTTTTTCTTAATTTCTGGAGAAACTTTTTGGTGTGTATGATATTTGGAGTTTATGTGAAGTCGTGAACTCTGAAGGAAGGCTGTCGGGCAGACATTACAGACATGAGGACTTTGTAGGGAGGGATGTTGGCGACGTAGCCCGGCGTGGAGGTATGGCTCCTCCTCTCCCGCAGCCCACGGCCTCTCCCGCCCCGCCAGCTGCCTTCGACTAGGCGAGTCCTACCTTAATTGCTACGAGTAGTTTTCCTAATCCTTGACTAGCTACTATCTTCCCACGTAGACTACGCAGTCCTGCACCGTAACCTTCATGTTAGACACATCTCGATGTCCAGCCCTGTATTTAGGATAATCCAAACCTTCTGGTGGACCCATAGATGTATATACGACACCAACGATGCTAGAAAGGCACACAACGAGCTCTACAAGGCCAAGCTTGCGCCGAAAGAGTTCTCAGCCATACGTGAGTTGTTCCCGTCAGCTAGAACCACGGCTAGGTTGAGGGGTCGCAGGGCGATCTTGGCGGCGGCATGATCTGTAAGGCCGCTCCTTCACCAGGTGGTTGTTTAAGTTCCAATGGATAATTGCTCTATCCTATCTCGGAACATGCCCGGCCTAAATTCAATGGCCAGACGCAACATGGTGCGCACCCTAGTAGATGAAACTAGGACGGAACTTGTGGGTTTGTAGCAAACGAAGTTAGCCTCTTGGTTGGTGTGTTGATTGTTGCAAGACACGGCGAGGCCGCCCTATCCAATGTACACCTTGGTTGCTTCTTTGTAACAGTACAGGTTGATCAGGGCACGGACCAGGGTAATACGGCGCCTTGGTGGCTTACATCCGTCTACGGGCCGCAAGAAGACAACGAGAAGCTGCTATTCTTAGAAGAGCTGGAGGCAATCAGGGATGCCTACTCAGGAGGTTGGTTGATCATTGGTGACTTCAATTTGATCATGGACGAAAGTGACAAGAATAACTCAAGGATCAATTGAAGGAGCCTGAGAAATTTCCGCCACACAGTGGCCGTGCTGGAGCTCCTCAACCTCCACCTACACGGTCGCTCTTACACTTGGAGCAACGAGCGCGTAAAGCTCGATTGTGTTAGTGGACTGGGAGGAGCAATTCCCCAATTGCTTCCTGCAAGCGCTTTCATCTAATGCTTCAGACCACTTCCCATTGCTCCTATGTACTAACACTGCATATCATCCTAAGCCTCATTTCCACTTCAAGTGCTTCTGGCTGAAACTAGAAGGATATGACGATGCGGTTACTCGAGGGTGGCAATGCCCCGCGAGCATCACGGACCTGTAAAAACACCTTGACCAACTTTATAGGAATCTCATCCGTGAGTTGCAAAGCTGGTCTTCGCATTCAGTGAACTTTGAGGCTCTTGGCATACACCCGGTGGATTTGCACCATCTTGATCTGGCATTCACCACTGAGGAGGTATAGGCCGCCATCATAGAGATGCTAGTTGACAAGGCACCCGACCCTGACGGGTTTACTGGCGCCTTCTATCAGTCCGCGTGGTCAGTCATCAAGGACGACTTCATGGCCACGGTAAACACCTCCGCCGAAGAAAAGGGTCAGCATCTTGAGCCCCTAAACAATGCGCTGGTTGCGCTCCTACCGAAGAAACCTAATACCGAGGAACCGGGTGACTACAGGCTAATCACCTTGGTTCATAGTTTTGCAAAGATTGTATCCAAGCTGTTGTCAACTAGACTCACGTTGCACCTTGATCAGCTCATCGCCAAGAACCAGAACATGTTCATCAAGAAGCGGATCATACATGACAACTTCAAATATGTGCAGCCTGCCGCAGTTCTCATCAGAAAGAAGAAGATCCCCAAGATTCTCCTTAAATTGGACATCTCCAAAGCATTTGATACTCTCTCATGACCTTTTCTACTTGAACTATTGGAAACACTAGGATTCAACCAAAGATGGTGCAGGTGGATTTCAATTTTGTTCTCCTCCTCGTCTAGAGTTATGCTCAACAGCTAGCCAGGGAGAACAATACATCACATGCGCGGTGTCAGGTAGGGTGACTCTCTGTCCCCGATGTTATTCATCTTGGCAATGAACGTGCTCAACAGGCTCTTCATGGAAGCAGCCAGCGCCACAGTCCTGCAGCCTTTGGAGTTGCCGGCGATCAAATTCCAATGCAGTTTCTACGCTAACGACGTCATCCTGTTTTGCTGCCCATTAGCGCAGGAAGCTGGAGCAATCAAATGCATCCTTGACATCTTCGGGGCAGCCTCCGGTCTTCACACCAATATGTCCAAATGCTCTATCACTCCAGTCCACGGAGCAGAGGATGAGCTTACTGCGTTCCAGGAGATCATGAGTTGCCCGGTGATGGATTTTCTAGTCAGATACCTTGGACTCCCACTAAGTGTCAAAAAGGTACCAAAACCGCACCTACAATCCTTGGTCAATTCGGTAGCTGCAAAGCTGCCGCAATGGCAAGGCCCGCTGATGGCACGAAGCGGGCGCCTGATCTGGATCAACTCAGTGCTCATGTCAGCACCTATCTATGCAATGATGGAAGAAAATTTACCATCATGGGTGTGCAAAGAAATAGATGCAATCTGCAGGCGATTCCTTTGGGCCAGGCGGGACGGTGACATTCGTGGCAAGTGTATGGTAGCTTGGCCGACAGTTTGTAGGCCAAAGGAACTAGGCGGTCTTGGAGTAACCGATTTGAAGCTCTCAAGCTACGCTCTACAGGTCAGATGGTTGTGGCTCCAACGCACAGATCAAGAACGGGCATGGGTAGAGTTGCCACTACACGTTGATCCAACAGTAAGACAGTTCTTTAACTCCACCATCGTAATCCCTTTAACTCCTCCATCGTAATCCAAATCGGTGATGGAAATAGAGCACTGTTCTGGACGGATAACTGGCTAGACAAACAATCAATCACCGCAAGAGCTCCAATCCTATGTACTCCAGTGGCCAAGAGGGTCCAACAAAGACAGACAGTTAGCCAAGCTCTGCATAATAACTGCTGGATCAAAGAAATTAGAGGTGGTCTTTCAATTCAAGCAATCATTGAATACCTGCATCTTTGGAACCGTCTGGAGTTGACCTCACTCCAGGATGGGGTGGAAGACAAGGTGATCTGGAAATGGACATCCACGGGCGAGTACACGGCAAAGTCTGCATATAGGATGCTGCACCAAGGTTCTGTCACTCTGCATGGACATGATCTGATTTGGAAAACCTGGGCTCATTAAGGGTCAAGATCTTCCTTTGGTTGGCTTTCAAACAAAGGCATTGGACCACGGGTCGTCATCATCGTCATGATCTAGATGCCGTTGCAACATGCTCGCTCTGTGAACAGGAACCAGAATCCAATGATCATCTGTTCATGCTATGTTCATTCACCAAGGAAGTCTGGCTGAAGGTCTCACATGCTAGTGGTGGACAATGGCCCTCCCTACAAGGAAGCACTATCTTACAGGACTGGTGGATTTAGGCTAGAAGGTTGTGGACTGGGCAAAAGAGAAAAGGTTTGGACACCTTAATCGTATTGGTCACTTGGGAAATATGGAAAGAAAGGAATGCACGTGTGTTCAGAGGTGATCGTTTGCAGATGGACCATCTGCTCCAGAAGATCAAGGCAATAGGAGAACTCTGGATCAGCGGAGGAGCGGTGAACCTAGGTTGTCTTGTTCACGAGTAATCAACCTGCGTTCTCTTATGCCTAGCATATCGTCTTAGGTTGTTATTTCAGTTTTGTAATAGTCTGTCTTAGCAGAACTCCTTCTGTTAGCGCTCCTTGCGTAGCGCGTCGTTGTAATTCTAAACTCTTTCTGTCTTAATATAAAGATGTGCAACTCTCTTACGTATTCGATAAAAAAAAAGAAGGCTGTCGGTAATTCAGTATACAGGATGCTCGGTCGGTTGCATCAGATGTTAATGGTAAAATCAACATTGCAGATAAATTTATGTTACTGTACAGAAGAAAAAAAAGAAAGGATTATTGCATCATTGTATTTTGTCATGACCAATGAGGGTTGCTGCGAATGTGATAGTGGTGAAATTTTGAGCTGGGTCGCCGTGACCGTGCAGCCAAGTCAGTCATCTCGTAGTGTAGTGCCTGTCTCTTGCTTTCGTTTGCCACCAACTCGTCATCTTCTCTTGCGTTTTCGGAAGAATAATCGACCTTTTACAACAAGCCTATTTGATCTTGTTTCAAGAAAGAGAAGAAATTATGTATATTGATGATGCTAATTTTCATTTATTCCAAAGCATCACATATCCAGATGTGCAAGTAATAGTTTATATGCTGTTGAAAAGCATAGTGGTGGAGCGGCTGTTTGTCGTCCCTGCCTCCATGCAGCATGATGGCGTGGCGTCTGTGTCGCATTACAAGGTAATTTAGCATCATCTGCTAGGATCTTTTCTTTATCCAGGTGGCACGTACGTAGCAATATTACAGATATTGTTATAAACTTGTAACAACACGAATTTTCGTTTATTCCAAAGCGGCACAAATTCATAGATATGGATAATGACCTGACAATGAGCACTAGCACTCCATAGTCCCCCTATGTCCTATGCTGCGTTTGTCTATGTCTTAACTCCTAAGGCTCGATTCGGCTGGCGCGAGCAGTGAACGATTCTTTTCTTTTTCTCCTTTTTTTCCTCTCTCTATCTCTTTCTCTTCCTTTTTCTTTGAGGGGAGCAGAGCGATGAACAATTCAACGAAAGAAGTGGTTTCACGAACGAACCACATCACCCTCATGGACGTCACCCTCATGAACAATTCAACTGATTTGGTCTAGGCTCAACTCTTTTTTGCAACCGGCCTGCACTGCAGCTGTATGTATTTCAATTGGGATTGTCAATCTGATCCTGTCTGTCAGCCACAAACCTGAATGACATAAGAATACTCAGCAATTCAGCGTAGTTTAAGGTCGATCGGTGTCATCTTTGTGTTTCTTCCAGCTAGAGCTAGTTGCATCAGCAAAGCAGAGTGCGTCAAGCAAGCAACTCCAGGGAGGCAGGCTGTCGCCCCAAGTGATGCGTGTTCATCATCTTGGTACGGCTGCAATAGCTCCATTTGAAGCGCAGAGACAGTTACGAAACCTATAACCGATTTCTCTTAATCTTACAAAGAAGCATCTAATATAATGTGTCTTCTTTGGAAGATACAATAATAATACAAGGGGAATTGATCAGATTTGAACGGATTAGGACGGGATCAGGCACAGCTAGGTGTAATTTGGCAGCAAACCCGTTCTTTGAACAAGCTTGAGTGCACAAATAGAGATAGGTTCTCTACTTCCAAACAAGTAAAATGGCACCACTTTAGCTAGATTGATATACTGTCACAAGTTAAATAAGCTCTAGGAGTTTGTAACGCCATCATCTTAAGGCTACATAACAAAAGAGAGCCGCCAATCTCAGTACCTATCATTCATTAGCCAGCGTCATCATTTCTTCCTTCTTTTGGACGTCCTGGTTGCCTGCGAAGCTCCTGCAGAAGACGCCTCTTGAGCAGCCTCGACTGCTTCGGCTTTAATGCTTCTTGAGCTCCTCCTAGGCAACGCCGTTGATGGGCCTGCGTTGTCATTTTCTTCCACCAGTTCAGCTTTGACTTGATTGTGCCTCTTTCTCGAGGAACGTTTAGCTGATGGGGCTTGATCCTCCTCAGGTTCATTCACATCATCATCACCGTCGGCTTCACCATCCTGACGGGGCCATTCGGTACCACAACCAGGACAGGCTCTTGAAGACTGCATATGCAGATAAATTAGCAAGCCAGAAATGGCTTTAACATTAACAAGAGTAACAGTGTAAACTAGAATCAGGCGACTACCTTTCGCTGTGAAAATTTCCTCAGACAATATTCATGGATTCTTACATTGCATTCCTCATTAGGACAACTAGATGCCTGTTGGGAAAATATATCAAAAAGTTAGCAGGTTATATGGAACATTTAAAACAAGACCAAGGCAACTGATGAAAATCAAAGAATCATCACTCATCAGTACCTTTATACAAGCTTCGTTACACACCATGCATGATGGGATGCCGTTACCACGGAACCAGCTTCGGAGATCAAGAAATGATCTGGTGCCCAGACCAATCTTGCCTGTGGAGGTGTATGACAACCAACTATCCCGTATCAGTTCATCTAGAGTTTTCTCTTTCTGGCTCAGTGACAAGTTCTTTATGGAAGTAGGAAGACGAGATTAGCTTTCCTGTGAACCATCTACAATAATGACCTGGGAACAGAATAGTCAACAACTCATCACACCATATTGCAATCAACATTAAGGTCTGTCCATCAGTATATATAATAGTGCTGCCATGCGTCCATGCCATGCAATGCCACAGAAAATACTGCAAGGTGCTACCATTGATGACGTGGTAACTGCAAAATAGTATATGAAACTATTATATGCTTAACTGCTTGTAAATTTGTAACTATTATAAGCTATACCAAGCACATGACCATTTAGTACATGGTGATATATGTTGATATAAGACAATCTGTGGTGAATAAATAAATGAAAGCCAACAAATCATGTTCCCAGAATTACTGTAAAACAAACCTGGTTGTCAAGCCGGACATTGAGAGCGTCAATACTGGTTATGCTCCCATCATTTCCAGCTTCCTGAACTATTGCTTCTAACTGCCACAGGAATCATTAGTTACATCGATACATGTGCTAAGCTATACAAAACAAGCTATCACATACCAGTCCCTTGTAGAATGCAATCTGGGGCACAGAATACTTTGTTCCAAGCTTTGATTCTTCGTCAGCAATGTTATTAACCACTCCACAATACACCGTTCCATCATATTGGTTGATGCATGCTCGCAACTCAAACTGCAAATATGCGAGGTCCTTGTTGATCTTCAGAAGTGTATCATTGAACAGTTGTTGATGAGTGGCTGCAAGTCTTATATGAAATAAGTGATTGGAGGCTAGACATTTGGCAAGATGAATTAAGAGAAACTTGCAACCCATAGTCTATATACTCTTCTATAACTGGTAGATTCAGCCAAGTAGCCAGCAAGTCATCAGTTGAACTGAAAATGGTTCCAACCCCATGTGTGAAGGCCATTTAGATAATGTGACTATGAACTGACTGTTATTTTTTTAGCAAAACTTTGAAGTGATTCCAACCCCAAGGGAATATGAGCAAGATCAGGTTTTGTACAGCATAGCCCCAAAAATTAGCACAAGGCCAAAGGAGCACCCTTTTCCTTGAGAAAGAGAAGATTTGTAGTACTAGACAAACAGAGACATACACATATTCTCAAAAAGAATGTAGACGTACACGGCATTCCAAACAAATTTATTAGTACCACCGGAGTAATAAGTTGTGATTGTGAAAGCTGTGAGGAGCATCCGGTGGAACAAATGTAAAGAGGATGGAGTAAGACCAGAGACGGAGGGAAAGGTGCAGCTGTTGAATAAATCTTGTGCATGTAGTGCACGAAGTTTGTTTCCAAAGTCCTTTAGTTTCTGATTCTGTTAGAATGCATGGACGAGATAGTTGGCTGTGCATGTGTGGAGCTCTGACGTGTGCACCTTCGCATGGGAGCGCGTCAAACGCGCTGCGGTTCTGAGGCTTGGGATGGCAGGCTTCGTCAAGGGATCGTACCGCTCTTTTCAGCCGATCGTGGCTGTTGTAATCGTTGCGTTATATCAACAATAGAGTCACAGAAAACGCTGTAAGTTGGGCAGCACCAAAACTGAATCCACTTCTCTCGGCGTTCAGTTACATCGCGTGAGTTTGTGTGTGTGTGTGTGTGTGTGTGTGCAGCAGGAGCTTGCCGGCGACGTACGGGCGTTGCTACTCCGGCGATCTCTGACAGCAGCAACTAGCAAGAGGCGTGGTTTAGGTAGATACCGGGGTCCCTGTCGCAGACAGCAGCGAAGAGCGCGTGGAAGTCATGCTCGGCAAGGGGGCCGCGTGAGAGCAGTGCCTGCAGCAGGGTGTGATGCCGCTGCCGCCAGGGCAGAGGCGCCATGCTGAAGATAGCCTAGCAGATGGGAGTGGGGGGAATCTAGCCGAGCAACTCCAAGGCGTAAATAAAAGCTTAAGTGATGGGTTGGTGTATGCTGGAAGGAGGGGAACGAGGAATGCGGAAGGATAGAAATGCTGGCTTGTTGTATAAGCAGCTGCAGCCCTGCTCAGCCCATAAGCCACATGTGTACAACTCTTTTACCCCACCCCAGAGCACCCTTTCATCCACACACGGTGCTCCAGGGGCGGCTGGCTTCCGCGGCCTCCTGGCCTACCGGCGAGGGCCAACCGGCATGGCGCAGGAGCATTCGTCGAGCACTTGTTGGGCTACGGCGCGTAAAGAGAGGTGAGGAGAAGAGCAGGCAGACGAAGATGGCGTACCGGGGTTCCTGCCAGATACGGCGGCGAAGACGGCGTGGAAGTCGCGCTCGGAGAGAGGGCCGCGGGTGAGCAGCGCCTGCAGCAGGGTGTGGTGCCGCCACGACAGCGGCGCCATCGCGAGCTCTGCTTGCTCCCCGCTCTCGCTCGGGAATCGGGGAAGGGAACCCGAGCGAGTACTGCTAGGTTTTGCCCCGATTGGATTAGATCCGACGCGAATCGGGAACGAACTCCTCCGCCCGGGGAGGGAATTTTTCTGGTTGATGGAGATGGACTTTTTGGGCGTTTCGCGGGAAGCGAGCGGGCGGAGACGGGAAGGAACCCGGGAAAGAAATCATTCATTCATGAATGGGCTGGGCATCCTGTCTGTAACTGGGCTGGACCGTAATGGAGAATGGCCCGCGTAGGTGCTCTTGGGCCGAAAGTTTCACAGGCCGGCTTGCTAGATATTTTGGGTTTGATCCGTTTGACTTTTGAGGTGACGACCACTCCCTGCCAAGTGCCGGTGCCAGCCAATGATGGCCACACACGAGTGCACGGCTCGCAGACCGAACGATCCTTTTGCCTGCCTTCCATGGCGCTCGCGCCCTCCGGCTCTGTTGCTCCCATCTACGCCGGCTGGGCGCCACCCCGCCTGCGACAGCTGCCCACCACCCCGGCTCGTGCAAACGTGTCGCTCTATTACCTACGGCACCGTGGCAGTTGCCGTGGTAGTGATGGTGGCGGGGCGCGCAACGCCGACCTCCGCTGCCGCCGGCGGCTCCTCACGGCGCGAGGCGAGCGCCCCGACGAGGAGGAGGAGGAGGATGACGAGGACCCGTCGGCGGGGCCTGGTGGTGGGTTCGACGCGGCGGTGGCGCTGTTCAACCGCGGCGAGTTCCACGCGTGCCACGACGTGGTGGAGGAGCTCTGGTACGACGCCGAGGACCCCGCGCGGACGCTCCTCCACGGCATCCTCCAGTGCGCCGTCGGATTCCACCACCTCTTCAACCAGGTCCTACCCATTGATGATTGATCGATCCATGAATTCTGAATTTATTTGATGTCAACGATCCAATTATTGATCGATCGATCGGCCTGTATACGTACGTGCAGAACCACCGCGGCGCGATGATGGAGCTCGGTGAGGGCCTCTGCAAGCTCCGCAAGCTCAACCTCGGCGGCGGCGACGACGACGACGACCCATTCTCCCGCTTCCGGGACGACGTCGCCGCCGTCCTGCAATTCCTCTACCGAACCCAAAAGGAGCTCGCAGCATGTACGTGCAAGACTTAATTACCTCTCATCAATTAGCAATCTTTATATTTCTAATCCAAATCGACTCTTCCATTGAATCAGGCACCGATGACCTCTGCTTGACCATGGACGGCTCGCCGAGCTCATACCAACTGCTCGGCAACTTCGCCGCCGGCCAGCAGCTGTACCGGTTGGAAGCTGATGATACACACGACGACGGTGCTTCCAGCATCATCTTCTCTGTATCTGATCATCCCGCCTCACAATCAGCTCCGTCCAGGGTGAAGCTTCCGACATTAGATGCCACGGAGCAAAATCTGACAGACCTTCAACGTGCATATCAATATATCTAGCCTAGCATCATCTTCTCTGTGCTCTTACTTTGAAGTGGAGAATTGTACCCCAGGTTGTGGAGTAATGCATGTCTTGTTGCCTATCACTGTCTCAATTAACTTTCTTGCTGGAATTTATCTGTGAGGTCACAGTTAAATTTCTTTAACATTGGTAAATATCATCGTATTTGATATTAGTATCTGTTCTGCAACTGTAATCATGCTTTTACCATTTTATGACATTGTTAAAGTGACACCTTGCTAATCTTTTATCTAATTATCCAAACAGATTGCTCGAGCAGAGGCTGAACGTGCCATTCAACTTAGACAACAACTGGGTGGTGCCCTTGCCACAAGTGGCACACAATCTATTTCTAATCCTCTCATGATTACTCCACCAGAGCACACAGCTGCTCTGATGCAGGGTTCTGGAGTAAGGTCGACACCTCCAGTCACAGCCACTGAATCCAGCAACCTCACTTCCCCCTACAGTCAGTGCAGTGGGTGACGAGTCCAAGAGGACGGCAGCAGCTATGGCAGATAAGCTTGCATCTTTGTCAGCACCTGCGTTTCATTCCCTTATCTCATCTCTTGCTGCTGAGCAAGCCGCTTCCATAAATGGTGGATCGCCTTCAGGAGAACTCTCTGGAGGACCACCTGGCTTCCAGATTGAAAAGAGGCATTCTCCCTTTTTTGGGCAAGCGCCACAGATGCAACAACAGATTGGAGCAGTGCCTACTTCTCTAATTCTCTTGGAGGCACGCGACCACCACCGCCAGGTCCATTCCCACCACCACCACCGCCGCCGCCACTGCCATCTATATTGTCACCGCTTCTGCAACAATTTGCTCAAAATACTGGAGGAATGGTCGGAGTGGGAGCACCTTTTGGGATGATGGCTGGCTCTATGCCACCTCCGCCTCCATTGTCGCTGCCGGCAGGTTTCCCGGGACTAAGTGGGCCACCTCCACCTCCACCAGCTCAGAACCAGCCCCAGCAGCAGCAGTCTCCGCAGCCACCGCAGCAATCACCGACATCAACCGGATTCTTTCAATCATCAAGCATTGGGTTCTTTCCGCCGGTGCAGGTGCAGCAATCTCCATCTGCCCAACAACAGTGATTCAACGGCGGCATGGCATTCATCAGGCTATAAAGGCAGCACCTTGTGCTAACTTTGTACATTATTAAACAATAACCCCCGAGTATCGAGCTTATATGTGACTGGTCCTGCAAGCGAAGCAGGACCAATGGTCACGGATTAGAAAGATCTGTAGAATAGGCATGCGGCTTGTGATGTACTATAACTAAGTTGTTCCTTTTGGTCCGAGGAGTTGTTGACTCCTCATGGTCATACGAAGTAGTTAGACTTTGTTTTTTTTTCCTTTGCATTTGATCTCCTGAGGCAAAAGAAACCGATGTTGGCATTGATGCTTAAGAGTTGCCCACTGTTAGAACAGTTTTTGGGTTGAAACAGCTGTAGAACTTACTTGGTCATAGTCTCATAGAGTCATAGGTAAGATGTGAACTGCAAATATTTGTCATCTCGTCGCTTGAATTTATTTATTATTAATTTTTTCAATCATAACTTCCTTTTTGGGTGCAAAATTATGGCTCTCACATCACTTGCTCTCAAGACAAGGGCTAGTTTGGAGCGAAGGAACGGTGATTAGATGAGTTGCCTATATGGTCTGTTCAGTTGGGGTAGGGATCCCTGCGATATGCTTAAGCTTAACCTTGGTTTGTTGATGCTGTAAGCTATGCAGGCCAAGCTTGCCTTATTTTGCTTCCAAAGACAAGGGAGCATGGCAACAACAATGAGGGGAAGAAGAGAGTACCATGCACAGATTCATCTCAAGCTGCCAACTCTGAGTGGAAAGAAAGTAAGAAACTGACAGTTTATTTGTTTGCCCAATTCCTTCCATCTTCTGGATGAATACCAACAAAATGGGCCCTCCAATGAAAGCATTATGATCATTTACAATAACAAAACACTTACAATCTCCTATAATTCATTCATTATGATCCAGCACTATTTTGAACTGAAATTACCACCTTCTCTGCTCGTACGAGACCTCGGGTTATATTAGTTGTGTCTACTACAAGATCGGAATGATACACGGCTGACCTAGGAAAAAAGGAGAAAAAGATTGCAAGCTGCCTACCAAGCCTACAACTACAAGAGAGGATCAGAGGAGGAACAAGATGTCCCAAATTAAAGGGCGCTAACTAATTCTGCCTGGGGTTGAACTTGCTCCCCGGCGCCGACCTCGTGCTGGCGTTGAACTCCACGTTCGGCTTCGTTGCCGCCGCAGTCGCAGCTGGTTCATGGGCGCCGCCCTTGACATGGAAGGAGTTGGTGGCTGTGGCCGCTGTCGGTTGCCGCAGCAGCAACCTCCTGGCAGCCGCCCAACCTTGGCCGTCCGGAGGCAGAGTCGTCGCCGGCGATGCTGCAGCAGTCGCACTGCTGATGAGGAGGAAGAGGAGATGGAGCAAGATCACGGCGCTCATGACAGCCTTCATCGATCTGCAGCTTCACTTCACTTGTGAGCAGGGGCAGGAGTGGTAGATCTCGAGGGTGATTGATGATGATCGTGGATGTAATGTAAGAGTGGTGTTGGTGTCTGCTTGGACCTGCACAGTGTGCTATATAGTAACCGCGGCCTGTACATATATTGCGGCCGGGCAGGTAACATGGTTGCGAGTGGAAGAAGCACGCTCCTTCCACGTCCACTATCACTATCAGTAGCTGGTCAGGAACATGCAGAGAACATGGATGCTACTATATCAGGTTAGGTTATCTGGTCAAATGCTTAGTGTGGGCAGTACAGACGGATTTCGTGAATGCCGACCATGTGAATTGTGTTCATCTTACTTTGACTAATATTTGTACATACCGGCCGGCGCCGTATAAACTGGAGGAGTTTCCCTCTATCAGTTCAGTTAAGCCGCGCCGTTGTCATGTGATCAAAAATCATACGTTCGCTTCTTGGGCTACGGTTAGGATAGCTGAGAATCTTATTTGGTTGTGCTTGTGCGTACAATAACACGTCAAGCTTCAGATTCAGATCGGCAAAGTGCGAGATGTACGGCAGGTAGGTCACAACCAAATCATAGACAGATAGCATCATGCTCGCTCCTCAATTTGTAACTGCAGCAGCAGCTGTATGTTCTGGAGTTCCTCTGGAGCAAATTTGGACAATACACATATTCAAAATTCCATTATAATATAGCTTAATTCCTGATGCTGAATCCCTACCTGTGTGTCTCTGCTCTGAATTCAGTCAATGCTACTGGTCTGATACTCCGTTGACAGTTCATGGGAAGTTGCACACATACACTGAAGTGAAGCTGCCATTATATATATATAATTTTTTTTTTGAAACGAGCAAGCTGCCATTATATATATTATCCAACAATAAAATTCGAGTAAACAATGCATCGCCAACTAACCAGCCACAAGTCTCTACAGGTGCGTCTCCACATGGAAGAGGTGCTGGCCAAGGACCATCTGTCTCTCTAGTCCACAGATTTGACCTTGCCGAGCTCCTTCCTCCCTTTGCTCCTCTGCATGCAATCATTGGAACATTCGTTCTTGCTTGGCCAGTTTGCTCTTGGACCACACTGGTAGATGGCATACGACACAACTAACATGCACTTGGAGCAGCTCTACCACTACTAGTCTACATTTCTAACCGATGCTTTCACATGCTGTTTAGCATATATTGGAAACGGCTGCAAATGAGAGGACACATTCCATTCTAGATGAAAGTAATTTCTCAAACCAAACACCGGACAACATTATAATGAAAAATCACCATCTCGGGCTCCTTTCAAATATATATATTGATCGCATCCACCAAGTGATGGACAGAATTTCATGTAACTTTATTCCATAGTCGATTCTTATAAGTAGACGCAGGCAAGGATACTAAAAACCACAGATTCTAAATTAGATAGGTCTTTAAGTAACATTGCAATTATAAGATCTTGAAAATAGTAGAATTGGATCGCCTTAATCTAGATATCGTGTACTGAAATCATGCGACACAATTAATCAAGATTTTGACAACCATGTGGATTACTAAAAGAGAGAAGATAAATAATTATAAAATAAGTTGTAGTACAAAACTAAACATTTTTTTTGAAGAGGACGACAGTTAACTGCCCGGCATGTATGTATTGATAGAGAAGGACAAAAACTAAACAAAAATTGGGTTGGAGCTCAATTATATTGGTAGAGCTAACCAATGCTTATTAGAGCAGGCATGGGATTCGTCTCCAAGAAACTCCTGACTTTCTTTTTTTAATTTCTCTATGAAATGATTTGACTGAGGATTCTGCATAAATATAACAGAATATTGCCTTTAAATGTGATGCGACATAACGGTCCATTTGCTGAGATCTTTTAATTTGCTTCTATCTTTTAGCCTTGCATGTTAATCTTCGGTTAGTTGGTTAAAAAAAACTCTCGTTAGTTTTTATATAGTTTTGCACTATAAACTAAAATATAACTTGGGGATGTAGCTCACAAATTGTAGAGCGCTAAAATGATGCATGGTAGAGGCATTGGGTTCGACTTGTTGCATCTTCAATAAACTCTTTTTTTTCCTCATAGAACTACTTTCAATGGTTTAAGGACGCCCAACAATAGAGGCTAACTATGGTCAAGTCAGTAATGACATCAGTGTGTACTCACACCATAATCTCCTTAGATGTACCAGATTGGGTCCTGCAGCAGATTGATAAGAGAAGAAAGGGATTCCTCTGGGCTGGGAAAGAAAAAGCTCAGGGGGGGAGCTGCTCCGTCGCCTGGCCAATCGCCTGTAGACCGTTCAATTTTGACGGTTTGGGAATTACGGATCTCAAGATTGCGTCACTTGCCCTCCGCCTACGCTGGATGTGGTTCAAATGAACTGACGACACTCGACCATGGAAACACCTCTCGGCTGAGTTTGAAAAGGATGATACCCTACGCAGGATGTTCCAACTGTCCATACGTGTTGACCTGGGAGATGGTAACCTTGCACTCTTCTGGGAGGATGTTTGGCTCAAAGACCTCTCTCCATGCATCCTAGCACCGGACCTCTGTCACATGGTGCAGCCAACCATACGAAGAAACAGAACTGTTGCCGAGGCCCTTGCTGATAAAAGATGGATACGAGACGTTGCCGGACGAGCTACAGTGACGGCACTAACACAGTATGTGCACCTGTGGCATGCACTATCCAACGTTCAGTTGCAACCCGGAACTGAAGATCGTGTGTCTTGGCGCTGGGAAAGCTCCGGCATCTATTCCACGAGCTCCGCATACCGAGTTTTCTTCATTGGATCGATGGAATGGCCGGAATACAAGTCCATCTGGCGGGCTTGGGCTCCCCTTAAAGTCAAATTCTTCACCTGGCTGGCTGTTAGAGACCGGCTTTGGACAGCTGCACGGCGCAAACGACATGGACTGCAAAACTCGGATGAGTGTGCACTATGCGGCCAAGCATCTGAATCTGCTACTCATCTCTTTGTGCGATGCAGCTATACCCAGCAGGTCTGGTTTCAGTTAGACCAGCAGCTTGGTATTCCCGCTGTACAGCCAATGTTGCATACATCATTGCTCCAATGGTGGACGCAGAAAGGAGCAGCCTGGCAAGACAAAGGGTTAAAGGCTTCGACACCACTCTCATGCTGGTCTTTTTGGGTGATATGGAAGGAGCGGAACAACAGGACTTTTGCCAGGAGACAGGAACAATCGCCTCAACAACTCCTCGCCGTGATACAGGAGGAAGCAGCAAACTGGTTTGCTGCAGGAGCACGATGCCTGGCGATGGCTGGCTGGAACTTCGGAGCAGGTGTTTCATAGCACCTAGGTGAACAATTTGGAGTTGCTAACAGATAGGTGGAGTGTATGTTTAATAATGTAATCATTATCAACTCAAATCCGTGTGCGTGCGTCCAGCCCGCGTTGTAACTAAACATCTATTTTTTCCTCTTAATTGAATGATACGCAGCTCTCCTGCGTATTCTAGAAAAAATTCAACGGTCTTTATTGAGGATATTTTCTGCACAAGGTTACAAGAATCGTTGGATTGATAGGTGGGCCAGGGCTGCAAATAGGAGGTCCATCGGAGCTCAGAGGCAATTCTTCTTCCACAGCTGCGCTGCGAACGTGAGATGATGATCATCGAGCGACGACACTGCAACACGGGGATTGAGAAGCTGAAGTTACGTTTTGTGTGTTGAAGCATGCTGACGCCGGGATCGATTTGCTCCAATCATATGCAGGAGCGAAGATGCTCACTGAATTTGCCAAAAAAAAAAAGATCGAGATCGAATACGTGGGTAATTAAACAGATCGATCCGGCACCAGGAACGGCACTTGAGCTAGGCTCTCCGGCGCCCAGCCTTTGATTTCTGCGCGATCCGGCCGCATGGCACAGGCACGGCCTTTCTGTTCCCCGTCTTGCACCGTGACGTGCCTGTATGCGTGATGATACGGTTTCCGTAAATCAAGGAGGATAGTTTAATTTAGCTCGTGCACACCTGCATACGCTTCTATTGTAACGGGTTTACTCAACGAATCTACTACGACGCTATCATCTATGCAGCTCAATATGTAGAGGTTAATTTATGGGTGATAAAGCTACAGGGGTCAACCCATTACATCTCTAAAAATTAGTTTCTCTTCCATGCGAAAAAAAAAGTACAAAAGCAAACAAAATTTGGGGATGAACTCAACTGCTAGAGCCTGTCTCCAATGAAAAATTTCTTTCATTTAATTTCTCAACCATGCATTTTTTTGGGGCGTATTCTCTTCGCTGCATTGAAAGATATAAAAATATTTGTTGTGAAAAAACAATCAAAAGTTGGGGATGTAGCTCAACTGGTAGAGCGTTAATCTATGCATGATAAAGGTACGGGGTTCAACTCCTTGCATCTCCAATGAAATATTTTTTGCTTAAATTTCTCTATATCTCCAATGTGTATAAAAAAGGTTATAAAAATATTTGTTGTGAAAAAATAATCAAAACTTGGGGATGTAGCTCAACTGGTAGAGCGTTAATCTATGCATGATAAAGGTACGGGGTTTAACTCCTTGCCAATGAAATATTTTTTGCTTAAATTTCTCTATATCTGCAATGTGTATCAAAAAGGTTATAAAAATATTTGTTGTGAAAAAACAATCAAAAGTTGGGGATGTAGCTCAACTGGTAGAGCGTTAATCTATGCATGATAAAGGTACGGGGTTCAACTCCTCGCATCTCTAATGAAATATTTTTTGCTTAAATTTCTCTATATCTGCAATGTGTATCAAAAAGGTTATAAAAATATTTGTTGTGAAAAAACAATCAAAAGTTGGGGATGTAGCTCAACTGGTAGAGCGTTAATCTATGCATGATAAAGGTACGGGGTTCAACTCCTTGCCAATGAAATATTTTTTGCTTAAATTTCTCTATATCTCCAATGTGTATCAAAAAGGTTATAAAAATATTTATTGTGAAGAAACAATCAAAAGTTGGGGATGTAGCTCAACTGGTAGAGCGTTAATCTATGCATGATAAAGGTACGGGGTTCAACTCCTCGCATCTCCAATGAAATATTTTTTGCTTAAATTTCTCTATATCTGCAATGTGTATCAAAAAGGTTATAAAAATATTTATTGTGAAAAAACAATCAAAAGTTGGGGATGTAGCTCAACTGGTAGAGCGTTAATCTATGCATGATAAAGGTACGGGGTTCAACTCCTTGCCAATGAAATATTTTTTGCTTAAATTTCTCTATATCTCCAATGTGTATCAAAAAGGTTATAAAAATATTTATTGTGAAGAAACAATCAAAAGTTGGGGATGTAGCTCAACTGGTAGAGCATTAATCTATGCATGATAAAGGTATGGGGTTCAACTCATTGCATCTCCAATGAAATATTTTTTGCTTAAATTTCTCTATATCTCCAATGTGTATCAAAAAGGTTATAAAAATATTTGTTGTGAAAAAACAATCAAAAGTTGGGGATGTAGCTCAACTGGTAGAGCGTTAATCTATGCATGATAAAGGTACGGGGTTTAACTCCTCGCATCTCCAATGAAATATTTTTTGCTTAAATTTCTCTATATCTCCAATGTGTATCAAAAAGGTTATAAAAATATTTGTTGTGAAAAACAATCAAAAGTTGGGGATGTAGCTCAATAGAGTGTTAATCTATGCATGATAAAGGTACATGGTTCAACTCCTTGCATCTCCAATTTAAATTTTTTTTTGAAATTTCTTTCCATTACAGAAAGATACAAAATCATGAGCTACTCCCGACCCATGTTTCTGTATCTTTTTATTTTACTTGCTACCATATGTCTTTTATGCAACGGCATCGGGTTAAGCATTTACCCTTATAAAAAAAACTACTCCCTTCGTTCCAAATTATAAGTCATTCCAACTTTCTTGGAGAGTCAAAGCATCTCAAGTTTGACCAAATTTATACAATAAAGTGCTAACATTCATGATATCAAATAGGTACCATTAGTTTCTTCATTAAATATATTTTCATAATATATCTATTCGATGCCATAAACTTTTGTGATTTTCTCTATAATTTTAGTCAAACATAAAAATATTTAACTCTCCAAGACAGTTGGAATGACTTATAATTTGGAACGGAGGAAGTAGTTCGGCAGACAAGAGAATACATTTTTCCTTCTTGTCCTGCATGGATGTTGTCGGACAATTCGATGCTAGAAAGCAACAATTATAAGGAACAAGTAAAATAAAAGCTGTGAGCACCGAACATTGATGCACTAGTTTTTCCTTCTCTTATCACCAGTTGCAGTTGCAAGAACAAACGTGTTCAGTCGACCATAATTCCCAGGTTAAGATTAGGACAAACAGACAAGTATGAAATCCTCCAAATCGAGGAAATAAGTGAAGCCATACAGCGGCAATCTCGCCTCACTCACAAGCACACAAAACAAGTCGTATATTGTATATCGGCAGGAACTCTATACGACTATACGTAAGCCAACACAAGATATCAAGATCGGAACAGAATGAAATATTTTAATAACATAGTGAATTAAATTATATTAAGAGTTTAAATCGCACTAGGGGATGTAGCTCAAATGGTAGAGCGCTCGCTTTGCATGCGAGAGGCACGGGGTTCGATCCCCCGCATCTCCAAAATTATTTTATTTTTGGCAACTCTCTCTCTCTTCACCGGTGGCCGCCCCCACTGGTCATCCTCGGCCGGGCACACGGCACGGTACCCGGTGAATGGCCACCCACCCCCGCCATTACCAGTCCTCGCAGCTTCCCCTTCGCGCCGCACCATCCCTTTCGCATTTCCCTCCACCCTTCTCCCGTTTCGTTTCCTCCGCCCGCCGTCCTACCAATCCAATCAACCACCGTACCCGATGGCGTCGTCGGCGTTCAGGTCCACCACGCGCCGCGACCTCCACGCCTCCTCCACCACCACCTCCCGCTCCGACCCGCCCCCGTGCCCACGCCGTTCCCGCTCCCGCAGCGTCAGCGCCGCGCCCCGCGCCCGCGGCCACGACAGCCTCCTGCAGGAGGACTACGCCAACACCCGAACCAACCCGCTCTTCGACTCCGCGGCATCCCCATCTCCGCCGCAGCAGCCGGTGGGGTCTGCTACTGGCGCTGGCGGCGGGGATGCGCCTACGCGGGACAGAGGGCGCGAGCCGCTCAAGGTTGGGGGACGCGGCGGCGGCGGGAGAGCGCGGTCGGTGTCCGTCGCGCCGCAGCGGCGAGACACCGCCTCGGCGCCGTCGGTGGACAGTGCTGGCGCTGTCGGCGGGAGGAGGGCTTCGCGGGCGCGGTCGGTGGCCGACGAAGTACGCCCGTACCGCTGCTCTGAGGTCAGTCGTCTCTGCTTCACATTTCACCCGAAAACCTGTCCCCAGAAAAATTCCCCGCTTTCCATAACTACGATTTGCATAATTTCTGTTTTCCTTTCTACTACATGATCATCTAGTATATGCCGTGTGGATATGCAGATTAGTTGATATTCAATCTACATTCTATCTCCATCAATCTGAATCTGACTGACATCAAGGGGATGCCTATTAATCAAAGCTACATCTGACAGACAGATACAGAGGCAAGGGATGCGGCAAGGAAACTGCAGTCATGGAGGAGTCGGCATTCGATTTCAGAGGTATGTACGCTGCTTCTGGACCTTCGATTAGATGGTTTATGTGTACGTAGCTATGTACTTTTTAAGGAACTTGTATTCTCACAAAGTAAATCCCTCACAGAGCAAACAAGGGGGAATCGGTGGAAGCTGTTCATCTCAGGGGTCAACAACCGGAGTGGTATGTGAATAGCTTGTGTAGCTTTGTGCTTTGGTCAAATCATGCTTGCCATGGGTTTTACAGGCAACATGAGCATGTCACTGACTCAAAGTATGTTTGTTGCACACAGGGTTCTCGACAAATGGATGAAACAACCTGTTTAGAATCTAGCACTGTTGTTTCTTCACCAGGTCATCATCTTGAGCATGTAAGAACTAGCGAATCACTCGTGTGAAGCTATTGCCCCTAGCAATTCATTGGTGTAACTATGAACTAGGGAAAGGATTACTTTTGAACATTGATGTTTTCCAACTTTAAGGAGTGGCACATATGCATTTTTCCTTTTTTCTTCTGGTAATTATAATTGATATGCGACATGATGCCCACTTGTTTCTCTGGGTTCACATTCTCTTTCAATACAATATTGCCAGGTTGTAAATGTGTTTTCTAGAAATATTTTGCTAGCCCCGCTTTCTGTTTGTAAAGGGAAAAAGTTTGCCTTTATGTCCAGCTTTTGCTTTGAACTTGACTTTGCCGTTTTCTCTTCTATATTCTGTCTAAACCTTTCATTCATATTTTATTCCATTGTTCTAATTTGCCCGTGAATCATGATGCTACTATTCTTCTTTGATCAACAGGCCATTTGGCAGCAGAACCATTCAACTGTCCCAGTGGATCCAGTTCTGGAAATTCCTCCTGAGTTCGATCCAGATTCTGCTGAGTTTATTTCAGACTTAAGTGATTATGCCACAGAATACCGAAAGAAAGATGTTGTGGAAATCCCTCTTGATTTTGATACAGATGCTGCTGAACTGGACTCTGATGCGAGGAACAATGCAGCAAAACAGCACCGGGAGCTAATGGAAATTCCTCTTGAGTTTGATACAGATGCTTCCGAGCTGGTTTCAGACATTTGGCACCATGAAGCAAACCAGCAGCTGGGGCAATTGGAAGCTCCTCTTGAGTATGATCCTGACACCTCTGAGCTGGCTCCTGACATTACAGAATATACAATAAAGCTCAAGCAGGTCTGTTAACTGTTGTGCCATGTTGTGCCAACTGTGTTGTGCCTTTAGTTAAACATAGTCATCACTCATCAATTATAACCTTTTTACTTCTTATTGCAGTCACATGAACGTGCTCGAAAGCTTCGGGCAGATTTGGCAGTTGAAGAGCAGCGGGAACAAGAGCTGAGTAGAATGCTGAAGGGCATAGTAACAGCTCCAAATTTTACTGAGACACATAAAAAACGGCCAAGAAGAAAGGTAATGTACCTGCTAATCCAGACACTAATACAATCCATTTATCATTCATGTAATTTAGAGATTTGTGTTAATAATATGCAATCTTGATCTTAACTTTATATCTGCTTTGGGATTACAGAGTAGCATAGAAAGACTGAAAGTGTCAAGGCATTTAGCTGAGGAGGCACTGAATTATTTCGAGGAATGTGTTTCAATTTCAACAATGGATAGCACTGATTTCTCGTCACCTGAGGACCATCAACCAAATTCAGTTTTAAATGTCCAACCAAAGAGCAATAGTAGATTTTTCCACAAAGGGAGATCGAGCTTTCAAGAACCCCACACTCCAGCTGATCAACATGGCCATCATGAGGTTAGTGAATTGATTTTTCTCTTAGCTTGCAGTTTGTAGTTCATGTTGGCTCGTTGAGTTCCTTTTAATATGCTCTCATTTGTTGGAAATGCACAGTAGTATGACCCTGTAATGAGACTAATTTTTTTTTTGAAACGAAGTAATGAGACTAAAATTTGAATTATTCTTGGAATATATTGTGCACCCTTATTTCATGATATGATCTCCAGGGTGTTATGGGGAGCACCGCAAAAAAAATCATCATTCTATTTTGGAAGCTACATATATGTTCACTTTTTGTGGAGATACAAATGTAAAATGCAAACAACTTATTAATTTATTTGGATATGAAATGTGCTGCTTGTTAGTGAGGTCCCATGAGATTCGAATAGTACCTTATCTGGGGATCACCTGAAACTGCTGCCTTGTATCAATGGATTGTCATAATATCTTCTGTCATAAATCATAATATCATTAGTAATTGTCACCCTTCTCTAGTTTATCTTCTGTCTGATGTATAAACTCAGAGGATATCCTCACCTTGAATTTTTCACGGCATTCCAGTAGAATGGCATTTATTGTTTTTTTCCTTCACTTCAGGAATTGGACAAGCAAACTCAGTGCTCAATTAGCATAACTGGATCTGATGTGTCTGATGGTGTTATCTTTAGTAACACAAAATGCCACATGAAATTTAGAAACAACTCCAGTGAAGATCTTGATGGCTTTGACACTCCACGGAGCAGAAGTTCTTGTTTCTCTTTCACCCATGAGTCAATAAAAAATGTTGAAAACTGTGATGTTCGGCAATACCTTGGGAATTTTGGAATGGGAAACAATAAAGAGCTAAGAGAGACAAGGTCTAGTTATTTTGCTGATGACTATGTCTCCCAGAAAGTTAACCCGGACATACTGAAGGATATGGCGACCTTTCAGAATCGAATGCAATATGGAGGGTTTCTTATATGTAACATTAGAACATTCTGACAGTGAACACAGTAAATAGTGCCCACTGGCCAATGTAGTTAAGTAATTATCATTGTAACTTGTAAAGTGGTTAGTATTGTGCAATTATTTGTGTTGTGGGTGTAGTCCATTTGTTTCTTTTTTTCTCGTCAAATGTGAATTTTTGGTCACTGATATGACCTTTTATCATGTTTCCGTAACGGTCATGCCGTGCTATTTTGTTTACATGGGAATAATTGACGCCATCTAGCACTACAGAAAGAACAGCTGTTAGATGTCACACAGATGAAGTTCATGATGTTTGAGCAGAATTTGATGCGAGAATTGTTTGATTGATAGATAGGTTGGGAATGTAGCTCTTTCATTGATAGATAGGTTGGAAATGTAGCTCAACTGGTAGAGCGTTAGTCTATGCATTATAAAGGTACGGGGTTCAACTTCTCGCATCTCTATTAAAATGGTTTTTTCCTTTTAATTTATCTATGCATTCCATGTGTATAAAAAAGTTATAAATATTTGTTGTGCAAAAGCAATCAATATCTGGGGGTGTAACTCAACTGGTAGAGCGTTAATCTATACATGATAAAGGTACGGGGTTTAACTCCTCACATCTCCATTAAAAAAATACTTTTTCCTTTTTATTTATCTATGCCTTCCATATGTATAAAAATTTTAAAAAATATTTCTTGTGCAAAAGCAATCAATATTTGGGGATGTAGCTCAACTGGTAGAGCGTTAATCTATGCATGATAAAGGTATGGGGTTCAACTCCTCACATCTCCATTAAAAAATAGTTTTTTCTTTTTATTTATCTATGCATTCCATATGTATAAAAAAATTATCAAAATATTTCTTGTGCAAAAGCAATCAATATTTGGGGATGTAGCTCAATTGGTAGAGTGTTAATCTATGCATGATAAAGGTACGGGGTTCAACTCCTCGCATCTCCATTAAAAAATAGTTTTTTCTTTTCATTTATCTATGTGTTCCATATGTATAAAAAAAATTATAAAAATATTTGTTGTGCAAAAGCAATCAATATTTGGGGATGTAGCTCAACTGGTAGAGCATTAATCTATGCATGATAAAGGTCCAGGTTCAACTCCTCGCATCTCCATTAAAAAATGGTTTTTCCTTTTAATTTATCTATGTGTTCCATATGTATAAAAAATTATAAAAATATTTCTTGTGCAAAAGCAATCAATATTTGGGGATGTAGCTCAACTGGTAGAGCGTTAATCTATGCATGATAAAGGTACGGGGTTCAACTCCTCGCATCTCCATTAAAAAATAGTTTTCCTTTTTATTTATCTATGCGTTCCATATGTATAAAAAAATTATAAAAATATTTCTTGTGCAAAAGCAATCAATATTTGGGGATGTAGCTCAACTGGTAGAGCATTAATCTATGCATGATAAAGGTACGGGGTTCAACTCCTCGCATCTCCATTAAAAAATGGTTTTTCCTTTTAATTTATCTATGTGTTCCATATGTATAAAAAAATTATAAAAATATTTCTTGTGCAAAAGCAATCAATATTTGGGGATGTAGCTCAACTGGTAGAGCGTTAATCTATGCATGATAAAGGTACGGGGTTCAACTCCTCGCATCTCCATTAAAAAATAGTTTTCCTTTTCATTTATCTATGCGTTCCATATGTATAAAAAAATTATAAAAATATTTCTTGTGCAAAAGCAATCAATATTTGGGGATGTAGCTCAACTGGTAGAGCGTCATCTCCTCGCATCTCCAATTTATTTTTTATTTAATATCCCTTCCATGGCTAAAGGTTGGCAGAGTATATTAATCTATGCAATGGTAAATATATGGGCTACTATTCCTTCATCTTGAATGAAAACTCAATCCTTTTGAAGTTTCTTACATTACTCCAATTTATATAGAAAACAGTTGGTTCTCTGTTTAATGATCAATGAAATTCACATGATAAGTACGTTTTCAAGGAAGAGCTAAGTTTTCTTGTTCATAGAGCCAAACCTTCCTTTAAAGTTTTACTTCTTGTTGGGCTTATAGCCTTGTAAAATGTATGTAACCTGTACATTCTTCCATTATAAATATGAAGAAAAGTGCTATGAAAAAATAACTATTACAATACAAGCTAGGCAGCTCAGAGAAATAATCTCTTGGTCACAGTTGTCTCAGGCTCCTGGCTCCTGGCTCCTGCTGGCATCATTTTGGCAACATGCATGTCGTCGTCGTCGTGCATGCAACCAGTAAGACAGGTAAATGCCCATCGGCCAAATTAAAGCGCTCTTATCCAGAAAAAGCTTGTTGGAGAGGGGAATAAACCAAAGCTGCCATCTCTCTCGTGTCCACATCCACACCGGCCACCTCACCGCCTCTTAAGAAGAAGCCCGATCGGGGATAAATCTTGTTGCAAGCAGGCGTGGATCATCGATTTCGGCGGCCATGGGGGGCGCCATCGGCAACTTGCTGCAGGGCTGGGATAATGCCACCATTGCAGGTAACGATGTCTCTATCTGTAACTCGTTGCCGTCCAAGTCAAGATGTTTCGACTGATTCTCGTTCATAGATTAACTTTGTTCTGACCCTGCTAGCTAACAATTGATTCCCAACTTTGGCATGCATGTTTAGTGTCATGGAGCAGCAGGAGCAGCAGCAGCAGGAGGAGGTTAAAGCTGACTCGGATGCCGAGAGTCAAATGGAAGGCAATGAGTACGCTTCAAATCATGGTGGAGATGACAATCAACAAGTGTGGAAGGAATTGAATACCTCATGGTAGCATAATTGGTGGAGGATGGCAATTGGCATGGAAATGGACCGAGAGAGAAGGTGCTGCACTTTTGCTAATAACTTTCTTGTTATAGTTCCTACTTTTCGGTTATACCAGCAAACGTTAGGAGCCTAGCGATTATGGAAAGCAACCTGATGGTATTTTCTTGCTATTTCCGAAGAAGGAAACAAACCAAATGATACGATGGATGCTAATCTGGGTAGCATAGTTTTACTTATCACACTTCCGGTGCTACCGATAAATCTTTAGGTCCTAACACGAGTGAACTTAGCTTTGATATCTTGTAGTAGTCAATCTAGAAAGAACCACAGCTTGGTGTTCTCTATAAGAAACACATAAAAAATTCTTTAAATAAGATATTGGTGAACTGTTTAAGTGGACGGTTCCAATCTTACTCTTACTAATCGGAGGCTCCACGTTAATCTTTACCTGACACTGTAGAAAAATAGATAAATTCTAAAAATTCTAACAAAATTCAGAAATACCTATCCATCAATCAGTAAACTCTAATCATCATAGCCATTGGTTCTATTATGTTTTCTAAAAAAATTATGCACATCTGTCGTTATGAAAATACAGTAAAGTAACACCCTACATATGTATTTAAATTTCCTACTTCTACCGTTATTAGGTAAAATAAAACCCATAATCTTCATCAAAAGTTTCCACATATACCGTTATAAATAATTAAAATATTCTCTCAAATTTGCATATAAGTTGCCCACATTGTCATTATTAAGGCATATAAGTTGCCCACATTGTCATTATTAAAATAACCTAAGGTAGCCCCTAAATGTACATTGAAATCAGCTACATCTGTTAGTATAAAAAATAATCCCAAAATACACAAATATATGATTCTAAATTACCAATCGTTAATATTGAAAATACTAAATTAAGTAATACATGAATGATGTGTGCGTAACCATATAGACCATGTATACATGTATGGAAGAAGCGAAGATAATGTTAATTTCCATGTTAAACAAATAGCTCGAAGTAAGGGTTCAATTAAACACATGTCAAATACATGGATATAAGATGTGACGTGAAAAAACTATGGATGTGAATGAAAAAGTATATAGAGTAATTGCTAACTAAAATCTATTACACCCTGATGAAGATGAATACATACCTATATAGGTATTGTGTTAGAATGTTTAACAAAAGAGAGAGTGCGCTAAAGTAGGAAATTTTGATTTTTTTGGCTATAGACTTTTTTTTCATAAATTTCAAATATTAATGTCTCAGTGTGGTAGCACAGACTGATAGACTAGTTCTATTAAGATACTGGAGAATTGTTGTAAGTGGGCTATGTGACTGCTCATTGTTGTTATCAGAAGCATGGAAACAGTATGTTGATCTTGTCTGCCCATTCATTTACATGGATATTCCTGAATACATTTACCAAATATGGTTGTAGGTTAAAGTCTCGGCATGATGTTTCATGTTTGTTGACATAATTTTGTTTTATTTTAACTTTTCCCCCCTCAAATTTGGTATTCAATGTGTTACTATTCGATTATTAACTTTTATGTTTTTTATGCAGTTTGCTGGCATCAGTGGTGTTCTCTACTACACTCCTAAAATTCTTGAGCTAGCAGGTGTTGGTGTTCTTCTTTCTAACATTGGCCTTAGCTCATCTTTGGTATCTATTCTTATCAGCGCCTTGACAACCTTATTGATGCTTCCGAGCATTGGCATTGCCATAAGGTTCATGCATGGATATGTCTGGAAGGAGGTTAGACATTGTGTTTGATATACTATTGCTTATTATGCGTAAATACATTTTTGGTAGAAGTAAGTAACGAGAGTAATAATTCTTTTGTCTTGTTTCTCGTTCAGGTTTCTTCTCCTTGCGACAATCGCTATCCTAATAGTTGCACTAGTTGTCTTGGTCATGGTCAACATTGTGGATGTGGGAACCACAGTGCATGCTGCACTCTCCACGATCAGCCTCATATTCTATTTCTGCTTCTTCGTCATGGGGTTTGGGCCTATTCCCAACATTCTTTGTGCAGAGATCTTCCCCACCACTGTTCGTGGAATCTGCATAGCCATCTGCGCCTTTACCTCCTGGATCGGTGACATCATTGTGACATACACTCTCCCCGTGATGCTAAACTCCATCGGGCTCGCCGGTGTCTTCGGGATATATGCTGTTTTTTTGTATCCTAGCTCTTGTATTTGTATACATGAAGGTGCCGGAGACAAAAGGCATGCCCCTCGAGGTCATCATCGAGTTCTTCTCTGTTGGAGCAAAGCAAGCTAAGGAGAATTAATCCCCCGGCTAGGGATCAACGTCACTGGCTGTAATTTTTTGGTTTCCAAACTTCATCGTAGTTAATTAATCCTCTGAAGTCGTCTGAAAGTTACTTTGACCTACGAAGGAAGGGACCAGCGACGGTGTGCCTAAAGAGTTGGTTTGGTAGTACATGGTGTCATGGTTGGGCTTGGGTTTCTTTTTGTGATCTTGCTCCTACTTTGATGTCCCATGAGATCCAAATAGTACCTTATATATCTAGGGATCACCTGAAACTGCTGCCCTTGTATAAATAGATTGTCATAATATCTTCGGGCATAAATCAGAATATCATTGGTAACTGTCATCCTTCTCTAGTTTATCTTCTGTCTGATGTTTAAACTTAGAGGATATCCTCACCTTAAATTTTTCACGCCATTTCAGTAGAATGGCATTTATGTTTTTTTCTTCCTTCACTTCTCCCAGGAATTGGACAAACAAACTTAGTGATCAATTAGCATAACTGGATCTGATGTGTCTGATGGTGTTATCTTTAGTGAGACAAAAGGCAACTTGAAATTTAGAAGCTACTTCAGTGAAGATCTCGATGGCTTCGACACTCCACGGAGCAGAAGTTCTTGTTTCTCTTTCACCCATGAGCCGTGATGTTCAGCGATACCTTGGGAATTTTGGAATGGGAAACAATAAAGAGCTATGAGAGACAAGGTTTGGAGTTTCCTTGTCTTTGGCTCAGGAATCTGATAAGCCACAACTTCTTACTCAAAGACAAGGGTGATTACCTGCTAAACAAAACACTTGACTGATTACCTGCACTTACAAGCATACGTGCTTTTGAGTTCTTCAGACTTTTGCAGCTGAGAAAACTGAAATTGTTTTGCATTTAGGGGACGTTTGGCTTGTTTGCTAGCTGGCCTCGCCCAGCAAGGAGAGCCTTGCCAGCAGCGGAGAGGTGATACAGCTCGCCCGAGCAAGCAAGGGAAAATCTTGCTTTCACAAACATCGATGTAGCTGGCAACCCTTCCAAACTCAGAACACAGCTCGCTCTCCTTGACCAGCCAGGTGAGGCAAGCCTCGTCAAGAAATCCAAACTGGCCGGCCAGTTTGGATTTCAGCAATTGTGGTGCGTCCGGCTGTCCGTATGATATGAATGTGAACAGGCCGGACTTGAAGAATAAATTCTGCTTAATAATCAGCACGATATATCTGTAATGTTGATTTTAACAACTAATAACGAATGTCAGGCTCCTTTGTAGTTGCAGAGTTCCGATCTTAACACAACAAGAGCAACCAAGACATGGCTCATGAGGCAGCAGGCTCTAGAAGAACCATCCGGCTTGGGAATGCTGCATCATCCTTTATTTCGACAACAAGTTACGCTTGTTCTGTTGTTTGATTCTTATGATTTTACGAATGCAAGATTAAGGATTATAAAATTAACTCTAGCGCAAAACTAAACATAACTTGAAGTAGCTCAATTGGTAGAGCATTAAAATATGTACTCCCTCCGTCCCGTAAAGAGTGTCCATTTAAAACATTTCAGACACATTAGTAGTGATGAGAAATATCTATGTTGCCCCTAATAACTAATACTAATACTTATTGTGATTAAAAATCGTGCTGTCTGTTTAGTTTTATGGATCCTAAATAAATGCTTGTGCATTGGAACAAGAGAAATAACATCAATTGATCATTTGATTGGCTGTACGCACTTCTCCATATATTTTTCTTTATTGGTGTCGGTGTTTCTTTAATTAGGTGATATTTACTAGGATGTAAAAGAATAGGATAAATTGTAGAGTCTAAAACAAAAAAAAAGACACTCTTTGCGGGACGGAAGGAGTATGTTTAGAGTCACAATGTTTGATTCCTCACATCTCCAATAAAAAATACATCTTTCTAATTTTCCTTCTTCCATGACTTGAAAATTTTAAAACTATTTCAAGTGCAAAGTTAAACACAAAGTTAGGATGTAATTCAATTGGTAGAGCATTAAAAAGATGCATGTTTAGAGGCCAGTGACATGGAAAAATTTATAATTATTTCAAGTGCAAAGATAATTATAAGTTGGGGATGTAGCTCAATTGGTAGAGCATTAATCCATGCATGTCTAAAGGCACGGGGTTCAATTCCTCGCATCTCCAGCAACTTTTTTTTTTCAATCTCCCTTCTTCCGTGGCATGAAGATTATAAAATTATTTTTTCTAGTATAAAGATAAACATAAGTTGAGGATGTGAACACCTACACGGACACGGACGGGAGGGAGAGCTTTTGGTTTCATTTTTCGCATGGTGGCAGCCATATGTTTCACATGATAAACGCATCATCGATGAGAGGCCGTTAAGTCAGTGGGTGTCAGTTTCACTGAGAATTGTATTTCCCAGTGCACTCTTTTTGACGTGCCAACTTTGGACGGATAAGTCTTCCCGGGTGAATTTTGATGCACCTGCGGACATCTGGATGCAAATTTCATGTGTTTCCAAGTTCGCTCTCTGCCTGTAGACCAAACAGGATGGCAACTGATTTCATTAGTAGTATTCTGATCCGAGTTAAGCGACGCATTTTTACTTCCTTTGTCAAGAAAAGTTGAGCATTGCAGTTGCAGTGCAGCGTGCCATGAGTTGTCGTTTTAATTTGCTCGTGGAGGCAACTGGGCTTTTGGCGTTTACTTCTTTTGTCAAGAAAAGTGAAAGAGGATTGAGTGATGATTGTGGCTTGGCTCTTGCAATGCGATGCAATGCAATGCAAAAGCAGGGGAGCGCTGCCTTGCCCTGCTCTGCTCTGCTTCGACAAGTGTCGCCGAACGCATCAAGCAGGAGAGGACTGCAGGAGACGCGTCGTAGAGGTAGAGAAGAGAAACCAACGGCTTGCAATGCATTGCAATGCGGGCCTGCGCGGCGCCGGCTGCCATCTGGACGACAAACAAACAGGTTGTCATGTAGTACTAGCAGCCACGGAGATCTTGACCAAAACCCCACCGCTGCCTCTTGTGCTCTATAAAAACCCCTGCTCCGTCCATCTCGCCGGCAAATCATTTACCTGCACCGGCAACGCCACCACCATCATTCTTCATCAGGGAGCGAGCGACGAGGGAGCCAGTAGGCGTACTACTAGGAAACGCCGCCGCTCAGAGAAGAGACACACACACATGGAGAGATCTCCTCGACCATCTCCGCCCCCTGTTTCCTCCCCTCCTTCCTCATCGTCCTCCTCCTCCATCTCCACGGAGGAAATTCCAATTCCTCCGCGCAAGAGGAGGGCGAGGCCGACTCAGGCCGAGGGCGGCGCGCCCGACAAGTCCAAGAGGCCCCGCAAGGAGGCGGTCCGCCACCGCCACAGCAAGGAAGATCCCAATGCCACCGCCGCATCTGCAGGGAAGAGGAGCTCCGTCTACAGGGGAGTTACCAGGTACGCGTCTCGCCGTCTGCATGCCGCCCTATCCCATCCCATCTCCTGATTTCTTGGATTGCCATCGCTGCTTCTATCTTCGATTCCAGTCGCAATTCTCCGCGGACCCTGCATTGCTGCCAGGTTTGTCAAAAGCAATTCTTTTTTTCCGAAAGGATGTCCAAAGCAATTCAGATTTCACAAGTAGTGGAAACAGTATCTGACTGATCTCCAGCCCACAGCTGCGGAGGGCATCCAATGTTTGTGCTTGCACTATCAGTCTTCCGCTTGCGATTGCGTCCAAAGCGAATCTCCCCTTGCATGTTGCATTCATCGAATTCTGGATGCAAGCTGTCAATTCCTGTTTTCACTGCTCATCGTCAGGACCTTCTTCCAAGTGTTGCCATGTGCTCTATACTGCTCTCTGTTTTTGTTCAACCCAACTGTCACTTTCTTTCTATTCTCACCGCGTATCCTCTTCAGAAAACACAAGAGGTCGTTTTCTGGTAGCTAGAAAGTAGGAAAGTTAGTTCATCGGTATTACGGTCAGCAATCTTGATGTGCTCAGTTTGTTGAATTTGTTTCCCCCCCCCCCCCCCCCCCCCCCCCCCCCCTTCTCCTTGTTGTAAGGAGAAGGAGAGTGTTGTAAATTAATGCTGCTGCTGCTCACCAACTTACGCGTCGCATTGCATGCGTGTAAACAGGCACAGGTGGACAGGCAGGTTCGAGGCCCATCTCTGGGACAAGCATTGCCTCACCTCCATCCAGAACAAAAAGAAAGGCAGGCAAGGTGTGTATATTGCTGCTTCTAGTATCACAAATGCATGCACACTCAACTTGGAAAGGGATGTGGGAATGATTTCAAGCATTCTTGTCATATTCTTTCTTGTCTGAAAATTGGCTCCTTTTCATCTTATTTTTTTTCAAAAGGAAAACAAAAATTCTAATACGAGGGTTGAGCAGTGATGCCAATAGAAACCCAAACAATTAAGGTCCTTTGTCCTCTGCAAGGATCCTGTGATGCATCTGTCAGTAGTACAAGGCTTTTTTCAAAAGTGCACCGAATTTCTTAAGGCTGACATTCTGATCAGGCTTTGTTTATCTCCTTTCTTTCTGTTATATTTGGTGGGGGCCCTTGCCTGGTGATCTGCATGTGACTGTGATCTACTACTGCTTGATGCTGAATTGGGTGTCCCTACTCAATAGTCTACTTGGGTAAGTCCCACAATTTTACTAAATATATCTAAGCTGTCTTTGCCAGATTCATGTTACTTGGGACCAGATCATGGTGTGATCTGCAACCTTGTCTTGGGGCTGTTTGTTTCTTTAGTCCCTCCTAAAATTCATATCACATCGAATGTTTATATACTAATTAGAAGTATTAAACATAGGCTAATTACAAAACTAATTGCACAGATGGAGACTAATTAGTCCATGATTTGACAATGTGATGCTACAGTAAACATGTGCTAATGATGGATTAATTAGGCTTAATAGATTCGTTTCATGAATTAGCATCCATCTGTGTAATTAGTTTTATAATTAGCTCATATTTAATCCTCATAATTAGCCTTCGAATATTCGATGTGACATGAATTTTAGTCCGGACTAAAGATCCAAACACCTATGAAAATCAAAATCAACTAATTGTCTATGATCTGCAGGGGCCTATGATACTGAGGAGGCAGCTGCTCGTGCATATGACCTTGCAGCTCTCAAATACTGGGGTCCTGAAACAGTCCTGAATTTCCCTGTAAGTTCCTGCATGATCCTAGAAAGAAAACTGTCCCCAATCTGTCAAGAGTTTATATTGTTAGCAAGCTCCTGTTTATATTGACCAAATATCCCAGAGGCAGAGGATGAACTGAAAATGGCTTATACTGTGCTCAATTATTTATGAACAAGGCACCACCAACTAGTAATTAATTTAGAATGACGTCAAATCGAGCAATGAGCTCACAACCCCTGTCGGCTTGTTACAACTAGTAGGAGACAAGACCAGCCTTCATTAATGTGTGGTTGTAAGCAAGCAGGGGCAGTAACTGGCCGTTAATGTTGGTACCTGACTATGTTAACTATGTTAGATGAAATCAAATCGACTAAACATGATGATTTGATTGATGCAGGCGGAGGATTACTCGAACGAGATGTCTGAGATGGAGGGGGTGTCGCGGGAGGAGTATCTGGCCTCCCTTCGCCGCCGGAGCAGCGGCTTCTCCAGAGGCGTCTCCAAGTACAGAGGCGTGGCCAGGTTACTACTTGCTATTCATTCCTCTTGGTTTAATCACCCATTGGATTAAACCCCGTCACTTACTAGCTATTAGGTGCTACAATCATGCATATAGAGTGTACTACTACTCTGTTTCAACTAGAACATGCAGCAGCCAGCATCAAACACACCTGCAAAACTGTGCAACTCAAGTACCAAAAAAGGAACTGAGAATGGGGTCCAGTCCAGAGATCAGGCTGACTCAAAGGCAGAAACCTTTCTGCTGTAGTGTTCTCTAGTCGGCTGACACGGCATGTTGAGATGAGGTCCACCTGTAACGTGCCTGCCATGCATCACCTGGGCCTATGACACGTCACATGCCAGCCATGTCATGCATGCATGACTCATCATCACTCATCAGCATTGTGCACCTAGAAATGCCAGCTCTGTACTGCATGCATCACTTAGTTTTGAAACCAGTGCATCACTTATTATCTCTCCTCATTGTTTAGAGATGCATGTCTTGAGTTCGTTCAGTTTATAGGTTATTAAACAAAATGAAATTTTAATATTGTTATTGTTTTGATGGTCCAGGCATCACCACAATGGGAGGTGGGAGGCACGGATTGGGCGAGTCTTTGGGAACAAGTACCTCTACTTGGGAACATTTGGTATGGACTAGTGTACTATATTCCTCGATGTAATGTTTATAGTTTCATGCTCTTTGCACCTCTTTTAACAAGTTAGCTTATACCAGCATTCAAGGGCTGCTTTTGTTTGTTGTAGAATTGTCCTACTTACTAACAAGGCCACCTACTTTTAACCAATTTTTATGAAGGTTCATCAACCTTACTTCGGCACAATTGAATAGCTTGCATTTCTTAGTTTCCCTTCAATGCAGACTAGACAATCCCCTTACTGTCCTATATTCAGATACCGGTGATCCTAACTACTATGTCTATTTTCTAAAAAAATAAAGGAAGAAAAAATTGAATCTGATCATCTATCAAATCAGATCATAGGAGCATAATACTGGTGCACTTTTCCTGCACAAAAAAATTGTCCCTTTCTTGACTGTCAAGATCAAGACCATAAGACCAAGATACTGTCATGTAAGCAATCCCCAGAAATTTGATCCTCCAGTAGTCCAACTTGACCTAAAAATTAAGCTGTTGGCTAATTAGTAGCCAAAACTACATGGCTTCCAAACACATGTGACAAGCACGTGACACGATTAGTCACCACTCACCTGCCAGCCACTACCAGTTGCAGTAATAATAAGATGGTGCCTAGGGATCTTCAATTCATCAGCACTGCCGGCCTTTTGTTTTTCACTTGCCTGCGTGACTCAGCACCAGCAGCCAGTGATCTCTTCACGTGCATCAAGCATGCCCTGCGTGGCTGTGTCAAAACTGGATCAAGATTCAAGATCCGGACCTCAGATTTGCTTTCACCGCTATTTCCATCATAAAAGGCCAGTGATAGAGGAAAACACAGAAGTTAACTACTTGCACTGAAATTGGACATGTCCAGTGACTGGCACATGTGCAAAGAAGCAGCCACCCAAATTAGTGAACAGCCATTATCTGCAATTCAGCATATCCTATTAAGGACAACAGTGGTTGAATATATGATCATCTCCTGCATGTTGTATTCTCAAACAAACAAATATATGGTCATCAGAATCTGTCAGCAAATATTTGCCTTACTTTCCAGATGCACTGTACTCTAAGAACAATGACACTTGAACAAATTTCACACTAGAATTTCTGAAGATATTAGTCAAGCAATCATATCCAAACTTGCAAAAATGCACTCACTCAGACAAACTTACCATCATTCTCTTCCTGCAGACACTCAAGAGGAGGCAGCCAAGGCCTATGATCTTGCAGCCATTGAATACCGAGGTGCCAATGCTGTTACCAACTTTGACATTAGCTGCTACCTGGACCACCCGCTGTTACTGGCGCAGCTACAACAGGATCCACAGGTGGTGCCAGCACTCAACCAAGAACCTCAACCTGATCAGAGCGAAACTACAGTCCAAGAGTCTGACTCAAGCGAAGAGAAGACACCTGATAACAATGCAGAACCTGATGATAATGCAGAGCCTGATGCTAATGCAGAGCCTGCTAACAATGCAGAGCCCCTCACAGTCGATGACAGCATTGAAGAGAGCTTATGGAGCCCTTGCATGGACTATGAGCTGGATACCATGTCAAGATCTAACTTTGGCAGCTCAATCAACCTGAATGAGTGGTTCACTGATGCAGACTTTGATAGCAACATTGGGTGCCTGTTCGATGGTTGTTCTTTGGTTGATGAAGGCAGCAAGGATGGTGTAGGTCTGGCAGATTTCAGTTTGTTTGAAGAAGGCGATGGTAAGCTGAAGGATGTTATTTCAGATATGGAAGAGGGAATACATCCTCCAACGATGATCAGTGTGTGCAATTGATCCTGAAACCTATATGTGCATGTCTGTGGGATCTCAGATATCCAAGGAGGTTTTCACTTTTCAGGTGTCTTTTCTTGGGTATACTTGATTTGTCCAATGCTATAATGCCACTACAGCAAAGCTGAACTTGTAGAAAGCCCCATGGCATTTAGCTTGGCATTAGACAAGTGTGTTAATGTTCCTTGATTCTTTGAATTTGCTCCAGGCTGCTTGACTAACCTTGAGGGATTGTCTCACTTAGCCTAGATTCAACTAATCACATCCTGATGAATCTGAAATGTGATTTAAATGGTTGTGTAGTATCACAGTTTTGCATGGCAGCGCTGCCAATGCAGCATATATTTGTGCGTTTCAAGAGTTTACAAGGCAGTAACCCTAATAGCTCCAGCTTAAGGAACATAGCTTCTTTTTTTATTATTAATCTGGACAGAAGACCTTGTATAATTTTTGTTCAATACATGTGACATTTTTTTCAAAAGCAGATAGTTTACCCAGAGACACATAAAAGATAATAGGAAGTTAAGTATTTTGTCCCCAAGGCATCATATATGCCTATTATATGGAGTGGAGCTTTATATTATGACCAATATACACCAGTATCACATCTTGATGTCAAAACTTGTTGATAAGTATTTTTCCTTTCAAGGCATCATACAAGCATCCAGTAAAGGAATGGACAACAAATTTAAACAACCTATGGACAGCGTAAAAGTATCTCTTTTCCAGCGAAGTACAAACATGACTACCTTTTTAGCATTCTGAATGATGGCAATTCTTGAACGCTAGAAATGCACCCCATAGTAAGCTCTTTCTCTAACTGAACTCGTGTAGACTTCAGAACCTCCTATAAAATTGAAATAATCATCAACTCAAACTAGATAATGCAACAAAAATTCATTAACATGCATAGATTATTGTCTTAGTGAAAAATGCTCACATTAAATTCCATATAACTTGCTTGCCTTGCGAGCCATTGAGCATCAAGCACCTGAAATGCTACACAGAAAAGGTTATCGAAAGCCGCCTCGTCATCTTCAAGTAGTTGAATAAAGTGGACACCAACTTTTGTACTCATTTTTCCTACAAAGAGATACAACGGATAAGATTCAGTTCTCCGTTGATTGCCTGCTTACGAACCAAATTCCAAAGGCAGTAGAGCCATGGAGGGAAAATGAATCCAAATGAATACCAAATATTTAGCAAAGATTGCAATAAATCACCTGATTGTAAATCCAGCATTTGAACTAACATATAAGATATGTTTACACCACCTGCTGCAAAAGGATACTCCCATTCAGCTGTCTTACCCTCCACCTTGTGCAGTAGCCTATGAAAGGAATCCTGCCATGTAAAAGCAACTACAGAGGTTAAACACCACTGAGTCACCCACTGATAGCCAATTTATAGAGTAAGCATTCAGGATGAAAAGAAACATACTGGGTAATTTCTGGCAAAGTAAATTAGATTCTCCAAGGACAGGAACCCACCTGCCCTGCAAGTTCAGCATAAAAATCATATTGGTTCAAGTGGTGTCAACATAATGCATGATAATTTATCATGAAACATCATCACTTGGAACCTAAAATCTGTTGATGGGTCAGAGTTTTGCCAGCCCATCTCCTTCCACAGATCTGATTTTAGAGGAGGAAGTTGTCGGTCAGGATAAGCCAACCTCCAATGCTCTTTCAGAGCACCCTGTAACAGAAAAAAGATATTACCTTTTCGATTCACACTACCTTGTGAGTCACGAATACCAACATAACAAATCTATTGTATTTATCCCATTGTTTTAAGGTAAAAAATTAGCATTTACTTGATAACAAAAAAAGATACCATAAAGGTAAACTACATACAAAACGAGAACCTGATGCTTGAAAGAGGAGCAGTCATATGGCACATCTAACCTTTTGTCTCAACAATCTCAATCTTTATACCTGCAAAGTAAGTGAAACTGTTGAATGCCAGAAAACATTGTCTTAACAAAGTCGAGCAATGTAAACACTACTTTAGCAACCGAGAAGGAAGTCAAGAATAACATGCAAAAAGTTGCTCTCTAAAAGTGTTGATATTAAGGGAAGAAGGATTCCATTGATTTTCTTTAGACACATGCATGTCAGCATCCAATGTGAAAGTCAATTGAAAAGAGAAATTAACAACAGATATGAAATGGATACACTTGTATCCATGATTGTAAATAAGGTAAGGAAACTTTTGACCTTAAGCGCCAAATCACCAATGAACTAGGGGAATATGAGAAATTTCTACTTACACTAATATCAAATCTATACTCATACTAATAACAAAATCTCCTGATAGCACACTACTATTTCATAGAGTCATGCTTTCAATAGAATGATTCCCTTTCCTTTTTGTTGTACAGCAGTTCAAATGAAAATAGGACTTTTGCAATCACTGTACCTGTAATGGACTGAGATTAAGTGGAACTGTCTGTCCATTTTGTGAACTTTGGGGAGCCGAAGAGCAACCAAAAAGTCTTGCAATCAAAGATCCAAATTCAGAAAGAACATTTACTGCATAGAGAGAAGTGGGTCTTTCAGAACAGTACTTCGGAATGGCATGGGTGACAATGTAAGTGTAGCATATTAATCAGAAAAGAATGACAAAGGTGAATTTCAACACAAATGGTAAATAAATGTTCGGATATAATCAAATCTTTAATCTAGGGGATCTTTTATATAGAATGCACTGTACATTTTCTTATCAATACATGGATTGTCTATGGTGTCCAAAGCATTAAGAAATAAAAATGTGAGCTAAGTGGATATTTTCAGAAATAGAATTACCAGCAGCACCCAAGTGATAACTCATAAATAAATGGCCAAAAATGAAATAATTAAACAAGTAGGACTGTAGGAGTATGTTCTTCTATACATATGTGTAGGGAGGACACTATAAAATTAACATCTAGCTCTTCTGGAATCACCTATCTTTCTTGCAGATTGAGCAATAAAAATTGATAGAAGATGCGCCCAACGAAGGCACTCCTGTCTTGTCCCATCCCAGAAACCTGACCGCGTAGCAGGCTCGTATCTCTGCAAACAAATAAAAAGAAAGGGCATACTGAAAAAACATGAACTAGAAGTTGGTCACAGACCCAAGCATTTCATGAAAATTTACTAACCTTGGATTTATCTTCATGAGGACCATTTCCTAGAAGAGGTTCTGTCACAGGATTTGATATTGTTGTCTCCATTCGTTTTTCACTTGTGTTATCAGTTTCAGTCCTGCAAGGCCTTCTTTTTATAGCTTTTGAGGCCATACTAACTGGATGTATGAATCATGCCTGCTCTGAGAGAGAATGGAGCAATATCAGAAAATATACGTTGGAAACAACGAACCGGTAGAGAGCTGACCAGCTGACCAGACTAAGGCCTTTGTTTAGTTGCCCAAAGTTTGGAGATGCAAAATCACTGTTGTAGCACTGTAGCACACTGTAGCGTTTCGTTTGTATTTGTAAATTATTGTCCAAATATTGACTAATTAGGCTTAAAAGATTCATCTCGTAAAGTACAACAAAACTGTGCAATTAGTTTTTGATTTCGTCTACATTTAGTACTCCATGCATGTACCGCAAATTTAATGTGATGGGGAATCTTCTTTTTGCATAGTGTCAAAGTTGGGAGTTTGGAGGAACTAAACAGGGCCTAACCAATATGCTTTGGGTCTTGTTTAGTTGCCAAAGTTTGGAGATGCCAAATTACTATTACAGCACTGTAGCACACTGTAGCGTTTCGTTTGTATTTGTGAATTATTGTCCAAATATTGACTAATTAGGCTCAAAAGATTCGTCTCGTAAAGTACAACAAAATTGTGCAATTATTTTTTAATTTCGTCTACATTTAGTACTCCATGCATGTACCGCAAGTTTGATGTGATAGAGAATCTTCTTTTTGCATAGTGTCAAAGTTGGGAGTTAGGGTGAACTAAACAAAGGCTTGGCCAACAAGAATCCAATAATTTAGAAGTTCAACAGCTGGCACACAAAACTAGGCAGTTGCCAGTAAAGAACTATTTGATGAACCAAATTCATAGTGAAAGTTACCTAAAAATATAGAGAAACAGATCAATACCAGCAAATTTAACCCCAGGTATTGAACAAATTAGAACACCTAAGTGCAATAGAATTTACGCCCAACTACTCAAAACGCGAGAAGCAATTTTCACCAACTCGCAGCTATTTGGCCCAACACTGGCAACCTCCTTGACATCAAATTTGCAAATTAGACCCTTCTTATCATCTCGAAGGAAGCTAGGAAGCTGCTGGGGATCGTCGCGTTGAAATCTTGCGAAAAGCCTGAATACAGGTCGCCTCCACCAACCCAGTTTGCATGAAATTTCTCCTAGAGAAAAAAAAATGGAACTAGCGGCATTGCATCAGATCGCGATTCGCTTACCTCGCTAATCGCGAGCGTTCACCGCCCGATTGAGACCCCAATTCCTCAGTCTCCGCGCTTTCTCTTCCTCCCCTTTTAGTCGGCAAGGTGGCGAGGTCAGAGGAGAGGAGCGTCGGCGTCGATTCAGAGAGTGATCCCCACCCGCACGGCAGGCTCTGCAATCTGCACCGAAGGCCATTTTCCTTTCGTTGCAGGGTTGTTCATGCAAATATGCCATGAGACATGCTATTCTACTACGTGCGCCCCTAGAGAAACAAATAATCGCATATGACACCTTCTCTTTCGGCACCGAGGAGACTAGAACTAGGCCCCACTTGCCAGTTGGCAGCACCATTTCAACCTCGCCGCGAACGCCAGCTACCGACCGGTTCGCGCCACAACGTCCCAGGCATGGCGCTCCTCCTCTTCGTCCTAATCCACTTCGCCGCCGCCGCGGCGGCTGAGTCATCTCATTCTCCGGCCACGGCGCTCTTCGTCCTCGGGGACTCCACCGTGAGCTGCGCGTCCAGCATTCTCCCCCTCAACCTCACCGCACCCTCCCTCTCCTCCGCCGGCCCGTGCCTCTTCCCCTCCGGCCGCCGCCTCCTGCCCGACCTCCTCGCGGCCAAGATGGGCCTCCCACCGCCGCCCCTCATCTACACCCTCAACGGCACGGCAACCGCCGCGGCTCGGGGCGTCAACTTCGGCGGGCAGTACGGCGACCGCGGGATTTTCCGCATGGGCGCCGTCGGGCAGCAGCTCCGCCTGGCCACAGAGACGCTGCAGCTTCTGCAGCTGGAGACGGGCACCCCGCAGGACGCCCCCTCCGCTGCCGCGGCGGCGGGAGCGGTGTTCGTGCTGTCCTTCGGCACCGACGCCTACGCGCGGCTGCTCGCGCGCGGGCCCGCCGAGGCCGACGCCGCCGCGCCCAAGCACGGCCGCCGCGGGCTCGGGCGCCTCCTCGCCGACCGCATCGCCCGCGCCGTCGCAGTACCGTGATGGATTCCTTCCGCCCCCTAAATCTTTGCAGGTAGCTGCAACTCACGAAGACGACCATTAGTTTTGACGTGCCCGCGCGTCGTCTCTGCAGGAGCTGTACGAGGCGGAGGTGAGGAGGGTGGCGGTGATAGGGGTGGCGCCGCTGGGGTGCGCGCCGCGCGTCATGTGGGAGGCGGGCGGCGGGCGAGGGTGCGTGGAGGAGGCGAACGAGCTGATCGAGGGGTACAACGCCAGGCTCGCGGCGAGGCTGGACGACCTGCGGCCGCAGCTGCCTGGCGCCGACGTCGTGTTCTGCGACGTGTACAAGGGGATGATGGAGATCATCTCCAATCCCCGCAGATACGGTAAGGATGAGATGCTTCCACTTTCGGCTATTCTTTTCTTCCACTTAGTTCAGTGAACAATTCGAATTGAGTGCAAATCGAATACTGAAAAACTTTCTAGATCACTGAGTTGCATATTCTGCGTCATGAGCATGCACTATATTGCGCTCCGCACAACTAACCTGCTGTGCAGAACAACGGTCAGATGTCAAGGTGGCTGATCATAGATTTAGTAGAAGCGACTTTAGCATTCTGCGATGAGGTAGGTATCAGTCCCAAAATTGCGAGTTAGCAGTCCTGAATTCGAGGAAGCATGCATGCATGTCTCAGTGCACCTGCAGTTCATATCATACTTGAAACCAACCCACATCATCAGAGGATAAATGACAAAAAGAAACGCATTGCATTATCCAAACCCACACTCCTCCAGTTCTCTCAGCATATTCAGGTCTTCCTTCAGCTTTCTGATCTGTTGGCAACATTTGGACTGTCCACTGTCCAGGTACCAGGACTGTTTGAATTTTCATGATTTCTTGCGTTGGTCCCTTTTTCCTACAATTAGCCAGGAAAAAGAGCATGCCGCCTTTTTTTTGTGTGCCTTGTTTGTTGTTGCGTGTAGAATTTGGTGATGACGGTTTATCTGAAGAAGAAATAGCTAGAATGGAATTTCTAACCATTGTGGTAACTGTTACCGCTGATGTGCGCACACAAAAAAACATATAGGGTTGGATGAGACGTGGGAGGCGTGCTGCGGGGTGGGCCCGTTCAAGGCGACGGTGGGTTGCCTGAGCAAGGAGATGGCGTGCGGCGCGCCGGAGCGGCGCGTGTGGTGGGATCTCTACACCCCCACGGACGCCGTGGCCGCCCTCGTCGCCAACTGGTCCTGGAGCTCGCCGCCGCCGGCGACTGGTTCGGGCTCCGGCGACTCCGACGTGATGACGATGATGAGCATCTGCAGTCCCATGTCTCTGCAGCAGCTGGCAGCTGGAAGCTAAGCTAAGTGGCGTCAACAATGTGTGACGCCCCTCCGGCTGCTATGATTCCATTCTTTTCTTGTGTACGACGCCTGCATGTAGCTCCATTAATTGTCAATCACAGCTGAAGATGGGGGCGCTCTCACGAAGTTGCTTTCTTCGTTGTGGCGGTAGCTTTCATATGTCAAGAGAGAAAGCGGGACACACACACGTATCAATCAGCAAAAGAATAAGAGGATCAGGAGGAGGCTCCGTGCATCTCGGCGCACTATCTAATTAACATGCATTGTTGAGGGGAGACCCGCGACGGAATATAATTGAGCTAATTATCAAAGTATCTAATTATCAAAGAAGCTACATGGCAACATGCAGAGAATTCAGCGTAGCTCAGCTTTGGTAGGCAATCTGCCCGTTGATAGCTGACTTCTTTAGGATGAGCCAGCTCGATCAGTCACTCGAAATTGATTATAGAGGTAGAATTACGTGCATATATTTATAGGTCTATAACATGTTTCGGAAAAAAAATATATTGTATCATTATATATCATCATCATCATCATCAGTGTCTGCCAAGAATCATGCAAAAAACATCAACTGCCGCACTCCCATGAATTGGCAGACAAGGTACACTAGACAGTTAGCTGAACTGGCGGAACTCGCGTACGAACAACTTGATCAGCAAAATCCAATACAGTCAGTCCAATGCTCCGCATCCCAGCGAAAGTCAACATGGCAGCAGCCATAGAGGCCCTCCGTCCACACCAAGTCAACTCGGGGGCGCCAGACCAAGCCAAGCTGGAGCTGAAGGTAGTCAGGCAGGATCCTCGGGAGGCTGTGGCCACCGTGGGGCTACCTCATAGCCTGAATGCCCAATAGGAGACCTTCATGATAAGATCAACGCCAGCCACAATGATCGTACCATCATCGATGGATGGCGTCGCAAGCGCGAGCAAGAAATCGAACACCCAGGGGATGATACTGATGGATTCCCCACCTTCTTTAGACGTGTGAGGAGGACAACTCTATCCAAAAATTTTAAATCTCTGGGCATCACCAAGTACGATGGCAAGAAAGATCCAATCCAATAGCTCCGGTGCTAATCAGTGTTAGTACAATCAGTTGGGGGAAACGACGGCACCAAAGTCGTCTACTTCCCCATCTGCATGGAGGCGGCGCCACTTACATGGCTTGAATCGTTGGACAAGAACTCCATCAACTCGTGGAAGGACCTCAAGGTGGCGTTCACCAACAACTACATAGGGGCAATACAGCGTCCTGGCAATAAGATCGATTTGTCTCAGGTCAAGCAACAAGAAGACTAGACCTTGCGGATGTCACGGAGCATGACGTCTTTCACTGCTTTTAGAACGGCCACAATCGTGGTTGTCATGGAGCGTGACGTCTTTGACTGCTTTCAGAACGGCCTCCACGACCGCCGGATGTTTCAAGACTTTGTCAGAAGACGCCCCGCTGATGTCAAATCTCTCAAGATCATGGCACAGATGTGGGCAGATGAAGAAGATAGGGAGATCGAAAGGTTCGAGTCCAATCGCAACAAGGGCCAGAACAATAACAATCCGAACAACGGCCAATGCAACGACAAGAACCACAGTGATCGCCCCAACAATGTCAACCGAAATAACTACTCGGGAAGTCAGAACCATGAGCGCAAGCCAGGCAATACTGTTGTGGCAATCTCGCAGTCGTCCAAGAAAGATGGCGGCAAGAAGCATGACAAGCCCTCGTTTAACGAGCTCATGAAGAGACAGTGCACATGCCATCCATACCACAAATACTGTGCGTTAGATTATTACAGTCGAGTTATGAAGGTGTCGAAGCATGGGCAAAGTAAGAGAAGAGGTGCTACGGAGGATACGATCAAGACATGCATGCAGTAGAGAGAGGTATGGAATAATCTTTTTGGCGTTTGAGGGGCCGGCCGCTTGCTAGCTGCTCCATCCTCATCGATTTATTTGTCGACAAGGAGGCAGCTTTATTAGTTTTATTTCCCTTTTATTAGAGGTGCTGAAGCACGTACACCGATCTGGATTCGGCATGCAAGCATTTATGTATGTATGTGTGTATGTATGTATCACGTGCATCGATCTATCATCTTGCTCGTCCGACCCGATCTGCAGGCAGCTAGCACGTAGTATTATATATCATGATATATATTCTGATTAATTAAAAGCGTCTGTCAAATAGTAAAGCTTGCTATTATGCAACCATGCATGCATGCATCTGGGTGGCTGATAATGGATGGAGATGCGTGGCCGCCGCTGGAGCTTCACTTTGGAAATTAACGCCAGCCGCATGCAGGATCGGAGCTATAAATGTATGACGCCCTATGTCAGGTTGACGACGCCAAGCAATAAATGCAACGCAAACATAGGGCTGACGATAAGGTAAGGTGTCAGGGCGTGGATCGTGTGCGCTCACTGACCATGGGATCAGCAGCATTCATTCATGCATGGGCTAGCTGCTGCCTCTGCATGCTGTTGCGATCGACGTACGTCGTTCGAGCTCCATCCATCCTTGCATGCACAAATGAAAAGACAAAACATACGGCATGGCCGATTGATGGATGGACCCCGGCCGCACCTGCTACTATGCTACTCCTACGTGGCACTGCCCTGCGCCGCAACTATGCAAGGCATGCAGCAAGCCATGAAGCCACCAACAGAACCAGCTGTACTACTACTACTACTTGTATTATATAGTACGTGCTTCAATCGCGGCCACAAGATCAAGCGGCCACCCAACTCACAATAATACCCATGGTACCCTCTTGGGCAGCGCTGTTAAGGCCGTGCTACAAGGGGCAATCTCGTCCTCGTCAGCTACCGACGATCCTCGCCCAGTTCCCATAATATATACGCCTGCGTTCTGTTCTGTGTGTGTGCCGCGACGTACGATATGGAGGACAAGCAGGCTACTGATAGCAGCAGGGGAGAGGAGGCGAACAAGGTGCCCCTGCTCGACCACCACCATGGAGGCATCAGCAAGGCGCGGGAGGCGGAGGAAGAAGACGACGCGCGCTTGCCGCTGGGGCGCCGGGCGTGGGTGGAGAACAAGAAGCTTTGGGTGGTGGCGGGGCCCTCCATCTTCACCCGCTTCTCCTCCTTCGGCGTCACCGTCATCAGCCAGGCCTTCATCGGACACATCGGCGCCACCGAGCTCGCAGCCTACGCCCTCGTCTCCACCGTCCTCATGCGATTCAGCAACGGCATCCTCGTCAGTAATCTAACCATTCCTCTGTATGCAATATTTATTTGCTGTTTCATCACAATATAATTAATCCACCTTGCGCTAACCTCATCTCGTTCGTGCATCTGCCAAATTGTACCCGCAATATAACTCCCTTGCCATGAGAAAAGAAACCAAATTTTACCAGGGGCAGGTAAAAGGTCGCAATAGGATAAAAACCGCTGCCTACGGCAAAACGACTGGCAGTGTCAGCACGCCTACTCTTAGGAGATATGATACTGAAGTTTTGCTATCTAGACTAGATAGGGGTACACAAAAGATAGCACTATCTAGGCCAAAATTACTGCAAAACAACGACCTCTTGCAACACCCCTAGTTTCAAGTCTACTAAACCAAGGCATGTCCTCTGTTTGCCTCCTTTTGCCTGCGTTTTCATTCATAACACAGTGCATATTGACAAGGACCAGAGAGTACCAGGACAAACTTTTTCTTGGCAAAAACTGGCCCCATAGAGAGTGAGAGTGACGTGACACAATCAATCAGAGGAGCATCGTATTCATGTCTAACCTACAAACTGGAGTAGTATTTCTCGTGTACCAACCGTAGCAGCATTCAATTTTTCATCAAGTTTGAACCAAGCCGTTTTGTGGCCCATACACGCTCGAGATACCATCGATTTTAAGCTCTTCATCTGCATTTTGGGTCCACAATTAAATTCGAGTAAAGAGTCAGGCACCGATTCCAGTAGGCCACCTGTCGATCAGATTTCTAGATTTGGAAAGTTTCTGCGCGTCCAGTGCAAAAGAGACGGCCATCATCAATACGCTCGTGTTCCAGTTGCTCTCTTCTTTCTCATTCTTGGTCAACGAAATAGCGAGGCGTCAGGCTTCAATCAGCAGTGACCATCATCAATTCATCATCCGATTGTGAAGTCAGTGTCCAGAGTCATGGTAGAAAATGCATGGACAACTCCAATCCGTTGATTGCTATACTTTCATTCTTGACTGGCACAAACACTTTCTTTTGCGACGCAAGATGAACAACGTCTGCCCTGGTGGCCTGGCGTCGTCGCCTACAAGCCGAAAGCAACCTGTAAAAGCATTATTAACAGCTGAAAACATTAGGCTATCTAACTGTATATGCCAACCAATGTAACACCTTGAAGCTTAAATTTCATGGACGTTACCTCAGCTGGGCATGGCGAGCGCGCTGGAGACGCTGTGCGGCCAGTCCTACGGCGCCAAGCAGTACCACATGCTGGGCATCTACCTGCAGCGCTCCTGGATCATCCTCTTCGCCAGTGCCGTCGCCCTGCTCCCCGTCTACCTCTTCACCGAGCCGCTGCTCGTCGCCCTGGGCCAGGACCCCAAGATCTCCGCGGTGGCTGGCGTCATCTCGCTCTGGTACATCCCCGTCATGCTCTCCTACGTCTGGTCCTTCACGCTCCAGATGTACCTCCAGGCACAGAGCAAGAACATGATCATCACCTACCTCGCCATGCTCAACCTCGGCCTACACCTCGCCCTGTCATGGCTCCTGACCGTCAAATTCAAGCTCGGCCTTGCTGGGGTCATGGGCTCCATGGTCATCGCCATGTGGATACCCGTGTTTGGGCAGCTTGCCTTTGTCTTCTGCGGTGGTTGCCCTCTCACGTGGACCGGGTTCTCATCTGCTGCTCTCACTGACCTCGGTTCCATCATCAAGCTCTCGCTGTCTTCTGGTGTCATGCTCTGGTAATTAAGCAGCATATTTATGGTTCAATATGCATAATATAATGCAGTTTCAGAATGGAAAAAAATAGATATTCATTGATCTGCTTGGCCTTTCAGTTTGGAATTGTGGTACTACACCATATTGGTGCTCCTCACAGGGTATATGAAGAATGCAGAAATTGCACTTGATGCCCTTTCAATATGGTAATATACAGATTACTCTATGCTAGCTCCATTCAGTAGTTGTTATTCATACTTCTTCCATACACAGATATACTCTGGTCTCTCCACTCGTAATTGGTGTTAACTACCAGAATAGTAGCTGCATGTCATTGTGCTTATCATGATGTTCCTTTTGTGATCACAAACGGCATAACTAAGCAGTGTGGTATCTATTTGTGAACTGTGCAGCCTCAACATCAACGGTTGGGAGATGATGATTTCTCTCGGCTTCCTGGCTGCAACAGGGTAATTACTTTATCTTTAAATTTTTATTCATAAATTTTGTTCTTCTTCCTACAATCTTGATGTTAATGCAATGCATCTTCAGGGTGCGGGTGGCAAATGAGCTTGGAGCTGGGAGTGCAACAAGGGCCAAGTTCGCGATCTACAATGTCGTCATCACTTCTTCCTTGATTGGATTTGTGCTATTTGTGCTCTTCCTTTTCTTCCGTGGAAGCCTTGCCTACATATTCACTGAGAGTCGAGCAGTGGCCGACGCAGTGGCTGACCTCTCGCCTCTGCTAGCCTTCTCCATATTGTTAAACAGTGTCCAACCAGTGCTATCAGGTATGATTCTCAGTTCTACTGGATGATAGAGATTGGTGCAATGTACCTTATTTTACTGATACTAAAATGTCATTTCATCATCTGCAGGTGTCGCTGTTGGTGCTGGCTGGCAAAGTGTAGTTGCCTATGTTAACATTACATCGTACTACTTGATTGGCATTCCTCTTGGAGCAGTCCTAGGCTATGTGGTGGGATATCATGTAAAGGTACGATCATACTGCAGTTTGGTATTACCATTATGTCGGGTGCATCTTAGCGAAGTTGTGTTCCTCACTCCACTTGGTTGCCTGTTGTGTAGGGCATTTGGATTGGCATGTTGCTGGGAACACTAGTCCAAACTATTGTGCTTCTGTTCATAACATTAAAGACCGACTGGGAAAAACAGGTTACCTTGACTCACTCACTGTTTGATAAGTGTTCTGCTTAGCTATGCTATTTGCAATCTTCAAAAATGCTGAACTATTCATTGTTCCTATTTGCAGGTGGCGCTTGCTCAAGAGAGATTGAAGAGATGGTACATGGACGAAAACAGAAGACTGGTGGGCTCAAGGGGCAATGCTTGAACCAGCTCTCAAAAAAATTTGGTCAGCATCGGTGACCCTTCAGCAGATGCACACGTATTTCCTGACCTCTCAAGAACGAAATGAGAGAAGTTTAGCCTATCCTGATGATTATGTCTTACTCCTCAAGCCAAGCAACGAAATCAATTATCAGCAGCAGTGAACGTCCAGTAGAGATTAGAGAAGCGATGTATCATTTGCCAACAGGACGGCACATATGGGTGAGCCTGTGTTGGCTAACCATGAGTTTGGCAAGACTGGCTCTGCATCAATTTTGGGTATGCTAATGTCCCCATCAGAGCAGTGGTTGTGGTTTGGGGGCATTTGTGCCGATTGTGTGAGTACATTTGCACATATTTAATTAGTTGAAGATGTGGACCCATTGAGCTCTTGTTTATCTTTCTTGTTGACTGTACTACTGATTTCGGCAGAATCAAATGGATTAGGCTACGCAAACTACAGGTTTTTAGCCCCGCTTTGCTAGGGTTTCGTTTGCGATCTCGCACTGAAGTGTTGATTTCAGATAAAATTCAATCGATTTTCAGCAAAACTATCGATACTGTAATTCAACCCGAGACAGATTGGGTAAGCAAAATCGAATGCGAGGTCAGAGGTCATGGGAGGAGGGGACGAACCGAGCTGAACTCTGTGTAGGTGAATGGGGGGGCGGTTCCAGTACCGTCCTACATGCTCTTGCGCTACCTACTCCCCCTCCTCGATTTCCCATTGCTGCACGTCGAGGCTTGTCCGCCGGCGTGCAGGGCTCATTTGCCGCCGCCCGCCGCTGGCAAGGAAGAAGAAAGGACGAGCCTGTCTCGCGGCGATCCACCGGTTGGGCCTGGGCTTTGAAACTGACACCCTGGTCCCATGCTTCCAGTGGTCGCTGACTCAGCACGGCCCACTCATTGGGCCCACACGCCAGAGAGACGAGCTCTGAGCACACGGCGGCCTGTGGAGGTGCGCCGGCCGCGGCCCATCCAGTTCCTAGCCCCTGCCCTTAATTCCCTCCCGACGAATCGAAGTTGTGGAAATGCCGGCGCCGGTGAAGTCGGTGCTCCCCGTTGTGCTCCTCGGCTGCGGCGGCGTAGGCCGCTACCTCCTCCGCCACATCGTGTCCTGCCGTCCCCTCCACGCCAACCAGGTTTCGCTCTTCTTATCCCCCCTGTCCGACCACCTGTATGCCCGATCGATTCGGTGGTCACTGATTCGCTGATGTTTTCTGTTGTTTCACTGCCTGCTTATTGCCGATAGGGCGTGGCCGTCCGTATGGTGGGCGTCGCTGATAGCTCCTCCCTGCTCGTCGCCGACGATGTCCACTCCAGCGGCCTCGATGATGCGCTCCTCACCCAGCTCTGCGCCGCCAAGGCCGCCGGCTCTCCCCTGTCTGCCCTGCTCGGCCAAGGTTGATATTGTCCCATTTGATTCTACTCACCTTCCTTGGCATGTTGTAGAATAATAGATGCTTGGATGTGCAATTTCAGGGCACTGTCAGCTGTTCCAGAACCCTGAGGCTAGGAGAAAAGTCATTGACGCCGCTACCACGCTTGGAAGAACAACTGGTTGGTTTTTCTGTGCTCTGCATATACACATATCTTCATCTTCCTCTACCTCCAGTATATTTTGCTCTCTGCCTTTTATGTTCCAATCTGTAGGCACCAAAAAGCTTTACATCCTGCTGTTTTATCTCTGATATATTTGAATCATATTTTTGGTATTGTACCCACATTTATCATTTTATTGTCACGCCTCTATTCAATTCTCAGGCCTGGTACTAGTTGACTGTTCTGCAACCTATGACACTGTTAGTCTGCTGAAGGATGCCGTGGACCATGTATGCTGCATTGTATTGGCAAACAAGAAACCTCTTACCGGTGCTTATGTAATGCTATCTGACTTCCTTTTTTCTGCTAAAAATAGTCTTTCTTGATGCTTAATTCGCATTATGTCCTGTAATTCAACAAAGAGCAGTTATCTAATTAACAAATGTGTTTGTTGCTGTCGCAGGAGGATTTTCAAAAGTTGGTCTCCAACTTCCGTCGGATAAGATTTGAATCTACTGTATGCTCTTGCTTCTATCAGTGGCTCCGTTTTCTTTTCCCTTTCCTATTTTGATGCCTGTACATACTACTGCTGTCTATATATAACCAGAGTTTAGCAGCTATAGGTTTATCCCAGAACCTTGCCTGTAATATATTGAATGTTGTGGTATATGATGCAAGCTAACTATATCATTGCAATTTCATTCTTTCAATGTTCACAGTGAATTAATTCTGTATTGACTGCTGTCTGTTGGTTGAGTATTGTTTGCTCAAATCAAAAGATTATGCAAATATATACATGATAACAGTCAGGGCATACTTATAACATAGTTCTATTTCTATTTAGCATTTTTTTCTCTCCTTTATGGTGTTTTCACTTTTGCTAGGGATCTAAGGGCCTGTTCGCTTCAGCTTATAAGCCGGCTGAAAAGCTGCAACGGCTGATTTGTTATGAGAGAAAAACACTGTTTGGTGGCTGATAAGCCGGCTGAATAAGCTGAAGCGAACAGGCCTTTTGGTGATTTATGTGCAATTGTTACTTTCAGGTTGGAGCAGGTTGCCTGTGATAGCTTCCGCAACCCGTATTATTGCATCTGGAGATCCAGTTTCTCGTATAGTTGGCAGTCTAAGCGGTATGCAGTTATTAGTCTATTATGTAAAAAAAGATGTCCTGTTTCTTAAAAAAATAACACAAGTTTTCCTTCATATGGGTTTGTAGGTACACTTGGGTATGTGATGAGTGAGCTGGAGGATGGAAAGAAATTTAGTGAAGTTGTAAAAAAAGCCAAGTATCTTGGCTATACAGAACCAGGTTTTACCATATCTCATTGAAATATTTTTTTTTCACTACAATTTTCATGTGTTGATTTGTAGTTACCTCTTGTTTGTGAAGTGGAGGTCAAACAAAAATCTATTTGACTGTATGAATTAATTTTGTATCATCCATGCATGGTTCTATTTCTATTTAGCTTTTTCTCTCTCTCCTTTATGGTGTTTTCACCTTCGCTTGGGATCCTTGATTATTTATATGTGCAATTGTTACTTTCAGGTTGGAGCAGGTTTGCCAGTGATAGCTTCTGTAACCCGTGTTATTGCATCTGGAGATCCAATTTCTCGTATAGTTGGCAGTCTAAGCGGTATGCAGTTATTAGTCTATTATGTAAAAAAGATGCCCTGTTTCTATAAAAATAACACAACTTTTCCTTCATATGGGTTTGTAGGTACACTTGGGTATGTGATGAGTGAGCTGGAGGATGGAAAGAAATTTAGTAAAGTTAAAACAGCCAAGTCTCTTGGCTATACAGAACCAGGTTTTACAATATATCATTGAATTTTATTTTTTTTGCATTACGATTTCATATGTGTTGATTTGTAGTTAGCTCTTGTTTGTGACATGGAGCTCACACAAAAATCTCTATAGTTATTAGTATGTAACAAAGATAATAACTAATATAAATAATCTAAGCACAAGGAACGCAACTTAAATATTTATCATTTACCACCTTGAAATGTGCATTTACTGATGTGTTTATTTTTACCAGATCCGTGTGATGATCTTGGTGGAATGGATGTGGCTAGAAAGGTTAGATACCTCACAATTTCCCATTAAATAAGTGGTGTTCTGTTTGTTGCTTTTTTTTTTCATCTCCTATGTGAACTGGTATGTATTGCATGAACTGTTGCTGTGTTGAGTTTATTTGTGTCCTAATAAGATTTGATGTGGAAAATCTTATGAACATAACCATTATCACGAAATGCTCCTCCTGTTCCAGTAGGCCATGTTATCCACTTGTTCATATTCGAGTTTAATACCTTCACAGCTTCAATTTCCATATAGCCATCTGCATATGGTTAAATCACAATATAAAAACTTACTTTTTTGTGAAAGCGATAGCTGAGGTTTGGTTCAAATGTTTCAGATTATCTTTGTTATGTTTGCATGCAGGCGTTGATCCTGGCTAGGCTTCTGGGGCAACAAATCAGCATGGACTATATCAATGTATGCCTATCTATGCTACTTCTCAAGATTTATGGCTTCGACTTTGATAGCATTGTTTTTTTTTACAAACATGGTGCTTTTTAAACACTGGGTGATATTTTATCTGTTACTGATTATAGCTGAAACTTATATGGGTGTGACTGTTACTTTGGCTATTCATGTTAACAGTAATCAAGTAGGTCTGGGAAAAGTTACTTCCTGTTACTTGTGGATAGTCTGCCTCCTATTCATTTGAATGGTTACATGGAGCCATCTTAGATATAATTGTCTGAATTTGTTACACCAATCTTATGCAGATATTCTAGTCTGAAAGAGTATACTAAACAGCTTCCAGACTTGTAAAGTTGTTTATATAGCTGATTGATGGCGCCGTTTGTTTCTTGTGCAGTTTTATATGGCCTGAGAGCTTTTTTTCTCTGGATTCTGTGTGATATGATAGCTATTAATTTGAATGTCTTCAACACTATCATTTGTTACTATATGTTCCTTTCTTTTAGACAAAATTGCATCATGAATATAATGTCCTACAGTTAAGTGAATCCCTGAGATTGTAATCAATCAGGCACTCTGTTTTTGGCAATTTCTAAGTGAGCCAATTTTTGTGTTTCTCTTGACTCTCAGGTTGAGAGTTTATATCCTAGCGAATTAGGACCTGATGCAGTATCCACAGAGGACTTCCTTGAAAGTGGTTTAGTACAACTTGACAGGAGCGTGGAAGAAAGAGTGAAAGCAGCATCTTCAAGGGGAAATGTTCTTCGCTATGTCTGCGAGATTGGAAGCACAGGGTATGCATCCAGCGTAGTGTGATAGTACTGTGCAATATCCAGTGGCACCATAAATCAGGGTCCTATTTTTTTTTCCTGAATCTACAACATTGTTTCTTGTTGTCATTAATTGTTCCAAAATCTTGTTGCGTACCACTTGTTTACTTATTTGGATCTTCTTCCAATGTTGTTTCTCCCTGGCTAGTTTTCAATCTTTATGTGGCCTATTACTTTGCAGGTGCCAGGTAGGCCTTAAAGAGCTCCCAAAAGATTCAGCGCTCGGTAGATTGAGGGGAAGTGACAATGTGGTATGCTATCATACTTTCTCCTACTTGCTCTATTTTTTGTTTTACCATCTGTCACCGCTGTCTGTTCCAAAGCGTCAATATCCCAGCTACCATTTGGTTGTCCCTGGTTTGAGATTTTTCACAAATGTGTTTTGTTCGGTGATCAGGTGGAGATATACAGCCGATGCTACGAGAGCTCCCCTCTGGTGATCCAAGGGGCGGGGGCTGGCAAGGACACCACAGCTGCAGGCGTTCTTGCTGATATAATCGACCTCCAAGACCTGTTCAGGAAGACGGCATGATTAGTGTCCACCCCCATCTTGTTAGTACCAGAGCGTTTGATAGCTGTACGTAATAGCATCCTTGAGTGGTGGTGTCCTCTGTGGGATGAGAGGGTTGGTCGAGGAGTTGAGGTCGTATGGACACTTTTGTTCATTCAGCTGCTGTATACCGTTGCTAGCAAATTGGCAAACTGGGACATGCGATGCCGAGTTTTTCCCAACGACGACAACAACATAGCGTTTCAGTCCCAACAATATAGCGTTTCAGTCCCAAGTTGATCCCAAGTTAGGGTAGATTAGAGTTGAAATATAACAAGAGCTATAAATTAGAGTTCGGGCACATGAGTAGTTGTTTTTCAAGCACTCCTATCTACAGCTAAATTTTTAGGTATATTCTATTCTTTTAAATCTGCTTTTATTGTCTCTTTTCATGTTAATTTTGGTCTTTCTCTGCCTCTCTCACGTTTTAGGGTTCCACTACGCACCGGTGCCTTCGGGGGTCTTCATTGGATATGTCCAAATCATCTCAGCCGATGTTGGATGAGCTTTTCGTCAATTGGTGTTACCCCTAACTTATCACATATATCCTCATTCCGAACTCGATCCCTTCTCGTATGATCACAAATCCAACGCAACATATGCATTTCCGCAACACTTATCTGCTGGACATGTCATCTTTTGTAGGCCAACATTTTGCATCATACAACATTGCAGATCTAATTGCCGTCCTATGAAACTTGCCTTTTAGCTTCAATGGTACCCTCTTGTCGTATAAAATTCCTGATGCTTGGCGCCACTTCATCCATCCCGTTTTGATTCTATGACTAAAATCCTCATTAATATCCCCATCTCGCTGTAGCATTGATCCCAAATATCGAAATGTATCCTTCCTGAGTACTAGTTGGCTTTCCAAACTGACATCTTCCTTCTCATGTGTCTAAAACCTTTTGACTCTATAGTCTCCCGCCACAACTCCAGTTTCCTATTTACTCCTGCTTGACTTTCATCAACTAGCACTACATCATTCGCGAAGAGCATACACCAAGGGATATCCCTTTGAATGTTCTTGGTTACCTCATCCATCACCAAGGCAAATATACATCAAGGGATATCCCCTTGAATATCCCTTGTTACCTTATCCATCACTAAGGTAAATAGATAGGGACTCAAAGCAAACCTTGATGCAGTCCTATTCTAATTGGAAAGTTATCTATGTTCCATCACTTATTCGGACTCTAGTTACAACATTGTTGTACATATCCTTAATAAGTCCAACGTACTTTGTTTGGACTTTATATTTGTCCAAAGCCCACCATGTAATATTCCTTGGTATTTGTCATACGCCTTCTCCAAGTCAACGACCATGTGTAGGTTCTTCATCTTCTCCCGCTCCATAACTTGTCTGTTGACCTTCCAAGCATGAAACCAAATTGGTTCATAGAGACCCATGTTATCCTTTTCAGACGATGCTCGATAACTCTCTCCTATAGCTTTATAGTATGGCTCATCAACTTAATTCCTCGGTAATTAGCCCTTATTCTTGTATATTGGTACCAATATACTTCTCCTCCACTCTTCTGGCATCTTGTTCAACTGAAAAATATGGTTGAACAACTTGGTTAGCCATACTATGGCTATATCCCCGAAGCATCTTCACACTTTAATTGGGATACCATTCGGGCCCATCACCTTACCACTTTTCATCCTTTTCAATGCCTCTCTGACCTCAGATTCTTGGATCTTCCGCACAAAGTGTCTGTTGGTGCCATCAAAAGAGTTATCCAACTGCAAGGTTGTGTTCTCGTTCTCACCATTGAACAATTTGTCAAAATACTCTTGCCATCTATGTTTGATCTCATCCTCCTCTACCAAGATGTTCTTCATTTCATCCTTAATGCACTTAACTTGGTTGAAGTTCCTCGTCTTTCTCTCACGAACCTTAGCCATCTTATAGATGTTCTTCTTTCCTTCCTTCGTACCTAATCGTTGGTAAAGATCCTCATACGTTCTACCTTTTGCCACACTTACAACTCGCTTTGTGATCTTCTTTGCCTCCTTGTACTTCTCTATGTTCTCCACACTTCTGTCATAGAACAAGCGCCTATAGCATTCTTTCTTCTCCTTAATAGTCCTTTGGACTTCCTCATTCCACCACCAAGTATCTTTATCTACACCTCTACCCCCTTGTCACTCCAAACATTTCCAAGGCCACCTTCCGAATGCAGTTTGCCATCCTCTCCCACATGTTTGCGCCCTCTCCTTCCTTCCAAGGGCCCTCTTTGATTACTCTTTCCTCGAAGACATCTGACGTCTCCTCTTTCAGTTTTCACGACTTTATTCTTACAATCTTGGCTTGTTTATTCCTGCGTGCGCGCATCTAAAAACGAAAGTCCGCCACCACAAGCTTATGTTGAGAAACAACGTATTCCCTTGGTATCACCTTGCAATCCAAGCATGCTCGTTTATCCTCTCTTCTCGTGAGGATAAAGTCAATCTGGCTATAGTGTTGGCCATTACTAAAAGTTACTAAATGGGACCGTCTCTTCCTAAAGAAAGTGTTCGCTATCATCAAGTCAAAAGCTACTGCAAAGTCCGAGACTTCCTCTCCTTCCTGATTCCTACTACCATACCCAAAACCTCCATGAACCGCCTTGAAGCCTGCACTTGCTGTACCTACATACCCATTAAGATCTCCTCCTATGAAAAGCTTCTCGCTAGAAGATACAGTTTCTAACCAAGCTATCTAAATCTTCCTAGAAAAGTCTCTTAACACTCTCATCGTGGCCTACTTGGGGGCATACACACTAATTACGTTTGGGACCATATCACCAACGACAAGGCTAACTAGGATAATCCTATTCCCTTGCCTTCTCACGTCCACCACTCCATCCTTGAGGCTCTTGTCAATCAAAACTCGCACTCCCTTTCTATTTACAACTGTCCATGTTTACCAAAGCTTGAAACCGGTATTGTCCACCTCCTTCACCTTTTGGCCCTTCCATTTAGTCTCTTGAACGCATAAGATATTTAAATGCCTCCTAGTCGCTACGTCAACTAACTTTCTTAACTTATCTTGAACGAATAAGATATTTACACGCCTTCTAGTCGCTACGTCAACTAACTCTCTTCACTTACCTATAAGAGACCCTACATTCCAACTAACTACACGAATCCTAGTTGGTTCGACTAGCTTCCTTGCCCTTCGCACCTGTCGAGAGAGATGTGAAGATCCTTGCTCATTTTTCACTATGCCCGAGTGTCGATGTAGCGCGCCACTAAGGAAATAACGACCCAATCCTTGCTCACTTGACACCATGCCCAGATCGCGACTTGGTGCGTCATCAAGGGGGAGACGACCCGGCCCTTGCCCATTTAACATCATACCCGGGTTCCAATATGGCACGTTGCTAAGAGGGTTACGCGCTCTTGGGTTTCATCTCCATTAGAATGGCTAGGTTTAACATTGACTCGTCAAGCCTATCACAATCCTTCTCCCCTACTAGAGCTTGAGACTTGCTATGTTGAGACAACATAGGCGGAATTGATGCCGAGTTTTTCCGAGAAACAAATATTTATTTGACTGAAACAAGATCCCGTTCTGTAGAAGCAACCAGACATGGTGGTGCTGGTGATACCTGAAACCTGATGGACATTGTTTTTTTTTTCATAATCGAATTCTTGATTTCGTATTGGAAACGCTGGTAGTCAAAACCTCTGCAATATAGTGTTGATTTCAGATAGTAATAGATCGCAATGAAGCGTTGATTTCAGCTAGCGGTTCTGCAGTGGCAAACTCAACAATTTAATCCAACAGGCAACAGCTGCAGAATACCGAGATTGTGCAAGCAAAATCGAATGAGACATCGGAGCGCTACAGATATCCGCTCACATCCGCCGTTCCATTCCATCCCAAATTCCCAATCCAAATCCCAAATGCTGCGGCGCAACCCCACCCGCATCGAGCTCCGGTCCGTCGACCGCGACGAGCTGGAAGACCATCTCCGCGCCGCCGCCGGCAGCACCCCAACACCCACCACCCTCCCCGGCTACACCACGCCGCCCCCAGCCCCGGCCCCGCACACCTCCTCCTCCAACCCCCTCCTCCACCTCCTCCACCCGCCGCCCGGCGCCGCGCCTTCCAAGGCCCACCGCATCGGCCTCACCACCCCGACCCCACCCAACCCCCACAGACCGTCCTAGCTAGGCAGGAGGTCGAGATCAAGCTCCGCCTCCCCAACGCCGCCGCCCATCGCCGCCTGTCCTCCTTCCTCGCGCCCCGCCTCCGCCGCACCCACGCCCAGCGGAACCTCTTCTTCGACGCCGCCGCGCGGACCCTCGCCGCCGCCAGCGCCGCGCTCCGCGTCCGCCTCTACGGCCCCGACGACCACGCCCCCTCCCGCGCGGTGCTGGATCGACGCCGGCGTCAGCCGCGTCGAGGAGGTCGAGGAGCCGCTCGACCCCGCCATCGCCCTCGCCTGCGCCGCCGACCCCGCGCGCCTCGGCGGGGTCAACTCACCGATCGTCCGCCTCGTCGCCGCCGACTACGGCGTCGGAGGGGACGCCGCGCCATTCGTCTGCCTCGGCGGCTTCCGGAACACCCGCGCCGTCTACGAGCTCGAGGACGAAGGGCTCGTGCTGGAGCTTGATGAGACCAGCTACGAGCTCGAGTGCGAGACGGCGGAGCCTGACCAGGTCAAGGAGGTGCTGGAGCGCCTGCTCACGGTCTCCGGCGTGCCGTACGAGTACTTACGCAGCAATAAGTTCGCCTGCTTCATGGCAGGGAAGCTGCTTCCTTGACTAGGCAGCCAAGTGTTCTTGGTATCTCCGAGCGTGGCGTCTTCTATGTAATTCGATTTCACACAAGTCCTCGGTGGCATCTCATCTAGCATACCATACTTGGCATTTCAGAAGAAGATATATCCCTGGTTAACTCATCTCTGTGTTCTACTATCTATTATTCATGTGATGAAACGCTCTGCGTTCTTGCACTTCACGTTGCCTCAAAATCCATGCCTTCCCCACTTTGATTTGTGGTAGTAATTTACTTGGACATGCTTAACCAATTATGCTAATCGAAATACCCAAATTCAAGCTTCCATTTCTGCTCTGACTTTCATTCTGTTTAGGAACTCTACCTGATTGTGCATCATAGATGCCTGACTGCCTGCTATGTTCAACTTGAGGAAAATAACTTCATCAATTGCCGCTGCCTTGATTTGATGGTCATTTGTGTGTTTCCTGCCTAGATTCGCTTGGAGTGTTGTGTGTTATTTGCATTTGATGCTGGGGACAGACCTGCTAAATTACACAGGAACATTGTTCAACATCCATCACATGCCCGCAGACTTGGATCCTCTGCAGTTGCTCTTGCTACTGCTGAGAAGCACCTTTTGGCATTAGCTCAAATCTGGACTGTTCATCTTTAGGGCGGCGATGACCGTATTTCTTTCTTCCCATTGCCTTCTCTTCCTCCCCGAAGAAAGGGCTTCAATGACAATGCCTCTGGACAATCTCACTCTGAAAAATACTTTTTTTCTTTCCAAAGATCAATAATGTTCCAGGCTTCCAGCTATCATTTGGTTACCCTAGTTTGAGAATTCACAAGAACATTTTGTGTGGTGATCAGGTGGAGATATATAGCCGATGCTACGAGAGCTCCCCTCTGGTGCAGGAGCTGGCAACGACGAAACCACAGCTGCAGACCAGAGCGTTTGATGGTGCTGTAGATCCCATGAAATTTTTGTTCATTCAGCTGCTGACGATGCGAGCAAATTGGCAAACTGAGACACGCCACACTGGGGACACTGGTGTCCGCCGTCATCGGCACCAGTGCTCGCCGTCGTCTTCGCGGTCGCCGGCGGCCGGTATACGAGGATCAACGTTTCCCTTGCAGTGGTCTCGTGGGAACAGAGCCCATGAGCGTCTGGTAGGTGGGCCGTTCTGTAGGGATGACAGGTGGGCCCTACCCCTCCCATGGCCGTTGCCGTTCGGAGCGAGATAAAATTCGAAATAGGAATCGCCTCGTCTCCTCCTTGCACGTACTGTCGGCAGGCCGCCGCCAGCAGAATCCAATCGGAGCCATGGCCGCCGCAGACGCGGAGCAGGAGAAGGAGCTCCTCTCGTCGGTGGTGGGCGACATCCGAAGCTACTCCGGATCCGACCCCCTCCGCCCATGGCTCCGGTACGGCACCACCATCACCCACCGCTCCCTTTCTTCCTTTCCTGTTCTCCTCTCCCCGCATCGCTCCCTTTGTCGACCGATCGATTGATCCGCCGCCCGTTTCCCGTTGTTCGCTAGGGGGATGCGGAAGATGGAGCGGGCGCTGCCGCCGGCGACGCTACGGGAGAAGCTGCCCAGGTTCCTCCAGAAGTGCGCCCAGGAGTTCCAGGACGACCTGCGCTACCGCGACGACCCCCGCTACCTCCGCGTCTGGATCCAGCTGGTACTAACCCTTCGATTGCTGCAACCAGCCGTCTCGGTCCTCTTCCGCCTCTTGCCCTGTTTCGGCTGACCCTAATGCGCTATGTAACTCTATTGGGGACTATTCAGAGAGGACGGCAGTTGATTGCAGTTCCACTCTGACCTTGTTCGATTTGGGGCTTTGTGGATTTTGGAGTGGACTCCAGAATCCGCACCAGCTCGATTGAAATTTCTATCTGATGCGTTGATATCATATCAGTACTTTTTGTTTGTTCATATTGTAAATTTCACCATATCTTGGCGTGAATGTTTTCCTGAAAAATCTCGACTAAAACAATAGGCTCACTGGAAACTTGTAGTGTCAATTGCGTCGTAGTGGCTCTTGAGCTCAGTAGCTCCATTTCTTAGCAGCCATGTTCCCGTTCCTGGAACGTGGAGCGACACTTATGAAAGGTTTTTACACTAAATTGTTTCCGTTCCCGGAATGTTCCCATCCCGGAACGAGGAACGTGGTTACGTTCCATGTTCCTGGCTGCTAAGCTCCATTTACCTTTGGAGCCCTTGTTGTAAGAGATTATCTTACTGGGTTTCTTAATTGTGTAGATGGACTATGTGGCGGATGCGAAGCCATTGCTCAAGAAGATGGAGAGGAATGGAATAGGCCTTAAGAGAGCTTCATTCTATATGGCTTATGCACTATATTATGAGAAGCATAAGAGGTTCAATGATGCGGAGAAGATGTACCGTCTGGGAATCCAGAAGTAAGCTCTTACCTCATAGGCTCACGATGCAATCTTCTGCTAATATAATCGTTATTATTGTGTGAGCTCAACTTCCATTAGCTACACCTGATACATTATGAGCTACAGAAATATTATATCTTGCCTGTACTTTCATCATCTGGAACTAGGCATATCTCAGGTTCACCTGCTGCAAATTAGTAGTAGTAGTAGCTTAAAAAATAATGTCTTTCTCATTCTTGGTTCCTGAGGATATTTGATTTAATTTAATTAGAGATCTTTGGATCTTATCTTTTTCCTAGATGCGCATGATAGGCTCATGACCGACCTGAGCAGCTCCACTAAAACAATATGCATGGTTATGCAACACATAACCATTGAGACAATTAGTAGGGAAGAAGGATTGCGAGTAACACTTCATGTTGAAATAGATCTCAGTGCATAGTTCCTTTCAGAATAAAGCTAGTTACTTACTGAATTGTTTAATAGCCTGGCAGAGCCTATCGGTGAGTTGCACAAAGCACATGAACAGTTTATTCTTCGGATGGAATCATACAAGAGGAGGAAAGATAAAGTATGACTCTCATTTCATGTACCAATTCAGTTTAGACCATGGCCAATGTTCGATTTGTTCACCTCTTTTTTATTTATGTGCTTTAGCTGCAGGAAAGAATGGCTAGGAAAGCTGGTCCAAGTGCTACAATGCCTACGAAAGCTGAGTCTAGTGCTACATCTATGAACCAAGTTGAAGGTAGGCCTGTGAAAAAAGGGTACACAAATCAGTTCATGGTGTAACTAATGTTGCATTTGCCACTTTTTCTTTCTATTAAAAGCTTATTGGTTAGTTCTTCCCAAAATAAAAGAAGCATACTTCTTCCTGATCCTTACCTCAAACTTTCCTTGTCATAACACATTTTCTGATTTAATTGATATGCAAATATAATGGACGATTTGTTCCAGTGTTACCTTACTTATTTCTGGAATATGTTGCAGGGGAAAGCAGAAACAGTAAAGAACTGAAATCCAATACAATTCAGAAGTCAGGAAGCAGTTCTAATACTTCATTAGGTCGTCATCCTCCATTAGGACCTGCTAAAGTTGGTATGCTATCCAGAGGCAACTCAGGAGCAAACAAGAATTTGTCCCGTTGTAATAGCGATGATACTGTAGTTGTACGGTTTGTAGGCTCTGCACTGGTTGGGAAGTCAGAAACTGAAGATGCCTGCCATCATGGCCTAGTTGAACCAACTATAAACACTAAGGAGGCTATGGATGCCATCAATAGCATGTTTTTGGAACCAGTGGAACCTGAGACAATGCTCAAGAGACAATCAAAGCGTGAAAAGTCAAATTTTAATCAGCAACCAAGTGCATTTGATATCTTTGTTGATGAAGATGAACCTAACTGTAATGGTTCAAAGATGCTCCACAGGAATAGCATGAAGCAAGAGCATCCAAAGTTCAGTCAGCAAACAAGAGGGTTTGAGATTTTTGTTGACGAGGATGGTCCTAATGGCAATGACCAAAATGCAGAGCAAAACAGGAACTCTAGGAAGGCAAACATGAAGTTAAATCAGGAAACAAGTGGGTTTGAAATCTTTGTTGATGAGGATGGTCCTAATGGCAGCGACCAAAATGCGGGACAAAATAGGAACACTAGGAAAGAAAACATGAAGTTAGATCAGGAAACATGTGGGTTTCAAATCTTTGAGGATGAAAATGAGGCTAATGGCAGCGTCCAGAATGCCATGTACCACAAGAATAACGGGCTTCCTCCAAGACCATTGTGTGATTCGTCAAGGCATCAAGGCGAAAGTGACTTCCAGAAGCCATTTGTTGGAGGATTTGCAATATTGCCAGATGATGAAGAAGAACAATGTGAGAAAACTGCTGGTGTAACTATAAATTCCAGAAGTGTGCAGCCTACTCGTGACAATAATACTTTGCTCTGCCTGGTTCAAGCTGATTCAGGAACACGATATCATGAAGGTCCTCGTCCTGCGAGTTCTGGGCTTAAAGAAGACACAGTCATTCATAGGTTTGTTGGATCCACTATTGATGATGAGTCTAAGGTAGAAAATGCATGCCATCATGGATTAGTCGATCCAACTGTCAATCTAAAGGAGGCTATGGATGATATAAACAACATGTTTGGGAGACCACTAAACTTCAAGGGTGAGAGGACAAAGAGAAAAACCAATGCAGTTTCAGACAGAAAAGCAGCTCCAGTTTCCGGTTTCTCCATATTAGCTGATGATGACCTAAAAGAGAACACTCACAAAGCCAGTCAGAGCAATTCCTGCAAATTTGGGGATGAGAATGGTCTATTTGAGCCCACAATCACCACTCGTGATGTCATGGTGGAGATCAACAATATGTTTGGAATGCCACTAGACTTCTAAGATACTTGTTCAGAGTGAACTGAATAACTCAACTGACAGTCAGACAATTGCCTTTGCCTTTTTGCTCTTCCCTTGAGAAATTGGTGTATTGCTGATATGAAGAGAGCTTGGAATGAATCGCCTTATTTGGTGCACATGTGGTGAGCATTTTCTTAAAACTATTTGTCAAATGTTCATAGCTCACACTGATCACTCTTGAGTATGTACCAATGTGTCTAATTTTGCCAGTAATTTTGTTGTCTTAAATATAACCAGAGAGTTGCTACTTTGCTTTCTCTAGTTACATTTTTCTGGCGAATCATTACTCAGAAAATTTTACTAGAGACTGCTCTTTTCTTCTTCTTCGTAATTTATTTGTCTTCTAACGTGCTTTGAAGTTCTACATAGATAGACGAAAACTAAGGTCCCTTGTTTGAGGGGTGTGCAGTGGAGCTTATAAGTTATCACCGCAGCATAATCATCAAGTCAAATGGAAAACTAATCATTGTATATGCTAACTAAGGTTGAATACCTCTTCAATTTTTTTTCGTTAGGGAAAAATCCGAACATAAATATAAGTTCTGCATGTCTGTGCTGTCAATGAGCATGAAGAATGGGCATTTACTTTACTGAACTTCTCATGAACCTACTTGATGCCCTGAGTTTTGCTCTATTACTATCTCACTTTATCTCAAAGATCAATGTCAACTTGATTTTGGTTATTGTTGGTGTGTAAGCTTACACATGCATTGCATCTCCTGGGGCAGGTGGAGATTACAGCAGATGTTAGGACTCTCAAGCGATTCAGGGTGCGGAGAACTGGCAAAGATTCACTTCTGCTGGAAGTTGTCGCTGATATAATTTATCTTCTCAAGAGAAGGGCGTAGTTAGCATCCAGATCTGGTTTGCAGGAACCAGGTGATTGCTGTTGTGCTGTCGTATAATGCTGGTAAGTGACATTGCCACATTGGCTTAAATGTCGGTTCAGGGCTCAATTTTTTCATGCTGAAAAAGCTGAGACTTGTTTAGTTTACGGAAATTGATCATCTGATATCCAGAGTTGTGCTTATCGAAAAGCCATTGTCTGATATCCATGCCCTGTGGTTGTGCGTGTACCTGCAAAGACCTAGTCATAATAGTTACAGACAGGTATTTGAGAAATTTGGTGGTATTTTGATTGTTTCAACCATTCTTTGCATCTCATCATGATGAAGCTGCAGCTGCAGTTCAGACACCAAAGAAAATCTTGCAAACGTATAGGTAGCAAGAAAGACGAGAGAAGAACTGCGGCGTCATTACTCGATGATTCCCATAGATTATGTATAGCTTATACAGGCGGCTGAAAACCAGCCGCTGGTTGGCTTTTTCCACCACGATGTCCGATTGTCAGTTCACGGGAGGCCGATGCTGACCCGCGCGGCGATGTCCCCTCCGCCGGGCGCCGGCGCGCCCTCCTCCATCGCCATGCGGAGCCCCGCCAGCGTGTCCGCGATGCCGTCGACCGCCGGGGTCCTCACCACCGGGGCGATGGCGCTGCAGACGGCCCCGCACGCGGCGTCGTCGAGGAAGCAGAGCGCGAACTCGTCCCCGGACTCGGGCTCCGCCCAGGACAGCGTCGCGCCGTCCAGCCGCTCGAAGGCGTCGCCGGGGAGGATCGGGTACACGAACACGATGCGCTGCGGCTGGCCGTCGGGGCCCGCGGCGTACAGGACCAGGGACTGCCCCTGCGGGCGGAGGAATGTGACGGCGGCGTACGCGGCGCCGAGGTTGCGCCATTGGCCGGCGCCTCCGCCTCCGCCAGGGAGGTGGAGAGCGCACGGGGTAAGCGCCGCTCGCCATCGGAGGATCGGCTCGATCTGTCGTGGGACGGTGGCTCACTCGATGGAAGGAGATCACAGGAGCTGGGGAAAGGGTCACCTGTGAGTCTGATCTCAACCGCTCGTTTTCAATCCGCAAATTGTTTAAGGTTTGAGCCTTCTGTGACTGTGATAATAGCAACAAACTACCTAATTTGAGTTTGAATTTGGAATAAATAATCAAATACTGCAACCAGCAAACTCTAGAAATTCAAATCTTTATTAACGCTACTTGTTTGCAATTCCTGCCTATGGCCAATACTGAATAGGAGGACATGGACAATCAAAATGTACAAACAAAAAAAAAAGGGGGGGGGGATGACATCTGAAAAGAACTATACTATTAATGCTGATGTTATGAGTTGATAGTGAGATTCTATCCTTCTCTTTTGAAAAGAACCTGCCATTTTCTCAATTATTAGAGTGATAACAATTACGAACCAGCAAAAGTTGGAATGAATAGTCGCTTCTATCAAATGATACAATAAAAAAAGGTTTAAGGAACACAGTATCAGCTACAGCTTGTTGGCTCAGGCATAGTAATGTTTATGTAGACAATTCTATCATCCTATCCCCATGAAAATTGATCTAGAAAGTAAGGCACTTCAGCTATACAGCCTTCAGATGCCTGCGCCAAATCGGACTTTTAGCAGCAAGAAGCCTCATTCTGCATTCCAGTGATAAGTATGAACGTATGATATTGCATTGTCCACATATGCTTCAGTTAATCTGCAAACGTTTCAAGCTATAGAACACCAAGTACATGAGCGGTGCAAAATTAAGCAATCTACTCTACGAACTGTTAACATGCTGTACATTACTGCATTAATAATATGACCATGCTTTCCACGATGACTAACGTTGCATCGGGTCAGTATCACCAATCAACCTGTAGAAATGGTTGCCCACCTACCATGTCCTCTTTCCCTTAAAAAGGAAAAAAAAAAAGGTGCCTGCCGACTCTTAAGGATCACTAGTTCTCTATGCACGGACATCTCTCTCTCCCATGTACTGAAACCAATAACACAGGTAACCTGACATAGCGGATATATATAGCGAGAGAAGCACACAAACTAACAAATTGCCCGCAAAGTATTACTGCGTCATCCCATTAGAAAAACTTAAAGCGCTCCCTCACAATGGCCATTCGTGCATAGGTGATTATCTTTCATGCTTTTACATAGCAAGTTGTTAGTTATCTGCTGGAGTGAACTCGACAAGTTTGTACTCCATGATGATGGCAGTTTCTTTGGACGAACTTGTGTTGGCAATATTCGTAGTCTTTTACAAATGGTTGATTCCTTGTACCATTCTTCGAAAGATATAGCTATAAGTCTATTTATTATTGCCTAACAAATCTCTCTCCCTTGCTTCTGTCTAATTCCTTGATGGCTTTATGCTTCACGGGGGAGAGTGATTTCTGTAGTACCAAATGCCGAGAAAAAGGAATGAGGATTGAATTTTTGTTCAGAGGAAGATTTCTCGTACTCTGAAATATAGTTGTTTAATCAACTATTTCTGGACAATGTCGATCTTCTGAAATGAAACTGGCACTTTTGTGTTTGATTTGATGTTTTTCTTTAGTCAACACCAACTGAAACATTGAATACTACTTCAGTTATCTGATACCAAATGTGAGCCTTTCATGCTTACATCTTGTTCTTGATTGACATGTATGGAACAGAGTACACAGATGCGTATGACTGCAGTATGCTAGTAGCCTCCTAAATTTTCCCGCAAACTAAATCAAATTAATTATTATCCGTATCAGTTCTGTTGTCATGGTCTTGGGAACCCTTGGATTTCCAACCCAAAGCCCAATGGGACAATCTTGATTCTACTATGAATCATATTCATAACTTCATCAGTACTAGTAGTCAACAACGCCTAGTAAGATAACAAGCACTTCAGGGGGAAATTCTACTATGATCTTGAGCAAAATTCTGCATTCCATGTAGTGCTATCTGCTAGGGGGCAAATAGGAGTTCTTCCACGCCAACTTTCATGTTGGGACCTGATGCAAACTTGATGAGTTTGTTGTTGGGAACCGCAACCTCGACAATGAACACACTGCAGACGGGACGATGGTCTGAAAATTTCGACTCCCCACGGATGTAGGACAGTTGCACTATCCCTTCACCATACCAGAGAATCCGGTCACACCTACAAAATGTTTTTGTTTGATCCAGCACTGAACATTTTAGTAACCTCACAATGCTGAAACTGAAACAACTGCAGGCGTGTTCTGAAGTCACAAGATCATTGCATTTGTCATGCAGGATGTGTGTGGTGAGAGGCCTTACCATGCTGGAGTTCTTCGCTTCTTCTTCGACGTGACGTCTTCACCAGCATAGTTGTCGGAATTCCATGAGTACTTGTATGTGGGAGCAAAGAAAATCTTGCCCTCGTTCCACCCTCTGAAAACTCCACCCTCCCTTTCAGTCTTGAGCTGTTCAGTTCAGAATGCCCAATGAACACTTGCAGAACTCTGACAGAGTATGTGCCCTACACTGTCATGAATTTGGTCAGTCACCTGATCCTTCTCGAAGAGAGCACCCCAGTCGTTTGCCTCGACGAGCTTCTTGGCCTCCGAGTAGCTCAGGCCGATTCGATAGTTCAGATCACCGAGCCAGATCACACGACTGAAACCATTGACACTTGTCAGTTCGCATTTCAGAATTTTTAAATGAAGTGAATGCACATTGGGTAGTGTATGAGAAATTACTCATGGTCAAGGATTCTCTCCGGAATCCTGCGGCCTGATCTCTTACAGAGCCGTCGGAACTGCGTGTTCTTGAGGATCTCGACGACATCTGAGTTCCTCCTGAGCTCGTCCCCTTCCTTCTCCCCCGAGGCCAGGTGGCTGCACACGAAGCACAGGCTCGTCTGGTGCAGCGACATGCTCACAGAGATGCAACCCTGAAACCAAAGACATGATGGCATTTGAATGTTTGATCTTGACGAAGATGGACATGACAATGGAAAGCCATTTCAGACAGTTGAGCTGCAATGGACTGGATGAGCCTGCTGAGTGCTGAGTGCTGACCTTGTTGCCGAGGTAGCCCATGATGCCGCGGCCGACGCAGGAGAACCGGACATGACCGACGTGCCGCACCAGCTCTCGCCTCACCCATACCGTGGCGAACAGACCCACCATCTGCTTGCAGGCAACCAGGCAGTACCTCTCCCGCCGGCTCGCTGCCACCGCCGCCGGTGCCGGGCTCTTCACGTCGGCCACCGCAAAGCTGCTGGTTGTGACCTCGTCGTCCTCGTCCGACGTCGTCGTGTCGCTCTCGACGGCGTTGGCGTTCTTGCCGCAACCCATCAGGCACGGCGCCCTGTAGGACCTCCGACTCCGAGGCCGCTCCGCCGGGCACGTGCACGTCTTGAGCCGGCGGCCGCGGGTGATGGCGGCGCGGCGGATCTCTCTGTTGGAGGACTTGTGGAACCGCGACGGGTCGAGCGGGCTGGAGCTGGGCGTTTGGAGAGCGGAGACGGGGGAGGCGGAGGCCGTCGTGTCAACGGATCGGCTGAACGAGAGGCTTGCTGCAGCAGCTTCGGAAATGGCGGAGGCGTAGGCGTCGGAGGTTGGTGAGGGCCGGTTCAGCGCCTGGTTGATGAGGGCGAGCCATCTCGACGCCGGCTCGTTGTCCTCGATCACAAGGACGTTGCCGGCGTTGAGGGGGACGACTTCTTGGAACCTGCATTGCAATTGTGGGAAAAAAAAATTCCTATCGTGTTACTATTTCAACTTCAAAGTAACTTAGGTAAATGATATTTAGTCCGTGGATTACAATTTCAGTTTTGCTTGCTGCATTAGGATGTTGATCAAGTTACTACGGTAACTGATTTTCCACGATGTAATTAGTTTAATTTAATGAGTAGATAGCTGACAATGTCAGTTGCTAGCTAACTGTTGGATAAGATCTTGTTCAGGACAACCACAAGAAAAGAAAATTGTGACTGGTTTGCATGATACGAAGCTCAAAGAGCGAAACATTAAATGTGCTCAAATCTCTCGTGGTGCAGGAGATATGAAAATGACAACGATATAAGCTCAAAAGGAAACGTGCCAGAGGGTGTTATGTTTGAAGATATGCATTGTGTAGAAGACATGTAAATCTCTATCTGATATGACAATAGCAATAATGCAAATTTGTGATGTTTAGATTTGTGCATACCCTAACACATAAATGTCTGAGTAGTCATCAGAAGGCAGGAAATCATTCAGATTGAGACCCCTGTCCGGAGTCTTTCCTGCTACGTTCCATGTGGCTGCAAATACCCTATGAAAATCAGAGCAAGAACAGAGTAAATATCTAAACTTGAGCTAATGAAAATATGCTATTTGTGACATGTAATGCAATAAACATTTGAATCGCATAAAATAGTGAGTAGAGCTTTAAAGAATTAGGGACTTTACTGACAACTACGCTCACCTGAAAGCTTCTATATGGGTACTAGTAGTTGTTGGAGGAGAACTGAAGCCGCTGAATTTTAGACTTCTACTTTCTATTTTAGAAAGATGAAGTTAGAAAAGGGGAAGGAAAACCAGGCTTAGAATTCAAGGTCAAAAGAACTATGGTAATACATAGAAGAAAATAAAACTAACTAATGACCAAGTGCAAAACACTAGTGGAGTAAGATGTCATAGTAGATACCGGAAAGACTTTTGAAGAAGGATGAGGATGATGCTGACGGGGAAGCCACTGATGACCTCTCTGGGGACTCTTTCAAATCAACTGAAAAAAACGTAAATGGCGTTTTACTTTGATTAGGTTAAATAATTTTTATAACAGGAGAAATCTAGTATGCTTCCTCTTGCCAACTTGAAGTTAGCAATCAAGGCCATGAGAAAAGCTAGTATGCATCAAGCTTCAATTTTCAAAGACCCACAAGGAAATGTATTCTCCTATCATCATGTAGAGAAAAAGTGGTTTGCTTTGCCGTTAAAAAGGATGCTATGAACTCGAGAACCAACCTGTGGAGTTGATGGAGGACTCGGCACTATGCCTTGACAAGGCATTCCCATCCTTTGCTCTTATAATTTTTGGAAAGAGAAACTGAAAAGGAGAGGGTATATAAACTGACTTGTACTTTTTCTCACAGATTATGAAACTTGAATGAATGAAGAGAGAACATGATACCTTCTTTCTGTTGGGTTTCTGCTCCATTTCTGCACAGAGTTTCTACCTCCAGCATCAAATGAACAGCTAATGAAACAGATCAACCATTAAGCAATGAACAGAGGTAATAGAACGCCTGCAGAAGGATTTTTTTAGAGAGAGTTAGGTTGGTAGAACCGTAGAAGTTTTCATGTTGCACGAAACTATGTAGAAAAGTCTCGTGATCAAAAAAGGAAATCAAAGGTAGCCACAGGGTTTCAAGACTTGTTCTTTTGGACAAAGACTGATGCCAAAAGAATTTCAAAGCCAAAACATGAAAGTGAAAAGGCACCAACAGCTTATTTAGAAACTTTACTTGAATAGTAGTATGAACATAACTGGACATAAGAATCTGATCACATCACCAAACAGTACACTATAATTTTCTGCAGAAGACCTCTCAAAATAGATGTACAAACTAAAACGTCCAACCGAACAGACAACAATGATCTAGAACAGAAAAACATTTATAAAAAAGAAAATATTTTGTCACAAAGTATGGCATAAAAACGTTTGAAAATTTATAGAGAGCACAAAACAGGGCTTTTTGCTTGCTCATTTCAAGGATGAACAAATTATAATTTTTTTACCAAGAATATGGTATAGACGATGATGAAGCATGTATTGGTCCAGCCTCAAAGGAAAAAATCTATAATGATGGACATTTGTCCAGAGTTAGAGTGATGATCCAATCCAATGGAACAGTAGTAGTTGACCAAAACAGATTTAAAAGAATTATGGGAAGTTCCAAATGGAGGGGATACAACTGCTGCTGCCATGGACATGCCAATAAGATAACTGGAATTTGAGAAACATTATTTAATAAGATGCTGGAGAAAACGAAACAAACCACAGGAAACCTCACCAAACAATGGACAATAAAATGAGACGAAGTCGCATTTGTTCGCACAAGAACAGGCATATTCGACTAACCTATATACTAACTCTTCGGTGGATCGAAATGGCCATTGCAGGGAATTTGGAGATCTTGCAAGCCTTTGGGAAGCATGAGAAGTAATTGAACAGACAGTTGGAAAGCAAAGACGCTTCAGAAAATGTGGAATTTGACAAGCTGTCTTCCAGTAATAAAGGAAAAGTTGTCACGAACTGAATAAACTAACCTACATATAAACCAAGGCTGTCCACAACTGCATAGTGCTGCATTAAGTATTCAAAGGAAGCATCCAAATAAGGACAGTGGTTGCTGTAGGAACCAACGGAAGCTAGAAAATAGCTGAAAGTTTTGAAAAAGAAGGGTAGAATAGTGAGTACCGAGTACAGGAAACCTCCAAAAACTGTATCAGATACAGACAGCGGGAAGAAACCAAAGCTGAACAAATGACCTTGATTCATAATAAAGTAGTAATCAGATGTGTCATGACCAATCACACACGAAAACCAAGAATGGGGAAGACCACATTATTGATTTTCCAAGGTGGCCGTTTTGGCTTTGGAAGCATCCGAAACAGATGTTTAGGCTCCGAGAGAAGATGACAAGAACTGTTGGTCCAAATTTCATTGGAAACTTAAGAGCATGGTAAGTTGGAGGCAGCAACAAACCTTACAACATAGAGCAGTGAAAAGCATGGCAACCTTATTATGTGCAAGGTATACTGAGTAAAGTTTTTCTTTTTTAAAAATAAAGTAATTAAAAAAAAAGGTTGCCATCGGTATCATCCACTGAAGATGTAAATGAAAAATTAACTCTGTTACTGCAATAGAAGCATGAAAACCAGAAAAGAAAAGCTAAGAGGAAGAAAGGTTAGAGAGAATGAAGAGAGAAGCGAGTCCAACAATGATGAAGTGAACTAACTAGAACTACTACCCACCAGATAATTAGGAATGAAAGGACGAGACAAGAGAAATTGGGATTGAGAACGAAAAGAAGTTATCTGATGATACACATACCGCAACAGGAAGAAGGCGGCCGGTAGGTTGATCGCCCCTGTTGATTACTAGATTGGACTCAGTTTCATGGATCTCCTGCCACTTGAATGGTTTACCGCCATGGCAATGGCGACGGACGGGGAGAGGCGTGCTTGCCAAATGGATCTTGAATGCAAACTGGAAAGGAAGAAGGAAACGGTCGTCTGAAAGGGAAATAAGTGGTTAAAGAAAGAGAGCGTTTTTTAAAAAAAAAAGAAAAGAAATAAATGTGATGGTGGTTTGGAAACCGCCGGCTGTGGGAAGCAAGAGGCGATGGCGATGTCGTCGTGGATCGTGCCTTTGCCTGCGGGGGACGGGGAGGTTGACGATGACGAGGAGAAGGGAGACGACGTGGGGGTGGTGCCTCCGCCTCGGTCAAACCCAAACCTTGTCTCCTGCGGCGTCTGCAACTGCAATACGGGGCAACTAGCTGCTTCGTGCACGCCAATACGGAGCAATATAGTGCTGTTCGTCTCGATCATTGGATCCTTGCAAACAGATTGAATTGAATTGAATTGGATCTCCAAGTAAGGTGGTGGTAGCATGTTAGTGATGATCTTGGACCACCTCCTGACGGCCCGGGGCTACTAGTTTAACTTGCTTTGACTTCCTGCTTATTGGTCTCTCTCATCTCAGACTCAGGTCGAAGATGGATTAGCGAGATGGGCAGATAGGCCGTCCTACTGCTCATCCATACATCTCCTCGTTAGAAAAAATTGTTACAATCCACTTTTGTAAGCATCATTTGGTTTATTGTTCTGATTAGTCTTGTTTCACGATGGGCATGCTTAGTTTTTGTTACCGCTCGTAACCAGATCGATAATTTTTTACTCTCGGACACTGTTGCCGCTCAATCAAAGAACTCCAATAAAAAGCTTTTTCTTAGTGCAAATCTATGGGACGGCCTTAACCCACCGATCAATTTAAGAAAAATTTAACAAAATTCTAAAGACTAGTAACGATCGCTCATTGAAAAGACAACTCGGAAAATATTGTACATCTAGTAATGTTTCAACAATACGTGGTAATACTCTATGTCCATCGTATGACGCCGCTACAGAATTGATGATCATGCAAAGCGCAGCCACACCAACCGGACGTGACCAACATATCCGCTTCCATCATGTTACTATTTTCATGCCTCAAGTACTCGTCAAGGTAATTTTTTCCATGAACAAATCGAGTGTACTCCTAGCTTTGTTGGCTCATGGGTCTTTTACTCAGTACCGGTGCCCCATAGTGACCTCTTTAAGACATGCCCATCTGATTTGCTGGCACCTGTGGAAGCACCGTAACGACTTGGTCTTCAATGTATCAACACCTTCTGGAAGGATTGCAAGGAGGGCGCGAACCTTTGGACAGGGCCGGATCCAGCGTGAGGCAGGAGGGGTTGGAGTCCCGCCAAAGCTCCCTACAAATTTTAGTCATAGAAAAAGAGGAGGAGAAAGAAGGAAAAGAGGGAAAGGAGGAAGAAGACGGAAAGGAGCACCCCTACACTTGGACCCTGGATCCGCCCCTGCCTCTGGAGCAATAGATGGCCGATCGTCGATACCTTAAGCCTGGTGCCTTTTGTTTCCAAGCATGTAACAACTCTGAACGCTTGTCCCCATCCTAATTTTTCCCTAAAACTGTTGAAAATGATGGTGTAAAAGCCTACAGGTGGGGAAACACCCCCCCCCCCCCCCCCAACCCCCACACACAAAAAAACAAAAAAAAAAGTCTGCCCATCTAATCTCGAGATGGTATTCATAGGGTAGTATTTGTTTCATAGGGGCTAGCGTGTGAGCTTTATTATTATTCTTTTTTTTTTGTGTGTGTGTGTGTGTGAAGCTGCAGCTTTAAGTTGAGCTGCTGTGCACAGGCCCAATGAGCCCATAGCTTGCTGGATCGAGTTGGACACATTGACTACTATTATTTGGGCCTCGCCTCCACTCTCAGGCTTCTTTCCATACATTTTCTCCCATCCAGACACTTGTCCAATTAGCTCTGTATACCATTATCAGACCTAATCAACGATTGGTTGGAAAATGAAAATGTACATGTGGATGTAATATTGTCTGATTAGTAATACAATAATATTTATCTATGCATATGAATCATAAACTCGTGTTGGCCAAAATCACAAAAGGCCTTGGCGCTTGAAAACTTGACCCAAAGTTTATAATTTTTTGCACGTTCGAGAACGATACATTTGTCATACAATATTTTTCCAAGTCACTGTGCACGCACGCATGCGTGATTCAAATTTTAGAGCTACGTTTATATTGTAGCAGAGAGGGGATCCATGCAATAAATAGCTAGCAAATGCTAGCTGGAGATAAGGCGCAAACGCATGACCACAAAAAAAATGCAAGCGGGAGTTGTTGTTTGATTGACCAGCAACTTGCATTGGTTCTCCGTTGCTTGCGGTTGCGTTGCGTGCTCTCCCAGGGCTCCATGCATCGATCCCAGGACTGATCAAGCTTTATGGCGGGGCAGCGCGTATACGTACACGTACGTGCAGCGCGCAGTTTCATCAAATTAAATATATATATTAAACAGCAGTTTAAATAAATAGCATATGTAACTACAGATAGTAAAACATTAGGACCATGAACAAATAAATTCCAAATAATTCAAAATAGAGCAGCAACAACAGATGTGTTGAATTTCATATATTTTTCTGATTTAAATACTTGGTTGTGAATTATTCAGATTAAATAAATCAGTTTTTTCTTATTTTCACAAAATAGAAAACCACCATTGGAAGAACCAGCAGCTAGTAGAGGACCAATTTGTCACGTTTCAAAGGCGCAGCTTGTCATACTGTTGCCAACCTTTGATGCGTCCAAACACATTAAGGTGAATCACTGGGGTGGTGGTCCAGAGCTTTTACTCATACATGACTACATGAGCAAGTAGGCAACAATGCAGAGAGAGATCTCAGATCCACAATGGACCAATGGTTTTATTAGTAGAGAGACCTGTTGACGACCTGCAGCAGGGACCATCTAGATATCTCCATCGTCATCGTCCAAGCAATCCCCATTTCACCGCCGCTAACTCAGATCGTCACAAGGATTCCACATGCATCGATCTGTTCCCGACCGACCGTCCGATTACACCAACTTTGTACAAAATATTTTGTTCATTGTTGTGGAATATGATCTCCTGTCTCCACAATACAATATATTCATACTTAATTTGACCACCAAGGCACTAATTGCTAGTGTAATAGCAAAGTTTTAATATTTTGAAACTACCTCTTCAAGACAAATCTAGCCATAGCATTTTTAAACTTTCAATTGAAATCTTCCAAGATATGTTGACGGTCAAAGTTTAAACGTGTTAGCTTAAAATGGCATTTACTTTGTGATAGGAGTAAGCTAAGTAGCAATGCCAGCCGGCTCCCGGCTGACTCTTGCAAGCTTGGTAGCATTAGTTTAGGGCTTTAGGCACAGTGTCATGATCGATCTAATTAAACGAAGAAATTAAACACAAGAGCGTGCAAGTAGCTTTGAAAATGTGAGGTCAGGTCGATGGTATGGGTCGACGACACGGCACAGGATTGCATGAGACTCCTTTTCCCTCATTTAGTAGTTTGTTCCCCCGTACAGTGGTCCTAATTATTATGAAGCAGCCCTATATGAGTATGATGTAATATTAGGACTATTATTATTATTATTATTATTATTATTATTATTATTATTATTATTATTATTATATTTCTCCATGTATATATATGCGCATGCAATTAAGCCGCGAGTCATTTTCTCTCCCATGGGTCCACCGAATTGATATGATGCACACAAGCAATGACAACACGAGATGATGACTACTATACTCCCTGTGACTCCATAACTCATGGGAAGGATCTCTAGCCTGCCTGTGAGAATTGAATATCCACGAGTATTGCACTCAATTTTCTATCATTTCTAAATTGTAGTGGGCCTTTTTTCATATATATGTATATGTATATGTATATGTATATGTATATGTATATGTATATGTATATGTATATGTATATGTATATGTATATGTATAGAGAGAGGGTGAGTATACTGTGGCTGGCCATAGAACTAGGCCACTTGGCATGCTGCTAGACCACCAAGCAATCGTAATTACCACCTGGGTCCACAGCTCCCCGCCGATCCGGGCTTACACGAACGAGCGAGCCGAGCCTCCGGTAGCTACGGAGCCGAGAGTCATCACGTAATTGGTGCTGGGAGGAGTGGGAGTCATTAGTCATTACTACATAATCAAAGCAGATTCTTCTTACCAGAACTGCTCCGTCCAGCATACATGCAGGTTACGAGAATTGTCTACACGTGCATGAAGTTACGATAAATTTTTTTCGAACTTGCATGTTACGAGAATACAAAACCAGGGTTGGCTGTTTTCTATAAAGAAATAAAGAATCATTTTACCATAATAGGGATCGTAAGCTCCTTACTACAGGACTGCTGAACAAATCAACTTTCAATCTGCAGGGGTGAGAAATCAAAATTGTTACTCTGAAAAAAGCGAGACATTGAATGATAAGACAGGCATGCTTGTTTGAATTTACCACAATGCCATCGTCAATTTACTAGAATGGTTAGGTTAATGGCTTGGCCAATTTTACGAGAATGGCATCATTAATTAACCACAAGATCATTTACCACAATAGCATAATCAAAATCAAGTTACTATAAAATAGTCCCTCGTGCAGAGTTTATAAAGAAATAAAGAATTATTTTACCGTTTTACGAGAATGCGTGGATCAAGTTACTAGAATATTATTATTCATTTTTTAGACAATATTCTACTCCTTCCGTAAAGAAATAAGATTTTTTATGAGAATGTGTGGATCAGATATACTCTACTCCTCTAGTAGTGTACCAGAAGTTATCTGATGGTTTACTATAATACATTAGTTAATAAAAGATGTTTTAATTTGAATATATCTAGTATTTTAGCGGAACACGTATGAATCATGACAATGGCTTATGTACTGGAATCTATATAGTCGCACTACTGTGGATTTAATGTCTAATGTCTAGTACCGGTTGGGAACCCCTTCTAATACCGGTTCCGCAACCAATACTGACAATTCGGTACTAGAAGGGGGTCCTTTAGTACCGGTTGAGATAACCGATACTAAAAGGTATTAAAAAATTAAAAAAAATGAATCCCCCCGCCAGCCCTCCCCCCCTCTCCCCGCCACAGCCCCCTCCGCCGTCCGCCCGCCCGCCACTCCACCGCCGGCCCCCGCCCCGCCACCGCCATCTCACCTCGCCCCGCTGCTGCTCCTCACCGCCGGTGAGGGGCGAGCGGAGGGGGGAGGGGAGGGGAGGCAGAGGAGGAGCTTGAGGATGAGGCAGAGGAGGAGCTAGAGGATGAGTGCTACTGTGCCGCTTTAAAACCGGGTGAGAGAGAGAGATAGCGGAGGGCGACGCTGTTATGCCTCACTGCAGGCGGACGGATGGATAAGGGTGCGAGAGCTCTTTAGTACCGGGTGGGGACCTTTAGTACCGGGTGGAGCCTCCACCAGGTACTAATGTGCCTTAGGGCCTTTAGTACCGAGTGGAGCCTCCACTCGGTACTAATGGGTGACATTTAGTATCGGGTGGACCTCCCACCCGGTACTAAAGGACCTCCGGGGGTTCCTAAATTTAGATACGGTACTAATGTTAGTACCAGGCTTAAATGTGACCGGTACTAAGGGAGTGGACGAGAGATCCATTCCCTAGTAGTGTCGATTATTACGGTAAAACATTAATAGAAGGATATGGCACAACTACGACTTGCTTTAAGTACTGTACAATAATTTAGAAAACATTACACACTTATAGACACATATATGTGTACATCAGAATTAGAGAATCATTTGGAGCTTCTCTCGTTCAGTTGCAGCAAGTTGGCCGCATACTGAACTCAGAATTAATCAACCATGCCTATTAGCTGCTCTTAAGTAAGCGCATCTTGCCCAGAACTTGCCACAAGGCCTCATCACCTAAAAACTTCATAACAAGGAGAATAGTAAACAAATATGTTCATTTCACATCTGTAATAAGTGTTTAGATGATTGAGAGCAAATATGCATGCAGATTAGGCATAAATCAACATCTGGGTAGATAAATTGCAAAAATATGAAGAATCATGCAGCGCATAATGAATTGACAACAGCCGAGTAGAAGGAAACTAACTTGCAAGCACTAACACAATAGGGATACTTGGTCCTCTATTTTGCAACTGAAAACAGAGCAGCTGAAAGATCTTAATACTGAATATACTATACTACAACTGAAAACTAGAGCAGCTAGAAAAGCAAACAATGCTAATTATACCCATAAAATTCTCATACACTACTACCATTTTGTATGGTCTTGTGTCTCGGATTTGTGAAAAAACAAATTTACAACAACACATCTACTATAATATCTTTGCAGTTATTGGAAGCTACGGCAGATATCTTTTTGTTAATAGGGATCGTAAGCTCCTTACTACAGGACTGCTGAACAAATCAATTTTCAATCTGCAAGGGTGAAAAATCAAAAATATTACTCTGAAAAAAGCGAGGACATTGAATGATAAGACAGCCATGCTTGTTTGAATTTACCACAATGCCATCATCAATTTACTAGAATGGTTAGGTTAATGGTTTGGCCAATTTTACAAGAATGGCATCATTAATTAACCACAAGATCATTTACCACAATGGCATAATCAAGTTAGTATAAAATAGTGTCGAGTTTATTAGAATCCCTCGTACCAGAATTACGAAAATTGATACTTACATGGTCAAATTTACAACAATGGCATGCATAATCAATATACTAGAATGGCACAATCAAGTTACTATAAAATGATGCCAAATTTTTTAGAATCCAGCATAGCATGGTGATAGCAATGGCTTCAGCAATGACCCAAAACGTACTGATGACTTCAGTATTGTATATAATTTACGAGAAGCAAAATCCTAGTGACAAGCTTACTGCGATATACCTCTTTGCTTTAATTGGAGATCGCAAGCACGTTTGCCTAATAAATCTGCTAAAAAAACGAATTTCAATCTGCAGTAAGAGTCAAAAGATAACGAGACTTTGATAATTTGGGTGTTTGGCAGGAGGTGCCAATCAGTCCCCAAACCTGATTCGCATTTAAGGTTTCGCAAAGGAAAAAACAAAATTAGCAATGATGGAATCAATTGAATCAAACTGCTTAGATAGGGAGAGGGGATTAACTTGCATAAGCCTAATCCCTAATCTGACTTCAGGTTCCTACTACGCAATCAAATCGAATTAAATATACAGAATAAGATAGATTACCGGAATCGTTTGGCAGTCTAATAAGTGGGCAGTGAGAACGGCGTAACCTGATCTCCCATGCGCGACCTGGTTAGGATCTCTCCGTCTCCGTGGCCTGTCTGCCGCTGGAATCTGACTTCATCGCCTCCCGGGCACTCAAGATGGTGTCGCTGGTTCGGGAGGGCAGAGGGCACTATTGCCGCGAGAGGGGAAGGGCCGCCTCAGGGTCACCGCGAGATGAGAAACGGGATATTCGACGGCGATTCTGCGTGCGCGTGGGATGAGAATTGGGAGGAATTTTGGGATGGGGTGTTTGGCTAATCGGTGCTCCGGGCTCGGAGCCGGGTCGAGCCATCATGCGAGGCTCGGAGCCGCGCAGGATCGACGGCAGATGGCGCGGTCTGCCAGAATACCGGTTCGATCGGGTGTGGTGAGGAGGACTGGCCCGGCCATAGAATTAGCTTTTATATATAGAGAGAGAGACACACACATACATACTTCTAAGGTTATGCATGGTATATAATGTACTGCATGCAAAAAAAATTGCACAAATATATATGTTTGCATCAGAAATAGACTTCTTCGGTCCAAATTGTATATGTGTGGCGTTTTGGACCTACGTGGCAACAATTTTAGCTACCAATTTCAAAAATTAAAAATTGCATGGCATGAATCATAAAACACCACATTTACGCTTTCAATCTTAAGAAGTACATAAATATATGTGTTTGCTTAATACTATTTAGTTTCTTAGATCATACGCGGTGGCGAAATGTGTATATAAACATGTTACCACCCCCTATAAAATGTTTGTAGCGGTGAAAGAAAAGATGAGAACATGCATGTGGTCAAGATCTCATATATATATATATATATATATATATATATATATATATATATATATATATATATATTGACATAATCTCGCACTGCACAAAGAGCGGGCACAAATAAATGAGCTCAGTGATCTGTAGGCTGAAATGTTGCGCACATGTATCACTAGAAGCGTTGATGCGCAAAAAAAAAAGGAAGAAAAAGAGTAAAGCGTTGCATCACGCGCGTGAGGGTATACTATCAAGTAAAAGGGCACGTGGGTTTATAAATAGGGTTGAAGCGACAGGTTGCCCATCAATGGCAGGAACGCGTGACGTGGAACCTAAAAATCCCACAAGCACAACAAGATGCTACTGCAGGGCCGTACACCATGGCAGGAGGGGCCAGGTCATACTCATACATGCAAGCATGGCCAATTAATATATCTATCCGTTCTCAGCTAGCAACTGGCATACAAGCTCATCGATCATATCCTGGTCGACTTTTGTTGTGAACTTGTGATCCAGAGTCCAGGCAGACAATAATATATAGATAAACTAGCTAAGGTTTTTAATTAAAAGGGGGCTTAGCTGACTTGTACAACTCTGTGCTAGTAAAATTCCTATGTGTATTTCTATTAAAGATCATATAGCAGTCCAATGTACTTCATCTATGGAGAGACAGAATCATTACAGGTCAAAAACAATTGTCCATTTTTAAAAAAAAAGAAAATTACAAGACCTTTTGTTGGAACCTAGCTATCATCCAGCTTCTGGGTCCTGGCAACCGCTATGTCGTTCCTACACGGCAGAACAAAATGCCTCGAGTAAGAGGAGTACATGCAAAAGTCTAGCTTTAAATTTCACACAGTAGCAAACTGTTCCTCTAGGTAATCCATGCTTTAAATTGGAAGTGGGCCTGGGTCAACTTCTCTGATTCATGTGATGTCCTTGACAGAAAGGGAAAGCATGCATGCACACATAGCTGCCTGAGTGAAAAGAGATCATCAGCGAGAACATGGTAGTTGCTGGCTGCTAGCAGGTTAGTTAGATGATAGCAAGTGAAAAGGAGCTCACTCACATTCACCTCTTGTCCTATATATAACCGGCCGGCACACGCTCCATCTTCATGGGACAACAGTAGGGAAGCTACTACTAGTACCACACTGCAGGCAGCCAGGCACCGGCCGGCCGGAGAGAAGGAAGACACGACGATGGGGAGGCCGCCGTGCTGCGACAAGGTGGGGATCAAGAAGGGGCCATGGACGCCGGAGGAGGACATCATCCTTGTCTCCTACATCCAGGAGCACGGCCCCGGCAACTGGCGCTCCGTGCCCATCAACACCGGCCTCATGCGCTGCAGCAAGAGCTGCCGCCTCCGCTGGACCAACTACCTCCGCCCCGGCATCCGGCGAGGCAACTTCACGCCCCACGAGGAAGGCATCATCGTCCACCTCCAGTCCTTGCTAGGCAACAGGTATCTTCGCATCTTGCTCAATCCGGCCATCCATGGCGGCGTGCATGGTGATTGACCCGCAGTCCCTACACATGAATATATGCAGATGGGCGGCCATAGCTTCGTACCTCCCCCAGCGGACCGACAATGACATCAAGAACTACTGGAACACCCACCTCAAGAAGAAGCTCAAGAAGCACCAAGCCATCGGCGCAATCTTCGCGCCACCTCCCCCCTCCTCTGAATCTTCTTCCATCATACCTACCACCGCCGGCGCCAGCCATCATGTCGATCTCCATCATGACATAATCGGCAGCAAGGACTACAACTACGCGCGTCCAGCAGCCTGCAGCAACCCGGCCGAGGTCACCCAGCTCATCGCCCGGCGCTCGCCGTTCGCCGCCACCGACGGTGACAGCTCCTCCTCGTCGTACGCCTCCAGCATGGACAACATATCCAAGCTGCTCAACGGATTCATGAAGAGTTCCCCACCAACGCAGAACGACGCCACCGCCGACATCAAGCCCTGTGCCACCGACATCAACCCTTTGCTGTCGTTCAACCACATGTCGGGCGGCAGTAATACGCTGCCGCCGTCGCCACCGCCGCAGCAGCAGCCGGCGTTGACGATGGGACACCGCGGTTACGACAACGAGCCCAAGCAGCAACACCACCAGCAGGGGCCGCTGTCTCCGATCGAGAAGTGGCTGTTCGAAGAGGCCGCCGAGCAGGTCGTCGACCTCATGGATCTGTCCGACGCCTGCTGCTCAGTTCCAATGATGTTCTAGAAGATCAAACAAAGAAGACAAATACACGTCAGTTAGATAGAATTTATTGGTTCAGATTACTTTCAGTAGGAGACTTGATATACTATATGTTGCATTGTATCCATTCATGAGAAAAGAACAATACATACATAGTAGTCAAACTCCGTGTGAGGCACGGTCATCTAGTTAGTGACACGTTACTGTGGTAGATTTGACACTGCCAATCAAAAGTCAGAAGAATAAGAGACAGCAACAGGAATAAGCAAGGATGACCAAATGACATGCAAGCATGTCAGCATGATGTAATTAACTACATGGTTCGCATTAATTTGTTATATATATATATATCTTTTATACATATTGAGGTGCACTTAGATCAGTTTGTTGAACTCTTGGTTTCTATTTGTCCATTAATAGAGAATTAGAATTATCCCGTTGTTTTTAAAAACATGTGAATAGACTTAATATATGGGACAGTGAAATATTACCTATGTCTAGCAAGCAAGCCAAGCATGGACATTTGCATTGGTCAGTCCTGAAATATGAAATGCAGAATGGCAGTACTCACAAAAAAATGAATGAATGCGTGGAGTATAGACTTAATTTTGCTAGATAGAAGCTAAAGAGAAGTATACTCAAGGAAAATAATAAGAAAAAAAAATCTTCAGAGAGGTGGTCCCTGATGTAATTGCAAGTCTCCATCAGCAAGCAGATGGTCCATGATCACATTCAGTGCAGAAAGAAAACCCAACTCCCATTTTTTATTTTCTTTTTTTTCCTATCCCCTCCCATTCATTTAGTACAAATCATTTCTTTTCTTTTCAAATGCTTTAATGCTTCCATGGAAAATTAAACAAGTGTTAAAGTATTTATGCAATAGCTTTCAATGGAAAATAACATGCATTCCCTACCATGGTGCAAAATATTGGCATACTTGGTGCCTAGCAATGCAAGATCATCAACATAAGTGGAAATGCGTTGCTAGTTAGTCACATGTCAAATTAAATCCAAAGGTAGAACACTAGAACAGAGAATGCTGGCATCAGTATAGAAGGGAATGTTAGTATTCGATGATTAAGGCATGTTCTGACGTGTCCTTCTCTGGTACACGTCCCTTTTATGTCATTTGCAGAAAACGTAAACCTCTGCATCTATTTTTCAAGAAATTGTTGTGCAGTATATTACAAAGGAGAAAGAGTTTTAAGCGGCCTACAATGCACAACTGGCAACCAGAACTGCTGGCCAAAAAACATAGACAAGCTATTACATACTACTGACATAAAAACGACAACTGCCAGAAATCAACACCGCTGGTATTATACACTGAGCCTAACATGATAAATATAGAAATACTGCAAAATTAAAGGCAGTGTGCAAACTTCATATTTCTTTATGTTTATTAAGTGTAAAACATGAAAATCTCAAATGGTATATTGATCTTTGGATGAGAGCAAAACCTCAGAGCAAGTGTAAGCTGATTAATGTCTCAAGCTTTGATTGTTCTGCCTGTACAACGCCTAGTCTGTCGCCAGAATCTCGATGTTGCACACCTGAGTACAGAACAACTGACCCAGCTTGCTTGGTGCAGATATATGCATGTCTCGGATCAGGTAGAGCTGGACCAGAGATCATATCAGCATATACCGTTTAAACTTTGTCCTATACCAACCACAACTAGGAATGTTAAGTCCAGTCATAGTCTATAACTGATTTCATTAAGTCTTCAACCAAATGGAAGGAAGACAACCTTCTGTCCCGGCAAAAATAGGTTGAGGACCATCTGCATCCAGCCAGGAAAAGAACAATCCTAGCACACTCTGCGCTGATTCAAACTAGGAAATATGAAACACCAACTAAACATGAATTAAAATTAATCTGCATATGATGTATGTTTGATTGAAGGCAAGGCCATGATAATTCCATTTAGCTCATCTATGCAAAAGCATCCAGTAACTACATACATATCTTCAGAGCACAATAAGCATCGATTAGAAGCCTGCATCTCAGTCTCAGTATAGCCATCAGTGTATAGGAGGGACCAAGGCAGGACCATATGGCCACGTGTAATTGAACCGTACCAATGGAAGAATGTGCCAGCACAACCAACCCGCAGGTAGGCATTAAGTACGAAAGGTCAATTTATGTTACCTCTGGACGAAGCTCCACTGCCTTTCAGGAAACTTCTTGCAGCATAGTAATACAGATAGGTTGTCGGTTTCGTCGAAAAGCTGTTTATATATCTGTTTTCGTAACAGGCAAAATCAATCCTCGGTTCTGGAACTGAAGTGATGTGAAAACCATTGCAGCATGCTGAGGGGCAGTTCATGACCCTTGACCACTGAATATTGATTCTAAGGAATCCTGAAGTCTCTTGTGCAAAGGTTTTACCTTACAGCTCATAATCACCAGTCAAAAAAGGAGTCTTTATGTGTGGACCTATACCTTACAGCATCAACTGTTCTTTTCATCTGGACCTATACCACTTCTGCAAGGATGGGTCTTTGTTCTGAGGCCTGCGTTTGTCTTATGTCCAGATGCACATTCCATATGACATCGTCGATTGACAGACGTAAGTTTCCATCGGTATTATTTCTGCACAAAAGGCAATAGACTCAAAGCTGGATCTCATTAACACCGGGTGGCCCCTAATAGATGATACCCTCCCTCAGGAGTAAGAAATACAAGCCGTTTGAAAGTGACACATTCTGTAGCATAAGGATAGTGTCATCATCAGTTCTTTAATTGCTCTTTAATAGGCAGATAATGTAACAAAAGAAAAGGAAAGATCTGACGACCTGAACAATGTCACCCATGAATATTTAAATGAGTAAGGATTTCAGTTAACTCAAAAAAACTTTCCAGTCCAAATTTATGGGATTGTGACAAGGTTTTTTATGTGAGCCTGCATTACACCTGATGAAAACAAGTGTAAGCTTTTTGTCACCGGACAAAAAGATTCTAGCCAGTTAAGTAGCTTTGTGTAACAATTATTTCAAAAACTAATTTCTACTTAATGTATCATACAAAGACACTGCACAGTTTCTCTTATTCCCTTTTTGTCAATTTTATGCATAAGCCACATCTACATGTGAACCATGTTGCGTGTCACAGAAGATTGACTTGTTAACAAGATAAGCAAGTCTTTTTACAAAGAAAAGAAAAGGAAGATAGCACTCGGTCATATTTTTTAGCCTTTCCTGCATCTGCAAAACTATGTAGTCATGAAAGAAGTAGAACAAAGTGAAAAACACACAAAATAAACGTGCCTTCTGGAACCTTAATATATCAATGAATTGGCAATAGCATTCCAGTTCCTGGAAATTATATGTCCATACAAAAACTACCACCTTGTCTGCCAGGGAAATAACATGTACAGCTATTCAAGAAATTGCAGTGACCTGCTTCTTTACTGAAGAATGAACTATTTCTGCTCAGATGCTATGAATTTTTAGAAGTCAAAGTCCAAATATCTCCATCAGTGCATTTTAGGTACTCAGCAGGCCTGACTCTACATCTAATTATAGGTGATATATAAAGAGGGAATATTGCAAAAGCACATGACCTTTAACAACTTAACTCAGGTTGCTGCTAAAAAACACTAGAACTACTGCAGAAATCTGTGACTAAAAGTGAAACAACTGCTGCAGAAAAATGAAAGTATTATTTCTCTTTTACAAAAATACACCTTGCACTTGCGCTATTTGTTCAAAAGATTGTGAAAAAACACCTTTAGACAAGCCTTTAACTTGTCCATATCTTGGTTCACATGAAAGTACATTTGAACAGTATAATCAATGAGTTCATGACAACAAAGCTAGTAGCTACCTCCCAACTACTAACCAGACTCCACAAGGAGTCAAGGACCACCTTAGACAGCCAGTTCTGTTGTTGTTGAGTAAGACCACCACAGCCATTGCCTTCAACTAAGACAACTCCTGTTACAAATATTGTCATGAGAACTTTACGAATACCAAGCTCTTGGTAGATTTTTTTTTCAATTTCAGAAGAATAGATTCTAGAAAGTATATCTAAGAGGGACCACAAAGTGACCAGGAGAACTGTAGACAATACAAAGGTTGATATTATCAGAATTCAGAAAATAAATGAAAGCTTTATCAGCTATGATAGAAATGCCTATATTTTGAGACTACTGACCTTTACTAGTGAATATGCAAACAAATATTTCTTGCTTAAGAATTGAATTTACACATTTAGTACAGAACACTTATATAAAATAGAATTGTAGATAAGCTAGAGCTTTCTAATTATACAGGCTACACTAGCGAACTTCACAGGCATAAATTGTTCACCGCATATCTTCCACTTGTATAGCTGTCCAATACAGGATCACTCTGTTTGAGAATCAATATATGTGATTCATTGATGTATATTTAGGCAACAAAGCAGTATGACTACGTCATCATAATCGTGCTTATTTGTCACACGTCATAAGCATATATATGAGACCGTCCCATAACCAATTATTAAATGCAGGCTTTCCCCACTAGAGCACATTTAATAGGCTTGATATGGTATTCAAGAGGTTATGAAACATGCCACAGTGCCTGCTATTTTATCCAGGTATTGTGCCAAGATTCAAGCTCCAACAGAACAAAGAGCTGATGAAGCCATTTGGCACAACTTAGTGCCATCTGCATATCCAAAAATAAAGATCGGCAGGCAGCACTATCTGCAGACTGCAAGTTGGGAAAATAATATGAATTTGTCATCACAGGACCATCAATCGATTATAAATATTGAGATAAGAAAGGATGGGATGGATGATTGCCAACTAACAATAATCACAAATCACAACAGTAGCAAAAGTGAACATAAATTGGTTAGTTAATTTATTTATTGAGATCAAGATAAAGTAGAGCAAATATTTCTTTGGCTTATTGAATTGTGGAAAATTCAAAATGCTCAATATTCGCACAATTTTATCAAGCAAACCATTTTGTGTAAACTGATCATATATTTTTGAATGAGTGAAAGCTGTTCTCCTGATGCTTTAATATCTAATTATATTCATGTAGAAAGCAAGGTATATAAGGACGTATGAGTGCAGAATGTGCTAGCAAATCATGACTATTTACAGTAGCCGTATGTGCCCCCATCAACCAGAATTTGAAGGAAAGCATGGCACATGATTATGCTGGTTGTAAGGAATTAGCATAGGACCACTAGCTGTCCGCAATTCGTACAGGAACAAAAGTATCGTCAGACTGGACAATCAATTTACAATTTTCATGATTGAGAATGACCAACCTAAAGAAAAACACTAGTCAATAGGTCGTCGAACCACAATGAAAACCCAAGGGCACTCTAGGCAACGAGTGTTAGAAGATGTGTATGTGCTACATGTGCTGCGCGTGCACATGGGTCCTGGCTGTGTGCCAAGCCCAGGCCGGCTCCCTGCCGTGCCCTAGATGGATTAGGATGGGCAGTTTTATCCCTTATCCCTTGGTCGTATGTGTTTTTATAAACCTCACCAAGGGCTGCCTATATATTCGTACATGTTGTATACCCTAATCAATCTATTATTCCACGCAATCTCTATTGCTTTCATAGTATCACGAGTCCGGATGGATTAGGATGGGCAGTCTTATCTCTTGGTCGGTTGTGTTTCTATAAACCTCACTAAGGGCTGCCTATATATTTGTATACCCTAATCAATCTATTATTACACGCAGTCTCTATTGCTTTCAACGAGTTTGATGTGGATTGTGTAGTAGAAAGGAGCATGTCTGATTGATGTAAACTAAACTGTACAGGTAAAGCTCTCAGTTGAAGATGTGGTCCAAAATTCTCATTTCTTGTATTCAAATTGATGCTATCTAGTAGAAACGACACGTAACACTCTTTTCAACAAGAAAATCGACCAAAAGAGGACAGGACAGAGTAATAGAACACAATATATAGGTGGATGTCAAGTCATCATCAAAGATTCAGTTGTTCATGGAGCCGATGTTTATGCATCAACATCTAGTTAAACAGTTATACAGCAACCGTCAACCTTGATCAACATTGGATTGGATCATTGGACGTCATCGTCAGACCTAAGTACAAGAAAACACGAGTTAGGCATTGGAAAACTGTGCTTGCTAGCTGTTAGGATGGAAACCATGTGGGCAGTATTTTATTAAAAGGGAGAACTCTGAAGGGAAGGTGAATTATTGAAGACTAATAAAAAATGCAGAGAAGTTCACTTTGATTAAATGCCTAGTAAAGTGTGATATTAAGCTACCGATGCATAATAATGATAATGATAACCTAATGAAAGATAACCTAATGAAAGCGATTCTTATTGGTATCAACAAAAATCAAGCAGGTGTCCAGAAAGGAGGGGAACTTACAAAACAGAAAACAGAGGTGCAATGGACCACTCCACAGCGATGGAGTGCCACACGTGTGGATTGGTAACAACATGGTAATGAAACCAGAGGCAGTTGCATAACCAGTCATGCCCATGTCCGAAACCACAGGGTGCCGGCGCTATCCCCACTCAACCAACAGCATTGACCACCACTGTCTGAAACATGTGGACAAATTCAGGTTTAGTGATTTGGATCTCCAGAAATTAGCAGGGAATAAGGAGAAATGGGCTGTCCTGCAGTCCCCGTTCACAGCTCAAACGGTTTCCAAGACCATTTGGACTTCAACTTAGGGCCAGAATTTATAAAGCTCGCAGTTTATCATTACAACCCGGTGTAAAAATATCCTAGATCATCACTGCATAGTGCAGAAGTATACTTGCAGCAAAGAGTGAAAATCACTGCAAAGAAACAAAAGCTTTCTACTTACAAGCAAACACTTCCAGTAAGAGGAAGAGGGAAACCCAAACTAAGCTGAACATGTCATAAGGTTATGGTGATACAGCTACCAATTCAAAGTTCTCAGATTTGTTAGTTTATTTATTTCAACAATGCTCAGTAGGTAACAGAAAGTACTACATCAATCTTCCTTGAGAATAAGGGTATGAATTAGCTACCAGTTATATGATAAATTGCAATAGAACTAATTTAGAAAATTGCTGCATGCACATAGTATGGAAATTAGGCATGTATAGTACGTGATTGTACCTTGCCATGTATGCAAGACTGTACAACGTATACATGATTGTATCCTTGTATACATGGCAAGGTACATCACGTAATATACGTGCCTGACAGGAATGAAGGAGAAAAAAAAGAGTGGAAATTTTCGATTGTTACTTAGATGATCAAACAGAAATACAGTTAATTCAGTTGGAAGTGTTTCTTACTCCTGCGGACTTTGATTACTGATACTGTATAAGAAAATATCTCACCGGTTCATAATAAACTGCAATCATAAAAAGCAACAGAATTTTCATACAAGAAATCCATTTATCATCATTAACAAATTTTCATGATTAAAATCAAATTGAGATGACCAACATTTCCTGCAGATAAAGTATATCCTAAAAATGAATTGGATAACATCAGCAATTTAGCATCAGTTCACATATGAAAATGGAACTCTGCTCTACTTTTCTATAATACTCATCATAGAATCATGAATCTTATGATATCTGGTTGAAATTCAAGTTCTTATATAATGTAAAAATCACTAAATCATGTCATGTATTAACCTATACCTATAGGATACAAATCACTCACTAAAACTGCATCACATATTAGCCTATACCTGTAGGATACAAATCAGTCAAATTTCAGGATATCCATTCAAAGATTGAAGGGTTGGTTTGTAGCCTAGTGGATGAACACAACAATTACAGCTCTACAGCAATCATAAGACTTTATTTCAAAACAGCACCTTCTTTGCTGTACAAAACATATTAGTTCCTTGCGAGCACTTGTTCACTGCATTGAGGATGTACAACCCGAGTTGCTAAGTTACCTGAACTATCTGGTCCACGAGATGACATACCCGATATATATTTATACAAAGATCAACTGTGTAAATTTGTGGAAGCACGACAAATATCATGAACAATATGGTACAGATTTACAGCCATCAAGACTGAAAAAAAATAAAGTGACCACTTCCTTGCTTCAGCATTATTTGTAACAGAAAAGAACATATCAGCTCCTAAGATGGTTTTGTAGTTTGTGGAAACCAGAGCAGGCTCAGACACTAGATAAAGGAGCTTGTTATAAACACAAAGAATTTCAACACTTGGTGAATGGTGATACAGAATTGAATACAACAAATGTCCACAAGCATGTTTATGAAGATACGTACAGACATCCATTCTATCAGATAAAGAAAAACAGTAAACAAACATACTTTTCCCCCTCTACGTTAGAATCTGTAGATCTATCATTTTCTAATGGGGGAGTTGAGGAAAGTCCTCTTCTTCTCAGTTTCTAAAGTCACAATCACTGGGCAGCTCAAACTTAGCAAAGCAGAATGCTTGTCAGGCGGCTTTCACTACGTTAGTGAAATGGCAGCTGGACTGGTATTTCGGAAAATACATGCCATTTACCACCTGGCTGGCCTCAAGCACCTTTATTCAGGGAGAATCATGCCTGAGCCCTCCCATCTTGGGACCTGAAAGAATCACCCGCGTTTTACAAGCAAATGCCATCTGATCATAGCTTCTCAGTCAACCGAATCATGAAAGAACTGACAGCAACAACATCCAGAACAATCCATGATGACTCAAACATGTCGTGGAAATAGTCTGCGCCAATCTCCTCTGCCGCTGATCTGAATGCATTTCCAAACGCATTACCCTGAACAGCCCCAAGCCTTGGCTTCCCACATACCCCGACAACCAGCACCTTCTCAGGTTCCTTTGCCAAGCAAGCACAGATTAGTGGCTTCATCCTCGCACCCCTTTCCTTCAGTGCATCCATCAGAAAGAAACAGAATTTTGTAAGTGCTTGTGGATGGCAAAGCTTGTTAGTGTCCACAGGGTCATCAAGCTTCACCCACCGGAACTTCTTGGCGCTCCGTATAAACCCTGTCTTAGTAATCGCCGAGCTTCCTTGCCTCAATATTGCCCTCTGTATTTCAATTGCAGACTGCATCCCTTTCCGCAACTGATCAACATTGCTCAGTGACAATGCAGAGTAAGCAACCCAAAACTGCTCAGCAGCCAAAGACTCCTTTGAGTCCTTGGACTCGGAATTGAGGGATTCGAGCAAAGCTGTGACGCCATACACAACATCTGCAGCAGAAACCTTGGACCTGTAGCCGTGCACTCTCAGGAAGCTCCGGTAGTAGAATTCAGTGAGCCCGTACTCGGGCAGGAAGCGGTCAAACTCATCCCGCATCTTGCGCTTGACCTCCATGCTCATGTACTGGAAGTTCTTCTGGCAATCTGCAAGTGGGAACCCCATCCTCGCCAATAGCAGCTTGAGCTTCTTGAGACCATTGTCGCTCCACGTCTTGAGCTTAGTGGCAACATAGGAGGAGCAGAGCATGGAGTCGAACAAGCTCCACTCCCGCAGCAGCATGAGCCTGGGCTCGTCCTCGTAGGCGATGCGGGAGGCCTCCGGCGCCCGGATCTTGGTGCCGTCCTTGAGCGTGACGACGGAACCGACGCCGGAGGGGTCGAGGTTGCCCGAGCCGTTGATGTGCTGCTCGAGCTCCATGACGGCGGCCTGGTAGCGCTCGTTGGTGATGCGGTCGTGGACGAACTGGTCGGTGAGGGCGACGCAGGCGAGCCAGAGGAGCTCGTTGGTGTTCTTGCGCAGGGCGTGGGCGAGGTCGTACATGAGGCACCCCGACGGCTTGCCGTGGAAGGTGCCGAGGCGGTAGTACTCCCGGCGCAGCTTGGCGAAGAGCCTGACGGGGTCGCCGCCTTCCGCCTCCGCGTCGTCGGAGAGCCGGCGCCTCTTCCTCCTGCCGCCGTCCTCGGCGTCGGAGTCGGATTCCGAGGCATCGGAGTTTTCGTCGTCCTCGTCAGGGACGCGGAGATGGTCGTCGGCGTCCCCCTCGGCGGCGAGGTCGGAGGCGTCGGCGAGGGATGAGAGGTCGAAGTCGTAGGAGAGATCCGCGGTGTGCTCGTCGTCGGCGGTGAATAGCACCACCACGCGGTCATTGTGGGCGCAGAGGTTGTGGAGGTGGACGGGGCGGTGGGAGTCGACGACGAAGGCGGTGGCAGCGTGGGGCAGGATCCCGCGGAGGTCGCGGTGGGCGCCCCAGTTGACGAGGACGCAGCAGAGCGGGACGGTGGTGGCGGAGAAGGAGGCGAGGAGGTCCCTGGCCCTGGCGGCGGAGGCGACGGGGTAGATGGAGAAGCGGATGGAGTCGGCGGAGAGGACGTGGGCGAGGGCCCTGACGGCGCAGAGGGAGTCGGCGTCGGCGGCGGAGGGGAGGATCAGGAGCGGGGAGGAGGAGCCCGCCGCGGCGGCGGCGGCGCGGAGGCGCGCGTAGAAGGAGTCGACGCGCAGCTCGCGCACCATCGCGGCTGCATCAATCGGGATCGAGGGCGTGTGGGGAATTGGAATTGGAGCTCGGCGCGGAGGGATTGAGAAATGGGGATCTGGGCTGGGGTGCGGAGCGGCGGGAGGGAGAGGGGTTTGGCACTTGGATTTGGGCGTTTTGTGAGGGCGCGCGGGGGATCGAATTTGGAATTTCGTTTTGGGAGGGAAGCCCCGCCGCCAGTTGCGTTGAGATTTTGGGGATCCAACCGCATGTGGGTCCATCCATTTGTGGGCTGCACGCTGACATTGGCGAGAGATGGGCTTGGCCCAGTTAATGTTGGACCGGCAACTAATTTCTTGGGCCAAAATATTTGAGCTGGAAACACTTTGGGCTCCAATTTTTTCTGCAAGGTTTTTGCGGCTTGATTGGTTGGTTGAGGGAACAGGTGGAATTGCTTAGCTTTGATCAGCTCCGTAGAAATGAATTTTCAAATAGTGCACTAAACAATGAGCGGGCTGAAGAGTAGCATCCACGCATCTTATTTTGCTGTGATAACTCATGCATGCATTTGCAGGCAACACCACTATAACACGTACAAATGTGCACAACAATTGAAAAGGAGTGAGCACATACTCAGCATGAAAAGAGTAACCAGAGCTCGAATGTGTACATCAAAGGAGGAGACATGTGACGCACGTGCTGCACCCCAAGGTTGCAAAATCGCACCCAATCAAGCACCCAGCCTTTGCAGCCCCAATCTATATAAGAGCTAGCAACACATTGAGGTGAGGTCCAAGAACACCCACACGTACATGCACGTAGATCCATTGATTGCCTCGAGCTAGCGCGCATGATCGGTATGCACTTAAAGCGAAATGGTGCTACCAAACTGTTGAGCCATGCAAGGTGCTCGTGATACCTGGCGCAAAATTGAAAAGCTTGATAATTTGAACCCGGAGAGCAAAAGCACATGCATGGAGCCATAGGAGTGACTTAGGGCCTGTTTGGTGGAGTTTCATCCGATTCTGATTCTTCATGGGAGTTGATTCTCTAAGAGAAGTGATTCTGTGGCTGAAAGTGATTCTCTAGCATAAATAACTCTTAAAATCAGAATAGAGAATCGCTTCACAGAATCAGAAGAAGCTACTTTTTTCACCTCCAACCTCTTAGTTCATTTTAGAGAATCACTTCATAGAATTAGCAGAGGATCACTTCTCCCTGAAAAACTGTTTGGCAGTGCTCCTACTAAATTTAGCAGGAAATCAACTCTAGATAGTTTGTGCTTGAACTCATACGCACACATCTGGCAAAAATGGACCGGCAGCTGACCTTTAGGTGATCAACACACTCTTAAAGTCATGAGTAGTAGGTGAGGAAGATTCAATACGGTAAAAAAAAATGAAGTGGGAAATTGAGAAGACTGCTATAGAAATTGACAAGCCTCCACTAAGCAAGGTTGAATGTTGGTGACTTTCACACACAAGTGAATCTATTATGGTTTGCGAGTAATTGTCCGTTTGCTTACTTCACCGTGTAAAATGAAGAAAAGAAGATTTGGACGGCGGGCATCCACGGGCCACCGGTAATGGACAGCTCCAGCGGCCGGGGTCCCAGCACAGCACACACTATAGTTAGCTGGAGCTGGCAACTACAGAGTGCATACGGCAATCCGATCGAGCAGTGCGGGCCCACCCTGCCGGCCGCTCGTGCATATTAATTATTAGTAACTGCACCGCATATCAGAGATGGATTCAGAGGGAACCATGCCTTAATCTGAATCTCTCTGAATTAATGTCGCAATAATTTAGGCTGCAAATTATCAATGCATAGTGAAATTTCGTCTCGAGGAATATCAGACAGTACTCCATCGGAGATACAGGCAGCAATCTCTGATCGACAGCGCGGTGAAACAACTGAAAATGATGCCAAGATACGGCGGCAATGTTGACACTACTTGACAGCAACAGGCAAGTGTCTCCAGCACAAGCACTACAGTACTCCACTTTTTTCCGATTCGACCGGATCATTAGCCTTCAACAGTAGCCAGGGATACCGGATGTATGATATCTACAGCAACAGAACCGATGGAATTGACAAATGGGTAGCCATGGGCCAGAGAGCCCTTCTTCCGAGTCCCCATGAACACATCACCATGATGAACCGTGTATCATTCAGGCTAGTGGGAGGATAGCATGCACAATAAACAAGTGATCCCGTTCAACTGAACAAAACAAAGTGGACTCATTCCTTTCCGTTCAAGGTAAAAAAGCACAACTAGGTGTCTAGATCCATGGTGCGGTGCTCTGACAACCCGCACTTTTGCGTAGTCAAAATATGATCAGACTTTGAAGCAAGAAAAAAAGAAGAAGCATCAAGCAAAACTCGAGTGTGATTCAGGTACATAGGTCCCAAGCAACAAGAAGCACAGGTGTATCTACAAAATATAATAAGGTGTTCATTAATTTCTATACGGAAACAATTAACAAGGAAAGCACTCGACTATATACATGCACATCTGTTACAAGCACCATATACCAACGATCAACACATATATAAGTTTCACCGAAAATCCAAGACCAAAAGGGACAGAGAAAAAGGAAATAAATATCGGTCCAGCACATACGGCTGAATATAATGCACCTACCAATCATTTCAATGCCTTTGACACCCATGATCGATCGATCTCACATGCTCATCAGCTCATGATTGAATTCAGCTTTCAGCCGGAGGTGGTGGAGGAGCAGTCGCAGTCGGCCTCCACCTCGCGCCTGTGGAAGCTGCGGTGGCACCCGCAGGCGGCGCACAGGAGCGCCGCCGCCGTGCCCTCCGCGCCCGACGCCATGAACTCGCGGCACCCGTCCACGGCGTACCCGCCGATGCTCGCCGCGTGGTTCCGCTGGCACTCCCGGTAGTGCACCACCTTCGTCTCCTTCCTCGGCGCCGTGCCGTTCGCCAAGGACGACTGCCGGTCTTGCTGAGGCCCCATAGCCAGCTTGGTGGTCGTTGATGTTTGGTGGTGATGGATGGGGAAGAAGATGTTGAGACTTTGAGATGGAAGGAGGAGAAAAGGGCTCTATTGCTATCACGGCTGCTTGCTTGGGGGGTGGGACTTTTTATACGGGGAAGGGGGCTACTAGCTAGGTGGACGAGATCACGGGTTAATGGCCAACCTTTGAGCAATCGGCTTACTTGGCGTGGCTTTCTGTTTTGCAAAATACCGAGATGGCAATGTGCCCAATCTTCTGTTCATTTGTCGCTTAATATATCGCTAATTTATACGCAATTTCTTTCCTTTTCTAAATAAAGATATGTATGATGAGTCACGGAGTAATCCAATACTAATCTTAAGGGTCACGTATCGGAGAATTGGTTATCTCGGCGTGAGCATCTGTTTCATGATATAACAATGTGTGTGTGTTTCCCGCTAACTTTCATTTACATGTAATTTACTTTCCAGATGGATGATGAGTCACGAAGCACAATCGGGTACTACTTTTTGCGAATCACGCACTACAACAATTCTTTACCTTGTTTTTAGCGCGGTCATTTGTTTTCCAATAGTAATGCGTGCACTCCTTGTTTATTTTACTTATTTTTCCAGATGGATCATGGAGTCATGTAGTAATCTGATACTACCTTTTCTATCACATATATGGGCAATAATTTAGCACACAATCACTTGTTACTCATTTTATATTGGGTTCTATTCTCATAAACAATTGGAAACTTGCGCCGTGGATATATTATTTTTATGCCTCTTCATTTTCAAATCATCTTGCTGATGAGTGAGTACGCTGGCACATTATGGATGGCCTAGTCTGGTCGTTATTTCTGTGGGCAGTGCTAAATTATTTTGAAGGATCGGGACGGGTGACCAGAGGGGTGAATGGGAGACTTTGAAAATTCTCTCAGTGAACAAAGTTTGTATCTCAATTGCCACCTCAAACATATCTCGCTTCTAATCGTCAAGTTGATACAAGTCAACTCGTGACAAGCTCACCTTAAAAACGATTAGAAAAGCTTAAAGCGTAGTGGAAGCAATGACAAAAACTTAAAGGGGCTGCTCACAAATTACCGGCTAAGACAAGAGCTCTAGTTATCCATGTGAAAATCCATATAAAATAGCTAAGCTGCAGCTATTGTAACACTGATGAGCTACTGACGTATTGCCACGAAACAACCAGGTAAGCAATGCATCGGCCAAGAACTGATTAGCTATTTAGCTCACTGTTCATGCATATAAACAAAGCTATTGTGCTATCTTAACCTGCAAAACAGAGCACTAACTGAAAACTAATCAGAGCTATAGGTAATACTTTAACCAAGAACTATGATCAGCCAATTCTAGTACTCGATCTCAGCACGTGCATGTAATGATTGTTTGACTGTAGCAAGAAAGGGACATCCAAGATTAACTGCTCACCTGATGCACGTCGTTGCGGCTGTCCGCTGGGCAGGCCTGGTGCGTCGCTGGGTGCTCGGCCGCTGGCCGCCAGCTGGGCTGCCTTGGCACGAGCGTGTCGCGCGTGCTGGATGCCGCTGCAGCGCGTCGCCTCTGCCTTCGCGTGAACCCGAAGCTCACGAACAGAAACAAGAACAGAAGAACACCGAGAAAAACGCCCAACTTGAAACCCAAATTACTCCCTCAATTCACCACGGATCCAAACGAAACTTGAGCCATGGAAGCACCTACTCAAGAGCTAATATATATAGGAAGAAGATCTTGAAAAACTCAAGGATTCATCGCGGATTTTGGAGAAACCCGAACGCCCTGCAAACAACATGGTTCGGGAAAAACCTCGATTCCCAAACCTCGAATTCACGCTAAATCCGTGAGGAATCTGAGGAGGTCATACCAAAGTTGCTCACAAGGATCCTAACAACAAAAGCTCCCAACAAATCTCACGAAATTTAGGCTCAAATATGAAGAACAAAAATTCCCACGAAAATACTCCGAAAAATACGAAAAAGAGAAATCTCAGTTCCCACGAAAATGCTCTGAAAAATACGAAAAAGAAATCTCATATCTTGAGAGGATGGAACAAGTGAGCACGAATTTCATCTTTGGATTACTCCACCGTATTTGGTTACAGGTCACTCCTAAGCACGATGGCAAAAAAATCAAATTAAAGATTCCTCGTCTCTCTCTATCTCACCTCCCAAAGACTCTCACCAATAAAATGATAAAGCTCATCACTAAAGAGCCCAAGAGATGTGACTGCCCCAACAGCCCTCTTCACATGTATATAGGTATTTGGCGAATGTCCAAAATACCCTAACATGAAGCATACAACCCAAATACCCCATAGGGGTAAAACCGTCCAACTTTTTTGTCGGTACATCAAACGGACCCAACACTTTGACGACTTCATTTCACCTCGACGCAAGCTTCGCGATGGTGCCACGTGTCCTCCGACTCGACGCCGTCCGACTGCACTGGACTCGCCCCCCGGTTTTGAGGCCAAACCGGTCAAATCCTCTTGCACACCTTGTAGGCGTGACTCACCCCGATTTTAAGGTCAAATCGGTCAAACCATCTTGCATGCCGCACACGATGTGACTCACCGATGTCGACGCGTGTCCGGCCTCCGCCAAGGCTTCGACGCCTCCAAGTCTTCCGTTCCCACTTCCAGGCCGCCTACTCGAGTCGCCTCTGTCCTGCTTGACTTGACTGATGCCGTCTTTATCCCAGTGTACTCTTGCTCTTCCGTGCACCATGTGGATCGCTCGTGACTCTGATCGGACTCCTCAGGTCCCTCAGTCCAAGCCTACTCGTGTCCACCCTTCACAGCCCTAGTACATCGACATGAACTTTTTGCTTGATCTTCACCTCATGTCATGGACCGCCATGTTGCATCATACACCTGCACATCACAAGTCAAGAGACACAACATACAAGATATATTTGACACACACCGTAACACAACGCACTTAACACAATACCTTTAGTTAGCCGTTAGCATAATCATACACATATGAAATATGGACTCAACTAGTAAAACCTCAAATTATACGCTCTTATTTGGACTAAGAAAGGTCTGTCATATTTGGACTAAGAAAAGGCTACATATCCTATCTTGTGGTGGAGCTACCGGAGAGCCACTAAAAGGTAGCCGTTTGGTGACCCATATTATTATTTGTCAAAGACCAGCATGACCAACTAACCAACATTTTTAGTAGGTCTATTAGTGGACAAGATTAGATCTGAATTGACTTGACAAAACGTCTAATGGGTCTCAGCTTGACTGAGACTCGCATATAGCTGCTGCTAACCTCCAGAAAGGTTTTCGTGCACTGACACTGACATCTTGACCAAGGAACATGAAAAGAAAGGAGAATTGCACATCCAATTTGGTTACAGCTTTGGGAGATTCAGCGACCTTGGTACAAACTAGGAACACGGAACGCGAGAAGAACATTAGGCATGGAAAGAAGGGTTTTTTGGATCCACATTGGAGGTTGGACAGAGAAGCACTCCTCTCCAATTGACTCTTCCGGCTTCTGCATCTGCTACTTGCTTCTGCCACCTTCCCTCTGTTTTTTTTTCTTTTTGATTGACATCTGACCTATTGAACTGTTTAATTATTGCTCCTGTCCTCCAATTCATCAGGTCACCATTGGTCAATGATGTTGTGATGTTATATATAGCTGTGCGATATGAACATCTAGCTTACTTGAATGCAGGGGTCTAATGCATTTCCTGGAGGCAGCTACAGCATTGTGGGGTATGGCATTTGGCACCACACTTCCTAGTTCGGATTCTGTGCCTACTTTGCCCATACTTGAACTTGTGATATGTGTGTCTGATTTGTCTATACCTGTGCTGACGACGTAGCTAGGAACTTTAGGCAGATTCTTCCAAACTGGGTAAATGGACAGGAACGAAATGCAATGTAGGTTGGTGATCGTTCCAGAGCAAGGCTGGGTACATGAAAGGTACCATGATATCTGCCTGTCAAGGTTGAGAAATCTCTTCGGGGAATAGGAAAAAGGATTTATAGTACTGTGGTAGAATCTACTAGGCTGGTAGAGTAGACTCCGACCGTAGAGACAAAGATACAGAACGGTCGTTTTCAGTAGCCAAACTTGCATTGTCTTCTTGGTGGGACCGGTGATCTAACAATTCATCTTCTGTTCTCTTAGAAAAAGAAAGACTCTGAGCATATATTCACAGCATCGGTGCTGTACTGACAAAAAGATGGTATATATTCCTACTCTGCTTGATCTGCTTGATTACTTTTTTGAGTGAAAAGGGAACATATTCCAGGTAGGAAATGCCATTATTTACCATCTCATAGTCATGAAACAAAAAAAAAGGGTTCAACTAAGTTAACCTTGAAAAATTTGAACTGAATTTGCTAAGTTTTCGCATGCTAAGTACAGGTGTAAGTCTAAGCATTACTTTTCAATTTTGTACTTGTAATATCGACACCACACAACCATGATAATGTTTCTCAGGATCCTATGGACAACTCTGCAAATCCATTTTTTTTGGGAACAGACATAACTGGAAAACAGAGTCGACTTAGATGCTAGTACCTGAATTCCTTTAATATCCCTGCAAATACAGTAATAGTTTTGCTCCCTCTATTGACTGAAACTAATATACATGGCAAAATGGCCAAACTGTAGCCCTTGGACTTGTACAAAGTTGAATTGTTTGTTTATTGTATTGTTTGCTACACGTCATAATTGCTGTTCCAAATCTTTGTTCTTAGCTTTATGTCTTAAAATAAGCATTGAAGATTGTACTAATCTTCTCAGGATGTGCATTACAGTACTTAAGAGTTAAGACCATATCCACTTGGCAAGTTGATGAACAAAATGAAGCTCAATCCTTTTTCTTAGTTAGTAGCTTTAAATATCAGGTACTAGCATAGAATGCTGCTTTCATCATCACAAGCAACAAGAATGAACAAATGGTACATAATATTAGGAGTACCTTGGTACCCCACTTGCTGCACTGGATCAAAATCTTGAAAAAGTTACGCAAGTACATTTGGCAAAATTTATTGCCAAGTTATTACAAGTACTAGTCCTTATAATTATAGTGGCTCATTTTATTTGACCTTATGAATTTCCAGAGAAGGGAAGGGGTCCTACTAGCTGGGTGGATAATGTGATATTAGGCTCCACCTATCAAATCAAATCATGCAACAAGCTGCCAACATGGGACACACTGTCACTGAAGCCTCATCAGCTCTGCCATTTCCCTCTGTCCTCTGCCCAGCAGAATGTCTGTTTTCCAGGCCACTGCAAAATCTGCAATCGAGGATCAGTCGTACAGTGTTTCAGTTGCCATCAATCAGTGGAAGAATCACTCAGCTTCTGCCACTTATCATGTTTAAATCTCACCTTGGCTAGCATCAAACAAGCTGGACACTATTTGGGAGAAAAGGAAGGCGGATGAGAAGGCAGGAAGGTCCCCTACCAATTGTTGGTGGATGCTTCATGTGGGCGTGGGGAACAGTGGTTGATGCGTTGGCTGAATTGGCTGGCATCCTTGGTGACGGATGTGAATCTGCATGTGAAGGGGTCATGTGCAATTCAAGTCCTCTTCCTTTCGGCCAGCTTGGCTCCAAGCACCGCAAACTTGGTTGGATCAGAGGTCAGAGCTAAGCTAGCTGTTCTCCTCATCTATGAATGTTTGACAGATCCACGACGAGTGCACGTTTGTCGCAACGATTAGATGAACAGCTTTGCAACAGCGACTTATTGAGAACTTGAGATGTAAGAAGACCAGCAGTGTGATTTTGTGGAGAAAGCTAAATCAAAATCGTCAGAATTCAGAACCTTGTAGTGAAGACATATGCTGTTAGTGACTGGTTGAGAATCTTCAGGCATCAAATCGATGGATGCATACAAGTAGGTGGTGAGCGACCGGAGGGGAAGGTGTCAACTGGAGCTAGGGCCAGGGTGTCTGCCATTCGTGGAGAGGATGGTGTCGTTTTTCTGGTTCGCGTCCAATCGGGCGTTGCAACCAGCGACACCGAGAAGCAGATGTGCTGACTGAAAGATACAGATGCTGGCTATGCTGGCCACTGCAGGTACACCGAATCAGAAAGTCAGAAACGAGACGGATGGAATCAGTGGAGTGAAGGAGCTTAGCAGAATGCATAGTATGGTTTTATCCTAGCTAGCTTCAAGGATAAAACAAAAGGCATCGTCCATCTCTGCTCAATAGCTAGTGCCTGGCCTGCCTATGGCAATATGCAGTAGTGGAGTGGAGTAGCATGTATGGTATGCCATCTGATCCTGATTTGTTTCACAAGTCAACTGTTACTCATGTACTGTACTAATCAAGTAATGATGGTAGCGATCAATCATTGATTTGATGGTGCGCAGGTTTTTTGGGCAAGTCGCCAGTGATCTGTCTTTACTCTTTAATGACGAGAAAGCAACCTCGTGCCTGGGAAGATTAAGTGACTAAACACGGAGTCAGAGACTAGCACTCTAGCAGGCAAGGATTAAGAAAGACAGACGTCTCATTCAGTCTAAACTGCTCCCTGCTTGGTCATCCATCATCAGACTAGCAATTTTCTGACAACGGACAGAATCATATAGGCCCAAACCTATCCGAAGCCCACCAAGTGATGGCCTAAATCCTCCTGCACTAACTAAACAAAAAAGTTTTTTTTTATTCCTAGAAGAGGCAGGCCTGGAAAGAAGAAATTCCATCCTGCAGCAGCAGCTAGCTAAGCTAGGTTTAAGGGCACTTGGGGCCTCCTCTCTTGGTCTTCCAGTTGTTGTAGCAGGGGCAGGTGTCCTTGTTGCCGTAGGTGCCGGAGGCACGCAGAGGCACTTGGCGCAGCACTTGTTGCAGAAGAAGAGGCACGGCTTCTTGTGGTGCGTCTTGGAGCATCTCCGCCTGCACTCCCCCACCGCACTCTGCATCGATCATATATAGTTTCAGTCAGCAGGCTTTCATCGATCAGCAATATAATTCACACACCAATCCAAACAAAGATGCGTTTGATTATTTATAGCAACAAAATACTGAACTATCGACTGAAGGAGCAGATCGGAAACTAAAAAAAAGCAGAGAGAAGCATGCATGATGACTCACGAGAAGGCTTGAGATTTCCCTTGCCATCGTTGTTGCCCTGCACGCACACAACACACGCCCTGACACAGTTAAAGCCCATCTTTCTTTTTTAGAAAATGGATAAGGTTTCGGTCTCCGCAACCGCACACAGCCAAGTTAAAGTCCATCTGTCTATATATATAGGTACTAGGTATTCCATTGTTTCTCTGCTGTGATGGTAAAGATGCATGGGTTACCTTGTGGTTGTCGGTGTCATCACCTTTGCTGTTCAGGTCTTCACCAGCGAAAAAACACCATTACTGCCGATGATCTTTCCGATCGACAATGGACATGTGTGTAAATATATGCAAGCCGATCGTGAATGGTAGCTATAGAAGAGGATCGGAGAATCCTCCAAATTAAAGGAAAGGATCCATCAGCTAGTGCGTAGTGCATACCTCGGCGGCGGAGGCGAGCGCGAGCAGGAAGAGGAAGCAGATGAGCAACGCCGGCGCCTTGGCCTTGGCCATGTCGATCCTGAGAGCTTACTGGATGGACTGGACACTGGACTGGACGGACGGATCCTGAGCGATCGAGATGAAGGAACAAGGGAATAAGCTACTAGAAGAGATGCATGGTAAGAGATCTATCCGATGATGATACATACCGTAGATGGTTACACACGAGCTAAGAATAGATTAGATTCGGTTGCCTTGCAGATGGATCGGAGTTGGTTGTAGACAGGCACAGGCAGGCTCCAAACTAGAGCAGGTACCGTAGTACCGTACCATACGACTGACTAGTTCAGACTTGAGACTGCAGGGTGTTGTAATTCTCTCTGCACTGCATGCAACCTGTTCCGCACAGCCCCCGCCGGTAGTCCACTCCATCTGTGTTGCACCTCTTAACCTTACGGATTTCTAACTCTCCCGGCTCGTCCGCGAGGAGGTTTTGTGTTTTCGTAGGAACGGACGGCGGGCGCGGAGTTTTAACTTCGCGCGGGATAAATCAGAAGCCACGGGGCTAGGAGCAGGGGCGGTAATGGATCATGGTCCTTATAACTCCTTCATAATCCAACTTAGTCCTATCTATTTTTAGTTCAAAATTATATTAATTTATGATCCGATCCTTATTAAACTCCATCCTTAAATTTGCTAGGCTAAATTAGAGAGCCCTTTACCACCCCTAGCCAGGAGGCGATGGCCGAAGTTGGGCGCTCAGAGGCCTTGATCACTTGGCGGGCAGCCGGGTTAGCATGAGGCGAAGTACTTTTGGCGGGAGGGCACGAAGTTGAGTCTAGAGAGGACTTCGCTACGAAAGCCCGTTTCCAGCTTCGCTGTAAATGATGACAGTTGTAAAGTGTGTGATAAAAGTGGGATAATGTTATCATAATAACCTCAAATATCCTTCGAATGAAGTTATAGGGGGCATCGAGTTGTAAAGTGTAAAAAATAAGACCTAGCCGTCATGAATGGAAGGGGAGTACTCTTTTGCTAACCAAAGTCATTTTCATTTCTGTCTTTTCTTGTTTCCTTGTTTTCAACTGTTTGCCCCTCCGTCTTGGGGGGACAGTGTCCTACCCCAATAATCTGCATGGAAGATATCTCTGCTGCTTGCTTAGAGCATGTAGAGCACCAGAACGTTACGAGAAGAAATCTGTTTTGCAACTAAACACGATTTCGGTGTTTTTTTTAATTCACCTGGCAATAACGAAACACTAACAACTACTTAGTAATTGAGTACAATGATCCAAAGCCATTACAGAAATCCAGGTGAAGTCTTAACCCTGGGACATTGCATTATTGTTCATGGCCGGAGTCGACTTATTACGGATATATATAGCACTCCTAAAAGGTAATAAAAACATAAGGATACTATTTGACCAGTTCGTCGCATCATTCCAACCATTGTTTAAATAGGAAACAGAGTGAGCAGAGGCGATCGTCACCGTCATCACCTTCACGGCCGTCGTCGATTCTGCCCGTGTGTCGTCGGCGCCGACGGCCTCCAAGCCGGTCAAGGTATATCCATCCTGCAGCAAGACGTTGATGCCCAAGAGGTGCAGCGTCAAGCTATCAGCCTTGTCCAAGAGCTTGGCCCGAGACGAAAGCAGTGATTGCCGGGCCCCAGCTCGCCGCCGGCAAGTTCAAGAGCGACCCCTGCATTTCGGGGTGCGCCAAGGTCCTCGACGCCACCACGTCCAAGGCCGCCGCCGCCGCCGCGGAGGCGGGTGGCGGAGATGCGATCTTCCAGCTGAAGGAGTACCTCTACCCGCTGGTCATCTCTAATGAGGGGCCGATCGGCCCTTGCGAGTGCGACTGCCCGGAGCCTTGCTCGCCCGACGAGGCCGCCGCCGTGAAGAAGTTGGGGGAGGCCACCAACGCCATGCTCGCCATGGCGGACCTGCTCCAAACTATGTCCGACGACGACGACCAACTCACCGATGAGGAAAAGAAAGCCAAGGTAGAGCCGATGGAGAAGTCCATGGACAGTGGCATCCTCCACGTGTCCTGCGGGCTGACGAAAGAGCCTCAAAAGTGCGCCGACGAGCTGTCGGCGCTGGCCAAGACGATGAAGGAGGCCAGACACGTGGCCTGGGAGCTGACGAGTTCCGACCCGGCGACTAAGCTCAGTTCGCCCATCGCGGACTGCGACACTGCCATGCGGGAGCTCGGGGGAAAGCTCGACTCGGCGGAGGCGACGGCGCTCAACCTGGCGGACATACGCGGCGCCATCCATTCCTACGTCCAGGGCGATGGGAAACAGCCTCCGCGCTGCAAGTGCTCCTGCCCACCGCCGCCGGAGAAGCCGTGCTCGGCTAACGAGACCGCCGTTGTCGACAGCCTCAATGGCGTCTACGATGCATGGGTTGCCGTCGAAAAATTCCTCACAGAATTACTGCCTCCAAACTAATTATATGGTGCATCGCTAATACCCTAAATGGCAAGCCTAGCATCTGCATGTTTCGACAGTTTCTTTTGGTAATAAAATTTTTAGTATGCTTCTCATTCAATAATTAATGATGTCCGCAATCGGACACTTGCACTGCAATTTATTATTTATGTGAGCTGATTCGAATGAGCTCATTTTGATCAATGGTATTATATATTTATTATTAAAGGTTAAGTGATCTTCCACGCAAAGAAATCATAGAAATACTTAGGAATTGTCAAAAAAAAAATCAGAAACGTCTGGCTCGCTGGCCTCGCACCCTTGGGTCTTGAACAACGCTTGTGCTAAAGAAGTGGGTCCCACTTAGCTTCTGCCATCTGAAACGTTCCTACAGGTAGCGCCATGTTGGATGAACATAGTCGGCGAACACGGGAGAAGAACGTGCGGCGGAGAGAGACCGAGGGAGGGGAAAGGGAGGGAAGGGGGGAGGGAGTTAGTTTTTCTCAATTGAGGAAAAAATATAGGGAAATGAGATTGTTTTCTCAATCTGTTAGAGGATTTTTTTCTCTCCCAATCCTCTTTATGTCAGATTATAGGGAAGGGATGGATTTTCTCAATCCATTGGAGTTGCTCTTAGATAGAACTCACGAGGGAGGATATATACATACTCCACCAGATATCTATGCATATATGCCTTGTGATGGCAGATATTTTTTCCGAAGTTATCGCACATTAGTTATCTTGTGGTTTTCAATCTCATCACCTTTGTTCATATCTTGATCCACGACCCCATTGTCAAGGATCTTCAGATCGATGATATTATTGGACATGCAAATATATGCAGGGGCAGAGCAAGAAATAGCCCGAGGCCAGGCTAAATATTGTTCCTCGCAAGGCTGAAAAAAGAGCATGAACGAGCCCGCTCAGCCTGCAGACGTTAGTAGCTTCCGTAAGACCTTTTGCAAATTGGGCTGATGCGGACTTTATATTTTGAGATGAGATCACATATTTTGCTCGGCTTAGCTTCATTATCTTTTTCTTACGAGGATGCTTTATACCTTCATTAGCTTATTTTTTTCCCTTTCGATGCTTGGGCCATCGGGCTTACGGCCCACACGCACCAAGCATCGGCCGCGGCCCTTGCTCTTCCTTTCCCAGGCTTCGTCGCAGTTGCTTGCAGCGACTCCACTTCCGAATCAGATCGAATCCGCCATGCCCCCTCCTCCACCATCTCCATCTCCATCTCCATCCCAGCGATGACCCGCGCCCCTCCATGGCGCCCCGCGGCCGCACCCTCCTCCTCCCGCTCGCCGCCGCCACCGTCCTTGTCGCCTCCACCATCTTCCTCTTCGCCGCCGCCGGCGCGCGCTGGCGCCCCGCCGACACCGGCCTCCCCGTCCCGCCCCACGCCTTCTCCGCCGCGGCTGTCCCCGTGACCGCCACCGCCTCCTCCAACACCACCACCGGCGGCCGCAAGGAACTCTCTTTCCTTGACGAGAACGGCCGCCCTGACGACCCGGGCTCGTCCTCCGGCGCCGCGGGATGCGACCCGCCCGGTGCTGCCGTCAGGGTCTTCATGTACGACATGCCGCCCGAGTTCCACTTCGGCCTCCTCGGCTGGTCCCCGCCCTCCCCCGACTCCGTCTGGCCGGACCTCTCCACGCCGCCGCCGCGCTACCCCGGGGGGCTCAACCAGCAGCACAGCGTCGAGTACTGGCTCACGCTCGACCTCCTCTCCTCGTCCTCCGCTCCCTGCGGCCCCGCCGTGCGGGTCGCCGACTCCCGCGACGCCGACCTCGTCTTCGTCCCCTTCTTCGCCTCCCTCAGCTACAACCGCCACTCCAGGCCCGTGCCGCCGGAGAAGGTGGCCAGGGACAAGGCACTGCAGGAAAAGCTCGTCAGGTACCTCAGTGCGCGGCCGGAGTGGAAGAGGTACGGTGGCGCCGACCACGTCATCGTCGCGCACCACCCCAACAGCTTGCTGCACGCCCGGGGGCCGCTATCGCCGGCGGTCTTCGTGCTGTCAGACTTCGGGAGGTACCACCCCAGGGTGGCCAGCTTGGAGAAGGATGTCATTGCGCCATACAAGCACATGGCCAAGACGTTCGTCAATGACTCGGCTGGGTTTGATGACCGGCCGACATTGTTGTACTTCCGAGGAGCCATTTACAGGAAGGAGGTAATGATGCTTGCTCTCTGCTAATCTGGCACAGTGCATAGCAACCTTATGCACTACATTTCTACTTGGTGCCAGTCATAACATATTATCAATTTTTGGCGATTAATTTTGTTTGTTCTATTCTATGAGGTAATCATTATGAAGCTGTCAAGTAATTGAACATTTTACTACTAGTAGTAGTTCAGTACTGTTGCAAAAGCTTGTCTTTTGTCCTAAAGATTCCTTTTTTCTCCTAGCAAAACTTGTCAAACATAAATCACGTTAGGAACTGGCAAGCTGTACAGTGAGAATAGCATAATTTGGAACTGGCTGAAATTAGCTTATGACTACATGATGTAGGGGTCATGGCTCTGATTGTTAAAAGGGGGTATTCACATGTAGCTAGTTTATACCAGATAAATCCACAAAACTGTGATTTTTTTTCGTCAGAGTTTCATAATTATTCTGTTTCTTCAAAGTTCATGAATCATGATGTAATTTGTGAGTTCAAATATTGACGTGTTATGATAGCACGAGTTATTACTATTACAAAGTGACACAATTTTTGTCTAGCCTGTGCTGGTAGTAATTACTAGTAAAGTAAACTTATTATGTCACCATAAATCAAATGTCTCTTCTGAACAAAAATGGATATAGGTTCTGTCGCTTTTTTTTTCAGAATCTTTATCATCCATTAAGTCATTAAGGTGGTTAGACTTATGCATACAGGATCTTTCTTTATTAATCTACATCCATCACCTTATTTGAACTCTTGAACCTCTGGATGAAGTTTGTGTAATTTGATAATCTCCAGTGAGGTTTACACAAGGGCACAAGGCTCTCTTGATCTTCCATCTTTGTCGGCACGGCTCCTGGTTTATGTTTGTTTTCTCAAGCTATTAAAAGACTAAAAGATTTGCATTTGCCCCTGTTTCAACCCTTTGGTTTTAACAAACGATATAAGTACAGGAATATACCAGCCACAGCCAGTTTGGTCTACATATGCCAAGTATGGAGTATCTATGGAAAAAAAATTATTTGCGCCACAAAAAGAATGTGAACCTATTCTGATTGCTGCTAGCTATTTGTGATTTCCTTATGGAATTTAAGAACTTTCATGGTACCAGTTTAATGACAATTGGTGACTTTCATAAGCTAACGTGTTGCATCATCCATACCCAGGGAGGGAGCATACGACAGGAGCTATATTACATGCTCAAAGACGAAAAGGATGTTTATTTTTCCTTTGGAAGTGTCCAGGACCATGGGGCCAGCAAAGCCAGCCAAGGAATGCACTCATCAAAATTTTGCCTAAACATTGCTGGGGACACCCCTTCTTCCAATCGTCTGTTTGATGCGATAGTGAGCCACTGTGTCCCTGTTATCATCAGTGATGACATTGAGCTACCTTACGAGGATGTATTGGATTATTCAAAGTTCTCCATCTTTGTCCGATCGTCAGATGCTGTTAAAAAGGGTTTCCTGATGAGACTGATTAGTGGTGTAAGCAAGCAACAATGGACAAGGATGTGGAATAGGCTCAAAGAGGTGGATAAACATTTTGAGTATCAGTATCCATCCCAGAAGGATGATGCAGTCCAGATGATCTGGCAAGCACTGGCTAGAAGGGTGCCAGCAATTCAGCTGAAGGTGCATAGATCTAGTAGATTTTCAAGATCTGGCAGAGGAAAATAAATAGAAAGGGGTGTGTCTGTCTTGTCTCTCTTGGGTAATCTAATTAATATCTAACCAACATATCATTGACTCAGGTTCACAGGTTTTCTCAGTTGCACAAAACAGATATATTGTAGTATTTAGGTTATCCTTAGGAAATACGTGTAACTTAGGATTTGTTAGTCCAGTTGAAGCGTATACTGGCTGGTGAAAGGCTTCTTGTTTTTGTAACGTGTATTCAATGTAATCATGAAAGAGAGACATAGTTTTTCTGTTTCTGAACATTTGGGGATCAAACCACATTCTTCTGTCATGTACTCATGTAGCGGATTTTATTTTCTCTAACTTATTCAGTCACTATTGCCATGTTGCGGCCAGCATATGGTGGTGCTATAATTTCAATCTCTATTATGAAGAAATTCAGGATAGAGGTCTATTTGTTGAATTTCTCGGCGTTTATTTGAGAAGTTGCTGGTGAATACAAGGTTTCGCACTTTCGCTTCTGAAAAATAACGCTGTGAAACAGGGGTGTTAATAAGGTTAAGAAATTCTTGCAAACAAATAGATGGAATCACTATCAATGTCAGAAAGTAGCACCCTTGGTTAGACCATGAGATGTGTGATATCAATTCACACTGCCAAAAAAACCCCCTATAATTAGGTTCATAAGAACAAATTAGGTTGCAAGCAAGATATAGCTTACGAAGATGACCGTGCAATTCAACAGCGAGGACGACAGAAAACCGATTTGTCTGATGTCTACTCAATGAACACTGGAGTAAGAGGTGATATAAAGGCACATAATCGATCTCAAGCAATATCGCATAGCTTTAATTGATCGAAGGAACGCAAATGCAACTTGCAGAATGTTTTCCAACATATAGAAGCGAAGATATAGCTTAATTTCAGCGAGCATTTTGAATTTCCGATGACACAGTGACTAATTCCTGTGGATTGCCGCAATCTTCCAAACATCTACCGGTTGAATCATTTCACAAGTCCCAAGTAATAGGTTCAGCGCACATCCAAATATCAAGTAATCTTGGTTGATGCAAATTAAACCAACTCGACCTGCCAAATCTAATGACGAGGAGTAACATTTGCCTCCACTAACAGGGTTACAGGGAGATGCATCGCGTAGTCCCATACGGAGATCCTCAAGACCTCAACCACGGTGGAGCGCAGTGGTGTGTCCCATCTATCCCGCCGTTGCATTGCGGAGCTCTGCCACCTGGTTGTTGCATCCACGTGCTGCCGGAGCTGGAGCATGGATGAGAGCGGCGGAAAGGAAGTTGATGGCCACGAGGAGGTAGGTGCTAAGTGCCTACGTCCTGCGGCCGAAGATCTCTCCCGCAAGTACATGTCCCCGTCGGTGGCGACGGCGGCCAGGAGAGGAAGGGAGAGGAGGATTGCTGGCGGAGAAGAAGGACCAAATTAAAAATATATAGGGGGTTTTATGTAAATATAATAATCGCGATCCAATATAGGGGTTTACATGTAAATATTTGGATTGCGGAGAATAATCGCGATCCAAATGAGGGGGTAATTTGTAAAGTTGCTCGGCCGCCGTTGGCGCTCGCCGGCGGGAGCAGCGGAGGTTCCACCGCCCATGTTCGTGGCGCCCCGCGGCCGCAACCTTCTGCTCCTGCTGCTCATCGCAGTCAGCGACTCTGTCGCCTCCATCAAATTTCTCTTCGCCGCCTCCGGCACGCGCTGTTGGCCCGTTGGCACCAGCTCCCCCTTCCCCGCCGGCACCGACGTGCCGACGCCGTCGCCGTCCAGTCCTCAGAGCACGGCCTCCAACGCCAAACTCTCCCGCCGCAATATGAGCACTATGTTTCATGCAACATTTAGTGTGAAACATGCAGAAACAATAGTTGCAACATTGATACTAAACTATTGCAACAGGCGTCCGATTTTTTTTAAATTCCGGATGTCCGTACCGTAGCAATACCGGCTTTCTTTTCCTCTCTTAACAAGAAACAGGAGAGATAATGCAAAGAAAACCGAGCACTGCTTCAGATATTAAGTCAAGATACATCATCTTGAAGAGGTGACACATGTTTACAACAATTCATTTCAGCAGGCAATTTGTTTGCAGTGAACACGTTAACAGCGCAGTGCTCCTACTGACACACTGAATCTGCCACTGAGAAATACAATAGGTTGAATCACTGAGAAATTTGGACAATTTGTCCTGACATAGTTTTGCAGGTTTGGGACAATAGCAAATGCACAGATTCAATGTATTCAACTCAAACTTCATTCTTGACGGTAGCAACACCGTCATCTTTCTGCTTCACAGAAAAGCCATCAGTGCCTTAACATGAGCATCAGAATCATGACTACGGTGTTTGAATTTGCCAGAATATTTCTGTTGAACTACAACATTCTCAAGAGCATATCATCACCTTGCAGCTCCAAGCCAAGCACAGATTGCTGTTGATGCATCAGAGAAGACCAAACAGAAGTGCGAACATACTTGGATTGAGCTCGTGTGGATGGATAATGTAATAACAAGATTGGGATAACTTGGCAACTGAATAAAGGGAATCACCATAAATGAGAGAAGTGACACTCTTGTAAGACAGACCAAGAATAGTGAGATAACTTTTTTCACGAAATGCCTAAGAACCAGGAGTCATTATTTTATAAGATTAGGAAGAAATACAACTTGAAGGTGATCTGTTTTCCAACTGAAAATCTTATCTTAAATTGAAAAATTACACCAGGGGTAGCAGCAACCTAAAAAACACCAAATGCTAAGTAGTGAGCTGCTCTAAACAATTGGTCCCTGCTCCTGGCTGACACCAGCAACGACCTTTATTCAAACCCTTGCATGCCAATCCTTGCACTTGATTAAGGGGGCTTTGTTCTGAACTGAAAGCCACTAATCTTCACCAGACAGCATACTAAGGTAACCATGCAAACAGACAGCTGAACTGAATATCAGATTTGTCTGCTTTCTGTTGAAACAACACTGTACAAACAGGCGAATTTTCAAGCCTTGCTCTTGTCATAAAATGCACAATGGTACAATTAATGTGAATTTGTAAAGCAATGCAGTGGCACGATAGTAAATCAACAGTCCTGCACCTACAAGCATCTGATATGTCGACACCGACTGCCGAGTGAGCCAAAACATTTACAATCCTAACACATTATCGTGCATATCCTAACCGTTGAAGCATGCACATTGCTATGAACTTACTTAAGGTATATCCAAACTATAATAGCAGATAGTATTCAAGCTTAATACTATGCGAACATGGGCTCCTAGCTGTTTGCATCCATCATTGTCCTAGAAATCAACTGAGCCCAGCAAGGTATTGATAACATGACCAAAGTCGAAAGAGAAAATTAAAAGACAGCAATTGACATCAGAGGGCAAATATTCTTTAGAAACCAAGGTAACCTGTCAACCATAAATAGAAGAAAAAAGTGAAGGTAAAATATAATACAACTGGGCCATAAAACCGATTAAGTACAAACCTAAGACAAAGTCAAACAACACATAAGTTTTTTTTGGCAGAATAATACAGTTTTGAAGTTTACAATACAATAAAAAAGAAATCTGAAAAGAAACCACCGAAAACATAAATTCGTGAACTGTATGTTGTTGGGGTGAACCCGCGCGGCCATCATCGCGCGCGCTCCGACCGCGGGCAGTCGTCATCGCGAGTCGCCGGCAGCAGCCTCAGCGCCATCGCCGCCTCTTTACCCCAACGAGCCGCGTCACCATCCCACAAGCCCAGGAGGGCAGCGGGGGCAACACGGCCACGGGAGAGGCGACTCCGGCCGCTGCGGCGGCGCCGGACGGCTCGCTCGGATAAGATCAAGTAGTGTTCGTGAGGGCCGAAACCCTAGCTTCTTCCTCCTTCCGCCATGGCCTTTTATCGCAAGAAGACGACGCCTTTGGGCCTTACCCACCAAATGAGGCATCCGAGGCCCAGTATTATACGGAGGAGGCCCAGAAATCCAATAGGTTCACTTACGGGCCCAACCATTCGTTTCGGACCCACATGTCATCCTCCGAGCCGCGGCGATCAGTCAAAACCCTAACGCTTCCAGGCTATATAATCCTTCTCTCCTTTCGCTCCCGTCTCTCCGCCGCCCCCCACCCCAAGCCGCCAAAGCCCTACCGCCGCCGCTGCGATCCCAGCAGTCACCACCGCCACCATGTCTACCGTGCTCACCCGACCCACCGCGGGCACGGTCCAGTGCTTCGGCCGCAAGAAGACGGCCGTGGCCGTGGCCTACACCAAGCCGGGGCGCGGGCTGATCAAGGTGAACGGCGCCCCCATCGAGCTGATCCGCCCGGAGGGGCTCCGCCTCAAGGCCTTCGAGCCCATCTTGCTCGCTGGGCGCTCCCGGTTCAAGGACATCGACATGAGGATCCGCGTCCGCGGCGGAGGGAAGACGTCGCAGATCTACGCCATTCGCCAGGCCATCGCCAAGGCCCTCGTCGCCTACTACCAGAAGTACGTCGACGAGGCCGCCAAGAAGGAGGTCAAGGACATCTTCGGCCGCTACGACCGCACCCTCCTTGTCGCCGACCCCAGGCGCTGCGAGCCCAAGAAGTTCGGTGGTCGTGGTGCCCGCGCCAGGTTCCAGAAGTCCTACCGTTGAGCGATTGCTTGCCGCATCAAAATTTGCCACACCGTTGTCGGTGTTGTTGGCTTCATCTCCTATCAATCGAGCTGCTTATCTGGTTCTATATCTAGCTGCTGCTTTACCTTAAAGTTTAGACTTTTAAGCCTAGTGTTGAACCGTTTTGACATTGTGATATGATTGTGAGATTTTGAATAGTCTCTGAAGTATGGTTTTGCTTATTATCGATGTCAAGGGATTCTGATATGGTTTAAGTTCTTTGTGCTATGTAAAATTAGTATTTCAATTTTACGGGGCACCTGTTTCATGCGTTTCACCCATATTAGTTAAGCTATCTTCCTTGCCTTAACTTGTGGAATGGAGGGGTATGACTGTAGACACTTGTGTTCGCGTGACTGCTTAGGTTGCTCATTGTTGGGTAGTTTTCTGTTGATCGGCTGATCCATCCCAACTACACAATGCATAGGAAATTTGTCTTCCAGTCAGATAGACACTTGTGTTCGCATGACTGCTTTAGGTTGCTCATTGTTGGGTAGTTTTCCGTTGATCGACCGATCCATCCCAACTACACAATGCATAGGAAATGTGTCTTCCAGTCAGATAGACACTTGTTCGCATGACTTTTGGGTTGCTCATTGTTGGGTAGTTTTTCTGTTGATCGGCTGATCCATCCCAACTACCGCAATGCATTGGAAATGTGTATTCCAGTCAGATAGATGTGAAGCTTGTCTTGCATTAATTCACTCAAGCAATGTGATAGTAGCTGTGCTTAGTAGCTAATTACTGAATGAGATAAATTATTTGCTTCTCCAATCGTTGTACCGCAAGTCTATATGGCATTATAGTGGCAAAACATGATCTATCGTTCTGATTCTATTCTTCTGTTGAGTTACTTATTTGACTCTTGATGTTTAGTGAAGTCTGTTTATGTTATGGACGTGGAATAGACAGACATTTGGGGGGCTTGAAAATATGTTTGTTTACTGTAGAATTTTTGGGCTAGCGACTTGTGAGGGTGAGTTCCTTGTGCACGTTCTTCCTCTTACTGTTTCCTCCTTATAGATATGTTGGTGCAGTTGCTCACTTGATTGTACTATTTGAATACACTGCCCATTGGCGTGTTGTTTGTAAACCGGTTGTTGTCTGTGTCACCCCTGCAGTGATATCCTTTCCTTGGCAATGTTTGGCAATGGTGTGTGTCTGTTATTATTATTATGAATGTGCTCTGCTTGGTAAGCTTGATGAATCCAGTGTCCTTGTTGGTTTGGGCCTTTGAAGCGAATTGCTGCTGTGTCTGGCTACAGCTAGATTTTGGTAACATATAGCTGCATTTTTTTGCTGTTGGTTGAGATAAAATTATGTGTCATGTTTTGAGCTCAAATGTTTGTGGTTCAAATTTCTGTAGCATTACAATTAGGTTTTGAGTTGAAATGTTTGTGGTTCTGGAAATCAAGTTGTATTTTTATGTCGTGCCCACTGCTGCGTGTGGATGGTTGCAATTCAATTCGGGTATGAATCATATTTTTGTGATTGGTAGGGATGATACCTATTGACATGACTAATGTACAGTCGGCAGTATTTCAGTCAAATGTATTCTCACAGAGTCACATGGCTCCCCTGTTTCGTCCTCGTGTTTGGTATGCTGCTCGCAATCGCATTGCTATTTATTAGTGTCTTGTGTGCACATTGTTAATAGGGAATTAGTGATGTACTATGATGTCGCCGTATTACCGAAGCATGTTGCCAGCTTGTCGTTGCCTGATCCCATGGAAACTGGAAAGCCATGGCTGGCTCCTTGCGGCAACCCAACTTTTAAATTTTCTCGTTTATTAGCTTCTCTCTGCGGCCGCCATGCGCTTGATGCATCTCTAAGAGCAGGCCCAACGCTCCTACGTGGCTGGTAGCCTCAAGTTTACCCGCCTGACACAGAAGTCCAGCTCAACCGGTTTGGGCGCTTGCAGTCCGTCAGTGTGCCCTGCAGAAGGTGCAGTGGCTTGGGATTAAAAAGCAAGCGCTCTAGCTGTTGTGAGAGAGGAAAAGCAACGAGAAAAACTGACTTGGGAGGGGGGGAGAGAAAATGAGTAGGGTCATGGTAGAAAAAGTAAGAGCGTCCTGCGTTGGGTGCTTGAAGGTCTCGAAATTTCAGTACCCATGTGGAATGCAACTTTTTCATGGGGCTACTTGCGTTGAGCTTGCCCGTCCGACACATGCACACAGCGCTTTCCAGACCAGAGTCCTGAATCGTCGCTTCTGTTGGCTTTCCCGTGCGGCCACTGAAGCACGCATGAGCATGGTTCATCGATAAGAGACGAAGGAACGCAGAGTGCCGAGCCTCGTCGAGGGAAAGGGACGGGGGTTGTGCTGGTGGTCGCGGCAACACTCGACAGCAGGCAGTGCGCGCCACCCTTTCGACGAAATGCGCCACCACCTTCCCTGGCTGATACTAAACAGTTCCTTGCTCGTTTGTCTCCCTCCATCTTCTTGTGACATGATTACATGAATAAGAACGTCTTCTCTCCGCGTCGGCCAATCCCTGCCTGGCATGCACAATGTGAGTACTCTGGTTTTTTCCTTCACGTTTCTAGCTCAGCATCCTCTTTTTTTTTTCTTTTCACCTTTTGCATTGGCACTTGACAAAGACACTCAGAGTCGGTCAATCACTCTTGTCCCCAACAACAGCGCAGCTCGTGAACATTTGCAGTGGCAACACATTACTATGGGAGAATTGAAAGATCCTACCCCTTAAAGCCTTTAAATACAAGTTGTAAAGTCAAACACTCGACAAGTATACAAGCTTAAACGCATGACATGAGCGCTACTGTATCTGGATAGATGGTAGCTTGAGATCGCAGACTATTTACAAATTACAAAGGTCCAAATCACTGCATTTACCCATTTCGTCGAACTGACAAGGTCTGAAAGCATAATATTGCGTTAGTACTCGAATTGATTCTAACAGGAGGGACCAAATTCGAATTGCTCCATTCAGTGGTTCTGGTCCATTGGAATAAACAGGAGTATGTGGCCCTCGGGACGCTTGGCCGTACACTCATTAACATTATCCTCGTGTCTTGACTACTGGCAGTTGATAACTCCAGAAAGGAAGCGTCGCAACTCACATGCTAACAGATGCACTGAATTTCTCTCATCCCTGCCCATCAAGGTCTACTAGGCTGGCTCGAACTAAGTTAGCGCCTGCATTGTGCAACTGCCGCATACTCAGATTTCAGAAGCTCTGGTTTGCATACATTGCAGAGGAGAAAAGGAAGCTGCATCTGGATCTGGAAATGGCACGAACAAACGCAGCAGATCCCTGAGCTCCAGGTATTTCTAACCAATAACGTAACATGCTATTTATTGTGTTCCTTGCTCCAGTCATTTCATTTCATCCATGTCGCCTCTTACGACTATACTTTCTGCTTTCACCGCAAATTTTCTGCAAAGACTATTTCCCTTTGTTCTGCATATTCTCTCGGGTATTGAAAACAGTAGAACTCATCAGCCATAAATCATATAATCACAGTAAAAGATTCCTGTGTTTGTTTCTTCTAGTTCTGGAGGCCATGGTATGTTAATGTTCGCATCATTAAGTGGTTCACTTTCATGTTCTTTGTATCTCATATAGGTTGCTCTCTGATTTTTCCTGACATATATTTCGCTGCAACTTCATTTTTAGTGTCAGGAGCAAGAAGCCTAGATTGTTTGCAGAAGAGCAATTCAGCAACTCGAAGACCAAAAGGCTAGGGCTGTACTAAAGCACCTATTTACCCAGGTCACACATCTAATATATCAACTGCTGTTTCATACACTCCTATCAGACTACTATTATTTTTGAACAAAAACTTCTATCGTACTGTTGTCAGTACTGGTCACACATGAAGGCAGCAAAATAAGAAACAAATGAATCGTCCAGCATGAAACTTCTCCCATGAATACTGGGTTAGGTGCTATCTATTCATACTTCTGTTAGAATTTTTTGTGCACTTGAACTTCTCCCGTGAAGTAGTTGTATCATGCAGAGCCCAAGTTTTAGCACAGCTTTATTTATTTATCTGGTGTCCAGATTAGCAGCTCACCATGAATTCATTCTGCAGGAACTTCTGGCACAAGAGAGGTATAAAAAAGAAATGACTGGTGTGGAAGCTGCTGCCATATCTGCTGTAGTATCTGGAATATTGAAGATTGTGGGCAACAAGTTAGCTCCACCAGTAATAAAAAAGTACAGCTCTATAGTTGGTGTGGAGAAAGATCTCCAGGAGCTCCAGGATCGAGTTGTGGAGATAAACTCTTGGTTGGAAAGGGCAGAATGTCAAGCCATGGAGACTGATGCATCATTTAACTGGCTCAAACAGTTGAAAGATTTTGCTTACGCTGTTGATGATGTTGTTGATGAGTTCCAGATGAGGGCTGAGAAACATGACGCTTCTGCTGCTGGTGGTATTGTGTCCAACTATATGTGCCTACAACCAAAATCATTTATTTTTCACTGCAAGGCGGCTAAGAAGATCAAGGCGATTAATAGGAGATTTGCTGCAATTGTGAAGCAAAGAACTGACTCAAGTGTAATAGCAAATAGCTTACCACCAATTGGTCATCCTGCTTATATGAATGAGATTCCTGCGAACAGCCCATCATTGCCCGTCGTGGATGTGGCATCAGTACTCGGAAGAGACCAAGAAAAGAACCAAATAATATCTAAACTCATAAAGACTAATGACCGACAGAGAATCAGGATTTTTTCCATCATCGGGCTTGGAGGCTCGGGGAAAACTACATTGGCTAAACTAGTTTTCAATGATGGTAACATTATAGAGAAGCATTATGAAGTTAGACTATGGGTTCATGTTTCGCAAGAATTTGATGTCAATAATCTCATCAAGAAACTGTTTGAAGCTATAGCCAATAGAGATCCTGGACAGCATGCCTTGCCGTATATGAGCAACAAAATCTTAGACAAGTTGACCGGAAAGAGGTTTCTCGTTGTATTGGATGACGTTTGGACAGAGAGCCGGATTAAGTGGAAAGAGCTCATGGTATATCTGAACAATGGTGCCTCTGGAAGCGGGATTTTACTCACTACTCGCAGTAGACAAGTCGCAGTAACAGTTGAATCCACATACCAATTTGACTTGCCACTCTTGTCTCCAGGTGACAGCTGGCAGCTGTTCCAACAATGTTTAGTAATACCTAGGAAAGGTTGGGATTTTGAATTTGAACAGATTGGAAAAGAGATTGTGAAAAAATGTGCTGGAGTGCCGCTAGCAATTAAAGTTCTTGCAGGTGCTCTACGTGGCAGGGAACGGATAGAAGAGTGGCAGGCCATGAGAGACAACAATTTGTTAGATGTTAAGGGTGAAGATCATAGTGTGTCAGTATTTGCATGCCTGAGGTTGAGCTATTTCCATTTGCCATCTCATCTGAAGCAGTGCTTCACAATATGTTCAATGTTCCCTAAAGGTCACAAGATTGATAAAGAACAATTGATTGACATATGGATTGCTCATGATATGATCATTCCGATGGATGGTGTTCACTGCTTGGAGTATATTGGCCACAGATACTTTGGTTCTCTTTTGCAAGTATTTTTTTTACAAGATGTGAATGAATATAATGGAAGAGTGACATGCAGGATGCATGATTTGGTTCATGATCTTGCTCAGTCAGTCACGGACATTTTTGTGCCAAAGGAGGAAACCAGTTCAACAAAGAGCTACAGATACTTCTCTTTAACTGGACATGAAATAAAATTTCCATCCAAAAATCGTTTTGAAAAAGCACGTGCTATATATGTTGATAATGGTGACGATACAACATTTGGCAACACATTGAAGAATGCAAGACACTTGCGCAGTATCACCATGGAGCGTTTGTATGCAGCAATCCTGCCCACTGTCATATTTCAAGTGAAAAATCTGAAATATCTAGGGATTTCAAGACTAAGATGTGAAGTACTCCCTGATGCCATTTCAAATATTTGGAGCCTACAAGCTCTCCATGTAACATTTAGCGATCTTCTCAAGCTGCCTAAATCCATTGGTAAGCTGCAGAAGTTAAGAACACTTAACCTGTCACAGTGTGTAAAGCTGATGTGTTTACCAGATTCTATTGGTGATTGTCAAATGATTTCAGTCATAAATCTTTGCAACTGCAAGGAGATTACAGTTTTGCCAAACTCTATAATCAGGAATACAAACCTCAGAGTCTTGAGACTAGGTTATACCAAAATTGAGAGGCTGCCATCAAGTATCACAACACTGAGAAATCTGGAGTGTTTGGACCTTCATGAATGCCATGGACTTGTAGAGTTGCCTGAAGGCATCGGCAACTTGCATAAGCTTCAAATTTTGGACCTAGATGGATGCAATGGACTGGGTAGCATGCCAGTAGGGATTGGAAAGCTCAGACGACTACAAAAGTTGGGTTTATTTGCTGTGGGAGATGGCGAAACATCTGCAAAAATTTCAGAGATTGGTAATATTATTAGGATCAGCGGGAAACTATCTATTAGAGGTGTTGCACATGTTATGAGCCCCGCTGATGCACACAGTGCATGGTTGAAGCAAAAGATGAACTTACAAATGCTTACGTTAAATTGGAGGTGTAATGACTTCCATTCCAAATGTGGGAGGTGTCATGATGACTCAATGAACACAGACAATGAGTTGGCTATATTGGATGGTCTGGAACCACCATCTGGGATTCGAGTTCTAAGAATCATCGGGTATGCGGGTTGTCAGTACATGAGGTGGATGCAGAAGCAAGTTGGAATCAGGAGCGTGCAAGCGCTTTCACATTTTCCACGTTTGACCGAGGTGACACTATCAGACTTACCAAAACTGAAGCAGCTGGAGGGTCTTGTCGAGTTGCCTTGCTTAGAGGAACTTGAGCTGCGAAGAATGCCTGCTCTTGAGAGCATAAGTGGAGGTCCATTTCCTTCACTGATGGAGTTGAAGATGAATGATCTGCCTAGTTTAGGAGAATTTTGGATGTTCGTTTCTGGTGGGGAGGAAACAGAATGTGGCAGCAACTACAGTTGCCATCACGTGGGACAAGTTGCAATTGGTAATCGTCTATCATATATATGTATAGAGAAATGTCCTAAACTGATGGTGAAGCCACACTTCCCCTCTTCACTGGATTACTTAGAGTTGGATTGGAGCAATGGCCAACTGCTACAATTGGTAGGCCAAGACCATGGGAGTATCCCACCCTCCTTTAGTCTGAGGACCTTTACAGCGCCGCATACTACTCGTAAGAGAATACTGGTATGCATCAGAACAACCCGTTGATCTGATAAGGTAGTTTTGATGCTGACTCGAGCACAAAGAGTTTACAAAAGTGTATTTACCCATTTGTGACGAGAAGTTGGATTTTTACCACTTTCAATAGGTGCCTTGTTGTAAATTTGGCTTCGTAAGATTACCACTTGTATCCTAGACACATTGTTTTTCATGCAATTTTCTCTCATTTATTTATTTATTAATTCCTTCTTCCGTTAACAGTTACCTGAAATGACAAAACTGCCCATGAGCCTCTCGGGGACCTGTTTCCTGGGGGACCTGCGTTGATCAGTCTTGGCTCTGCTGGCTATAAATTTTGGCCATTTCATTCTGCCAAGCACTTGTCAAAGAAGCGTGTTGCCACAAGCTCTGAAAATCTATCCATCTATCTGCTCCTCGACCTCGAATGTACTGCATTTCTCGCAACGATCCTCGGAAACCACATTTGCTCAACTTTTAAGTACAAGGGAATGCCATATTCTTGGAAAATATGGTACCTCTTCCCGTTTTCATTGACAGGAAGGGCGTATGATTGGTATAGCTCAAATTGCAGGAAATTGGGAAGCCTGTTGAAGAGCGTTTGTGCTAGACTAGATATGTATGGTTCAGAAGCTTGTCGCAAGGTTAAGAAGGTGGCCACATTCGTCCTAGTCACAGAAAAACTTACTCAAGCATGGGAAAGATTTTACGGAATTCTTAGCCAAAGGCGAGATTTGGTGGTAGCCCCGGAGATGATTGTGCAAACCTTAGCGCTTTGACTTGTTGGTTGAAGCATACTTTGCCTCTACTCTTGTAGATGCAACATCTCTATTTTAACAGGCATTTGATTGGGCCTCTTCAAACAATAAACACATTAGCTAGCTAGCTCATAGGAACTCAACGCATCATTGTACTTACATGGAAGAGAGAGCATGTGAGGAGAAAGAGATAGTGCATCGTCTCTTCTTTAAAAGCTAACTCAGAGAGAGATGGATGCAGATTTTTACTACAATCGGTTATCTTTGTCCTTGTGCCTTCCCTTCAGGTTGAATATGACTCACATCTCGTAAAAAAAAAAGTGTGTGACGCTCTTTTTGGAAACGCCACATATAGAGCATCCTTATTCCGGACATTCTAGTAGCGTAGGGCACTCGGAACGCATCAGAGCTTCCTAGCTTGTTGCAGCTGAAACTACCTCGGTCTTGGTTTCTTCTCGTGCTGCGTCCGTCTCGCTGGTCGCCTCAACTATCATCTTCCTCACACGAAACATCGCCAAGTGGATGTCACCTGCATTATATAGATGCAAAATGCAAATTCCACAGTTGACAACCAATAAAGAGCCTTACTTTTCTTCTCTTAATTACTGAATCGGAGTGAGTCATCGGCGCAAACCGAAGATGATGAGGCTGCCGGGGTCAATGGGGATGGGGAAGCCAGGGTTGAGGCGGCGCTCGTTGATGTAGGTGCCGTTGGTGCTGTCCAGGTCCGTCACGAACAGCCTCCCATCCTTCTTCTCCAGCCGAGCGTGCGTGCCTGAAACTGCATTTTTATACGCGCACAGGGAATGCAAGATCAGATCGCGAAACAATTTAGTACGGTCCTGATTCCTGAATTTCGTCCATGCTTACTTATCAGTTTCAGAACAACAATGTAGAAATGAGAATCAGTGACTGGATTTGCAAGAAGTGACCTGTGGCGACGGGGAGGACGATGTCAGCCTTGTCAGCGACCCGACCAACGGTCACCGCATCCTGGACACCACAAACGATTCTTTTTGTCAACGCGCGTGAGTAGAAACATGTTGCGGTTACAGTGGTAATGTCAGTTGTTCGCGGTACAGAAATAAAGAGGATGATGATGATATGTGAGCAGCACAAAAGCAGCACGTACGGAGGCTATCTCGAACGCGCCGGGGCGTGCAACTTTGTAGCCGATGTGGCGCCAGTCGCCGTCGCCTGAAATGCACAATGCAAGGACCAGAATGCATTTGAGTTCTGTTATTATGCAACAAAGGGCAAGAAAGAGACGCATGCACATTTCCAAGTCCAATTCCAGCAATGGGTATGCATGCAAATGCAGGCTGTTGAGTACTGATAACGCTAGCTCTTCAGGAACAATAATCTGATAAGAGTCGGTAAAGAATATGAGGACATTCAGAACCCCAACGGACTAGTGGTAAATCGCAGATGCCACATTCAATTCGGTAGGACACGACATACTTTGGAGGTACTCCTACTAGAGGAATGGAGGAATCACTGATGTAGGGTGTAGCAAACCTGCAGGATCAAGAACCCATCTTACTGAAGAACGAACGGTTGATGCGCCGTCAGCGAGGCTGGAAGAACACCTCAGGACCCTGCTCTTCTTGCTGTTCAGCCACGGCCCAGCCAGGCAAACCAGATGCTGCTGCTTGGCACTGGAGACGGAGCAGCTGTAGTTGCAGGGAGGCCGAAGAAGCAACGAGGGGGAAGCGAAGCTTGAAATTGGTGATCTCCTGGGAGTAGTGGAGAAGAGGACCAGGGAGGAGGTAGTAGCCGCTGCGGCTTCCATCAGATCCGGCGCTGCTGGTCAGCAGGGGAGGAGGCCTTGGTTTTGTTTGCCAAATGAATTATTCTGTTGCTTTCGATTAAGTTCTTTCTGTGGATCGTGGGAGATAAGAGTTGAGGCTGCTGTTTGTCCTGTGCTGAATCCCACACCTGGCCTCATAGCCAATCGTTCCGATTTGTCATCTGCTGCTGCTACGAGCTTCGGTGTCACGGTGTGTTTCTTACGGTGTAGAGGTAGGAGGAGGTGCTTCTCCAACAGAAAGTGATTTTTTTTATTTTTGAATATAAACTTTTAAAATCAGAAGAATTTATTTATTTTTTTATCCCCATCCTCTTAGTTCATTTCAGAGCTTCACAGAATCAGAAGAAAATCACTTCTCTCTGAAAAATTATTTGGCAAAACTTCTGATAGATTGAGCAGAAATCAATTCTCTCTGAAAAATTATTTGGCAAAATTTCTGATAGATCCAGTAGAGAATCAGCTCCAGATGATCTGCCAAACACACGAACTCGCCAATTTTCGTTTCTTTTTTCTTTTTGTTGGGGGAAGAGAGTTGGATGCTGTGACGTAGAGGCTTAACTCTATCACGACACGAACTTGAATACATAAAGATAGCCTCTGCTATCTGGGCCCACAGGTCAGTGTCTCTGCAATAAGCGTGGTGGTAGCTACTAACGACTTGCTGGCTCCTGTGACCTCCAGAATTAGCGATACCGATTCAGATCGCAGCCACGGCGACCTAGAGGACAGGAACCCCACCGAGCCAGGCAGCACAAATCCCCAATCTCTGATCCCTGCTCGCCCAAAGGTAAGATTTTTCCGAGATCTCTGCGTTCAACAGCCCAGATCGATTCTTGTTTCAACAATTTTCCACAATTTTTTGGCCTCTAACTTAACAATCGGTGGGGATTCGATTCGATCAGATGGCGGCGGCATGGGCGGTGCTGGCGGTGTTGCTCGTCGCAGCGCAGGTGTCCTCGGCGGCGCCGGTGCTGGCACCGGCGTTCCTCTGGGCGCCTAAGAACTACGGGTGGGTAATTCGCTGTGCTCATTCATCTTTTGCGTCCGTCCCTAGCACGAGATCCCGTGTTAGGTAAAAGATGGGTGATGTTAATGTTGGGGGTAATGGTTGTGATGCTTCACTTAGGAAGTAGAAACCGTTCTGACTTGGTATACAAAGCATTGTCATACACATGAAATTTACTAATCTTTGTTCAAGGATGAGTTTCTTTATTGGCAGTCTGTTCAGTATTGCCTTGTGTTAAATAAGAATATGATGGCCCAATGAGTGGGATAATTAGATTAGCTATGTGTTTAGACTTCATCTGTCGATTTCCATGCTATAGAAGAGCATGCCACATCTCATTCCGAGCAAATAACAGTTTACTCTTTACTGCAGCTTGATTTGTGCATTACCACATTCTGTCAGACGACTTTTACGTGTATTTTTTTTTAAATGCATGTCATCCAACATACTATTGAAAGTTCAGGATTCTGACTTTAGGCCTGGGGAATTCATAAATTCAGTGGCCCTTTAAAAGTTGAATAACTAATGGCAAATTTGTGTCTTTGATGTCACACAGTGAACATTGTGGCATCGTATAGTTTGTGCTTGAAACTATTGTATATTTGTATGCTGCCCTTGTTTTGGTACATAGAGTATGAGCCTGGGTTACTTTTGGCTCTTACTTTTTCAGTACCATCTCTGCCCTCTAATTGCAATGGAACTTGAAGCCATGGATTCCATTAAACAAAACAATAACTAGTTTTCAGCAGTATGGAGTTTCTTTTATCAGGGAATTTTACATCCATGCAGTAATACATCTCAATCATTAATCAACCTTTGCTGTCTAGGTTACATGCTGCACCTAGATTCTGATGCACGCGATGGATGCAATACTTTTCTTTCCAATACTCTGGTACCTAATTATTCAGTGACCTAAGTTCAGTTACTTGCTGACTAGATCCAATGATGCCCTGTTCAATTTCGGTGTCTTATCAGTCCACTTAGTTGCTGACTTGAGCCAAACTTACTAGCTCATCTTAAATATTTCTTGTACCTTAAATATTTATTGTGTTGCGGAAATGCGTATGTTGCGTTGGATTTTTGGTCATACGAGAAGGGATCGAGTCCGGAATGAGGATATACGTGATAGGTTAGGGGTAGCACCAATTGTAGAAAAGTTTATCCAACACCAGTTGAAATGGTTTGGACATGTCCAATGAAGGCCTCCGGAGGTACCGGTGCGTAATGGAACCCTAAGACGTGACAGTAATGTGAAGAGAGGCAGAGGAAGACCAAAATTGACATGAGAAGAGGCAATGAAAAGAGATTTGAAGGGATGGAATATACCCAAAGATTTAGCCCTGGATAGGAGTGCTTGGAAAACAGCTATTCATGTGCCCGAACCTTGATTTGTGGCTCTTGTTGGGTTTCAACTCTAGCCTACCCCAACTTGCTTGGGACTGAAAGGCTATGTTGTTGTTGTTGCTGCTGCTGCTTCAAATGATTATTTTGGCAAGCACATGTAAGTTCACTACCTTAGAATTTACCTACATTCCATTGACCTTTTTCTTCCAGATTCCGTTCTGATGCTACTAAGGAAATAGTCCACTATCAGACTGTCTCTCCAAAGAGTTTAGCTAAATCTGTACTTGAGGAAGGTGGCTGGTCAAACTTTATTGTAAGTATCCTCATTGGTGAATCTTAAGCTCTCATGCAACTTAAATTATCAGCTCCTGCATTGAAACAAGTTTAATAAGTTCCCAATGTCATGATTTTGTTCTTAGTGTTCAAGGGAGGATGCTCAGAAGAATGTTGATGTTGCCGTTGTTTTCATTGGCTCAAAGGTACTTAGTTAATGCTCATCTAATATCTTCTGGTTTTAAGTAATCTGCTTGTGCAAATATTGTTCAAATTAAATACATTTTTTAAATTGAAGCAGTGGTTGTGCATAAAGTGAAGATTAAAAGTCAATATTTCTGATAGAATTGTGTTTGTTGATTCCATAAATTTATAAAACTAGTAAATTATCCATATGTGAATCTATATATGGTGAAGTTATTACTGAGACAGACATTGCTTCAGTTGTCACTGACCATAAACTTGTTCTTTTTTCCTTAGCTACAATCCTCAGACATATCTAAAGATAAGCAAGTTGATCCAGCTTTAGCAGATACATTGAAGGTAATCATGGGCACTCTTTTTTCTCCCTCTCAGTTATTGTTTAACTGAAGCATCAAATTTTCAATTGCTTATAATCACGATGCTTCTACCAGCTCTCCTTCACAAGTTCAGATTTTTCCATCGCATTCCCCTATGTTTCCACATCAGATGATGAGAAATTGGAGAACTCATTGCTATCTGGCTTTGCTGAGAATTGTAACAATGGTTTTGAAAGAAACCATATCACCTACACGGACACGTGTACTGTAGGTGGTCAAGATCTTGAGAAGTATACCAACATGGATGCTATCAATGTAAGCTATTATATATTTTTCTAGTCCTGCTTCTGTTCTATTTTTGCTCCCTATTTTGACTGCACATATGTTGCAGGACTTGGTAAGGTACAGGAAAATTAGCACAGACGGTCAGACTGATTTAATCATCTTCTGTAGCGGTGGTTTCCAGAATTTAGACCCTGCGAAATCAGAAGGTTAGGTTAAAGGCTACTATCATTGTTCTTTTGCTTTCAATTTACTGCTGAAAGCTAAATTTCTACAATGACATGCCAGGAGAGTTGCTTTCCGCGCTAGTTTACATGCTGAAGGATTTGGGGGTCAAATACACGATTCTTTATGCTTCTCAACCATCTGGTTTACTGGAGAACCCTTCCAGGGAGCCTCTAGGTAGGCATCTTGCAGAGAAGACCAATACTACTACTAAAGCTGGCCTGAGCAAATGTGATGGAGAGTGCCTAGTCAAATCAACTCTTCTTGAAGGAACTTTTGTGGTAAGTTGTTACTTATAGTCAGTTTCATTACTTCTTAGTTCTATTCTGAAAGTAGATTAATTGTTTGCATATCAGTGTACCTTGAATACCTGCATTATTTTCTCACACTTGTGTACTGTCACAGGGAATAGTGCTTCTTATCATCTTGATATCAGGACTCATGTGCATGATGGGAATCGACACTCCGTTGAGGTTTGAAGCTCCCCAGGAATCTTGATCTCACTTTGACGCAGGATATGGGAGCTCGATGAGGCACAAGGAGTATGAACGACCAATGTTTGCTGGTCTGCACTTGTGGATATTGTTAGTTTCCTCTTTTGAAGTGGCCTTGTGTAAATGAGCCAAATGTTATTTACAATGTGCTCAATTTTGGTGTAATATTACTTGTCATGCCTACGGAGATCTAGCTGAGCTATTTGCAAACAAATACATGTGTGAGGCTTGTATCGTACCCGACATAGCATTGCCTCCAGTGTTTTCTGTGAATAACCTGAAATTCAGGTAACCAATAAGATGGCACTGTGCATCAAATAAAATGGGATCTTGTTATTTATTTGATCCGAAGTTACTGTACTTCAACATATGTCGCGTCTACTTTACATCTTGTGCCTCAACTGAAACTGTGAATTGTGTCTGTTGCTGTCAACACCTATGGTGAGACTGCAATGCGTTGTTTCTGTTCATGCATGTGCAGTGCACTGGCTCATTGATAATCTGCTTGGTCCTTATCCCTGATGAAGATGTTTGCTTAATTTCTTTGTAGTTGCTGTCCAGGATCGTGTGTGGGGCCCATGTTCCGTTACTTGGTAATGAATCAACAGGTACTACTAGACCATTTCAGTCTTCTACTTGGCTGAGTAGGACACAGATAAAATAAAAGCCACTTTTGTAGCTTTCACTTGTGAGGTTACTGTCAGTACAACCTTATCTCGCAAGTGATCACCTGACCCAACAATGATCCGCTTCTGAAAATAGGTCGAGTCGAGTGATCGAGTCTTTTCTGGGGTCAATTTGTCCTTTATGCTGGAGTCAAGCACCTGCATATATAAGATGCTTATGTCATTTTCCTCTTAAATATGGCAGGAAATGGAAGTTGTACAACTATGTTCTGTAGCAAACTAAAAAGATCAGATATTATTTTTTTTCAGTGATGATTACGAAAAAGGAGGAAATTAGCTAACCGTTGTTTTACTGGGCTAGGTACGTAATCGTGCGCATGACTCATAGCTAGCAAATTAGGTGAAAACGAAACATTAAAACTGGAAATAAAATACGTCGAACTAAGGGTACTACAAGGAGCACTGGGATGAAGCATGAAAAAGTCTTTCCTGGCCTTTTTCGTTAGCATTTTTAATTTGCATGCTCTTTTCCTTGCTATTGTTTATCTTGTTGACCAACATCCTCATATATATCATATATTCATATCTCATACCAAGCTTCTGCCACTTGTTCAATACGCAACACACTGACACTGCGTAGCACACACGGCAGCAGTTGAGAGATGCATCGTCCCATGCTTGCTTGCTGTCTATGATTGATTGATACCGGTTTGATATGGTACTGCTCTGAAAATGACGTGTATCGAGAGATGAAAGCAAAATTGTTTTGTTCAAGGCAACATGCAATGCTCTAGATTTTCGTATGGTCGGTGCTGACGACGACATTTTTGGCCATACGCAGGACGCCAGATAAGCGCATGTTAGGTTGTGAGGAACCATGCCGGTGGCCTGCAAAACATGACTTGTAAGAAAGACCATGGCAGCAGGAATTATCAATAATGGAGAGAGAGAGACACACACACACGGAGTACTTACAAAAGCTGAAGGTACACAAAGATCCTACGTGAAAATATATGGATATGGGATTAAGTTGCACAGGCTAGTTTGTTGCACAAAAGTTGCCCAGATATGCTGGTAGGACGAAAACTTCAGTTATAATTTCAGCACATACAGCTACATACCCAGAAGACAAACGATCGATCGTTCAGGACTCCAGATCATGCAAGCATATATGGATGGATCAACTGCTCAAGTCACATGAACAGTTGAGAGCATGCATTGGCCAGCAGCAGCTGGCAGGTATCTATTAGCTATACGCGCTTTCCGTCGTAGTTGCTCCTCCATTTCTGAAAATAAAGCTAATGGAGAGTGACGTCACGATGCCATGTGGACTGCATGCGCCGCCGTCCAAAATGCATGCTGTACCGACCTGGCGGCACGTGATTTCCTGATGAAATCCATCGGTGCAGTGCCTGCTGCTTGGCCGCCGTCTCTGACAGACTTAGCTTGCACCAAGCTGTACATCAACATCGAGAGGGTCGTCGCCACTCCCATCCTGACTTGGGCGACAAGATTACAAGCCCATTTACTTCAAAAAAGATTACAAGCCTTCGTCTTTAGTTAACTACTAGTGGCAAACTGACGTGCCTTTAGTTTCTTTCATAATCTACCAATCTCAAATTAAGTACCATCTTTTTAATTTGCCTGTCCTTCTAAAAAAATTTAGTACCAGCAGGTTTTCAAATATATAGAGATTCAGTAGTACACAAAAGATAAGCAAGTTCTTCCATTGGTTAAATAACAAAAGACATTAAAACTGTAGAAACCAATTAAGTCCCGATGCATAAAAATATCAGCACCAAACACAAGGAACAAATTCTCACCAACAAACAAAATCACCATCCTTTTTACACAGCACCTAAAACAAACAGCTATCATGCATGATCTCTCAGGTTTTCGACCTAATTAATGAATTAAGCAACCAACAAAACTGCCACAAAAACTACTAAAACGATCACTAAACAAGTATCCATTTAGTAGCGCACTATCTGATCACCTAAATTCTTAGCAGCTGGTCCAATGGCACCAGCACCAGCACTACTTTTTAAGATGATTGGCATAAAATTCCCCGTAGTTCCCTGGTAGCTTCTGCTGCGGCATGCCCACTGAATTCTGCTGCAGAATTCCTGTCACCGACGACTCCGGTAAACCACCAGCGAAATTTGGAGAGATGACTCCTCCTAGAGCTTTCGCCACCATTGCCTGGTGATGCAAGTTGTAGCTTCCCATTGCCTGATTATGGTCTGCGTGAAGCATGTTCCACGAGGAGCTGAAGCTGCTTCTTGGAGCTGCTGAATTGGCCAGAGCGACCTGGTGCAGGTTGTTGATGCTTGTTGTGTCGTTGAAGCCGTAGTTAGGAAGGTTGACGAAGCTACTCGTCGTGCCCGTCGTAGCTCCCGCGGCGGTAGAAGAAATTGCGTAGTCCGCGTTTTGCGGCGGCGCGGCGTTGACGGTCGTAGTGCTGGTGGGCAGGCTGCCGGCGTTGTTGAAGTACATGGGATTGATCATGGAGTCTAGAAAGTCATCTCCTTCGCCGGCGTCATCTGAAATCACGGAGCTGACGTTGGGCGTGCTGGCAGAGTACTCCTCGGCGGGCTTCTTGGCTTCCCCATTCTTGTGGTGCACCTTGCACACAACCCATTCATCCTGAACATTTCACCGAATATTAACTAATTAATTCATGACACGCTAAGTTGAAGCAAAATTGCAAATTATTTTTCAGCATGTACAAGCAAGTACGTACTCAAGTAGACCATGTATATACCTTAGGATTGAAGCGTAGTTTGGTGTTGTTGTGCCTAGACTTTCCCTCGAGGCGGAACTCGTGCATCACCCAGTTGGTCTTGGATCCCCTTGGAGCCCTGCCCATGTAGAACACGAGCGTCTTCTTCATACCCACCAGCTCACGGCCTGCACCTGCAGCAGCAGCCGGCTTGAAGATCTCCCTGTCCTTGCCGGTGGCCTTCCAGTAGCCCTCCTTGGTGGCGCGGTTGGTGCGCATCCCCGTCGGGTATTTCATGTCCTTGTGGCAGAAGAAGAACCATTCCTTCTCCCCCATCTTCGCCTTGCCTGTTGTTTATCGATCAACATGGGAGAAAACATCGATCAATTAATAATCAGTTCAAATTAATCTTAATTTTCAGCAACTATACATGTATGTGGTGCAACTGAAGAACAAAATTAAAGGGATCGAAAAAGGTAGAAGACTTACTTGGGAGATCCCATGGCTCGCACTTGTTGAGGTCCACCTCCCCAATGGCTTGTGGGTCAAAGCTAGGGTTCAAGAACTTCTCCAGGAGATAGCTTGTGATGACCTCCTCGTCTGTGGGATGGAACCTGAACCCGGGAGGCAGAAACAAGCCGCCTCCATGCTCTGATTTGACACTACGCTCCACCATGATCGATCTCTTGTTGGAATTGCAAACGCTATGGACTGCAGCTTCAGTAAGAACCGGAGACAAACCAGGATCTCAGAGGAAAACGAAGCAGAGAGAGAAGCTAAGCTTGTTAGAGGAAGCTTGTGAACACAAGAAAGGTAGGGGAATCAATAGGAAGGAGATAGAGAGAGGAGGAAAAGCCAAGTTTTATAGTGGCGTGAGAGGTGAGACTTCATCTTCCTCTGGAAGAGCCAAGCCTCCTTTGGCTTGCCTAGTAAGGAAGTCTTCAGTCTCCACTCGGTTTTGATTACTTTCCTATGTGGCCATCTAATCAGAATTAAGAGGTGTCATCAGAAGCATAGTATTGTAATTTATTTTGGCATTCATATTTTTGTTTTTTATTTACAGAGGTGTGAGTGACAGCTGTTTACAGCTAGGGGACTACTAACTGTCGGGAGGCTTCTGAGGTAAGCCACTTGACATTTTCCATAACAAACATAATAAACTTTGCTGTAAAAAACGCGCATATATTTACCGGTCGGCTGATTTCTGATGATAAATGTATTCGGCCTGTTCGCTTCAGCTTATTCAGCCGGCTTATCAGCCACCCAACAGTATTTTCCTCTCACAACAAATCAGTCGTTTCAGCTTTTCAGCCGGCTTATAAGCTGAAGCGAACAGGCCCATTGAATTCCTCACCTTGCCATCGGTGATGATGTGATTCGTGCTCTGGACTCCTTTTGCTCCGTCGTAGGTGACGTCGGGACACCTCCACGAACTCCAGTTAGGTTAAGCGTTAGGATTTTGGATTGGATTTGGGATCTGGGGGATTTTTGTGTGGCTTTCAGGTCCTATAGCCTATAGAGCACTAGGTGGGGAGGTCGGTGATTTGGCGGTGGAGCTAGCAAAGGGCACATTGAACGATGGGGTCACCGCTAGCTCGTCGTGCTGGTGGTGGTTTGCTGCTTGGGTGGGGATGGCCGTGGGGCTAACGTGGTTAGATTGGTTAGGATTGATCGCGATTGGGGTACAGGGGATACACACAGAGTTTGTAAAATGAGGCAGGCGCGCGTTGGAGGAGCCTGGCTGGAGATGGGGACGGTGCCGGCGAGGTAAGAGCGGGGTAGAGCGGAGGTGTTGGTGCAGCTTGGGATGGCGGCGGTCGACAGAAATGGTAGGCTTAGGGTTTGAAACGGATTTCTATAAAATCAAAGACAAATCCTAGCCCGGCTCTACCTTCCTCGACAACGGCACTGCCCCCCCCCCCCCCCGACGCGCCACCGGCCTCCTCCCGGACAACGCCAACGCCTCCACTCCGCCGGAGCCCCCTCTTCTCCCTGACGACACTGCCGACGCGCCCTCTCTCGAGCTCCCCAACGCGCCACCTGCCCTCCTCTCCCCGACGCGCTGGCAGCCCTCTTCTCCATGACACGCCGCCGGCCGGCGCCTCCCACACTCCGCTTCCGGCCTTCATGCACGAAGGCTAGCCGCGGGCTCGAACATCCGGCTGCTCACGTAAGCCCGCGGCCGGCTGACGTCAAATTTTTTCTTTTTTTATTTCTGCAGCATATCAAATGAGTGGAAATTGTAGAAAAATTATTAGAAATTAGCTAGAAAATAAAGAATTATTTTTAGAATTAGCTAGAATTATAGAAAAATGTTGGAAAACCTATTAATTGTAAATTGTAAAACATTGATTATTCCATGTTATTAGAAAATCCTGTAATTGTTAGAAATTTCTAGAAATAGGTGAAAAATGTTGGTGAGTGACCACGTTTTGTTGTAAATATTTTTGTTGTCATTTACTATTACAAAATTCACAAAATTGTTCAATAAATTATAAAAATGTGCATAAAATGTTATAGATTTGATGATGCCTACTATTTTTTTAGTCATTTATTGTAAATTTGATCTATATATAAATAGTGGTATAAATTAGTGGAATAGTGGTAGAAAATATATAAATAGTGCTAGAAATTGTTAAATGCCTATTAATTGTAATGTAATCTTTTTGTAGTCAATTATTGTTACAAAATGTATAAATATTAGTCATTAATTCCGTAGTCAATTATTGTTATAAAATATTAGCTAGGGCACCCTCTCCACTAGCTGACAGGGATCCTAGTATGAGTCCACGCTCTGCACCAGCTGACAGGATCCTAGCATGAGTCCACCTCCCCCTATTATGAGCAAGACGCCTTTAGTTCCACCTACTGCGCCTACAAAGAAGAAGCAGAAGAAACCGAAGGAGAAACAACCAGAGCCCAAGAAACCTTATGATATGACTGATGCGGAACTCGACGTAGTAGTGGATGCTCAGGTTAAAGCTCGCTTCGCACCAAAGCCTCCCGTGAAGAAAAGATCCACCACTTGATAAGATTAAATTTTGGGCTTTCAATAGATGCATAGAGTTGGAGAAAAAGAAAAAGCTAGAGAAACCACCGCTATCTGAATACGACTGCACTATAACAAAGGCTTTTTAGAAGGAGAAGAAAAGTGGGTCAAGTATTCCACAGCTCGGAACCCAATCCAACCAATCGATTGCCCCGCTCCATATGCTTCCGGAGTTTGATAAGAACCTGCTTCTATTCGCCAAAGATACAAATCTCACCGCAACTCAACTTCGAGGGGAGGATCACATCCCAAAGCACCCTGGGGCTGGTAAATGGAAATTTGAGTTAGGGAAAGAGCGTACAACTTCAAGTGAGTATGTTTCCCATCTCTTTTATTTTTCGAACTAGTAGTTACAAATAAGACTAAATAGTTTTTCACTATGCATATATGTACAACTTCCAATGGATACGCCTTGTTATCGTGGTTGATCGAAGCATGGTCTATATCCTGGACTCTCTAAGGAGACTAAGAAATCAATACACCGACCTCATAAACATGCTTAACAGAGCATGGGCTCGCTTCCGTCAACATCACTCAGGCGAATTCAAGGAGCAACTTCATATCCACTCTGAATTCCCAGTATGTATTGAATTTGCACATCTCGTGTCACTTCCTTGAATACAACAAATACTTCATAACTTCTTTTGCCATATATATAGTGTTTGAGACAGAATCTGAGGAATAATTTATGCGGATACTACGTATGTGAGTTCATCCATGGCTTTGTATGTCCCAAGCGTATAACTGACTACGAATTTAGAGTACGTATACAAATTTCTTAACAACAAATTAGTTCTAATTGTGCAGATCCATTGATATAATATAATAACTTTTGCTAATGACATAGATTATGCACATGAAGGAAGAACTCCTTGAGATAGAAAAAATTAGGACAATTCAAGAACAACTCTGTGTGTTTCTTCTGGACGAGGTAGTAAATCTAGTGGGAGAGTTCCATAATGATGGATCAAATCTGCATCACTGTCAGGACTCGGGTTCAATAGTTGATCCAAAATATTGAACTTGGAGAGTTGATGCAATGTAATATTATTCATATATGTGTATGCACAATATGTCTATGTATAATATTATCTCAAATGTAATATTATAGATCAAATATAACTTTATATATATATTGCGTATTAGAACTAGTATACGTAAAGGAAACGAATACAAAATACTAATATAGAATAAAGAAACAGAAATAAAAATGAGAAAAGAAACAAAAACGAAAAAAGAATTGGCCTCGGCCACGCGCGACGTGTCAGCCAATTTAGTATCGATTGGTCTCCCCAACCGATACTAAAGGACCCCCTTTAGTACCGGTTATTTGAACCAGTACCGATTACACAAGCGGTAGTAAAGATCCGGTACTGAAGACGTGATTGTGATTAATTTGTAGCTGAGAGGAAATGAAATCAGTTGGCAGCTGCTGACAAACATATGACTGTCGCATACAAAATGACAGGTTGATCCGATCATTTGAAGGTCAGATCCCTGAATTGTCGTCTGACGGCTGTTCACCTTCACACCACCATGTATGCCATGGGCCAATCCAAATTGACATTGGTGAGGTCGTCTCAGCCAGCCAGAGTCTCTGGCCAGCATGCATGGGATGGGATTCCAGAGCCTGGCATCCAATTGTCCGTGCTCTACTAGCGCACGTGCGTGCATGCTGCCTCCAGAGCAGAGCACGCGCCGTCCAGCTGATATGATGATCTGGCTCACTGACCGCTGGTATTGTGATGAACTGATGACAGGTTCCGCCGCCGTACAGTTCGCCGAAAGTTGGCACACTTTTTCCTGACTTCACGTACCAAAAAATTGGGGGTCCCTTCCGCTAGCTAGATAAGCAATGTATCTTTAAAAGCCCATTAGGCCCATTTAGAACCTTAGGTCAACATTTTAACAAACTATTTTCAACATTTTGTAACAGATGGATCAACGTTCAAAAATAACATATTCAACATTTTTAAAACATAGATCAACATTTTGTTATTTTTACTACTACTTCAACATTTTGATAAACTGGATTCAACATTTTGAAAAGAATCAACATTTTGTGATTTTTTTCCTTCTTCCCGGTGGACTTCTCCAACCACACCCGCACACGACGCAGCGCCAGCAAAGGTCGGCGTGCTGGCGGGAGGCAGCGGCGAGCGAGGCCTGCGCACCCGCGGGAGGCGGCGACAACACCGTGCGAGGGGTCGGCGGCGCGGCAGCGAGGCCGGCATGCTCGCATGAGGCGGCCGTGAGGCCAACGGTGGCGTGGGCGGCGGGCCGGCGACAAGCACGAAGCGGCGGCAGCGGTGCCATGGGCAGCGACGGGGACAGAGATGCTAGGGTTGAGGGGGCGTGGTTGAGGCATCCAACGGATAATATTGGGCGCACGAATCTCAAACAGTGGAAGTTGGATAAGAAAAAAAACTTCCGGAAGCCATATAAGTTTCCTGCAAAAAATTAGGAGAGGGAAAATAAACTTTCGGCCCAAACAGCCTATTTGTGGCCTGGAACTGCACGTCATGGGCTTCATGGCCCATATGAAATTTTGGCCCGGGTTACCATCCAAACTAACAGTTTATGGTTCATCAAGGCGAAGCTGTAAGGATATACCAGTACCAAACATCATGATTACTCCAAGCTGATTCAGGATCAGAACACTGATGTCAGTTCATATCGCTTTAAGCAACCAATTATTAGTGGCTAGTGCCTTAGCTCATTCTAGAAAAGGAATCAACCGCCCCTGCATGTCATAGTGGATAAGCTAGTATTTAGCCTTTTGATTACATACATATAGCAGGTGCAATTCAAAGATCCTAGTAAGCTCCAAAAAAGGTTCAATTAGCAAATAAAGCTGTCATCAGCATGCTTATTAGAGCGATATGTCTTAGGGCCTGACTTCAGCAACCGGATTTGGACCTTAATAGCCCTCCTGTCTTATCTACTATCATCGGCCATCACCTCTCTCTTTTAGTCTATCCTCCCCAGACTCTCTTTTTAACATGTGACCTCATGCTGCTGCAACTAGTTTAATTTCTTCGTCATTGCTTCTAAGCATGGATTAGTTTCATTTGCAGAGTTAGACCATCTCCAAAAGTTATAGCTGCATTGTTTGCATTATCTTCTTGTCCTGCAGGTAATGTTTACAATCATCAATCGTGTGAAAGAGAGCTAGCTGGAAGCTACTAGCATAATGAAAATGGCTGTCTCCAATGAGGAGACTTTGTTAACCAAATGGGGTAGGATTAATCAACACAGGGCTTATCTAACTGCTGATGGAGCATGTCATATGTGGACCATCACCAACCGTGCATGCATGCTTATAATTAATAACCGAAGTGGTATTCGATCGAACAACGTGCGCCGCCGCCGTCGTTGTCTTTCCGGTGTCCTGCGGCCATTAGAATATCACTTGCTCCGCTGCTGACGTTTTGCCATTGCATTGGTCCACCAAAGCTAGCATGCACGCGCGCGTTCAGCATCATCAACGGCACAAGGACGTGCGTGCCGGTCTACGTATGGTGTACGCACTCTGATCCATCCGTAGCTACAATGGCATCAGCAGGAACAGGAAGCAGCTAAGGTATATTCCAATAGAGCAACAAGTGGAGTGATCCAACCCTCTCCAGTTGGATAAGGACACCAACAACAGCACATGCCAAATACACACAGTACAAGAAACGTGGTCATCCTTAGCTTCTTCATTGATCCCATCCACACGTGACTTTCAGTAGTACGTACACCTGGCCCTAATTTACAACCTTTTAAATGAAAATGAAAACGAAATGCTTGAGCAATTTTGAATTTTTCCGGTCACAAGCAGGAACAATCCAGTATGAATTTTTCCATCAGCTCTGTTTGTTTGACCCAGTGAAGTTTCCGTGGTATGAATTCACACCAAGATCTCGCTGGTTGCAATAGTAGCACACAGATCGACGCTACTGCATCTCGATGAATGGATAGCTCAGCAGGCTGCTGCACTGAAAGCCACTCGTGTCCACAAGCTGCTGGTTGCAGTAGCTGCTCGTGCTGCCAACAAAATGGCTGTGGCCGCTGCTCCTTGAATCACTTGGCAGCAGCTTCAGTAATTTTCTGCTGCCATCATCGAAGGAGGATTCAGCACCGTCCATGGTCATCACTCGCTTCCTCTTCAGACCGTTGCAGTTATTAGGCGCAACGTAATCTGGACATGCGTCTGCTGCTTGTGGCAGATTGAAGTGGCTGTTATTGTTCATCACGTTGTTGTTATAGTTAAGTGATTGGTGTGTTTGTGTTGTTGTTGGGTAGATTAGCGGTGGCTCAGCTGCAGCTGGGGCATCGAGGAGCTGCGAGAGCGCCGAGTAGTCGATGGTGTTGAGGAGATCGGTGATCGAGTATGACTTGCTCATGCTCATGGTCGTCGGTTGGAATTGGAACTGATCATCATTATGATCATTGGCGTCAGACTTGGGCGAGGCTGCACTTGTGCTGTTCATGTTGTTGTTCAAGGATTCTTCCTCCACGGTCGAGCCCTCCTGGTCCGGATCACTGAACTGGAAATTGTTGCTCTTCTTGTAGATCCTGCAGAGGACCCAGTCGTCCAACTGAAACAGACAAAAACAAATTAAAATTCAGAAGATTTGCATAGGTCAGCTAGTTGCCTAGCGCAACCGTGCAAGCAACCGGAAAAAAAACAATTCGGAAACTAATAATCTCACCCTCATGGATGATCCTCTACGTTTCGTGGTCTTGTTGGCTCCTGTGAGGCGGTACTCGTGCATGATCCAGTCTGTCTTGGTGCCCTTGGGAGGCTTACCCCCATAGAACACAAGGGCCTTCTTCACTCCGATGTTCTCGCTCGTCGGAGTCGACAGGATGGCCTTGTCGGTGCCGGTGGCCTTCCAGTAGCCTGATCCGGCGGCACGGTTGGGGCGGGCGCCATTCGGGTACTTGCGATCCCTCGGGCTGAAGAAGTACCACTCGTTCTCTCCAAACAAAGCTTTGGCTGAAAACAAACGAAAGGCAAACATATATGGGGAAAATTTTGTTAGGTTCAGAAACTGAACTTTATTAGTATAGACTATGATTGGGTTGCTGCTGTCAGAATATAATTCAGCTAGTGTAATTAAACTACCAGGAAGATCCCACGGGTTGCACTGGTAGATGTTGACCTCGGCGATGATGGGGACAGGGCATGGGAGGGAGGAAGCTTGGTTCATGAGGTAGTGGACGATGAGCTCCTCATCTGTGGGGTGGAACCGGAACCCAGCTGGAAGATTTGGCAGTCTACTGCTGGCGATCGGCATGGCGATAAAACAATGGTGTGCAGTCTACTAAGCACAGAGCTTATGTTGACTACTGTAGAGAGAGAGGCTCAAAGGAAGGATCGGAGGAGATGATGAGATATCAGCTAACAAACTAGTCGTGCTTAGAAGGCAAGCATGAGTCTTGAAATTTTTGAGATGGAGGGACTGGGCCTCGGTTTTATAGACGCCATGCCCTTGTCTTCTTCCTCGATGGAGAGAGCGTGCAGTTTTATTGGTGGACTGTGGATGAGGATGACGTACACAGGGGCACGATCGAGAGAGCCTGGCACGGGGGACTGCACTCTTTTCACACCTAGTTAATCAGTATCAAGTACTGTAATTACTTTAAACTAATGCGTTCTTCAGAGTATGCGGCGTCAAAGACACAAAACAATTGGGCGGGGGAGTAGTTTGTCGAGCTTTAGCTAATGGAGTGAGTGCCTGCAGATGACTAATTTGCCCCTGGGCGCGTACTTATCGGCGTGGATCCACGCAAGGCACCCGTGTGCAAGGGGGGAAGAACGAGGATAACGAAAGCAAAAGAATGGCTTTGAACGGATGAAGACGACGACGTCTACCGCATCACGTGTCGACCTGCCCTTGACGCCAATTATATGTGACGGACTGGCATGGCATCGCGGGCGGCGAGCTCGTGGCTTTTGACTGGTCCTTTGCTCTACTCGTGAGGTTGATCCATAGGGTGGGGCCCACCTCGTGGAAACCATGCGCCCACTCAAATTTTAAATTCGTTTTTGGTTTTGATATTTTATGCTTGTTTGTACTACTGGTCCCCGGGGGAAAAAATCAAGAGAGGACCATATATTTGTGCCTCTTTGTAGGTTGAAATTGTGCTTTGAATGGTTCCAATAGCTAGCAAGAGTTGGCAAAGGTGATTGACTTTGATGTCCAGAGTTGTATTTTATTTTGCCAACATATTTGTCTATAATGTTTTTTTTTTGTTGAGCCTAGACTTCACAAAGAAATTGTATGAGAAATTTTATTCTTCTTTTCAGCAATGCATTTTTCCTCCTCCTTTTGAGCACATGAATGGTGGGACACATGTGCAAATAATTAACAAAGGCGTTGGCGAGAGTGTGTTGTGCGTACCTTTGCATACAATGTACTCCCTCGGTTCTTAAATAGATGACACCATTGACTTTTTACTCCAACTTTGACCACCAATATCTATTGAACAAGTTAGTTAACTAAAGTAAAATATATATCATTATGTCTATTGTAAATTTATCTATTTGTAAAAATATTTGTAGAAAAGACGAATAGTCAAACGAATGAAAAAAGTCAACGGTGTCATCTATGTAAGAACGGAGGTAGTAAAACAGCAGGTGATCAGCAGATACCTGGACACTATGGGCTGTTCAAACACGCAGTAAGGTAAGCCGAAGCTATGTACGTAGCTGCACGTGCGTAATCTGTACACAACCAGGGTCTTCTTATCCACAATCCATCAGTTTCATCAGCAGGCCGGCCGGCCACCTACCACCTACTTGCCACCTAGCTACTAGTTTATTATTATACCTTAAAAAGTCAAATGTTGTTGCTGTTGGAACCTACTACGTGTGGGAGGAGCAGCATGCAGGGTTGGATGAGAGAGCGAGGTCGTCGGTATAGGTAGTATTCGATGGTTTCCATAGCTGCCTGCTCCCACAGGCAAATACTATACCTGCTTGCAGTTCTGAACGCGGCAGCATCGATCTCGACCCTCTCTGGCTAGCTAGCTGTGTGTGGCCTTCTGACCAAAACTAATTTGGACCTTCTTGCGATTGCGAGACGCATTTTGCAAAAGTCAGAAGGCCTGCTCGTTTGTATATATTCAGAGTGATGAAGGCCGCACTTCATCCATCTCGGTGCGGCCCAAAATGCAATCATATTTACTTTTCCATCAGCCCAAGCGAAGATGCCTGACGACTTGTTCAGTTCCTCTCTGCAGCCTGCCTTTCTTCCTTCAGTTCAGACTTTTTCAGTCTTCAGGCCACCTAATTGTATTGTGCTGATGTATGCATGGAGCATGGTCCATGCATCCACACGCGTGTGCGTGCGTGCCTTGAACACAACACCTGCTAAACTAGCTAGTCTCATTATTAGGAACCTAGAAAGAAGCGAATAGTTTTCTTTTTCTTGACTGAAACACCTGCTTCATCGACTTATAGTCTTTGTATATAAGGGTTTAGCTGGCATGAAAAGTCACAACATTGACCCCAGATAATGAGCTTTCCCTCCAGATTTCAGCATGCACTTTCTATAGTTTGTATATCATCTGCAAACTGATTAGATCAACCAGTTAGACTTTCTTAATTACAATGCTGTATATATCATACAAACATCACTCACAGGTCACGACACATGCATGCAAAGTCGTATGGCCTTTTTTTCACTGTCAGAAACAACACTGCTGAAATGTTGTAGCTCACTGCAGCTAGCAACTACGAACGCAAGCTGCAATCATGCATATAATTAAATTGCCTGTGCCTGTATATCTACCGTGTCCGCCTAGTATATATGCTTATTAGCTGTCCATGGACTTATTACAAGATCCTGATCAGTAAATGAAGAGCGAAACATGCTTACTTCTTTTCTATAACAAGTCCTTTTCTTCTGTGTTTTTATGTACTACAAATGAATTTGGACAGCAACGACTACTCGTTGGCATAGCTGATATCTTAATTCATCACGAGGTTTTGGAAATGGATAGTGGGCTGCAACTTGACATTGGGCTGTCAGGTAAGCTCGGGGAAATAAAAGAAGATTAGGCCCAGCTGCTGAATTAGTGGACTGCCTCTGATAAAAGTGTCGCCTCGTCAGCTCGACTAAAATTTCAGAAATACATAGTACACCACAAAAGTGGTTTTAACCAGAGATTATTACATAGGATCAATGCCAAATCCATGTATATCAGCAAAGATGCGACCATGTTGTACGTAGACAACACATGCCCAGGAAGAGTATAGACCCGGAAAGAGACTACTAAATCATGCATCCTGCAGGGTCATCTTCTTGGGCGCAACAGCTTCAATAGCAGTACCCAGAGGCCAAGCAGCCTCAATATAGTACTCTCCATACTTCACTCTATTAATCAGAGTAATCTCCTTAGTTGGATCCAAACCTGCATAAACCACATTTGGTTTGTTCAATTCATGAACACCTGAATGTTGTCCAACAAGGAAATTTTCTAGATATACATGTAACACATGCATGTTGCACTTACCGAAGCCATCTACGAGCAACGTGTATTGGTAGAGAAGATCCATGCACGCATATGGCAGATCAAAGGCATTAGGATATGCAGCTTTGACTTCTTTGACGCTCAACGAACAAACCTTCTCTGCAGCTACTTTGAATGCCGCGGGGGTGGACTTTGCACTGGGTGCCTCACTCTCGATGAAACCATACTGTGACATGCTCCAAGCAAATCATTGGATTAGGCTTCATAATCCATTTTCAACATATTTTTTTCTTAGATTGAACAAATGAGTTGTGCAATTTTATATGCAGAACAATTGCTAATATAAAATGATACCTGGGTTGCCTTGTCAAAGAAGAAAGATGCAACATAGAGATTGTCCTGGCCAGCTCCACCGCCTCCGTTCCACACGCCGTTAAAGCTGCAGTTCTTAGTTTCACATGGTGCGCTCAAGTTTAGTGCCTTGATTATCTCTTCTCTGCACTTATCATACACTGCGCCTTCAGGTGAGGCTGTTGCATCATATTCCTTCCCATTGTAGGTGTAATTACCTTGATGAATTATAGTGATTTCATGATTGAGCATTGATATGTATGCTAGTTAAAACAACGGATTAATGAACAAGGACAAAGCTGATTATGCATGCCAGCATACCACTAAACCCACGCAATACGCAGCGGCTAAATGGCCCATTCTTTGCCTTCAGGATCTCTACTCGTGAAGCAAAAGTGCCATAGTACAAGTAACTGCAGAGGTGAACGTCAAGGAAGATTTATATGGTTAATTCATGATTTGATAGAGAGAATCTCGTAACAAACTTTCATAATGGTTTAATGATTTTGTACTGAAAATGTATTGAAAAAGGAAGTAATTGCAATGTAAGCAAGTTTTTATTGAAATGTTGATTGATTAACCTGTGAACATAGAGGTTATAATCCTTCCCCTTGAGGTACTCCTTTGTAATGTATGGATCCTTCCCATCAGGCACAGCTGGGGCATTTGCAGCAGCATTTGTAGAAATGGCATAGGCCATTTGCACTGATCCACCCCCCAAATCAATCACACCAACTGTCTTAGAGTAGTCCCCTCCTAACTTTCCTAACAGATAATTCAGAGCAACCTACAACAACATGCCACATTCATCATATATAGTTTGCAAAACTAAGTATAGGAGATACCATCAAGTATGGGATGCACATACCCATAGGTAAGATCCTTCTTGAGTTCCCTCGAGAACAGTGATCCATTTGGGATTGTACTGAAATTTGCTCTTGGTGTGGACAAGATCCTGGACCTGCATTAAGAGACAATTAAGGAAACATACTTTGTATCTACTCCCTCCGTCCCAAATTACTATTCGTTTTAGCTTTTCTAAATACATAATTTTTACTATGTACCTAGACATACATATATCTAAGTTAGCAAAAGCTATGTATATATCTAGAAAAGCCAAAACGAATAGTAATTTGGGACGGAGGGAGTAGATGACTAGATTGCACATAAGACATAGTAATTTGGCTAGTAAGATGGAAATCTACCGCTTCAAGAATCTCCTCTGCTTTCTTATCTCCAATTAATCTTAGACCAGCCGTTGCCTGCAATTTTGACAGAAACACCTCGGTTTGAGATGAAACCAGACCACTTTTTAAGTAGTAGGACGTGTTTAAGATATTTAGCTTTACTCACTGCTAGAGGAGAGGCATGAAAACGTGAATAATTACAGATCTATATGGAGGAGCCATACCGTGACTTTATTTTACTCAAAAACTTATTAGATACTGAAAAAATTACCCCAAGTTTAAGCGGAGTGTATTTCTGAAGGCTGGTAGGGACAATCTTCTTAGCCTGCTCAAGGAGGGGGAGTATGGAGCTTGCAGCTTCTTGAGGTCGCCCAGCATATGAGCTCAGCCCGGGCTTTATCTGGAGCAACAAATTACGAACATGCTTACATATATAGTTGTTTATCAATAATAACCCAGTCGGTAATTTTGCTATACACATAGAAAGGACAGGTGAAAAAATGTTGGGCTCAATTTTTTTTCCATTTATTTTAATTTATGTTGGCAAAGTGTACACCAGCATCCATCCAAATTTGAGGGCCAGCTTTTGAGATAGAGTTGGTCCATATAGGACCCAGTAGGTCACATGCTCGATCAGGGAGCCCGCCATGCATGCATGTACCCACATGCTGACATGCAGCATAAGGTCCCCAACCAATCAGTTGGAAGCTTTTACTGGGCTACTACTACGCGTGCTGATACCAATTCAGCAATTCTCTGATGCATTGTTCGTGGGAAACAAAAAAAACCGATGAATTGTTATTCACTTGTTTGAGCTTATTTTGTTTCTGAAGCTCATCAAGCTGAAGCAGGACTGCAGGAGTAGTAGTAAGTGAGAACGTATATATACCTTGGCGAAGAACTCGATGTCGTCGCCTATCGGGACGAGGTCGAGCTTGCTGTCGAACTTGAAGACGTGCACCCGGCTCCCCGTGCTCCCGGCGTCGAAGATGACGGCGAACCTCGACGCTGCCGCCTTCTCCTCCTCCTCCGCTGCGGCCGACTGCCCAGCGGCGACGCTGCTGCCCTTTCGTCCAAGAAGGACGTTACTACTTGCAGAGGCGGCAGAGGCAAGGTGGAGTAGGAGAAGAAGGGCAGCAAGGCCGGCGAGGCGAGCCATTGCCGCTGCAGCCTGCAGGTGGTCTACTGGTCTCTCACTTCACTCGTGACTACTAAGAACTCTCTGGAGCCGAGGCGTATGGCCTTTTGAAGGTTAGGCATGTAGGAGCTTTGGAAGCTGGTACCAAAGGGTCCAAAAACTAACCAAAAAGTCTAAAAGATATAGGTGCTTTTGCTCAAAAGCTGCTTTTGCTCAAAAGCTGCTTTTGCTCTAGTAGCACATTTCCCCCTGCTTTCAAGTGCTTTTAGGTAAAAAATTAACCACGTGCCACGGGTACCGGTTCGTTTTTCCTCCCCCGTTCTATTTGTCCCCCACGCGCAATCCCACCACCCGCTACCCACCACCCCCGGTCGCCGACCACATCCACTGGTGGTATTATTGGCGCGGGACAGCGACTTCATGTTGCTAGCGGACGCGGTGGCGGCAACGCCACGCGCACGGCGGTGGCGCGGCTACTCCGGCGAAACTGCGGCCAAAACCTGGACAACAACTACCCCTAGAGCATCTATGCGAGCATGCACATCTTTCCCTGTGACTCTCATCCTCAGCACATGGTTCAAACGAGCTCACCCCCATCGGCGGCCATGGCCGTGGCGCGCTCTGGCTAGGGTTGGGCATTTCGGCCACCCTAGCCAGGAACTGCTCCAACGGGCGCACGCGCGAGCATCCATGAACTCTGGCGAACTCATTCTTGCAGCTACCCTTAGCGGAGAGGATCGGGAAAGGGGTTCTCACCTTAGGGTGTTGATGGCGGCAGCGGAATAGGGGAGATATTATGGCAGCACTATGGCTGATTTCGTCGGGCAAGGAGTTGTTGGGGTCGCTTGGGAGGGTGTCACGGCACGATGGTTGAGAGGAATTTGGTGGAGATGGCTTGACGGCAGTGAATTTGGTGGCGAGGTGTGGCGGGCGGTACTGACGGGAAACAGAGGAGCTTGAGAGGACGACGGCGGCGGCGCTATAAATATGTGGAGCTTCATCGTGATCCCTTCTACTAGCTCTTACATGCCTGGTTGCTCTGTCGTTGCTGCTCGACGACGCGTGGCAGCGCTAAGATAATTACTGCGGTGGTCCGGTGGCGAGCAGCGATGCTGCCGCCGTTTCTTACTACCGTAAGTTTGAGCTTCAGTATGCAAAAACATGTCCTATTTCTCAAGTAAAAATTGTGTAAAATAAACACGATTTCTTCAAGCACCAATAAACAAAAGTGTAGACGAAACATATGTTTATAAATGATAGATAAGAACTTTGTTCAAAGGATCCACTGTTTCAGAGATCAAGAGCTCTGAAAATCCAATCATGAACTGAACACTTGAGTTTCAGTTTCAGTTTAGTTATTTAACTGAGATTCTGCCTAAGTCTTAAACAGCTTGAAGTTCAAATTTTGAGCTTCACATATAAAATTTATTTTTTTTCCTTTCTAAAATAGTCATTTACATGCGAATTAGTGAACACATTAATTTGTTACAAGAAATTTGCATATAAACACACCCACAGACCTTTAGAGGCATTACAGAGATTTCTTACACAACCTACAATTTCACAACTGCTCTAACCAAACGGTTTTCTGCTAACACATTATTTTGTTACAAGCAATTTGCATATAAACACACCCACAGACCTTTAGAGGCATTACAGAGATTTCTTACACAGCCTACAATTTCACAGCTGCTCTAACCAAACGGTTTTCTGCTTTTCCCACGGTTACTTTCTCACAGCTGCTTTTCCACAGCTCACAGCAGCTTTTACAAAAGTCACAGCCCAACCAAACACACCCTAAACTACCATACAATATGTCTTTAGAGAAAATTACTCGGTGCTACACGTATTCAAGAGTTAGAGCATATATACTATATAAAAGACAGCATTGTTCTCTGCCAGAGCACCAGAAACAGACGCGAATGTTATTCGATCCGATCGGTATGCACGAACGCGCGATTATTGTTCTCTCTCTCTCTCCTCGTGTACGTTATCGTGTAGCACGGGACTCCATACAGTGGAGGAGCCCCCATAAAAAAGACCTTCAGCTTGGGTTTACTATTGCTTCACTTCACCCGTGTCTGCCGGAGTGGGGCTTTATTGATTGAGAGGCGGCTTTATTTGCAAGCTAGGACCTCAAGTACCATATACAAGATCGATGTGTACGTTTTGGAGGATTAGTGGTAGGTATAGTAGCTGCATCCAGGAGGAGCTTTGGGACAAAAGTTAATTTGGTCGATATGGCCTGTTCTTGGCATTATATTGCACTACTGTAGAACAAAGTAGAATCAGTTGCGCTCTATATAGATCGTAAATTACGTACTGTATATCCACATGCATTGTAGATTCAAAGTATCAGTTAGTTGATTTTTTTTTTATCTCGGGCGGCAGTTACGTGTTGATTGATGCGCAAATCAGGCGAAAAATTACAATCATTGTCTATCATGTTCTTCTATCTCCGAGCACCATGCCCGCACGTGTAAGCCAGACTTGTCCATTTGTGGAATATAAAGTTCAGTGGATATACAACAGAACTCGAAATACTCCTGACCTCTGCCTCCATTGTATACAACTCATGTGATCTCCCAGAAAATGTTATCCTAGACCTCGAGTTGGGCTCCCCGTCACCATGTGAACCCGGAGATATTTCAGGTTTTCCGACCTTCGGTTCTTGTTGGAGTCCACAGTGAATTTCTGGCCCAGCTCTCTATACCCACGAGTTGGGCTCCCCGTCACCATGTGAACCCCGGAGATATTCCAGGTTTTCCGACCTTCGGTTCTTGTTGGAGTCCACGGTGAATTTCTAACCCAGCTCGCTATACCCACGGGCTGTCACTCCACCAGGACTAGGACCACCAGAGCCCACAACAACAAGACATTGGATCTAACTCAGCCCAAAAGACTAACTTGATGGGTGAGAGCTGTCCCATCAATTTGGGATGTGGGACTAAGCCTAACACTTTTTAAGATAAAAGTAGGTTGGTTGCTCCTGCATGTTTCCTCTTCATTCAGTAGGCCAAAGCTGGTCGTGCAGCCTTTCTTTTCTGATTGCATCCAGCCTCGAGGTCTGATTGGAGGAGCTTTGCATGCTAGTGCCCAAGGTTACTGCTAGTACCTAAAGATGCCATATAATACGGTTATGGAGCAAATTAAGCACGCTTTCCTCAAGAGTTAGAGAATGCAAATTAAATTTCAAAAGGGATGGGGGTGTTTGGCGCTCGCGGAGTGACTCCGATCCGATTCCGATCGAGCACGCACGGGACAATCGAATGCGATTGGCGTTATCTCACCTCTCGTGGAGCACGCGACTGGAGGCCCCTTTAATTTTTCTATTCTTCATGAAAAAGATTATTTTATATGACTTTACTAAGCACGCTCGGTTAATAATAAATGAAATAATCTTTGATGGTATCTTCTTGTTCCAAATTATATGTCATTTTAATTTTTTTATATCTATATTTTAAAAGGTTATAATTTAGGACCGAGCAGGTCAAAAATCGGAATCGATACACTGAGCAACGCGGGAGGTGCCAAAAGTAGCCTGTAGGTACGTCAGAAATAGTAATATTAGTTTATATATGTTTGTCATCCAACTGAAATGATGTTCACGTATACCCACTCCATCACTGCACTAGGTTGCATGTGCATTATATAGAATTATATACCAGCATATGTTATGTTCGCATATAATTGACAACTTTGATTTTACTGTTCAAGGTTTGACAATCCGATCCAATGGGCCACCATCCCCAAGGGACACGCCAAATCAGTGCTCGCCTAAGGTACACCGCCTCCTTAGGTGTGTTTTAAATAGGTGTATTTTAATTGCTTCAATGCTCGGGGCTACTTTAATGGAGTGCGTCTTGCGACGCCTTCCATGTGCTTCCCTTCGACCCATAGGATGCCCACCATCCTCTAGCTCGGCAGTCGCCTGCGCCACGCGCACTCAGTTCTACACTTGCTCAAGATACAATTTCTTTCTTCGTTTTTGAGCACTGCGCAGCCTCTCAGTCACTATGATGAAACCGCAACTTCAACTGAGTTAATTATAAGCTTCGTTGCACATCCGTCAAGCTCCTGTTCGACTCCATATTGCTCGGGGTCTTGAGGGATAAGGGTACCCACGAGTCCCCACCGACCAAGATACTGGTCGGCCCTGATAGGTGGATCCGTCTGACCACACCATGCGGGCCAAGGCATGAAGCTACGTGGAGCACAAGTCCGGAGTCCGAGTGAACGATTCTGCCCGGATATCACGGGATATTTGTTGTAAATCGACTTAGATTGCTTTCCATGTAACAACCGGGTAGGATTAGATCCTATCCGATTGTAACCCTAGGTCGTCAACCTATATAAGGCGGTTAGGGACGCCCCCCGAGAGTAACGCACATTAACCCTCGCATCCCATACCAGCAATACAATCCACCAGAACACAGGACGTAGGGTATTACTCTCCGAAGACCCGAAACTGTCTAAACCTTGCACCCCTGTGTTACCATTCGAGTTCTTCGTCTTACGATCCCCCGCCTATAAATCTACCACGTGGGTAACCCCCTGATGGACTGTCGGGCACCAAATCCGATAAAATCTGCACGCTTTTCTTTATACGCAACAAGCCATTGCAGCCGTTGCAATGTCCTCTAGGCTCTATCTAGCTAGTAGCCGGCCACTATCAGTAGCTTGCTTCTTCGCTCTCGTGTCAAAGCTCTGTGGAGCCGGGCGTAGGCCTTTATGATCAACACTAGGTGGGGAGGCGCTTTGTAGACTAGTACACATCAAGTATTGTACAATATTATTTGGAGCAAATTAAGCACGCTGTTCTCAAGAATTGGCTTAGCACGACACAAATTTCAGAAGAGATGTTAGTGAAGAGTTGGTGTGTCTGATTATTTGGCGAAGTATAGCCATGTAAAAAAATATATATGCTGGGTTATTAGGCCGGAGAAGGTGGTGCATCCTAAAGGTTAATCCATGTCTCTCTTTTTCTTTTTCTTTTTTCTTTTTTTGAGAGGACAATCCATGTCTCTTGTCAGTCAGTCAGTGGCTTCACCATCAGACTTCACTTGGCCCATTAGCCTAAGCCTCTACTTGCAAGACGAACTTGGGCCCTTTATATGTTAAAGACATTTGGGCCTGTGGTGGCCTACAATTGATTTGGTAGGCTGGACCGCCCATCGCTCTCCGAAGCAGACAGCAGCCCACCAACTGATTTCTCGCCCCCGCTTGAGTCACTCACAGCAGCATGGACAGGCAGGCGTCAGGGCTTCAATCTGTGATCGCCACGATTCCATGCCATGCCATGCCTGCCAATGCTCCCATCCATCAAATGATTTCCCAATCCCAGTTCAGTTCCTTTCCACACGGCACCATGCTCCCAAATTCCTCAAGTTCCAGGCTCTCTGTCTCTTTTTCCTGCTCAAGCTCAGCGGTCACACTCGCGGAGTATTCAGGCGTCGTACCACGAGTTTGGAATAGATGCCTGAATGCATGCTACCAATAATCGGATTACTTAATTCCAGCATTTCCTGCTCAATATTCTCTTTGCAGTATATGCTAGTATGCCTAAAGTGGCAGGTTACATGTTATCTGCACCAGAAAGGGGCAGGGCAGCTGTTTTGTGGTATGATCAGCTTGACCCTTTTTTAAGAGAAAGCAGGTTGGTAGGCCAAAGCTGGCCATGCAGCCTTTCTTTTCTGATTGCATCCAGCCTAACCTTCCTGTTTCCACGCAATTATCATGACACACATCCCATCGACCCGCTGGACGAAATGACGGAACAGATGTGCTATCCAATCATGTTCACAACTTCATCACAATCGTAAATGTTTAACAACAAATTTAGCGGCAATACCAGATGCACACCTACATGGCTGAAGAAGTTAACTGTTCATTCAACAAATATAATCAAATATCGCTAATTATTTCAGTCCTTGAACTGAAATCACCGTATCCTTTTTGTATGATTGCTTCCTATTTTGCAGTACCGACAATAAAAGCAGCTTATTGCAGAGAGCAGATAACTTGTGTAGCCTGTGCAATACCGGCCAGCAAACCTGATAGCGACAGTAGGTCCAGAAATACCCTGGCATCTAATATCAATCATTAGCTAAGTTACTATTAAACAGGAACAAGGGCAGCTTAATCATAACTTCTCATGCATGATATGATTAGCCTCCAGTCCACACTGCTTTGGCAACGAGAACACATTGTGGAGGTCACATCCTGCTTAGCTATATTAGGATAAGAATGTCCTGGTCTAAGCTGGCTTAAATGAATGAGTAAGCACCAACTAGTGCAGTCTGCAGAATGATTATTATCAGCATCATGTTGAGACAAAGATTGCCTGGGGACTCCCATCACTTTTTTGCAGCTTAAATTTTGAAATAGTAATTGGGTGGCAGTAGACCTGAGCAAAATAGGTCCGCCTCAGCCCGGTCCGACGGTCTGGCCCAAGCCCGGTGGTCCAAGCCCGGCAGGCTAAGCCTGGCCTGACACTCATTTAGGGCTGTCGTGTCGTTAATTTTCACGACCCCGGAAAAAATGGGCGGGCTCAAGTCCGACCTGAATAATAAAATGAATTAAATTTACACAAGAAAATGATGGACAGCCCAGCCCGAGCTCAGCTCGAATTAGGCTTGGCCCGATAGAGTTAATGGACGGGCTTGGGCGGAGATTTTAGGTCCGAAAGAAACCAACCTTTTTGCTAACCCGACCCGAGATTTGCTCAGGTCTAGGTGGTAGCATCTTGACTACTGGACTCCCTTTTTAAGCATCTCAAAAGTTTGTCCCCCTGTTTCTTAAAAAAACATCTGAATAATTAACTATGAATAATGAGGACAGATCGTTGAGCAGTCGCCCTGCAGGGCCCAACAGAATAAAGTGGTAGAAGTATAGCATGGATAATAGTATATAGAGGCCAGATTCTGAACATTTTTTATCAGTTTATAAAATAAAGCTACATGTAACTGGAACCCAAATAATCTTAGGTACATTAGAAGCAATCAGGGAGCCTTATCTGACATATTTTACTAATTTATATAATGCCCACTTTGGTCGTTTTTTATACTTTGCCAGCTGTTCTGGACAGAATAGAATCACACGAAATATTTTATTGTTCATGGAAATGTCAGTGTCGAACCTTGAGGGTAAGCAAATAGGGTTACCACACCAACAATATCCAAAGAGAAAACAGTAATCCTTCTGAACGATTGTGGCAAGAAGTTGGTTGAAAAGAACAACTGATAGTAGAATTCACCCAGTTGGCAAACCGCGAGACCGAGACATGTTGATTACTGACACTAAGCACTCTTTTGTAGATATTGTTCTTTCTTGCAGATAATCCTGAGGGACGTTACAATCTCCAGTTGAGGGTTAGGCAACGTTGTTGCTGGTGGCCGGGCAGCGTCAGACATTGTAATTAACCCAAATCAAGCAGGCGCAAGTGATCTTTGGACCATTAACTTTGTCACTCAACCACTAGCATGTAGGAGAAGAACTGTTTGGTGCCCCAAACAGAATCAATGAACACTCACTGATAAAAAAAAAATGCTGAGAGTAGTTATTTGACCGGATATTCAGGTTCAGAGAGGTTTTTCCAACATTGAATTATCTGTTTTCGGAGACCTTTGCAACGAGTTATTGTTAGGGCCTGTTTGGCAACCATGTGTTAAAGTTTAACACCTGTCACATCGGATGTTTGGATGCTAATTAGGAGTATTAAACATAGGCTAATTACAAAACTAATTGCACAGATGGAGTGTAATTCACGAGACGAATCTATTAAGCCTAATTAGTCCATGATTTGACAATGTGGTGCTACAGTAACCAATTGCTAATGATGGATTAATTAGGCTTAATAGATTCGTCTCGCGAATTAGCACAGGGTTCTGCAATTAGTTTTATAATTAGCTCATGTTTAGTTCTCCTAATTAGCATCCGAACATCTGATGTGACACTGTTAAAGTTTAACAACTCGTATCCAAACACCCTAAGGAGCAATTATTGGGGTTTTACAGTACGGATCATTCTTTATGATGGCAAAAACTTAAAGCATTGGATATCGACTGAAAGAAAAGGCGCTGCATCGTATCTGCGGCTGCTCCTCAACAGAACAGGAGGAACCAACAACTCCTGTCTTCCATGCCACTGCCTTGCGGGCCCGAGGCCGGTGTCAGCAGTTGACAAGTCGGATCGGGCGGGTCCACCAACTGGGGCCATATTGTGCACTGCAATGCATGCAGGAGTAGGCGAGACCCCAGCCAGGGCCGAGTGACTGCTGCCATGTGAGCGGGGATCCATTGACCCAAGCACACGCGCACGGACAGTACACTCACGTACGTAGAGCTTGAGCCTGGAGTCCCACCTGTCAGTGATGTTAGTCGGATTAAAGTTGGTACCTTGCGACCAACCATGCATGTGAGGTAGACTGACATGCCGTGTACCCGCATTCCCACGCGCTACGATGAAAGGACCAGAATAGAGCAGAGCCTGCTGCCGAGGGCCACCACAACTTTTCTTATACAGTAAAAGTTAGTTAATACATGGGATGAAAATGGATGCTTAAATAGGTTTAAGGGCACTCCCAATGACAGAAACCAACCTAGTTTTCATGGTTCAGGATATTGTATCAAGAAATCATCCTTCACAATGCAACATTTTTTATCCAGAGTCTAAACAAAAATCCAACTAATCATTCTCCCTTCTAGTACCAGATCCTCTGTGCATCATGTAAAGGAGCTCGAGTGATGGGTAGCAGCGGTGCAAGCGCAAAGGATCCGGGAGTAAGTAAGAAGAAACTACTTGGGTCTCCCCAATGCAGATTCGCTGATTTCTTGGCCCATCGGTACGCGTGAGGACTTGGTTTCCTCTCTAAGAAATGGTTTCTCTCTCTGTTCATAATAAATCTACTGCAACATCAGCAAATTGCTTAGTTGGCATGATAATTAAGAGGGATAAAAACTATCATCAATGTCCCATTGGGACTGCCCTAACAACTTATTAGCACGCATCAAGCCTCCCTATGCATTATATATTAGGAGCTCAACAATGTTACACACTCCATTCCGAATTATAGTTCGTTTTGATATTTTTAGATTTATAGATATTATAATGTACCAGATATAGAGTATATTTAAGTACATAATAAAATTTATGAATCTAATAAAATCAAAACGATGTATAATTTGTGACGGATGGAGTAGAATGCTAGCTGTTTCTGTTTCTTTCTTTGTTTGTTTCTTTCTTCCAAAAGAGCTTCAAATTAAAGTCGCACAACGCTCCTCCGATCCACCTTTTGGCACAGAACACGCAGCCGTTCCATGTCGTGTCTCGAGACGGAGTGGAGGCACGAGCGGCTCAACCACCCCCAGGCCACGGCCAGGTCTCTCGCTCGATCGCCCGCGTGTGCATGCGGACGCGCGTTTCCGGTGCACCGCGATCGATGGCACAGTGACGCACGCACATCGGAGCTGTTTGCATGCCAAAACGATGCAGCATCTCGATCACCTCTTGTTATCCATCCTCCACCATTTTACTGCAACTTGCTTTATTGTTGATCTCAGTGACACTAACAATTGTTTCAAATTTTTAACTACCCTAGCTAGTTAATAGTAGTTACCAATATACAAAGTTTTGACAGTATACACATATAACCTGCATTATTTGAATTTTTTATAAGAGTACGGCTCCAATGACACCTGAATTGGGAAGCATAATTAATCACCTAAGTTTGCCAACCTCGGATAAAAAAAATTGTCACATGTCATGTTTATATACTAAAAATTAAAAGAAAATGTACTAAAAAATATATGTATATGTATACTTATTCGATATAAAAGAATTTGTCCACTCATACAAGCTTATTAGGTGCAAACAAAGCAGACACCATCAGTGTGCTTGTGGGAAGGTCATAAGGAACCATTATTGGAGGCTAGTTCATGGCTGGATTTGATGGTACGATAGATGCAGTGAGATTAGGACCACGATGCCAAGCAACCAAAAAACGTACTCGATCGATCGATTCGGTCGATGGGTGTTTGGATTCATGTACTGCACGAGGCTAGGTGGAATTAAAACTGAAGGCAAGCTAGCAATGCATAGTGCGGGGCCAAATGTTGTATGGTTGTATCCTTGGTAGACAGGTAGTAGTCCCTCACCCACAAGCTCTCCTTTTTCCCCTGACTGCAGTGATGCATGCAGCCGTTTCTTGTCGCGTTTGGAAACGGGAGTTTTGGCACGCAGCGACAACTCACGCAAACAGCTAGCAACAACATGCATGCGTACGTGCGCCGTTGCTAGTGCACCCTGTAATTTGTAATCATCATCATCTGAGGGAGTTTTTGAAGTAAACGCTGTGCAGTGTGACGCATACGAGTGCTGTTTCCTGTGAGCTCAGCCGCCTATGCCTATGCATCGACGTGCTGCGCTGGTGCTGCAGCATAGTACACGAGCAAAGGGACCAAAACATGGACGCCGATCGAGGCATGAAGGTAAGTTAAGGACAAATCAGTTTTGTTTCTTGCAAGGCAACCCGGGACTGCAAGCAAAGCTCCTACCAGCCACCAGTGACCTCGCTGCTTGTTGCTCAATGCAATTTTTTGTTACTAGCTTGCTTTTTCCCTGATTAAAACTCCTGCTTAATTGCTTTAGTTCTAATTAGTGATACTAATGGAAGTTCCAGGTTTAACAAAGGCCTCGTTGTGTATGCAACCAAGTATGTAACAGTATGATGATTAAATAAAGCGATGCCTCAAGAGATCAGGCAAGCATGCACACAAGTACACGACACAAACGAAACAAGTGTAGCATACGAGTTTGCAACAATATAATTCGAGATGATGGCTGGGGAGAAAGAGGACTCGATGCCGTAATATACTACTATCACTTCAGTTTTGATGATTGGAGCAGAGAAAATGATGTAGCAGTAGAGCAAAGATGGCATGCATGCTTGTTTCGCGCAAAGGCAGAGAAGATAGGACGGTAAACTGCTCGAGTCCTCGTAGCACGGAAATTTGATTAATATCAAATTAGATTATGCACCTATTAGCACCAAAACTTGAACCTCTAGTGATCATTCAAGCCAAGTTCGTAATCAAGCATCTCTTGGCCCTTTGAGTACTTTGACTCAAAGAGCTTCTAAAATAAGATATACAATTTTGAACATATAGCCGAGTCTTAAAAAAAAACTAATACATGAAAAGCCCTCGCATGTGTTGTTTGCAGTATGAGTACTAGCGCAACCTAAATTCATGAAGCATAGCACCTATGTCTTTTCTACATTGGATTCTAATTTGTAAAAAAATTGGCCAACCATCCTAATTATTGAGGTGTTCATCGGATACCGCATCTATTCGCATGAGGGGGCTGTAAAACTGCTCAAGTAAAGACATATACGCCAACAAATAGTAACGCACAAAAAGACCGTTCAAAGTGAAACTGCATACGCCAACTACAGCTACCGTTAGGTAATCATGACTATTAAACATGGGAAAAAAATTGAAAGCACCGCTCCTCGAGTTCTCCGTCGAATATCGATGGTTCAAATTTTGAACTCCTTACGCGGAGTGGTTTTACTTATAGATTGAGCAATACTAATACTACTCTACTTATTTACATCTGAAAGATTGATAACACAAAAAATGAATAAAATCAAACTAGGTATGCAACTATTAACACTCGAATTTGAATGTCGCGTCATCTTACAATCCAAATTTCAAATCAAAGTATAGTATCCCTGGGGTATTTTTTTTTCTTTGAAAATATTATCTCTTGGGTCCTTGACTCCTTGTCACGCAAGCAAAACAACCGCTCAATTCAAACTCCCCACCAAAAATTTCCCCGAAACATTGATGGAGGGAAACCGAAGGGGCCAGTTTGGGTGTGCACCGTCTCCAACCCAACCACAACCAGCCTATTTAATTCACTGTGCTGCTGTGCTAGCTTTTTACAACCGTGCCCCCACATCCCGCTCCCCTCCCCTCCCTGTTTTCACCTTCGCTGCTTTTCACCTCCCGTCCGTCTCCATCGATCTCCCCCCTTCAAGAAGCGGAAGAACCGCCGCGCTGCTCCTGCTCCCCGCGGCGGACGCCATGGACGCCTGGGAGGCCACTAAGGTGGTGTTCGACCGGGTGCGCGCGCTAGACCCCGACAACGCCTCCAAGATCATGGGCCTGTTCCTCATCCAGGACAACAGCGACAAGGAGCTCATCCGCCTCGCCTTCGGCCCCGACCACCTCCTCCACGCCTTCGTCGCCACCGCCCGCGCCGAGCTCGCCGCCAAGCCCGCGTCCCCGCCGTCGCCCGTGCTTGGCTCGCCCTGGGGCGGCGTCCCGAGCCCCGGGGGAGGTGACCATCAGTCGCCGTTCGCCGCCGACCAGGTGGGCTCCGACAGCGGCGACGCGTTCTACCCCGAGGGCGAGTACGACTGCTGGTCGCCGGCGAGCGGCGGTCACCGCCGGAGCTTCTCGCTGAGCGACGCCGAGGTGGGCGCGTGGAGGCCGTGCATGTACTTCGCGCGCGGCTACTGCAAGAACGGCTCCTCCTGCAGGTTCCTGCACGGCCTGCCCGAGGACGACGCGGCGGTGGCGGCGGAGCGGGAGATGGCGGTCATGCGCGCCAAGGCCTTGGCCGCCGCGCGGTCGCAGCAGCTCACGGCGTCCGCGTTCCCCTTCTCGCCGTCGCCGCCCAAAGGCGTCAGCCTCAACTTCCTGCTCCAGCAGCAGCAGCAGCACGAGCACCAAAGGTGCCATTTTTACCTGCAAAGATTGCATTTTGGTTTGGGTCTTGTGCCCACCTTTCCTGATTTGGCGTTGCTGTTTCAGAGCGGCGGCGGCGGGCATTCTGCTCGGCGGCGAGGACATGCACAGGTTCCCGGTGCGGTCGCCTCGGATGGACCGCGGCGAGCTCATCGGCAGCCCCGCGGCGCGGCAGATCTACCTGACCTTCCCGGCCGACTCCACCTTCAGCGAGGAGGACGTGTCCAACTACTTCAGGTACCAAGCACGCCGCCATTATTATAGCTTCTGTTTTGTTTGGATTGTCACCAATAATGAACGAAATCGATTGCCTTTGATTTCGATCGAGCAGCATGTACGGACCGGTGCAGGACGTGCGCATCCCCTACCAGCAGAAGCGCATGTTCGGCTTCGTCACCTTCGTCTACGCGGAGACGGTGAAGATCATCCTCAACAAGGGCAACCCGCATTTCGTGTGCAACGCGCGCGTGCTCGTCAAGCCATACAAGGAGAAGGGAAAGGTCCCAGACAGGTTCAGGTCCGTCCGTCCCAATCCATCCTACATTGCACGTTGCTTGGCGGTTTCTGTTCCTCTAAAGCAACTTTTCTTTTGCTTTGTTTTTTTGTTTGATTGCAGGAAGCTGCAGCACGCGCACCACGGCGACTTCGTTGGCTGCACCTCGCCCACTGGATTGCTCGATTCCAGGGACCCTTTCGATCTGCAGCAGCCGCAGATTGGTGAGTAGTAACCGTTCTCATTTTCTGCATGCATGTGTCATTTCTGTTGCAGATTGCAGGTGTTTTGACTTGTTGATCTTGCAATTGCTAGGACCAAGGATGATGTACGGGAACATTGCTAACCATGAGGCGTTTCTGAGGAGGAAGCTGGAAGAGCAGCAGCAGGCGGCCGAGCTGCAGCAAGCCATTGAGCTCGAGGGACGCCGGTTCGTGAGGCTGCAACTCCTTGACCTCAAGAGCAGGGGTCACCATCTCGGCTCCCCCGTGCCTCTGGGACAAGCTGATGGCAAAGGCAGCATCAATGGGAATGGCAATGCCGTCCATATGGAGGATGTCACCATCCAAGGTCTACTTCTTGACCCTGACAAGTTCTTGGCTCTCTTGCATTGGTGAGGTGCTTGCAGGTTTAGAGGTCGTGACTTTGAATCCATGATTGTAGATAGCAAGATGAACAGTACAATTCTTGCAATGAGTGCGCCTGCAGCTGCTGCTGTCTCTGCAACTGATGCAGAAGGCAGGCACGAGGAGCAGCAGGAAGAGGATGGTGATGCCAGTCCCAAGCAGGTGGTCAACCCTGGGGAAGAGAAGAGGGAATCTGGTCCTGTGACAGCAACACCCAATGTTGCTTGCGCATTCCAAGAAAGGTAAGATTGTTGTTGTGGAGTTAAATATTTACCAAATGGGTACGCTAGTTGGTATTTCTTTTAGGGGAAAGGAATGGAGAAAAGGCAGCATAGAGAAACAAAGCTGGCCTGCTTAATTTTTCCTTTCTTTGGGCATGTTTGGCTGGTTGATAAATGTAAACGTAGCCATGCCACACTTTTGCCATCTGTCATTGCTCTAAATTTGCCACTGCTAACAAATTGTTGGAAACTTATCCGTGGTTATAGTTTAGCAAAGATTTGGCAATATGTGATAGTTGAATGAAAATGTTTTTTTTTGTCTATGATCTATTTATTCTCTGGCCTAAAGCTAACACTCCTCTAAAAGGAATTGACGAATTGTTAATGGAGGTGAGGTATATAGGCTGTTAGGGTGGCTGATGATTTGTTCTCTTGATTGGAAGTAACAAAAGGGGAAAAGAAAAGCCATAGTAAAGGGTAGGGGAAAGGAGAAACGAAACTAATGGCTATTTTTAAGCCGTATCTTGTTGTAACTTGTTCCCTTTCTTTGGGTTTGGTCTTGATCTTTCCAGGATTGATATGTTCCTTGTTTGTTTGAATTGTAGTGGCGTGGTGGAGCACATTTTGCCTGAGAGCCCCTTTGCATCACCCACCAAGGCCTTCACTGATACTTCTACGACAGGTCAAAATGGTAACATCAGCAACAGCAACCCTCATCATGTGGCTTCATCCCTCTTCCCACCTACATCCACCCTTGAGCTGCCCCCATACAACTCCTGCTTCTTTCAGGTGCCCAGGTAAATATTCAGTAATTTAATCTTTCATACTCTTGTTCATACTGTTCGTAAGTTTTGGCTTGTCCATAACTGTTTGAGTAAAGCATAATCTTTTGTAATACCCTTGTCCCTTTCTATTTGTAGTTTCGGTTTGTGTAACCTAAAATATTTCATTGTGGTCGAATTAGTTGAACCTTGGTAGTCTAGATAGGTTGGGCGAACCTATTAGCTCTTCAAACATAGTGCTATGAGTTAGCACCCATACGAATTAATAGAGGTGCTATGCATACATGGACTCAACCTCATCGGTCATGGGTAGGGTTGGGAAAAAATCGGATTTTATACATGGGTGTTTCTTAGAAGTTATAGGTTAACAGCAGGATGTTTTCTTATTGCTATTTATGTGATAAGAAAGATTGTTTTACCTCTGTTTTTCTTCAGGTTTGCTCCTGGGCATGAAGCCATTGGCCTGTGAATACAGAGCAAAAGGGGTCCCCTTTCCTCTAATCTGGGAGTAAGTATCAACTGCCCTGTCTTTCTTTATGAGAGTGCTGTAACAATCAGCTGCTCAATCATGATGCATATAAAATTAGCCTCCCCCTCCTGATAGTCCTGTCATTGTTTATTGATGTGCTGCCTGCAGGGACTATCATGACCCCATCAAGTGGAGGAAAGGGTAGAAGAAAGCTTTAACAAATAATAGGTGTATCGTCAGGGAGGGAACAGCAACAGCAACAGCAACAAAGAAACAAGTCTAGGTTGTTTTAGCTCTAGGTCTAAGTATATGATAGTAGCCCTATAAATAATAGTCGTTTAGTAGCTCCTGCCGGTATCAAGAACAAAGATCAAAGGTCCATCCGGTATGCTCGTTTGTAGTATGGATCTCAGAATGATACAGGTCATTAAACCGTAGATGGTGTAGTAGTCCTGGCAGCCAGTTGCAGTGAAGTGACATGGCTGCATACAGACATCCAAAGAAAACAGAGGCTAGACTGCTAGAGAGGTAGAGGAGTGGACAAAAGCCAGACGGTCATGGTGCTGCAGCTGCACAACAGCACAAGGAAAAGTGACGCGACGAGAGGGGGTACTGCTGGGACCGGAGCACTCACATGAGCAATTCAGCAGGGACCCCTCATCTGTGTCCTATTTTGCCCATTGCTGTTGTCATGTATGCTTGCAGTTGCAGCACTCCTTGGGTCTGTGCATCCACCTTTTGCTCTTCTTTTCATCCTTGTAGTAGAACAGCAGGAGGGGTAGCAGACAAAGAAATGGAAAAGTAATTATCAGCCAATATTTCATCTCTGTCATGTTTCGATAATGTGGTTTTATTATATGGTGAAGGGCTTATGTTTGCTTTAGATTTTCCTGCACATAACAACTGCTTGTTCTGATTCTAAAGCTCATTTGGAATGCATTCTGCAGCATTTGATCGACAGGTGGCAGAGAATGTAATGCCCATTTGGAATACAAGAATTTTCAATTTTGGTGATAATAGTTAAATTGTTTGTGGAGGTTTGGTCCGGTTTGCCGATTTTCTGGGCAACCGAAAGGTGCATGAGAGCGAGGAGAATCTGATGCAGTGTGAGATTGACGTGGCTGTGAGTGAATGGAGGGAGACCTGATGGGGAAAGGGGGAACAGCACACTCACCTTTCGGTATATGGGATGGGATGCCCAACTTGCTTGAGCTTGGTGCATGCAGAATGAACTTGTCTCATGGCTGGCGATGCAAACGGGTTGTCTCGTGCTCACGCTTGTTGGCACCATGCATTGGATTGGATGATCTGCGTCGTTTGCAACTCTGCATGCATGGTCTCGCCATCGCCATCAGAAAGAGCAACAGTGCAGCTGATGTCTTGCTCGTGTCTTCTTAGCTGTATGAACATGATATAGGAAAGCTAGGGTAGAGAATTGGTCGTTACTTGCTCCTAACCACCGGGCATGAGATGAATGCAGGCAAAGCCATTCACAGATCAAAGTGATTGATGCTGGGACTGCGTTTCCGGGGCCACGAAATTAAGCAACGCTGGAGGCTTGGGCTTTGCCCCCGTACCTCTGTTTGCTGAACGAGTGGGCTGGGTCCTCCACATTGAAGTCACTGCTAGCAGTAACAACTTCTTCGATCGTTGTATAATAGGTTAATAGGATATATGCCATTACAATTTTCGCGTCTAGGAGATATGTTATTACTATTCGCCTATTCGTAATCGTGCCATTACAATTCGTTCTTTATCTTATATTCGGCTATTCATAACCGTACCATTACAATTCGTTCATAATCGTACCATTACAATTCGTTCTTTGTCTTATATTCGCCTATTCGTAACTGTATCATCACAATTCGTTCTTTATCTTATATATGCTATTACTTACCCCCTTCGTTTCTCAAAACATTCGGACCAAATTGCCCCTGTCTTCTTCCTCTTCCCCTCCTCTTTCCTTTCTTCCCCAATCCCCAGTCTTCTTCCGACGGAGGCTGCAACCACCGCCACCAAATCTGCCGAGCTCCGCCCCTGCCTCGCGAGTGCACCGCCGCGGGCCAACATGCGGCACATGATGGCCACCTCCCGCTGCACGTCCACCGCGTGCGCCGCCCTGTCCTGCCCCGGCGACGCGCCGGCATTCCCCGTGGCGGGGGCGGCCGAGCTCCCGACCCTGCGCGTACCGGCGCACGAACTCGGCGGCGGTGGTGCGGACCACGGCGGGCGCGGCGGCGTCGGCGTCCTTGCGCGGGGACGGGGACGGGGACGGGGAGGCGGTGCTGGCACCGTCGCTACTGGAGCGGTCGTCGCGGTCGCGCTCTGTGACGGGGAGCACGAAGGAGATGCGGCTGCGGAGCTTGGATTTGGTGGCTGCTCCGGTGGGAAAAAAGGAGAGATGAAGGTGAGAGAAGGGGCAAGGAAGAAGACAATGGGCAAGCGAAAATTGTAATGACATATATCTAATTAACCCTTTATAATCATCGAAGCAAATTTCGAGGTACTCCTTGTGTCCACTACGAGATATAAGCTTTTTTTATTTCTTTTTGATGAACCCTACGCTGAACATGGCAACGGTACTCGCTTAGGGCGTGTTTGGATCTTAGGTTAAAGTTTAGGTCTGATCACATCGAATGTGGGCGTGTTTGGATCTTAGGTTAAAGTTTAGCTCTGATCACATCGAATGTTAAGGTGCTAATCAGAAAAACTAAACATCTACTATTACTAATTGGAGGCTCCTTTTGAAGCTTCCAGGTGAAGCCACCTAGGATTCCTAGGTAGACACTCTAGAAAAAGAGAGAAATCCTAAAAATTCTCTCAAAAAAGCAAAACATCCAACCATCAATCGATAGATTCAAATCATCATAGCCATTGGATCTACTATGTTTTTTAAAAAATTACCCACCTATGCCATTATGAAAATAGCCTAAAGTAACCCCCTAAATCTATATATAAATTACCCACCTCTGCTATTATATAAAATAAATTAAAGTAGCCCCCTAATCTTTATCCAAATTACCTACTTATGCTGTTATAAACAATATTTAAAATAACCCCCTAATTTGCAATTGAATTGCCTACCAAAGTTTAAACTTAAAGTAACCCCTCAAATTTGCATCTATATTACCCACATATGCCATTATTAAAAATAACATGAGGTAACCCTACATTTGAATCAAATAACCTTAATTAAAAATATACAGCAATATATGATTCTAAATCATCTATATCTTTCACTATTGGTATATGATATAACAATTAAGGTCTATACGCATGATGTGTGTCACCATTTATAGGGATATAAAATGATGATAATATAGATTTCTATGCTAAAATTGTATCTCAAACTTAGGGTTCATTAAATAAATTCAAGCGCATACCTGCGGTGCAAAGTGAAAAGTTAAAGATTATAAATGAGGTTGAAAATATTATAGAGTAATTACTAACTAAAATCGATCACAATTGGATGAAGATATTAAGTATATATCTACATAAATATTGTGTTCGAATATTTAACAAACGAGAGGTAGCTTATGGTAATAGTTTTGTAGCAGTGTAGTCTAATTTTTTTCCATTGGAGACTCCACAATAGTTCCCACGAGACAAGGTAGAAAAAAGAGACAAATTCTTGTAAAAATTAAAAACATCAAGCACCAATCCTGTAAACTCTAATAATCATAGCCATTGATCTATTATATTTTTTAAAAAGTTACCCACCACTGTCATTATCAAAATATCAAAAAATGAGCTCTAAACCTATATCTAAATTACCGAGCTCAGCTATTATAAAAAATAATCTAAAGTAACCCCATAATCTTCCTCCAATTTACTAATACACATAATTATAAAGCATAACTTAAAATGTCATTCTAAAATTTTATCTATGTTACCCATGTGTGTCATTATTAAAAATAACCTAAAGTAAACACCTAAATATTAATCTAATTATCTTCATGTGCATCATACAGAAATATCAAAAAGTAAACTAATATATGATTCTAAATTACCTATTTACGTCATTATTAATATAAAAATACTAAGTTAAAGTATATACACATGATGAGTGCCACCTTTTTAGACTATTTATACATGTATGTGAGGAATCCATGAAAAATATTGGTTTGTATGCTAAACATAATGTATGGAGGATTGGAGGTGTGATACAAAATGGAAAAAGTACGAATATGGATGAAAACATGCATAGAGTAATTATTAATTAAAAATCAATCACTAGACAAAGATAGATACATATATCTATATAAGTATTACGTGAAGTATTGAAAAATAAGAAAGTGGTAGGTAAATAATTTTGATTATTAGCTAGGAGTTTAATTTCTAAATAATTTTTAAATACAATAGCTTCTAAAAATATTAGCCCGTGCGGGAGCACGGGTTGATGGACTAGTTGAGCTAATTATAAAACTAATTGTAGAAGCCCCGTGCTAATTCGCGAGACGAATCTATTAAACCTAATTAATCCATCATTAGTAAATGGTTACTGTAACACCATATTATCAAATTATAGACTAATTAGGTTTAATACATTCATCTCGGGAATTAACCTTCATTTGTACAATTAGTTTTATAATTAACTTATATTTAATACAAACATCCGATGTGGCAGAGCTATGGTATTGTCCTTATATTGGACTTATATTCTTCCAATGGGACGAGACGAACCTTAGGAAACAGCACAACATCTTGGATTCTCGCGTGTTCAGTACAGTGTATAGCCGCTCAAGGTCCCAGATGATCGACGTGCCAATAATAAACAAAGTTCTTTCTGAACACCTGAGTCCCTGCTGGATGGGTTACTGTCATAGAGCTCCAGAACATGCACGGGCACACGCACGGCTATGTTGTGCCATGGCCTGACGGCCCCACGGCCACGGTTGTCTACACTGCTGTACTGCTACAATACTTGCCATCGCGTAGTGAAACGGTTGTGTGCATGCACTTGGACTGTCAAAAACTTAACCTCCCCACTTCTACAGTTGTACCGTCCTAGTGAAAATGTGGCGACAAGAGGGGGCAGCAATATAAACGGGCTTGGGCCTCTCACTTCCAGTCCACTGGCACAGTTCAGCTCGGGCCACCCTGCAACAAACATCAGGCTGGCATTCATGGTACAGCAACAAGGTCAAGGAGGTAAAATAGCAAGCAACTAGTGCAGGTAAAATATTGGATGCAAATCACTTGCGGAAAATAAGGTGAAATATTTGCAGTCTGATAATAGTCCTCCTTTCAGTTACACACGCTAGTAGGTACTTGAGAAACTGCAGTAACAAGTGTAGGAAACACTATTTGTTTTTTTAATTCTTTATTTTCGGTGCAAACACTATTTGTGCCATATATTGACCCTCTGATCCCGATCAAACTGAAGAGGCTCAGTGGCAAGATGACCTCTACTACTTAACTTTGCCGTTTAGAAATGCTTCACGTATTGTTTGTAACCTGAGCCGCAACTTGTCCAGCGGTGGCAGGTGGTCCTTCACCACCGGCGAGCTCAAGAAATTCCCCATCCACGCAGACAGGGAAGGGAGCTTCTCCCCTGCGATCATCTTGACACCAGTGATCTCCTCGTACATCGGAATCACATACGACAGCGGACCAAGCGATAAGTCCACGAACCCAATCTTCTCGCCGGCAAAGAATCGCTTCCCATCAAGCTCCTTCTCCAGAACCAGCAGCTGCTCTATGGCAGCTTCGTGTGCATCCTCCTGTTCTTGGCCTTGCGTGGTGAACCACTTCCAAATCGGTGGCGAGAGCTAAAAGAATGTACAAGTATTACATGCTTTTGTTTCATATTCTCAAATTACACACGATCTATGGAGAATGACTGTAATTGGAAGTGGGAATCAAAAGTTCAGAAGTGATGAACAGAAGAAAATTGTAAATTTCTGACCTTATCCTGCAGAAACCTCACCCAGAAACAGGCCATGGCACGCTCGTAGGGATCCTCCGGCAGGATACGGTCACCGCGGTCCTTCCACGCCTCATCGATGAACTCGAGTATGACCTATGACTCTGCGATGGGTTTACCTTGATAGACAAGCACAGGAATTTTCTTGTGCACGGGGTTGTAGTCGTACTCCACGCCTTTGATCCTTGGCGCCCATATCACTTTGAAAACGTAGGGGTTTGGCCAGAAGCCAAACAGCTTCACCTGCTTGTCTCTCTCTCGTTGATAATTCACGCTGGATTGTAAGGCTAGTTTTAATGGGGAATTTCATTGCAATGTTATCAAGATTAGGTACTTGATAACCGAGCCAGATGGGTTTCATGGAGATGAAACTCCACATCCTCTCTTCTCATAATGACCCTACCAAGTCAATAAAATTGCTGACGTGGCATAACATTTAATGCTCGTGAAACTTCCCATTGAGATTGACCCATGTACTGTGAATTCATCCGTCAGCCTAGTAGTTATATTTGCTTTATTATTAATTTTCAAGTGCTTTAGTTTCTTGTGGTGCTGAGTAGTTTCAATGTTTAGTAAGCTTTGGCGGCTTAATAGTCTGCATAACAGAGTAGTATGTCCTTGTCTCATGAAACAGGATTTCTTCTCTCTTTATTAATTGGTGGTAGTCGTGGCTGCTTTGTCCTCCATGATCACCGGCGGCGTCTGCTCCGCCTTGGCCGGTCGGTCTCCGCCGTGCTGCTGCACCTGCCTGAAGATGGGTCTGAGATTAGGGCAGAAAACGTCGCACGGTCTTGATTCGATCGATTCCACCACCGTACGTACGTGCTTGCTTGCACCAGATTTATGCTGCAACCCAACCCAAAACCTGGGTGGATTCGAGTCGGACTCCACCAGCCGTGGAAATTACTAACTGCACGGCCCATGGGCCAGCATAGGTTGCACCGCACAAATTGCTATCACCGCCAGTCTAACGCACATTTATTTATGCTTTTGTAACAGCAGCACAAGCAAAGCTACAGTAGTTTGTAACAACAGCAGCACAAGCAAACCCCAGCCAACAATGGCGTCAAGAAGCCAGCAGCCTTTTAAATCTTCCTTTGCTCCATCTCGGTGGGCGGGCGCACGGCGTATGGCTGATGGCTGTAGTTGTAGCCGGCCGGGTTTGAGGAGGAGCATGATGGCTTGATGTAGACCCCAATGGCATCGAGAAGCCAGCCGGAGCGCCCCCAGAAGCCGACGATGCAGGCGCCGTCCGCCGCCGGCACAGAGAAAGTCGTCGTCGTCTTGTTGCCGTACGGCCCATACGTCCTGCCGGTGCTGGTGCGGAACGTCAGCGAGGTGATGACGGCATCGGGGACGCTCCCGAAATGGCCGATCGTGCCCGCCACCGCAGTGACATGCTCACCGGCAGACAGCTCGATCTGCAGCAAATCGATCAGGGCTGCTAGCTTCGATTGATTCACTCCTAGCAACTACTGCTTTCATTAATTCATAGAAGAAGAATGAAGAAGAAGGTTCAGCTAATTTAGTTACCACTGCAGGAACTCCTTTGGAGCCGAAGGAGTGCGGGAGCCCCCACTGAGCAGCAGCAGCAGCAGCTGGGGAGTAGTAGTCGCAAGCCATGGAGTGGATCGCGCTGGAATGGTACAAGGTGATGCTGCGGAGGCGAGGAGGGCTGGACGCACGCATGTAGAATGGCTTCCCGCCGGATCCACCCCACGTCCCGACGCTGATCACGCCCCGAGGCTGCTCATCATCCATCGTTCATAATTCATAGTAGCAGTTAGTCATCGTAAAAAGCTAAAACTAAACAAGTTTGTTTATCATAGGCACAGGAAGAATGATTATACTAAAAAGATGCATGTACCGAAGTATGATTATTTGTGCGATATCTCTGCTGGGCCTTGGGAGTAGCACTGCTATTATCTTGGCCTTCGACGCATGGCGATGGGATCCAATCACGAACAAGGCTCACCGAAACGGGTTGCCACACCTGCGCTAGTCTTTCACCCCTGCCTCGCTGCCGTCCCAATCCCAAAACATTGTTGGCATCCCAGAGCTCCTGAAATTGGTAAAATTAATCACCTCCCTTTTCTTTTACCTACCCAAAACATGATCAGCAACAAGCAGCAGCAGTTACATACACAATCAGTGGACGGCATGTGTGCATATATGGATCAATCACCTTTGCGAGGTAGGCGAGGGCCCCTCTGATGCTGAAGCTGACGCTGGCGCTGTCGGGGCTCCTCTCGAGCGCCCGCCCGAGCTGGATGCCGATGAGGAGAGCACCGGCGTACACGAAAAGGGGCACCACGATGATGAGCAGCACGGCAGCCCCGGAGAGCTTGAGCTTGTTCGCCATTTCTATTCTTCTTCGATCTGTTGTTGGATCCTGTCCTGCCGACCAATCGATCTCCAGCTCCACTGCAGCAATAATAACCAATTGAGAGATCGAGAGTTGCTGGACGGCAGCACTTGTTGTCTACCTACATAAATTTGCTAATCGTCCGACGATCCTCTTACTACAATCTTTGACTATGGATAGTATCGATTATTTCGTTTTAATTGTCATTATCGTCTCTTGTCTCTTTTAATCAGCTGCCGGTGCAACGACGTTGATCAGGACATCAATCAAGGACGAAACAAAGATTAATATTTAGCCCAGGTAGGAATATTTTACCTTGGATTCAGTAATCAGTAGCCTTCATCAAACACTGACAAAAGATACGGCGACAAATGGACTCAACAAGTTACATACGCCAAATACTAATCAACATCAGTTTGGCTATCCAACAACGTGTGTGCTCACTCCACACGGCTGCTATCTAGATATATGGGCTCTATCTACTCTACGGCCCATCGGCCTGCACTGCGTGGGACTTGGGAGCCCAGCCCACACGGATCCTCTCTGGCTCTCTGCCTTAGGGAGCCTGCGCCGCTCCCAGACACCGACGTGCCAGCCGTACAAGGCTTTCCGCCGCCGCCGCCGCCGCCGCCATGCTCCGGCATCTCCGGCGATCCCTCCGCGCTCTTCACCGCCTACCCGCCAGCGGCCACGCAGCCTGCGACCCCGTTCCCCTCCACCGGTGAGTTCCTTCCCTTCCGTTTCCCAGTCCCCTATCATTAGTCTACAGCCCCATTCTTTTTCCTTCCTTCAAATCACCATGCTTGTCTTGTCTCCTAGCAAATCACCACTGTTACCAGTCTACCACTAACCTAGCCGCAGTAGTAGCGGTGTCCAACAGCCAGTTCACTTTTAATTGCAAAAAAAGACTGTGATGCCGAGCTTGTGCCGACTGCGCTCTTTTTCTGTTTACCTCTTCACACTACGATACCCCAATCTCATTTACCCCCAGTGTTGTCAACTGCTGCTTAATGGATCGGAGTTGCTACTGTGACAGTATAGACACACTTGGAACTTCTTCATAGCTTTTCTTGCTCATTCTTGTTTCGCAGTTGGGCCTTCCTGCTAGTTTTATAATTCTCTTGGATGGTCGTGGTCCAACTAAATTGCAACAATTAACTACCTAGTACTGTTCTTTACTAGTTGTTGAAACGAGTAGCTTGTCATTCATGCCACTGCAGGTGTTCAGAGTTGCGAAAGCAATGGGATTTTGCCCCCCTTTCCCTTGAGAAACCAAATTATGCTTGCTGAGGCTAAAGTATTTCCAATTACAGATAAAAAGTAGCTTTTTTTTTGTTGCCAATCGTCTATATATCCATGAGGGTGGAAATTGCATGTCTAAATAAGTTGATTCTTGAACTATAAAATTGCAAGTTCCTAACTTTTGTAATCCCTCTTACTAGGTTTGTAGTTTACGATTTCTTAAGAAGATAGTGTTTGATAAACTTTTCCTTTTTATTTACAATTGTGCAGGTTCTTGAGTTCGCAGATAGAGGTACACACCTCTGCATCCTAAACAATAAGTTGCTCTTCCTTAATGCTGTTTAGTCCTAAAATGTTTTCACCTCTGCAACATCTGCTTAGCCCATATCTGGTTGGTGTAAGCATGCTACTAGAGACTTCTCCACTTCCAAAAATGTTGCCGGAGGTCGAGTATATCAGCAAAAGGAGTTAGAACCAACTACGCCTGCAAAGGTAGGCACAATACCATCACTCTTTGTTTTGTATTGAAACAATTCTATTTGTCTTTGTAATTATTTTGTCTTGCCAGTCTTTCCTTCTTGTTGTTCAGTATTCAGAAATCCTCTAATACTTTTGTTTGCTCAGCATGTCAAATAGCCTAGTTGATATTCAAAGTTTCAAACTAGATGTACTTCTTCAGTGTTTCTACTTGGATGCACTGATTGCATAGAATAGTTTCTTGCAATTTCAAGGTTGGTGGTTTATGTTTAGCTTCAAAACTGTGGCATTATATATGGTTAAGGTGTGGATTGAAGAATTTATCATTCTTACACAGGATACTGATATAATAATCAAACGTATACAAAAGAGCACAAGGGAGTTGGAACAAGGGCCTGTTGGAAAAAATTTGTCTTCGGCAGAGAAAAGGAAATTTCTTGTCAACACTGTATGTACACTGCTCATGTGTTCTCATTAACAGATATAGCATATTATGTTTCAAATGATGATGATACACATGTAATAATGTGTTTACATTTTGAAAATTATAAGTGACAATGAAAGATACATCGACAAGATTTTTTTAGCTTGCATGTAATTCCATTTTTTTTTCATTAACCAGATTCAAATTGTATTGTATGGTACATTTTATAGGCAGTTTTCTTTCACCTGCAGGATAATATATAGTAGTTAATTCACATTTTGCTTTATTTTCTTGATTTTGGTAGAGGAATGATAGCAGCTAATTCGTTATATGTTGAATTGTTGTCCTAGGAAAGTAGATTATGCTAGGATCTGTCGGCTCTTCTTTGAATGACTAATAGGATCATATCCTTGCATGTATAAAACGAACAAAGCAGCGCATTAATCTTTTGATATTGACCTGGGTGTATATATTATAGCCTCCATTCTTGTTTAGCGTGGATAAAATTACACCACTCGTGCATATTGAAAATTTCCAATAAGATTTTTTTTCATTGCAGTCATTTAGCTGCCATTTGCCCTGGGCAACAAAATTACTAAATACAACATTATCTAACTGCAGCTCCTTGGCCTCGAAGATTCAAGAGAAGTTGTTTACGGCACCCTTGATGCTTGGGTTGCCTTCGAGCAGGATTTTCCTCTGGCTTCACTAAAGCAAGCACTTTCAGCTCTCGAAAAGGAGCAACAATGGCATAGAATTGTCCAGGTATTGTATCTTCTAAGTTACTTTCAACTGTTTTTGTCTTCTATGCATTTGAAGTAAATTTCGTCTGACATCATATTCAGGTGATAAAATGGATGCTAAGCAAAGGGCAAGGAAATACAATGAGAACATATGAGCAATTAGTGTGTGCACTTGAGAAGGATAATAGAGCTGAGGAAGCACATAAAATCTGGCAGAAGAAAATATCCCATGACCTCCATTCAGTTCCTTGGCGTTTCTGTCATCTTATGCTGGCTATCTATTATAGAAATAATAGGCTAGAAAGGCTTGTGAAGGTTTGAACCTTAACCCCGTCACTTCTGATCCAGTTTAGGTTATATTTCACTTATTTTCATGTGACAACACAACTTATACGTCTGAATTGCCCTGCTTTTCTGATGATTTAGCTCTTCAAAGAACTAGAAGCATGTGGTCGTAAACCTCCAAGCAAAGATATTATACGGAAAGTTGAAGATGCATATGAAATGCTTGGACTACTAGAAGAAAAGGAAGCGTTGCTTGAAAAATACAAGGATTTATACAACAGGCCATCTCGAGATGATCGAAGGAGAGGCTCCAAATCCAATAAGACTGAGTTGGATAAAATAGATGGTTTGTTTCAATTCCTCATGTTAAATGTTCTTTGAGATATTGTGTACTATGCCTATGAAATTCTAGTTCCTTCAAATGCAGAATTTGGTTCTTTTATGATGACAAGCATTGTTTAATCTTTAGAGTATTCCTGCCAGCTGCAAGAATTCGATTCATTTGTTAGGACACTAACAATTACAATACTATTATTCTGTTCTCAGCTGATGGAAGCATGAAAAGCAAGATGGAAACATCTGAAAATCATCAAGGTCACTGTTGCCCTTCAGATAAGGAATCAGCTGTCACCGCTTAGTCATGAGAAGAGAGGTACCTTAAAGACTGCAGTCCATGAGTTTTAATATACAGTTATGTTTGTAGAAATGCTTCTTTGACATTATATCTCCCTTCTTCGTTCTCCTTCCAGATTCCCCTGGAACTCTGAAAGTTAAAGAAAAAGTATGTGTCAAAGGAGAATATGGGTAGTTATGATAACAAGTGAAGTGGTAAGCTAAAGCAGGTGGCCATATCTTTGCTTTCTTGATGCTTTGCCTACCTTTTCCCCACTGTGTGACAAAGCAGGCCATCAGAAATCACGGAAACATACGATGGGAACTTTGAAGCTTGCATTTTTGTTGGGCCCAGGCCAACCTGAAGAGCTTTGGATATGGTTAATTGGTTATGGGGCTTTTGTCTCAAGGGGACGCACTTGATGTACGCCTACCTCTAGTTTTGGCTTTTGACCCTGAGCGTTAAAAGAAGAGATGAGGAAATGATGATGGAAGCTAGTTGTGATGCATAGTGCCAGGAGCTGAAGTAGTTTGCACGCTCAGTTGATGGGCATACGTGGCATAATGCTGCCCATCTTGTTCCCAGCATGTGGCTCTGGCCCGCTACTCGACTAGTATGTTTGAATTTGGTGCTAAAGATGTGCATAATGGAGGAGGGCCTGGGCATTTGATTCCTCTAGCTATAAAGTGTTTGTTTCTCAGGTTTGTGGGCGTATCGCATCTGATCTGCGTTTTGAACATGTTTGCACTGCCTCGGCCGCTTTGCTTTCCTATGGGTGTGCATATCTTCTTCTTCTTCTTCTTTGAACAGGAGGGCATGCAGCCACCTCGAATGCTCTGTTTTGCAGTCGCTTGAACTCTGCTTTGTTGTACTGTTGCAACGAGTACCTCCTCTTATCATTCTAGGTTATATACGAAGTCGATGCTGGTTTTTTCACTGGTCGGTCAGGAGGACAAGAGCAGTGGCGACGCCACTGGACTGCATTGTTCCATAGAAGCTTTTAACGAGTCGACTGGAGTGAATATTGATGGTACTATTGAGAGTGATATGCTGAAAATTCTGGCACCAACTTCCAACCATCTTGATATTGATAGCAAGGCTAAAAGGAGGCGGCTTTGGCCCCCACATGATCGGATCCCAGGCCCATCTTGGTAGTGCGATCTTGCGTTGTGCTTGTGCGGATAAGTGGGCAACACTAGCGCATTCTGATGCATGCAAGACATGAGATTTGCATCACAAAGACAAACTAAGCAACTGCAGTGCAGATTTGCTTCCAGCAGGAAACAATGCAATAGTCGCCTCCATGATTTTTTTTAAAAAAAATGATGACTGACTGACTGTGGTCACACGTAGGGATGCAAGTTATATGTATTTTGGATCATTAGGTCGACCCAAAAGGTTGATAAAATGAACTAGAATGTTATTCCACGTAAATAATTTGGGAGGATAAATAAACTAGAGTGGCATGTCATCGTAATTAATCAGTTGATCTAGAATAAAAAAATATTATTGGGTACCCACTTGCATTCCTAGTCACACGCGCGTGAAGCGCGAATGCGGCAGGATGTTGGTTAATCCCTTTGTCAAGATGATCCCACAAGAATGGCTGCCGAATCAGCAACAAAGTATACTATAATATATAGATACTGCTGTCGTGAACTGTGTAAATGTAAAGTGAAGAGTGCCAGCACATGCATAAAACAGAAGAAAATTAGAATCCCGAAGATCTGAGACATGGATCAGCACGAATTACGCAGCGTTTTAGTGCCGACCATTTAGTTTAATACTACTGCCTAAGAGCATCTCCATGGTAAAAAGATTCAAGATTTCTTGAGTTGCTCATTTTGACAGACTATTCATTTTCCACCCTTCAAATCTCAACAGCTAGTTTTCTTTCTAAAAATTTGCACTCTTCATCCACTCTAACAGCCCTCTCTATTTTGTACTACAACAACCTCTCCATTCTGGCAATTACTGTACGTGGGACCCACACTTTGGCGAGCCAAATTGGCAAGCAGGAGGGGAAGGATGGCAAGCGAGATAGTATAACAAGTCAGATAGCAAGTCTTTTGGAGCACAATTTTCTTGATGGTTTGCTAAAATTTAGCTTGGGGAGCTGGAGTTGCTATCAGAGTACTAGGATACCTCCCAAGCTTGTGGCTGTTGCAACTTGCAAAGAGCAGAGCGCCTGACTCTGACTGATTGACTCACTCACTCACTGATACTGGTTTTGTTTAATAGAGTACTAGTGGTTGGTGCACGCCCATGCGCGTGTATCGCTACACAATTTTACATTTGATTTGTTTCGTAGAGAATATTAGAATGGATAGCATACTGGATAAGCAAAGAATGACACATATTGAGACCACTAAGCTTGACAATAGTTGAGTATGGATAGGTACATATATTTTCCAAAATCAATAAGTTCCAGTCTAAACTTGCATAATTAACTAAGAGGCAGTCTTCAGGTTTATTATTGAATCAATAGATTTGATAATATGGAGTAAATAAATCAGCGCTGTCATCAGATACTCGTAGATGTGGTGTTGGTTCCTTCACTGCAGAAAGGTGGAAGATGCTTGTAAGATGATTTATTAGTAAATGTAATGAAATAAGAAAAGTTTGCATGGAAATATATTAACAACACGGTTGGAAAGGTCATCAGAAGATTATATTGTTGTTATCAATTGGAGCTTCTAGTTCTTTTTTGCCGTGGAGCAGTCATAATTGGAGATGCAATTTTTTACTGGCATCATATGCCAACAAGAGCAAGGTATAGAGTATATTATATGCTTCGTTTAAATGAATTAGGTGATGAGAATTTGTATAGATGGCTGGTTTGGCAAATTAGTATCTAAAACATTTTACCATTATACAGAATGGAAATTAGAAATTATATATATATAGAGATGTTTAAGGGGGAAGATAACGTTGTGTGTACCTCCTTAATACTGCGTTTCATAAGCCTCTTCGAGTACGTCCTTATCATAGTTGAATTGTGCGTAAAGTGAAGAGTTAGTACATTGTCACAGCAGTGATAGAAACATTTATTGTATTCTAGAGTCTGTAAAATATGCAACGCTATAAGAAGAAACCATGTTGGAAATCTGATTGATTGGGAATAAAAGAATTAACTGCTATATGAGACTTTATGGTAGGGCACATCAACTTCACTAAAATCTAAAATAAGAAAGAGCAGGAGGCAAATGAAGGCATGAGTTTACATTCATAAAACTAATTCAAAGTAAGATTTTTGCAAAATTGTATTCCCAGTCCGCAAAATTAGTATTTCTAAAAATATTTCAGTATACTCCTTTCAGTTATAATTGGTCTTTTTTTTCAGAAGGAATCAGAGGATCCCATAGCTACATCAAAGTAATCACGATCTTCACATAACGGGGATCCTTACTAGAGTACTACCAGAGCAATAAAGTTAAATTTCTAAACGAAATGGGGAGCTATGCGACTACAAATCTAGGATTTAAAATAACCCTATTGCATCTTCAAACCAGGAAAAGCTGCCTTCAAATTTCAATTAAATACAATCGCTCCCAACTCCCACTTCAAAGCATGTTTGTTAAGTATCCCCATTATAAAGAGCACACGGAGTGTTATCTGTATGATGCATTTAAGAATTGAGCCCACACCTTACGTTTTTCTCTTTTTTTAATTATAACCAGATATCTATTCTACATTAGTGCTTGCCATTTTAGGCCCTCAATTAACAATATGAACATTTATGATTTTTTAGCCTTGCAAAATTGTTCCATCAATATTAAGATATATCACAAAGCATCAGTAGCGCACATATGAACCACTTATAAAACCACAACAATTAGCTTAAGTTCTTGACAATAAATTAAGTATCTTCAAAGATCAAGAGAAAGACAAAGTGCTAGTTGAAATCTTTCTGCAACATGCTCAAATTATCTAGTTAATGCAAATTTATGTGGAGAACCGAATTACTGGAATTCGTAATTACTTATTTCTCAGCCTACTATTCTCTCAAATATCAAGTATGGACATTCATTTGGTTTGCAAATATGGTAAAGCAGACAACAATTACATACACTGTAGCTGCTTGTGCATGATTGAAAATGAAGAGGCATCCCAAAGCTAAGCTCTTTACCTGTCCTTTTGTAGCACTCTTGTTTCAGCTTCTTTGCTACCAGATTGAATGTACCTGAATACAAATAGGGGAGGATGTTAGTGCTATTTAGGGTATTTGCCAGCAACAGTATTAAAGAAAAAGTGGAAAACTACAAGAGGTGAAACTGGGAAATTAGCCGTACACTTGTGTTCTATGCAGTACTTCGCCTCAATGGGAAATATAAAGGACATATGTAGCTAGCAAGTAACCACATTGAATTTTTAAGCTTATATTTGCAAGAGCAAATTGTGGGGTAGCTAAAATTGAATGATTACCTGGAAGTTACACGCTGCAAGCATTGACTTATCTGGTACTATCAGTAGAAAATCTGCACAGAGACTTACACTACCATTAGAACAACCTTCAATCTGAAAGCAAAATTCAAAAGTTAGGAAAAGAACATTCAGATAATTGACACATGGGAAAAGAGCCAGCATGAACAGGGATAAAACAGGAGGCACTTTCTTCTTGATATAAGAAAGGAGCCTTTGTTTCCGGACTATATAACATCACCACAGATATTAGCTGGGTAATTAAACCAAGTACCATTGCTACAACGATACAACCCAATGTATGTAATAATCTTAAACGAAGATGTAACATGTGCAGTATGCATCAGAATGTGCACAATGCTTGCGTTCTGAACATGGGGACGCTAACTCAAAGAATATAAAAAGCAAGGTATGAATAAGCAATTGATATATCAGCACCAAAGTTTCACTTGAGGGAAAAGAAAACAGATGTTCAAACAATTTTGTCCAGGTCTTCTCCAAACTCAGCAATAGGAAGCCATATGCTTGCCACCTAGCTCAATGGGGCACATAGCATCGAACCCTACAAATTCGACAGAGAGATTCAGGTAAAAAATAGTTTACATGATCCTGAACCAGTGAACCTAGATGATTATGCGGTAATTGTTTTGTGATATGTTGGACATAAACTAAAAATGTAACACAAAACATTCATGATTACCTGGATGAACCATTGGTTAGAAACTGCATTACTAAATTACTAAAGCTATGTAGTTGTTCTGGGATGATTCAATCCACGTATGATGTTTTGTACATCAATAGCAAACTTAACACCAAGGGATCAAGGTTAACTGATCACACACCATTGATGGCTGATTGATCGTGTTGCTGCAGCAATTCGACGTATACAGATTTCAGGAACATCCTTGATGGCCTCTTTGGCAAGGCCTCATGTGCAGCTAGATGCCGGGGCAGGCAGGCCAAGGATGCTTGTGGACTACTTCACGGGTGGCAATTGCTGCAGCTGACGACTCCGCTTCTGACATGGAGCTTTATCTGCAAATGAAAAATCTCTTCACATAAATGAAATCGACCAAGTAAAGATATACACGTAAGTAGTGGACAACCCAAATTTCCTACACCTAAAGCTTCAGCAACCATATCAGCACAGACACCGAGCAGCCAATCCAGCTGCATTAGGCTCACTAGTCCATCAACCCGTGCTCCCGCACGGGCTAATATTTTTAGAAGCTACTGTATTTAAAAATTATTTAGAAATTAAACTCCTAGCTAATAATCAAAATTGTTTACCTACCACTCTCTTATTTTTCAATACTTCAACATAATACTTATATAGATATATGTATCTATCTTTGTCTAGTGATTGATTTTTAATTAATAATTACTCTATGCATGTTTTCATCCATATTCGTAATTTTTCCATTTTGTATCACACCTCCAATCCTCCATACATTATGTTTAGCATACAAACCAATATTTTTCATGGATTCCTCACATACATGTATAAATAGTCTAAAAAGGTGGCACTCATCATGTGTATATACTTTAACTTAGTATTTTTATATTAATAATGACATAAATAGGTAATTTAGAATCATATATTAGTTTACTTTTTGATATTTCTGTATGATGCACATAAAGATAATTAGATTAATATTTAGGTGTTTACTTTAGGTTATTTTTAATAATGACACACATGGGTAACATAGATAAAATTTTAGAATGACATTTTAAGTTATGCTTTATAATTATGTGTATTAGTAAATTGGATGAAGATTATGGGGTTACTTTAGATTATTTTTTATAATAGCTGAGCTCGGTAATTTAGATATAGGTTTAGAGCTCATTTTTTAATATTTTCATAATGACAGTGGTGGGTAACTTTTTAAAAAATATAATAGATCAATGGCTATGATTATTAGAGTTTACAGGATTGGTGTTTGATGTTTTTAATTTTTACGAGAATTTGTCTCTTTTTTCTACCTTGTCTCGTGGGAACTATTGTGGAGTCTCCAATGGAAAAAAAATTAGACTACACTGCTACAAAACTATTACCATAAGCTACCTCTCGTTTGTTAAATATCGAACACAATATTTATGTAGATATATACTTAATATCTTCATCCAATTGTGATCGATTTTAGTTAGTAATTACTCTATAATATTTTCAACCTCATTCATAATCTTTAACTTTTCACTTTGCACCGCAGGTATGCGCTTGAATTTATTTAATGAACCCTAAGTTTGAGATACAATTTTAGCATAGAAATCTATATTATCATCATTTTATATCCCTATAAATGGTGACACACATCATGCGTATAGACCTTAATTGTTATATCATATACCAATAGTGAAAGATATAGATGATTTAGAATCATATATTGCTGTATATTTTTAATTAAGGTTATTTGATTCAAATGTAGGGTTACCTCATGTTATTTTTAATAATAGCATATGTGGGTAATATAGATGCAAATTTAAGGGGTTACTTTAAGTTTAAACTTAAGTAATAGTGGTAGGCAATTCAATTGCAGATTAGGGGGTTATTTTAAATATTGTTTATAATGGCATAAGTAGGTAATTTGGATAAAGATTAGGGGGCTACTTTAATTTATTTTATATAATAGCAGAGGTGGGTAATTTATATATAGATTTAGGGGGTTAATTTAGGCTATTTTCATAATGGCATAGGTGGGTAATTTTTTAGAAAACATAATAGATCCAATGGCTATGATGATTTGAATCTATCAATTGATGGTTGGATGTTTTGCTTTTTTGTGAGAATTTTTAGGATTTCTCTCTTTTTCTAGAGTGTCCACCTAGGAATCCTAGGTGGCTTCACCTGGAAGCTTTAAAAGGAGCCTCCAATTAGTAATAGTAGATTCTAGAAAATCAAATTAAATGATTGAAATAGAATCAATCTGAATCCGCAACAAGCAGTGGACCAATACAACGTGCAGCCAATGGCGAGCTCCGTAGATAAATCATCGAACGGGGTAAAATTTTTCTACTAACGTGTCCACCGCGATTCGTTTGTTGTATTAATCAAGTCTGTTGACAAGGTAGCTGACCTGGTTGATGATAGACGGTGCGTGTTTCTACTCGCGCAGCTTTTGTTTACTGTAGTAGTTTTCCAGGTAGACTGAATTAAAATTTGCACTGCATAGCTCTGTCTAGTCTGTCCGACTATGCAGAGTCATCACCTTTTCTTATCCTACTAATGACGAGAACATGAACAGCTCAAACTGTTGGTGGCGTGGCTGCCGCTGGCTGAACAGTAAGTTGTAGGTAGTACTACCCAACACACATCCAGGGGCGGTAGATGCGATGCAATGCAATGTGAAGAAGAGGATAGAGGAGAGGACCATGAAAAACAAATGGATCCCATCGATCCGGTCGGTCGAGGTATAAATCCGTCCAGTGGTGTGTGATGGCGACACAAGAAGCAAAGCAGGCCCGGCCCTGTGTCGTTTTGTCCCTCTCGATCGTGCAAAATGGCAAACCAACCTACTGGACTCGGTACTCTAGAGGAATGCGTGAGCTTCATATATAGGTGTACTTGTTTACTGATCGATAAATATTACATACGTATAGCAGAGCTAGCTAACCAAGCTCCAAGGCCATCATTCTCAGTAGGTGCAGGTCAGACTCTTTCCCTCATCTCCGGTTCAGTTTTCCCTCATCTCCGGTTCTTTCAGTTTCTTCCTGTGGGAAAGCAAAGGAAATGATAGTGATACAAGCATGTCGCTGAAAAGAAGAGCATGCAAGCTCGTTTGGCTGGCTGGCTGCTGCGGCAGAGAGCTGCTGCGTGCTGCAGCTGCTGCGGCAGAGAGCCGAGCAGCAGCAGCCAGCTGCAAAGCAGCCAGCCCCCATAACCTTTACTCACAAATAAGTGACGAGTTAATTAGTCATTGATGTGGCCTCCAAGAAAATTATGATCTTGGCTCTAATTTTTGTTATAATATGTTTATAACACATACATCAAACTTATATTAGTGTAAAAAAAGTTACTTTTTGATACAAACCTACTCATATTATTTTGACGCAGATAACTATAGATTCCGTAATAAACTGAATCTGTTTTGAGTCGTTTAACAAGCAGAGCCACTGTGCTAACTTTTTTCTCTGTCGCTCCATTTTTGCTACTGAGGAGCGACAGAAAAAAAAACATATATAAAAAAGTTGCATCAGGAGGAGCTCAAGGAGCAGTTTCTCTATTTTCCCGCACACATGCTGGCCCCGGCGGAGCAGGGTAGTCCTAGTCCACTTGTTTTCTGTCAAGACGCGTCCAAAGCAAAACTGCAAAAGCAGGGGTTTTGGGCCACGCCATGAGGGGTCCATTGTGTTCCTCCGCCCCCGCTGCACACTCCATTCCTCTCCTCTCCTGCCCGGTGTAGGCGTAGCGGTGGTGTGCTTCGTTCCATTCATCCGTTGCACAGTAGAGCAGAGGAAGCTTGAACGCGCCCTGCCCGAGAAAGAAAGAAAACCGCCTGCTTTCCTTCTTTCCTGTAGCTTAATGCGGAAGTAATTACTCCATTACCATCCCCACCACCGAGCTGCAGGTGCAGCCGCTGGCGCTGGGAGCGGAGGCAGAGCAGAGCAGAGCACAGGCGGCAGTGGCCAGTAGAGTGGAGCATGAAGAAGGGGCACCAGCTGCAGCAGCAGCATTCCTCTCCCCTGTCGCTGCCGCCACCCAATAAGCGCCGCTGCAGCGGCCTAGCCGCCGCCGTGCCGGCGCTCGTCGTCTGCTCCATCCTGCTCCCGCTCGTCTTCCTCCTCGGCCTCCACCGCCCCGGTCCCGGTGTGCACGCTGCTACCTCCTCTCTAGGGCCTCGGATCTGTACACGACTACTCCTTCCTTTTGCTTCTCTAACCGTGTTCCCTCTGCAGGCTATGGATCGGAGGAGCGCGCTGCGGTCGTCATCAGCACCGTAAGCTAGCTGCTGCTTCTCGCGCCAACTTCACATTCTGCTCTCAAACTCTACTGATAATATCCTCTGAGCACTAAACTTCATCCTCTGATTGATTTCGTTCTTCTGCTTCATCAGGAGCTGGCCAGTTTTGGGGCGCGTAGTAACAAGCAGCATCTGGAGAATGGGGGCGCCATGAAGCACAAGCTGCTCAAGGTTACCCGCTACCATTCAACTAACACGCTCTGCTACAGTGATTACGCATTCACGCTACTGTACCGCTCCTTGCTTCCCCATCTTTTGCGTAAGGGAAATAACTGCGGCTCAGCACCAAGTTGTGCGAGACGCGGTTAAAATTTATGTCAGCAACAACGAGAACCGAGTTGATTTTTTTTCCAGCTGTTTTTCGCGGAAAAAAATGAGGAATTGAACTACTTGCATCTACGAATTTTCAAGGCGTTCGTGCGCTCCGCGTGTGCGTGCGTGTTTTGCGGACGTCTGCATAGCTGCGTGTTGTGACGCTTAACAACCTACCGCCTTTGTCTCCATTCTAGAGTTGCTATTCTTGTAGGTGGCAACCCAAGATTGTTTCTTCCATCATGCCTTGCCATGCCTCCGATAAAAATGTACCCAAAACTGCTGTTGCTGTCAAGATGCTCTCTTCCATTGTGCGATTCCTCTTCCATTGATTGGCCTTTTCCGTTCTTCTTGAAACAATTTGAGGTTGGCCTTTTCTATATTCTGTGACCACCTTTCTGCCAATCCATATCTGAATTGAAGAGTGAATGCAAAATATTCTTACACAGCTTCTGAATTAACAGTGTTGCGATAAGCATATTGTAACACTAGTGAGTAGTGATTCCAAAACAGATCATCCGGCAGTGTGTAGTGTGTCCAATAATCTGGAATCTGGTGCGCAATTAGCTAGCTACATGAACCACTTTGCCACATTGATGTTTCCTGACTCTTGCCTGAAACAATAATCAAGAGCCTGCCGTACTTAAGGTCAAATGTTTCCTTTTCAATCTTGACTAACCTCCTTTCTTTTTTTAACTTTGTATGCAGGATGTTTCCAAAAAGAAGGCGTCTGGATCCAACGGGATTTCAGCTGAGATGTCTCCTAGATCAAAGTCTAAGAATCATGCTATCAAATCAAAAGCAAAGCTCAAGGGTGCTTTCTCTTTAGTGGAGCTAAATAATGACATCTTCAAAAGCAATGGTAAGCATTAGGAGCGTACAAACAGCAAAGCATTGCTAGTATTTTTGTTCGAAAAAAAGACAGTGCCAGTATCCATCTTACCGTTTCCAGTGGTATTTCAGGACCTGATATGCTGAAAAGATATCAAAGGAAGGACCTGTCCTGGAGATCAAAGGTAACAGACAATCTCTTTATTTGGCTGCATTTTTTTATATTAAAGTAGTCTGCAACTCTGTATTTTTTGTATTTGAATAACAGTTGTTTAGACTGTAGGCTTTACACAAGAAAAATGTGAGCTCAGTTCATGGTATGAGGCTTTTGCGGCAATCCTACTACCACTCATCATTTATGGCCGTATACCATGTTGTGAATTGGTTTTACATACAGTGTTCTATAATGTACATCAGTTAGAAGTAAGCATATACGTTTTCATCCTTAGTACTTCAAGACTTCAGCAAACCCCTGTAAGAGCCAATTGCAGTTAGTTCAAATGTTGGCACTACAGCTTTGTAATTGTTGGTTCAGGATGTGACTCCTGTATTCCTGTGATGATTTGTGCTTTAAATTTAAGGCCAGGCATTTTTTCTACTAGGGATCCTTCATAACTGCTCTGCTCTACTTTTGTGCCGTAGGAATCTAAAACTGTTTTGCGACATGATACTGTTGTTAATGGGAAAGAGAACCATGGTCAAGAGACAGTGCATGAGGGGAATCCCAAGTCCTGTGAACATGAATATGGAAGTTACTGCCTCTGGTCTACTGAGCATAGGGAAGTTATGAAAGATGCTATTGTGAAGAAGCTTAAAGATCAACTTTTTATTGCAAGAGCTCATTATCCTAGTGTTGCAAAAATAAAGCAGCAGGAAAGATTTACACGTGAACTGAAACAAAGCATTCAAGAACATGAACGCATGCTGAGTGACACCATCACAGATGCTGATCTGCCACCAATGTTAGTACCATCTTAGATTGAAAAAATCTTATATGATCTTTTTTGTTTTTCTAAACTTTTTTGCCTACATTGCTATAGCAATTCATTAAGCTGGCTCCATTTCTTGTTTCAATTGACATCTGGTTTTCTTCAAGCAATGAAGAATGTAGCATAGATCATTATGATGCATGTGACTTACTTCTAAAAAAATATCGCATTGCAATTCATTTTTGTTTATTTTGTCCTCAATTTGTTTCTGAAGGTAATGGCTGCTTGATCTTTTCAGTTTTGCAAAAAAGCTAGAGAAAATGGAGAACACAATTGAGAGAGCCAAGTCTTGTGAAGTAGGATGCTCTAATGTTGAACGGAAACTTAGGCAGCTACTTGATATAACTGAAGATGAAGCTTATTTCCATACAAGACAGAGTGCATTTCTATATCATCTTGGTGTCCAGACTATGCCGAAAACTCACCATTGCTTGAACATGAGATTGACATTAGAATATTTCGAATCTCGATCAATCCGCACGGACCAACTAAATAAGCAGATGCTTGAAAGTCCTACCTTCCAGCACTATGTAATATTTTCCAGAAACGTGCTTGCAGTTTCAACCACTATTAATTCAACAGTTTTGAATTCCCAGGTATACTGTTATTTTCAAATAACTGAAAAGGTTTTGAGATATCCATCTTATTGCTAACTTATGTACACACATTTTCAGGATTCTGGCAGTATTGTTTTCCACTTGTTCACTGATGCGCAAAACTTTTACGCGATGAAGCATTGGTTCGACAGAAATTCATACTTGGAGGCTACTGTTCATGTAACTAACATTGAGGATCATCTGAAGTTCCCAAAGCATGAAGATTCACTTGAGATGCAACAATTATGGCCTTCAGAGGAATTCCGTGTTACAATTCGTAATTATTCTGAATCTTCCCAGAGGCAGATGAAAACTGAGTACATATCTGTTTTTGGCCATTCACATTTCCTGTTGCCTGACCTTCTTCGTAGCTTGAATAGAGTAGTAGTTCTGGATGATGATTTGATTGTCCAAAAAGACTTGTCATCTCTGTGGAACCTCGATATGGATGGTAAAGTGGTCGGTGCTGTCCAGTTCTGTGGAGTTACATTAGGACAGTTAAGAGCTTATATTGCCGAACATAGTTTCAACTCCGATGCATGTGTGTGGTTGTCTGGTCTGAATGTCATTGAATTGGAAAAATGGAGAGACCTCCGTGTCACCAGTTTGTATCATCAATCACTCCAAAAGGTCAGTACCCCTTAGTCCTATCCAAAGATTCACATGAAATTATAATGCGTATCTTAAGAGTTTTTTGTTTGGTTTTCATGTAGTAGCTCTAGCATTATCTTCCTTTTTCCAGATAAATTCCTCCTATGCCGCTGAAAATTCTGAAGTTCTCTTATATGCCATTGATGTCTCAATGACAGGCAAGGGAACTGTGAAATTTCAGGGGCATAGCTGGAATTACCCATTTTCACTGACCTACTTATCTTGTGTATGTATCTTCTGATGCACTGCCTATGCTTTTCTTATAGCTGCAAAAGGAGAACCTGACATCAAAGCAACTGAAAGCACTCCCTGTTAGTATACTTGCCTTTCAAGATCTGATATACCCTTTGGAAGACTCATGGGTTCAGTCAGGCCTTGGACATGATTATGGAATTAGTCGAGACGATATAGAAAAGGCTCCTACTCTACACTACAATGGTGTCATGAAACCTTGGCTTGATTTGGGGATACACGATTATAAAAGCTACTGGAGGAAGTACATGACTACAGGGGAGAAATTCATGATGGAATGCAACATCCACTAATTAACAGTACCATGAAATGCACCAAATACTACCATTTTGTGCATTTGAACCGCGGACCTCATGGACTTAATGAATTGACAAGGTTATGGTAACTAGAAAATCACTCCAGGCCTACAGATGACCCAAATACACCCCTGCGAAGGCGATGCTCAAATCCCAAAAGGCTAATAAACTGAAATGTCCTCTGCAAAACCTTGCAATTGTCAGCAACTCAGCATCTAAGATATCAGGAGGACACCAGCGTGAAACCTTTGGAGTAAAGTTACAGACCCTCTAAGAGATGTGTCGGTTCTTTCACCAGTTTATACACAATTGAATGACCTTTTTCATTTGCTGCTTGGAATTGCAAAAGTGCAGTTCCCTTGCTGCTCATGTTTTGTATAATTTTCTTTTATGCTATTCTTTTGCTCACTGTACAAGAGCAATACTAAGGCAAATGTTGACTGTGGCACATCATGTACAGGGAACAGCAAATGATGCCTAAATTAGCAAATAGTCGCCTGTAGTTCTCTGCCGCAAGGCTTGTTATTGTTTTTGTTATTGTGTGATGCTGATATCCCACTGGCGGCATAATGGATGGTTGTTTATTCTGCTCGATGGCATTCATTTTTTTGAATTTAGGATCTTTTTGCTGTACAAATTTCATCAGTTCTCCAAAGAGTGAGAATTCAGATGGTTGTGCCTAACATAACTTGGATTTAGATCTGCGATCAAGCACAGCAAACGAAAAAAGAAAGTGTTATTCGAGACTTGCATAACCTGTGTCATCTTGTATTCTTGGTGGCTATGCCTGGAACATATACCGGCATAGCTCAGCATTTTAGGTACTTAGGTCCTCAAAACAATCTGTCAAAATACACATGATATATTAGCAAGGTCTGAACATTCAGTTGGGTTCACCATTCATCTCTGATAAGTAGCTAAAGGGTAACCCTTATATGATCCATGCATTCTATCAGGACTACATTGCTATCTCGGACTATAGTATCAGATGAAAGGCATGTGAATAGTGCCCGTTCTACAACCTAGAAAGTGCAGTGTGAAGCTTCAGGTAACAGAGGAGAAACTTTAGTTCCTGTGGTGTCACAAGCCATGAAGCTTGGGACCATGAGGGTGATGGCCTTCCAGGGGACACCTACAGTGCTTCTGCAACTCCATGTACCTCTCCATATCAAACTTCTGTGCGGCGCAAAGCTTTCTCTGCCTCGATAAAAACAGCCTCTCCATGAAGTCCTGATACGTCGGGTCCCTTGAGGTGATGAGGAAATAGGCGTAGCCAACAAGCAGGCCAGAAGCAGTGGTGAAGAAGGCAATTGGCTCCATCACATCCCATGAGAATTCCCAGAATGTGAGACGGAAGAAGAGCCCGACTTGGCACATGAAGAACCCTAAGCCAGACCATAGGATACATCGCACTTGCTTGTGTGCCAGCTTGTCAATCTCTTCCTTCTTTTCCTGGAGCTGCTTAAACTCCTCTTTTCTCGGGTCATTCTCTGGTCCGAGTGCAAGTGGCACAGCTCTTTTAACCAGGTCCACCACCTAAAAAAAGTCAATAATCAATCAATATAAGATTCAGTCAGAAAATTACATCATGACTCCTTTTGCCCATCTTGGCACGCAAGTAAGGAAACCACTGACTCTTACTAAATAGGCTGATATGCATTATTTTCACTGTCACAATAGCAAAATTGTCACTTCACTACAGGCTACATCTGAAAGCAACAGAAAAGAAAAATCTCAAACACATGATGCAATCCTTGTTGCTTGAACGTTTAGCCTTTGTTGATGTAATATCTACACTCAAAGAATAAAATAATAGCTTTATCTGAGGTGGATGCTTAGATATTTTAAGTGTCGTGGACGATACTAACAAGATTCCACTTTTCCTCTGGTCTTTGTTCTGACCAGGGTAGGTGAAGAACAAACAACGGTTGAGGTGGACTGCAGGCTACACAGTCAAATCAAAGTAGCTGTAATGTTAACATATAACCATCCTACATTGAATCTTTACATTTCTGTAATTCCATCTAGATGTTGATCCTCTGGGTAATTCCATGTGCATCTTGACATATGTCACCTCTTGATAATACCCAATGTTACCATTTTCCTCAGTTTTCTAGTAACTGATGCTAGAACCCCCATGCCACAAACAAGACTACCTTCTTACATGCCACAAACAGGACTAGGAAATGGAGGGTGACTAATTCATCTCAAACAATAGAGGGATACTGAAACAGGGTGTTTCTCTGGGAATTTGATGGAATTTTGTTTTTAATAAAGAGGGAATTTATAGGTTAAGTTCCATTTTTAACTGATCAGTAAGAATGTGAACCCATCCAAATGGGCTGGTAAAAGGGATCTATCTGAATCGTAATCCAGAATAAAACGGTCATGAGATGCAGGTGATTTAAAAGGAAGTAACTGGATGATGTAACTGTCAGAAATGTGACCTTCTCGGGGTGCAGGTAGGTCTTTATTGATGTAATGCCTACACTCAAAGAATAAAGTAACACCTTTACCTCAGGTGGATACTTAGATGCTTCAAGTGCCGTGGACGACACTAACAAGATTCCGCTTTTCCTCTTAGAGCAATATATGGTCTTTGTTCTGACCAGGGTAGGTGAAGAACAAACAATGGTTGAGGAGGACTGGAAGCTACACAGTGGAATCGCAAAGTAGTAACACGAATGTATAACCATCCTACATTGAATCTATGAATTACTGCAATTCCATGTACATGTTGATCCTATGGCAGTTCAGCTAACTGCATACGCACATTGCTGAGAATTCCACGTGCATCTTGACCTATGTCACAACATTTCCTTAGTGTTCTGGTAATTTATGCTAGAACCCCGTTTCACAAACAGTACCTTCTTACAGTTACATGTCACAAACAGGACTAAGAAATGCCAGTATGACTAGATCATATCGAATAATAGGGGAATATTGGAACAGGGTGTTGCTCGGGGGATTTGATGCGGTTATTGTTTTATGAAAGAAGGAATTTTTGGATTAAGTTCCATTTTTAACTGGTTAGCAAGGATGTAAACCCAAATCCAAATGGTCCGGAAAAGGGGAAGACTTATCCGAATCGGAATCCGGAATAATAGAACGGTCATGAGAATGAGATGCAGGTGGTTTAAAAGGAAGTAACTGAATGACGAAATGCTTCAGAAATGTGACCTTCTCGGGGTGCAGGTATGCCTTGTCCCTGAAGAGCAGCACGACGCCGGCGTCATCCATGGCCCGCGCGAGCTCCTCGGCCTCGGCGTGCGTCCGTGCCGCGCCGGCCTCGACACATGCGTCGAGGAGCTCGGAGTAGCCCACCACCTCGTCCCGGCCGTCCCGCAGGCGGTGCTTGAGCGCCTCGACGCCCACGAGGCGCACCAGCCGACGCGCCTCGGCCGGGGTGACCTCGGCCTCCGCTGGGGCCGGACGCGGCGGGGGCGGGGGCGGGGGAGGGGGCGGGGAGAAGGGGCGCGCGTGGAGGAGGAGAGCGTAGGAGGAAGCGGCGGTGGACGGTGAAAGGGGCGGCGAGCGGCGGAGGAGGAGGCGGGAGGCGGCCGCGCGCCACAAGGACATGGTGGTGGTGGTGCCCAGGTGGTGGCGGAGGAGGACCGGCAGCGGGCTGGCGGTGGTCGGAAGCCTCGTCGGCTTACTACTAGTCCAGTAATGGCGGCCTTGGTGGGTGGGCTTGGTGGGCCGGAAAGGGACGGTCGCTTCCCTCTCAGTCGTTTTATGGGCGGTCGATGATTTCGGGTTGCATCGCTGGTGCACGTGTGTTGAGCTGACGATTCTTGGCGCGGTGGATGGATTTTGATGCCGGTGGCCGTAGGTTCAGAGCAAGCTCTTTACCGAACATCACATATAAATGGGAAATAGAATTCTCTTTAGAGCTTGTATTAAAAAAAATGTGAGTGGTGCCTTGGGAGGCCAATCGACTTTTACATACTAAATTTATCCTCATTCAACCGCTACATTCTAGAAATATGTTACACATTTTAGTAAAAAAAGAAAAAAGTCCAACTTGTACACCCCAAACGGGTTACGTACTGCACACTATCAGGATCATGTTCATAACATGGTCCTATTCCAAAACACCTTCGCTCATACGATCCTGAATGAGTTTTGTATTGTCGACCGCGAAGGAGCCTAGGACCTCCACATCCCTTCTCCGGGTTCGCCCTGTACCTCCGCTCCACTCGATTGAATCCGCGCACCTGCAACCACACAAAAACAAAAGTTTTGTACCTTCGCTGATGACCTGACGAAGGTAAGCAACAATTGGATGACGCTAAAGGCGGACGAGGGTAAGATTCAATCCGATAAGCTTTGCGATGATTTCATTCCTAAAATGACAACGTGCGAGGGTGACGATCAAGAACCTTAATCCGGATCCACAACAGTGGCGTCCTACACCCACACGTGCTGACGTGCCCGTGCACATTTGATCGAGACTCGAGAGGCACTTTGTGGTTGTGGCCATTTTTTCCGTGGCTGAAAATAAAAAAACTGTTCTTTTTTATATTTCTTTCTTTCGTTATTATTAGATCAGAATTTACAAAGTGTATAATCTGTCCTGTGGGAAACGGAAAAGGCTGAACCTGTGTCAAAGATAGAGGCCGTTTCTCTCTGTGGTGCGTTTCAAGCAGGGCCACAACTCATTGCAAGGCCAACGCGGGCGAATGAACTCATGTCCAGATCTTCCCTGGGTCCAAACAAAGAGGATATAGCACCAGGGTACGCGCAATGGGCTTCCCTAACACCCGATTAGGAGTTCACTTTTAAGATGCTTTTAGGACTTGTGCATCCAAACATGGGTCCTAAAAGTGCACTCCTAAATTTTAGGAGGACCATTTTCATTAGGAGGGTCAAGGGGTCCTAATGGATCATATTTCTCTTAAAAGTGGTCCCCAAGTCCCCTTTTACCTCTATTGCCCTTGCATGCATTAATGACGTGAACAGTGCAAGGGTAGTTTAGAGGAGTAATTGAGGGGTAAAAATGACATTTTCCCTCTAAGGTCCTAAAGATTAGTAGTCTATCCAAACAACCCTGTACTAAACTTTAGAACTAAGGATCCTAAACTTTAGTACACTACTAAACTTTAGGAGTTTGTATCCAAACAGGGACTGAGCACTGCTAATTGCTCTGCAGGCAGCAGATGCTAGATCAATCAAGGAACACGCTGACTAATACAGCATCATGGGAAGCGTGCAACTGCACCATATCGGACTATCTGCAGGACGAGTGAGCCATGCGCCCATGCCTCTTCCAGCAACAATATTTATTGCTCTTCGGGTCGGCCCGTCAGAATTCACAAGGCCAGCACCTGAATTTTAATTTGCTGCTCTTCTTCCCCCATCAGTGCTCCATCTCTTTTCTTGCTACTATTTTCTATTTTCTTGGCTGTCTCAGGAGTTTCGATTTCAAATTAACCTTTTTATTATTTCTACTATATTGATTGATGCTCTATCATTTCGCCTTTTTTAAATGATGGAATTCATACTTGCTCAAAAAAAATGATGGAATTCATAAATTCCGATAAGATGTGTTTGGAATAATGGAGCTCTGCTCTCCCCCTCTATCTAACAAAAGGCAGCCATCCCCATGCCATCAGATCAGAAACCAAACCACTGTGACTGTTGCGGCAAACTGTTCCCCGAATGGGATTGGCACATCCAACAACCACGCCCGACTATCATCATCATTCCTCCCCAAAAACCATTCGCAGCTTTTTCTCCGAGTCCAAGCCTCTGAGCTGAGCAACAAAGGGGGTTAGCAAAATCATCAGTGTCTTTCCATGCTGCTGACCTCGTGCCAGTTGCAGTACCTCCTACTCCAGAACAAGAGACAACAGGGCACGGCTTCTGCTGTGAGAAAAGGACTAGTCACTTGGAAGAATGGTGGACCCCTGGGACAGAAAAAAGAGAGGGAGGGCTGACCACAAAAGCAAGCTTTGTAGAATTGTAGCCTTGTAGGAGAGAGGAGCCATCCCCAATCATGGAACTCCACCCTCTAGGAATGACAATCCAACAATGCTTTGTTTGCCTCCCTCAACCTCTCTCATGTACACTCCATAATGAGCAAGCAGCATGTTATCAGAGGACAATCCTGCAAATGGCATGGCCGGCACCCCTTGGGTGTGGGGGCAAAGTGCTTTGATGAAGCCTTGAATGTCATGTTTTCCAACAAGATTGGCTGACAACCCAGTTTGGAAATGTGACTAGGAAGCAAGCTAAGCAGGGTCCTAGCTAGTACTAACAACAATTCCTTCTTGCCCCACTTCTGATCTCAACAACATTTGACACAACCCAGAAAGTTTATATAAACAATGCACACAAAGGCAGTTCTAAGTGAGCTAAGCCAAGAATAGAAAAGAAAAAAAAAGGGGGGGGGATACAACTAATACAAAACTACTAGTGAAGTGGGATTGCTTGATGGGGATGGTGAACTAACAAAATACCGCCATATCCTCAGTCGTGGAATGTGACCGGGGAAAAATTAATAAGGATGCAAACTCATCATGCCACCGCTAATTGGTCAAAATGTCCAGTAAGCAAGAATTGACAAGCTGATGATCTCATGGAGGAAAAGGTGAAAAGGATGTCAAAAGTAAACAATGCATATCCACACAAAAAAGGTGAACTCCACTAAAGGTAACCATGCTTCATGCAACACCACAGGAACAGTAATATCAATTACCAAGGCACAAATGATTAGTAAATAACAAGGTGAGAATCTGCAGGAACTATTAAACATGGACTGCACACTGCACAGGTTTTAAACATTGGTTTAGGATGTCATTGATCTATCCACAAATTTAAGGTCAACAGATCCTTAGTGGTTACTTCCCCAAAAGAAAAATCATGGCTTAGGTATTGAACTGATGATGGATTACCCATCTTCTCCAAATTTCTGGAGAAAAACAATAGCACTTTATTAAAAGCGCCTCCACCTTCTGAGCAGGAACCTAAACTAGTAACTCACAAAAAGAGCACCCGATAATGTACTTTGTGATCAAGGACTCTATATAATTAAGCAAACGGAATTACTAATTAGAAAATGAAGATGAAAACTTGACTGATTGGCAAGATTGATGAAGATGATCGACAGCTGAACAAAATCTACCATGAAAAACTAAGCTTACATCAGTAACTATCACTGTGAAGAGATCTAGCAATTAGTGATCAGAAATGTTTTCATTTTCCTAATCTCAGAATTGACCAAATTGAGCAGCTAGCTAAACAGAGGCAAAAGATCTTGGCAAGAACCTCAAGTGAGATCTAGTAGTAATAGTAATGCTTTAGCTCTGTAATAATTTTGCTCTCAGATTTAACGGCACGGGGTCTGAATTGGGCGCCAAGCAGATGCAGTGAGCAGGCAAAGATCCTTCCAGCCGAGCTTCAGCGCGCCATTCTCCTCGACGAGCGTGTACCCGTCGGAGGGGAACATGCCGAGGAGCAGAGAGGCCTGAGCGGCGGCGCTGCCAGCGAGCGACGCCGAGCGGAACCCCGACTGTGCGAGCTTCTCGCGCCAGCTGCCGAACTTAACGTCGCCGGTGCGCGCCGGGCCGCCGACGGCGAGCACGTTGCGGATCTCCCTGGAGAGCAGCTGCTGCTCGACGACGTGGCGCTCCGGGCTGTCCTCGCCGTAGCTGGCGTCTAGCGAGTCGAAGAGCGCCGAGTAGTAGTGGATGGCCTCCACGAAGCGCGCCAGGAAGGAGCCCGAGTGGCTCAGGTCCTGCTCCACCATTGTCACCACCTTCGGGGCCAGCCTGCAATGCAACCCGTGGGCCACGGAGGGAGACAGCATCAGTACCAGCATTTCGTGGCCATTAGATTCCGCTGCTGGCAGAACAAGATTCAGCCAGCAACACTTAGCATTTTAATGATGCATCAAATCAAGGACAATGCAGTCTATCTCATGGTTCCCTCAAAAGTACAGTGGACAGATGTATAGCAATCAATCAGCTTCTGGAGGTTAGAGAAAGATAATGCCTTTGACAAGCTTTTGGGCTTAGCTTCGTGATCTATTAAGAAATGATGGTTAGTCGAAGATGACAGTTATTCCATTTCAGTAATCATGATTCCGGCACTAGGAACTAGAAACCTTTTTGGCATGGAAAGTTGGCCATGATGATAAGAACTTTCAGCTCCCGCCTAGTGATCCACTAACCAAATTCAAGCAGGATCTTTTGTGCTTGTTTCTGGGATCACCAAAGACCGTGGAAGAGTTCGTCTCAAAAGCATTGTAAAGATGCAACCTTTTTAGCCTAGAAAGTTGGCCATCATGACTAGTAAAGGTTTGGACCTCCAAAACGCAGTTTTTTAGTACGGAGTAGTATAAACCAAGGGAGTATGCTTGTACCGGATGTAGTACTACGATTGATGGCTGACATGGTTAGCTAATAAAGTGTTTTCGGGATGGAAAGTAGTCATGATGGTAGAAGGAAGCAGCAAGGATAGGATTTGACATGGAAGGAAGCAAGAAGGCAACCTTTGGATGAGCCAGAGCGTGTTGGAGTCGGAGCCGGTGACGTCGTAGAGCGAGTGGTGGAGCCAGTGGACGGCGACGGCCTCCCGCCGCGTGACGCCCAGCTTCTCTGGGTCCACATTGCCGGCCTTCTCGGCGACGGCGCAGAACTCGAAGGGCAGGCCGAGCGTGTCGGCGAAGTCGGAGAGGCGCTTCCCCGTGGCCTGGAGCGCCTCCATGGACGCGCCGAGGCCGGTGAGCCTTACCCTGGGCGGGCCGCCGGGGCGGGAGGCGAGGATGTGGAAGAGCCCCGGCCACTGAAGCCCCTGCATGATGTCCAGGTCGATGATGTGGACCCGTTCCTCCCGCTCGAACGCCTCCTGGATCGCCTGGTTCGCCGTGAAGTGCGAGAACTTGACGAACGGGCTGATCCCGTTGAACACCTGGAACGCGGCGGCGACGCGCCCGTGGAGGCGCGCCGCGGCCGGGGACGCCGGCGGCAGCGGCGCGTACAGGCCCAGGCAGGAGCTGACGAGGCGCGCCGACATGGCCTCCGCGAAGTAGGCGGCGACGCGCTGCGTGGAGGTGCCGAAGGGCGTGGCGAGCTCGGCGATCTCCAGCAGCGTCTGGTGCGCGTCGTCCAGGTTGTCGGCGTTCACCGACTCGGCGCACTGTAGCAGCAGCGTCAGCAGGTGGAGCCCCTCCTCGTCGCGCTGCTTCCGCCGCTGCTCTTCTTTCCTCTCCTTGGCGGCCGCGGCAGCAGCGGCGGCGGCGGCGGCGGCTGCCGCGGCGGTCTCCTCCGCTGTTGGCGGCTTGGGCTCCTCCTGCTGCGGTGACGGATTCGTCGGTTCCCCCGCCTGCTGAGGCTCGTGGCGGCGCTTGTCTGTTACTGTGAGTTGGGGCGGCGGGGGAGGAGGGAGCGCGGGCACCGGCGGGAGAGCAGGAGGATGCGGGAGAGGCTGGTGCAGTGGAGCGGCGGGGTCGGCGGCGTTGAGGAGGGAGCGGAGGCGGAGCTCGAGGAGGGAGGCGAGGCCGGGGTTGCAGGGGTGGATGATCTCGCGGACGTTGTGGATGAGCTGCGCGACGGAGACCCCGGCGCCGCCGCTGCTGCCGATGATGTCGCGGATGATGCCGTCCACCCACGCCGTGGTGGACGCCGCCACCTCGCCCGCCGGGGGCGCGTCCACCTCCGCGTGGTGGTGGTGGTGGTGGTGCTGGACCTGGAACGCGGGGAGGTGGAGCTGGGTGGGCAGCGCGGGCAGCTGCGCGCTGGCGGCAGCCGACTGCGGCGGGGGGGCGCCACCACCGGATGCGGCGGCGGCCGTGACGTCGGAGAGGTCGCCCGTGACGTGGCGGCGCGGTGGCGGGAGGTCCATGTCGGGCGCCGGGCGCTTGCGGACCATGGCGGCGGATTCTTGGTGCTGTTGGTCTAGGTGGTGGAGGTACTGGAGGAGGTGGTGGTCTTGGGGGGAGGAGGAGGAGGATGGGAGCGGCGGCAATAAGGAGGAGTGGGAGGAGGTGGAGGCGGTGGCATGAGAATAAGCAGCGGATGCGGCGGAGGAGGACGAGGGGAAGAGGAGGAGGGAGGAGGAGCCCATCTACAAACGCCAAGGGGAAGCCGCCGCGCGCATGGCGATCGGGTCGGGCAGCCCGGCGTGGGAGGAGGGCAGCTGGGATTTTTATGTGTTTTGGCGCCGCGCGGGAGGATGCAGTGCAAGTGATGAGGTGAGAAGAAATGGATGGATGAGTGGAGTAGGAGTAGATGACGGTGAAGGAATGCGGGAAGGGAAGGGAGTAAAGAGGAAGACGCCGCTGGGAGACGAACAAGAGCGTAAGCACAAGGGGTTGGGTTAGGAGGAGACGCTAATTTATGGAGCCGCGGCAGTAGTAACATTTGCTTTGGGCTCCGTGCCTACTCTCCTCCTTTTCATTAAACTTAACAGTAGTACATTTTTCAGCAACAATTTAAATTAGTTTCTTTGTCACCAACTAATGGAAAAAGGGAGCAAGTTTGTCAGTAATTTGTATTTGAATGTGATTATCCATGTTCAAAAGAAAATGGCCTTTTTAATAGTAGTAAAAATATAAAATTATGCATGGATATAAGGTTAGTAGGCTTTTATTCATGATATTATACATTGTAGTGCGAATGACTAGTAAAGTTTGCTACTCCATGTTTAAGCTAGCGTGATTATAGAGCCGTGTCAAAATATGAAACTCAAACTCAACCAATCACTTCTAGAGTGGTTAAAACCATTATGCGTGACCGTTTTCTTCCATTACTTCTTTAGCAACTCAGCTTCGCTCCTCTTGACATCCAATACGGAATCTCAATTTGACAAGCGATTAGCTTTGTAAAAAAACAACTTTCCTATTAACTTATTTAAACAAGCTTTCTTAAATATTTATTTGATGAAATTCATTGAAAACCTATTTAAACAATATTCAAAATGTTTAATGAGACAACTCTACAAGTTCAGAGGAATGTAGAAAGTAAATTGTAAGCTTGGGGACTAAATAAGGCAACCAAGTTCAGAGACCCATGGTGCAATTTTAATAAAATGCACAATTAGTCTATATTCCCCATTTAATTCGGAGAAAAAGAGATATGCCTCTAAAGCATGAGTTTCCTGTCTAAACTTCTCTTGTGGTGTTACCAAACTTTCTTAACTTACTTATCTTCCGAATTAGCATAGAACTATGTATGTGACATATAGAGATAGATGAATACAATTGCATTTGCTGAATTAACGGCTCAATAAGCAGCCTAGTTGGATAATATAATGAATATCTTATCATTAGGAGTTTACTCCCTCTGCTTCCAAACATAAGGGTGTGTTTGGTTTGGGGTCGAACTGGGTTGGAACAGGTTCGACCCCATCGACTCGCGTTTGGTTGGAAATGTAGTGGGTTGGGTCTGTTACCCATAGGGAATATTCCCCGTAGATGCGGGTTGGAATGGTCCGCCCAAAACGAGCGGTCCACACTAACCTACATTGCTCCCCCGTCACGCCGTCTCGCTCCGTTGGTTGGGGTGGCGGGCGGAGGCCGGCGCAGGGGAGAGAGAAGCAGGGCGCGCGCGGCGGCGGTCAAAGGCCGGCGTTAGGGAGAAGGAGGGAGGGGCGGTGGAGGCCGGCGTTGGGGAGAGGGAGGGAGGGCCGGCGGCCGGTAGGCGGCGCAGGAGAGAGGGAGGGAGGGGCGGCGGTTGGCCAGGATAGAGGGAGGAGGGCGGCGGTGGAGGCTGGCGCTGGGGAGAAGGAGAGAGGGCCGGCGGGTAGCAGCCGACACAGAGGAGATGGAGGGGCGGCGCTCGGGAGGAAGAAGATAAGGTGCACGAGAAAAAATAAAAAAGAGGAGGAGGATGACAAGTGGGTCCCACGATGACATATGGGGTCCATGTACAACTGTTCCTAACGGTGTTAAAAATGACATCCATTCTACTTCTCTCAACTCCTCCAACTAAATAAAAAACTAGGTCGAACCCAACCCCTAAACCAAACATGAAATGGGTCGACCCAACCTGAAAACTGGGATGGAGTCAACCCATTCCACTCAGTTCCAAAATCAAACACATGCTAAGTCTATTTTATACCAACATAGACTTCAATATCTATAACACTTTGACCAACAATACCTGTGTAAGTAGGGTATTTCAAAGAGAAAGTGCAATATGTTATGAAAAGTATGTTTAATAGGCAAATAAAATCAATTAACATAAATATTTTCTTGTTAATCTATATAATTTTTAGACTCATATTCAGGATTAGAGGCAATAGGAGTTATTAGCTATATTTTGAAAATACCCAAGCCGGTCCACACACAATTATACCGTTGCTAAATTTTCTTTCTACACATTGCTTTTGTGTCCCCGCTAGGTGATGGCATCCCTACTTGATTGAACTTGTTGACCAGTAGTTATCGTTTACAGAAAGGTTCGTGCATTGATCTCAGCTTTGGAAGGAATCCTAGCAACGACACTAGTGTACCAGGAGTTCGAAACGTTGTTGTCTACGGGGTGTTTTAGTGTGAGACAGATGATTTGCCGTGAACAACCTGCAGAGTTGGTATGTGTTTGTATTACATTATCTAGGAATTATAAGAAAAAAATCAAATGATTACAATCAAGATGATCACCAATCAATCACCAGTCAATCAGCTATTGACAGGATCTGACTGACATTGAATATGCTACTGATATGCCCTCAATGTCAACCAGTTTGCACTACATTGAGATTGGATAGTAACTTCTGTAGCATTTGCTTGGTGGCAGGCTTGGTGGAGATGTATGCAACCTGATCTGCTGATGAGACGATCTTCACCTCCAACGTGCCTAGGGCCACCTTTTCTCGAACAAAATGGAAGTCCACCTCTATACCTCTATGTGTTTAGTGCGAGCATGAAACACAGGATTAGCAGTTAAGTAAGTGGCTCCCAAGTTGTCGCACCACAAAATCAAGACTCTCTATTGGGGTACCCGCAACTCTTTCAGTAGAGACTGCACCCAAACTCCTTTTGCTGTACCATTTGCTAGAGTCTTATACTCAGCTTTAGTTGAGAATCTGGACACAGTAGTTTATTTACGAGCACTGAAATGAGGTTTGGGCGAAAGAACACGGCAAAGCCACCTGTCGAGCGGTGATCATCAATACAACCCGCCCAATCCGCATCAGTGAAAACGTTGAGGAGAGTGGAACCGGATTTCCTAATCCTCGTACCAATGCCCACTGTACCTTTCACATATCGAGGAATTCTCTTGACAGCTTCCCAGTGAATATCACTGGCAGACCTTGTTCATCGTGAAAGAAATATCAGGTCATGTCAAGGTGAGGTACTGGAGGATGCCGACTGTACTGCGATATGTGAAAGCATCAGCTTCTCCTAGAGCACGATCTTGCTCACTGGACAACTTCTCTTGTGCATTCATGGGTGTTGAGACAACCTTGCAATTCTCCATATGAGTCCGGCTAAGAATGTCCAAAGCATATTTCTGTTGAGAAAGAGTGAGCCCCTTTGAATTGCAAGCAGCTTCAAGACCCAAAAAATAGTGAAGAGGGCCGAGATCCTTGACAGGAAAGGAGGCTGACAGTCGTTGGAGAAGCTTGCTAGTGGCAGTTTGGGAGGAGCTTGCAATCACAATGTGATCAACGTACACGAGCATATAGATGCTAAGGCCATCATGAGAGAAGATAAATAGAGATGTGTCGAAGCTTGCAATCACAATGTCATCAACGTACACGAGCATATCGATGCTAAGGCCATCATGAGAGAAGATAAACAGAGATGTGTCGGCAGTAGAAGGGACAAAACTAAGTTGCTGGACACAGTCACTAAGATGAGAGTACCAAGCTCGAGGTGGCTGTTTGAGACCGTATATAGCCTTCTAAAGTTTGCAGACATAGGAAGGACAAGATGGATCCTCAAAACCCGGTGGTTGTTCCATATTTGCACTTTCAGTAAGGTCGCCATCGAGAAAGGCATTACTAATGTCAATCTGATGAAGATCCCAGCCTCGTGACACTGCGAGGGACAGTCAAAGCCGCACTGTTGCTGGCTTAACCACCAGGCTAAAAGTCTCTGAATAATCAATGCCATACTGTTGAGTGAACCCACGAGCGACAAGGCGAGCTTTGTACTTATCAATGGAGCCATTAGGATTTTGCTTAACCTTGAAAAGCCACTTGCAACTAATTATATTCTAATCTAGTGGTCGAGGAACCAGAGACCATGTTGAATTTTGTTGTAATGCCTGAAACTCTAAGGTCATGGCAGCCAACCACCGAGGATCAGCGAGAGCAGCCCGATGTGATGCAGGAGAAGCAAAGAAGGCACGATGAATCGGATCATATTTGATGGTCCCATCGGTGCAAACAACCGGCTTGACAATCTTATCACGCAGTCAAGTAATCATGTTGTGATGAGGTGGACCAGTCTCTAGCAAAGAGGGAAGCTCAACAACACCGGTTGGGGATGCAGAGGCATCCAGGGAAGGTGCTGATGGTGTCGGTGCAGTTGCTGGACACGAAACAGTTGGGAAGGCAACAACTGTCATACCAGATGTCCTAGGCACCAACCCTGTAATTGGTTGAGCCGTTGAGGTACCAGTGTCCTCGGTGGACGAGAACAGGGCCTGCCCTGCTGTTGCCTCACAAGGAACAGGGGAAGGCACACTAGGCCCTGCAGGTGCTGCTGTTGTTGCCGATGCAGGGTCTGATACAGGGATCAGAACTGATCCTGCCGCATCAAAGGGGGGGAGCACCGCCATGCTCAAAGGACCTGAGAGGCATAGAGCTGCAGTGAGCAGGAGGGTCAGAGGTCAATAACAACAAGTTATAATTCCGCATATTGTCATTATGTAATGTCGGCGCATTGGCAGGAAAGACAAAAGGCATTGGAGTGGAAGGAGGAGACAACTTGGATGTTGTGGCAAAAGGGAAAATGGATTCATCAAATACAACATCTCGTGATATGTATATGTGGCCAGTTAAGGGATCTAAACATTTGTACCCCTTGTGCATCGAGTTGTATCCTAAAAACACACATTGCCGAGAGCGGAAGCATAATTTCTTATCATTATATGGATGGAGGTTGGGCCAGCAAGTACAGCCAAAAGCACGCAAGAATGTGTAGTCAGAAGACTCCTGGAGAAGAATATGTAGTGGGGATTCATGTGGGCATGCGGTTGATAAGGTAGCAAGCTGTGAGAAAAGTTTCATCCCAGAAGCGAACCGGTAGAGATGAATGAGCAAGAAGGGCAATTCCTATTTCTACTAGGTGGCGATGCTTGCGTTCGGAAATGCCATTTTGCTATTAAGTGTGAGGACAAGAAACACGGTGCTGAATGCCTTCACACTCAGAATACCATGAAAGTCCATGGTACTTCCTACCCCCAATCAGACTGAAAAGCACGTATTTTAGTGTTCAGCAAATGCTCGGTGTGTTTCTGAAAAAGATAGAAGGCATGTTCATCAGATTTTTGTTTCAGTAAATAGATCCACGTGTAGTGACTGTAATCATCTAAAAAGCTAGAGGTCACAACCGGGCCCTAAACAGCTGAATGCACAAGTTCAAGAGGCGAAGACGTAATATGGGTGGAAGAATGAAATGGCAATTGATGAACTTTGGCCTGCTGGCAGGCATCACAAATAGAATTCTTACAACAAGGTACACATGCTAGTTTATTAGATCGAGTAACTACATCGATGCTGATGAGGTAGGCATAGAAGCTGGTAAGGCTCACCGGCTCATCCCAAGTAGTGATGGTGGTGATGAGGGCCTCGTACTCGGATCCAAGGCCACCAAGCATGTAGCCGAGGACCTCCTCATGCTGGAGAGGGTTGCCGATCGATGCCATGGTGTCGGCAAGGGACTTCATCTTCTGGAAGTAGGTAGCGGCTGTCATGTCCTTCTTCTTGAGATTGGACAGCTGATACCGCACTTGCATGACGCGTGCATGATTCTGCATTGAGAACATCATGTGCAGCGCGTCCCAAGCAGAACGAGAGGTTGTGCATTGGGTCAGCTGGCCGAGGATCTCCTCGGTCATAGAGGATAGGAGGGTGCTCAGGACGAGTTGAACCAGCGTAGATAGGCGGGGTTCGGCACCTGGCGCTTATTAGTGCCAGTTCCCTCGACGACGATGAGCTGCGACAGTGTTGTAGTCGCGCTGGTGACATAGCCGAAGGGCTGCTGTGCTTGCAGCAATGGTACGGCCTGAGTCTTCCACAGGAAGAAGTTCTCCCGTGTGAGGTGCATCGTGATCGAGTGACCCATGGACGGCAAGGAGATGGACGGGGAAGTGGTGGTAATAGCGCCGGCGGCGGTGGAGGCAGCAGCAGCGGCCGACATGACGATGGCGAAAAAAAAGTGGAAACCGGTGGTGAATGAATCTTGGCTGTGATACCATGCGGGACAAATGATTTACCGTGAATACAACCTTGCAGGGTCGGGTCGGTATGTATTTGTATTACATTATCTGGGAATTACAGGAAAGAATCAAATGATTACAATCAAGGTGATCACCAATCAATCACCCAATCAGCTATTGACAGGATCTAACTGACATCGAATATGATACTGATACGCTACACTCCTATACTTAACATTTAGCAAGTCTTGTGTTGAAATTTGTCCATGCATTCTTCTTTTGACCATGGCACACGGCTGAATCATCTATCAACTCGCCTCTGAGGTCGGCGTGAGCCACGAAAGGCATGGCGAAGAAGAGAGCCCCATCCCTGGCTGGGTGGCTGGCTACCGATTCCGATGTGTAATCCGAGTGAGATTCTGTGGTTGCGTCTCCATCGTTGTCCTGTTTTGTTTGTCACCGTTTTGCTATCAGCGCGATGACCAAGGCTCTCAAGGCTCCGTCGTCATCGTCGGCATGCCGTTGCCCGTTGCGAGCGGCAATTAAGCTCACCCCTGTTTCTTTTCTTTCTGCTTTTGCTCTAGTTTTGCAGGCTTCTCGTCCATCTCCAAACTTTCTGTCGGTAAGATAAACTTTCTTAGATGTTGAAACAAAAGTTAACCACATTTTGCATCGGTGCAGTTTAACTAGTCGGATTTTGACTCTCGATCGGGGGAGTTTGCAAATGCCCTTGGTGGTCTAGATCGTGAAAAGGGCAGGTGCATCGTGGATTGGACCCCGGCCGGCTTTCCAGTGGTGTCTTCACTTGACTTGGATGCGTGTGTGGCCTACGGGCCTCGTTTCCGGTTCCCGAATGGAAAAAGGGTCTCGCCTTTTCTTGCAATCTTTTTCGTCACTTGCCCTTGTTCTGCGTACCGTATGCATGCTTCCGTTTCCATTTCCACGCACGGCCGGCCATGGAAACGGAGCCGGCCGAGTGCATCGAATCGAAGCACACTCCATTTGCATTTGCGTTGCTCGGGGTCGCCGCTCGCTCCGTCCCCGGACCACATTCAACGATGCCCGTTGCACGTTGCTGTTCCAAGACCAATTCTCCTCTCTTCTAGGGTCTTGATCCAGTGATCCTTTCCCAATGTCCCCTTCGTTGATGGATGGAGTCAAATGCTACTGCTCCCATTGCACTAGGTAGCATATGGCTACAGCAAATTTTCTGCCGCCATTACTTGGCTGCAATGCAGTGCAGCCAGGGTTGCTGAGAGCATAGAGAGACGAGCTCAGACAAGCCTGCAACCTGCAATCTCACTGTTCACTCCGATTCATAGGTGCGCAGGCGGCGGCCAGGGCAGGCACCTCAATTTACTCCCCCTCCACTGATCATCTCATCTGCCATGGTCTCCTTTCCTTTCCCTAGCCGGCAGGCTACAGCCAGCAGGCACTCCGGCCTGTCTTGCTAGATCACCTCAATTCCTTTGTAATCTTGTCCACAATGTCTCTCGCATTTGTAAATATTATGGGACCCAGCAGCTGCCCGTCCAACCAATTGTGCATGGCTGCATGCACACCACACGGCCGGTCTGCACCTCACAAGTAGTCATGAGACGTGTAGCACAAGTATGTATAGCTCGTTGATCTCCTGAGCCTGTGCTGTCTTGGCCCCTCTCTAATTTTGCTTCTTTGCAGCATGCCGCGCATGTTACAGAGCTAATATGTCCCAAGTTCGTCATCGTCTGGCTATCTATTGGCTCTCACGCGCTCCTTCATGGATCCTCTGCCTCTGCTCATGCGCCGTCGCTATCTCCACTCTACCATGCCCGCATCGTCTGCTGCCTCGCCGAAGCGTCCTTGTTGACTGCCAGTTGCAAAAATTAATGGGGGTGTTTGGGAGGGGTTAAAGTTTAGCACCCCTTTTAGCTAAATTTTAGCTTCCTGTTTGGGAGTAAGGGGCTAAAATTTGACTAAAAGTGTGCTAAACTTTAGCCCCCCAAATCCATTAGCCCCTCCAAGGGGTGCTAAAATGAACTAAAGGGGCTAAAAGTGATCCCCAGCTGTCTTCTTTCCACCAGTGCTCCCCTCCGCGCACTCTCTCTCCACACTCTCCCTCTCTCCCTGCACGCTCCGCCCAGCCCCGCCACCTCCGCCTCGCCGGCCCCGCCTCGCCTTGCCAGCCCCACCATCTCCGCCTCACCGACCCCACCGCACTTCGCCTCCACCTCGCCGGCCACGCCGCCGACGCCCATCCCCGCCGCCTCCGCACCCTCCTCTCTCTCGGCGCCGCCGGACCTGTCCTCCCCGTCGGCGAGGGAGACGGGGAGGAGTAGTAGGACGGTGGCGGCCAGCCGGATCCTCGCTCCCCATCCTCGCCGCCGCCGCTGGATCCGAGCCCAGGCCGCTGCGCCGGCTCCTCCGCAGCGCGCCCAAGCCGTCGGAGTTGGAGCTGTCTAGCGCCTCCCGCCCGTCATCGACTCGTCCAGCAGCACGTATGCCCTCAAGCCGATCCCCTCACCGGCAGTGGCGCCGGCCAACCCGTCAACGAACTCGGCGTGGGAGCCCAAGCGGATGCGAATTGGCGGCGGCAACACATCATCTTCCTCCTCATTGTTCTCATCCTTGGACGGCGGTCGCACCAGGAGCTCCGTGGTTGAGGCGGCCCCGCCGGCGGCGTAAGCGTCCGCGGCGGCTAGCAGGCCCGTAGTGCCGGTGGTGGTGGTGGACACGTAGGAGGTCAGGATTCGGCTCGTGCACGCGCTAAGAAAAGTAGGAGATGGAGGAGAAGCTGAAGGAAGAAGTTGAGGAGGGGTATAGGAGAGGAGGTAAATAAGGGGTAAAAGAGTCTTTTAGCAACAAAAGTGCTAAAGTTTAGCCTCCACCCAAACACCCCAAAGTGCTGAAATTTAGCACTGCATTTGAGGAGGCTAAACTTTAACCCCTTTCTCCCAAACAAGGTCTAAAGCAGCGAGTACGAGCGCCAGCATCCGCGTCTCCGTAGTCCCTAGCACAGTGCTGGCACCTGCTCAGCTTGCTTTGTTGCCATGGTGCTTGGCTGCATCTTCTCTCGACCTGGACGAGGCTGTGATTCCGAGTGCTGCGTGCAGCCGTGTAGCAACTAATTGCAATGCCAAAGCCAACTAACACTTTAGATATTATGTAATTCAATTTAGGTGCCAACCATTCCACACTATATATGCTAGAGAACTATACTCAATGAAGCAACTTATTGAGAGCCATATAGGGACATTTGCATAGATTTTTAAAAATAGTGCACTATTTCAGGGCATACATCAATTTCTATGTATATGTGTTGTTGTGTCATGACTACTAGGAACTTGGCCGCAAAAAGCTGGGTCCGCCACTGCTCACAAGGGAACAGTGCCGCTTGGAAATGGAATTATAGTACGAGTACCAAATGTAAAGATCATCTGCCACTGCCTCACGTACGCCATGCATTGATCAAGGACTATGAATTAATGGTAACACATGACATGGGTCATGTGTAGTAGCACACTGTTACGTTCTAAAAAATTAGAGGTGGAGCTCGACGATTTTTTTATTAAGAAGAAGAAATATGCATCTAAATTCGAGCTAGAGGGGACTTCCTTTCTCACTGTGTTGCGTCTTTCTCACTGTGTTGCGTCCCTCGTACCGTGGTCAGTTCAACGCTCATGTCTGTGCCCCGTGGAACGTGTAGCTTCAATTCAATCATGTCCATGTACCCGCGTACTCTGGGTGGTTAGAGTACATGACTATAGTTAGGCTCACTTCCTCACCGTGTTGCGTTCCTCGTACTGCGGTTAGTTCATCTGTGCCCCGTGGAACACGCAGCTTCAATTCAATCATGTCCATGTACCCCGTACTCTGGGCAAGTGTTTACTCTTCAGTCTGACTTCTAAATGAAAGTCTCATTGATCGCTTCACCTAACGTAAGTATGGACACGACTGTACGCTTCAGGTTCTGCTACTACTACAGTAGCAGCGGTACCTGCTTTTTTTCACCCTTGCCCTTAAAAAGGATTAGTTCAATAGTTTTTAAGTTTAACCTAGAAAAGCAATGGTCAGATGTATTTTTTCTATGTTTCTATGATACCTCTCTTTTTTATGAGTTTTGTTAAATATCCCATTAGCAATAAAGTTAAGGTTAAATGTTTGTTTAACCTGAACAAACATAAAATTTAAACGGAGGGAATATTATCTTTACCCTTTGCCATTTTTTTCCATGGAGAACTTTATTTCTTAGCTCTCTAAAATGGAATATTTATGATCTTTCTCTTCGGAAGCAAGACCTGTTCACATTCTGATTTCTGAACTAGTTAGGGTTGGTGCCAAGACTACCCATCGTTAGATAGATCATCATCATAGACACGCGACCCCATTGGCGCTGCAGACTTCATCGATCATGCATGTGAATCGTAGTAGCTGGAAAGAACGAAGGACCGTTTGGATCAACACAAAGAATGCGTCTGCAACTACTGTAGTAGCCTTTTCGGTGAGCATTTGACTTGTTGCATTGGAGGCACGTCGCTCGAGGGCCAAGGATCCTATGACAGCTGGCTCAACCAGATCGATCAGGAACCCATGTGTACTCTACGGACGTGCCATGAAAAAAGCGACTCGGATTTCCAGGACTACTCACACGCTTGCACTTTTCCTGTCAGCAGTCTACTGAGCTGAAATAAAAAGCGAGCCGGATGCGGGTACGGACGCGGGAGGATCGAGCTGTACCGTACCGGACCTCCAGTATCGCTTATTCGGTACTAAGGTACCTTTTTCACTTGCTTATTTTTAGCACGTGTTACATCAAATATTTAGATACTAATTAGGAGTATTAAATATAGACTATTTATAAAACTCATTATATAAGTGGAGACTAAACGACGAGACGAATCTATTAAACTTAATTAATCCATCATTAGCAAATGTTTACTGTAGCAACACATTGTCAAATCATGGACTAATTAGGCTTAATAGATTCATCTCGTCGTTTAGCCTCCACTTATGTAACGGGTTTTGTAAATAGTCTACGTTTAATACTTCTAATTAGTATCTAAACATTCGATGTGACGGGTGCTAAAAATAAGCACGAGGAACCAAACTGGACCTAAATGCCACATTATTAATACTGGTCAGCCTAATCGGTACTAAATACGTTATTTAGAGGGTGTTTGGTTCCTCAAGCTAAAGTTTAGTCCGTGTCACATCGAATATTCGGAGACTAATTAGGAGGACTAAATATGAATTAATTATAAAACTAAGACGAATCTATTAAGCTTAATTAATCCATCATTAGCAAATGGTTACTGTAGTAGCATATTGTCAAATCATGAACTAATTAGGCTTAATAGATTCATCTTGCCATTTAACCTCCATCTGTGTAATGGGTTTTGTAAATAGTCTATGTTTAATACTCCTAATTAGTATCTAAACATTCGATGTGACAGGGGCTAAAGTTTAGGGGAGGAACCAAACACCCCCTTAGTACTGGTCGGTAACACCAACCGGTATTAAACTGCAAGCCACGTCGCGCTGTTACGGATAACATTTTAGTACTGGTTGGTTTTACTAACCGGTACTAAAATTTATTCCTCTTCTTTTTTACCCTTTTGTTTTAATTTGTATTCGTATCCGATGGAGCTTTTACTAATAATATTACGTTAATATAACAACCTATTCAAATCTAAGTATCATAAGTATCAACTCATTCAAATCATTAAAACTCAATAGTTCGTACATCAATACTTAGTCTTAGAGAGAACAAGCTCAAATCCATAAGAAAAGGGTACGCTAGGAGTACATCCATGCATGCTACACATTTACTAATTCGCTTTGCTTATTTAGGTATGCCACATAGCTTAAGTCTCCAATCGTAAAGCTTAGAACTTCATCGATATAAGCTACAGCATGAATTAGTGCACTCTCTAGCGCTTCACAAGGACGGTCACATGCACTACCATAAATCTCGAACAATGGAGACGACGTCAACTGAAATGGCCTATAGAAAGTGAGATGAGCCTAGAGCTTGAAATCTCCAGTGCATATCGGGTTTCTATCGATGTAACTATAATTCAACACATCCAAGACTTGAGCTAGAATCGCATGAAAGCTCATTGCCGCCAAGGTTTGACCAAAGACATCCTAAAAGAAAAGAATAACGACATAAAATTTAAAAGATGTAACATAATTAAAGATAAAAGGATGATTAGATATGTGTTCCATACCATATCATGTTGATTCAACTGACAAAGCCTCTCAGTAGTCCTAGTCACATTGCTTTCTCCCTCCTCGAAAATATGTGAAGTCTGGCACAAAGTACCCATGATCCTTAAGTTATTGTAGGCAAGTCTCCACGGTGGTCCTTTATACCCTACTTAGTGCTAATTGACCCCATGCGGTAATTGAAACTATCAGGATTGGCTGTCCTGATACTCTCATCCGGTTGGCCTGTGTTTCTCGAACAGATACTTGAAAATAAATTTTTACTCTTTTAAAATTCCGTGGACCAACTATCTCATATTGCACTAAAGAAAAAGTACCACCTAGAGCTTCGACAACATCTTTCAGCCATCTAATATTGTCGATAAGCTACGTTGTATGTAAGTAAATTTAGAAATTATTCATGTGTAGTAAAAATCAATTACAAGAAGGAAAGAATATTACTACGTTGGGAATTATTCCTCTGCTTCGAACGACTTTTGGCAAGTCAATGACACGATTAGGAAAGTGAATTCATGAAGGATGAGCTAATGGTGCCTCCTCGAAAATGTAGTGTCCACGACTGGCACCACCACGGCAGCCACGTCCACGGCTGCCGCCACCACGGCGAGAAGAACTTCCACTTGCCATAGTTAGCCCAAACTGTCCAAATAAAATTATGATAAGATAATTTGGCACTATTTTTCTTAACTAGTCAACTTTGCCACTAATAATACATTGTCATATATGCACATCATATACATTAAAATAAATTTAGACCATCATTTCATAGCCATCCACAATTCTATCACAATGCTACCCGTGAATATCTTCATATCCTCTAAGAGATATAGCTTTATGCCATAATTGTATCACAAAAAATAATTAATTACCATCCGATACAAATTGGTATCCAATTCAAGCAAAATCATAGCCATTTTAATCCAATACGGGTAGCAAAATCATTTTAATGCATCAAAATAAAAAATATCAAAAAAAGAAAACCTAACCAGGGAGGGCGTGCAGGGGAGGCGCGGCGGCGCGTGGGGGAGGTGTGGGAGGGAGAGGTGCGGCGGCGGCTCGCGGGGGGAGGCGGGGAAGGGAGAGGTACGGTGACGGTGGCCGAGGATGGGGTGGTCGGGGTCGGGGCGACGACGACGGGGGCGACGGGCGACGGAGCTGTGGACGAGGTGATGGGCGATGGCGACGGAGCCAGGGATGGGGCGACGGGCGACGGTGATGGAGACAGGGATGGGAACGGGACGGGGCGGCGGCGACAGCGATGGAAATGGGGATGGAGACGGGACCGGCGCGACAGCGGTAGGTGACGGCGACGGCGACAACGACGGGGACGGGGCCGGCACGACGCAGAGGGAGGAACTGCTAATTTTTGGAAACTGCTAAGTGTTTGGAGAAGACGAAGTATTTGTAGGTGGGACACTTTAGAACCGGTGCTAGCCTTTGCCCGGTACTAAATTCCTCCATTTAGTACCGGTCAGGGCTCCCAACCGGTACTAAAGTTGCTAAATAGCGGGATCTAAAATTAGGGGCATTTAGTACCGGTTCCAGCCTTTGCCTGGTACTAAATTCCTCCATTTAGTACCGGGCATGCTTCCAACCGGTACTAAAGTTGCCAAATTGGAAGGATCTGAAACTGTCTGTCTCTAGCAGTTTTCTTTCCCACGTACACTGTTTTAATTCTAATAAAATGTTTCAATCATTATGACAAGGTTGTCACATGTATATATGTATATATATGAAATAGTAGAGATAAAAATTCATCGCAAATATTAACTAGAGTACATTGCATATGAAATTCATCGTACATATTAAATCTTACATAAATGAGATACTTAGAACCTAGGATCGTCCACATCGTGACCGTTAATCATCGCAAAATACAAACTACGATTTATATCGATAATGTCAATTCCTAAGAACCTATCGACATAATCTAGCGCATATATTAAATCTTACATAAATGAGATATTTAGAATATAGGATCATCCACATCACGATCGTTAATTTGGAAGACAAAATGATACACCAATCCTAAAATAATGGTAAATATGAGAACTACGAGTCCACCGGCTCTAACTGAATATCATAAATGAATATTGAAATAATTGTCCAATTGTCTTTTGGAGCAAGTGCTATATTTTCGTAATAGAAGTATGGTGGCCCAATAGCCTGTCCAAGTAAAAGACCTATTCACTGAATATGACCCATTTTAGCAATCCAAAACCAACCATAAGTTGATAGGTTACGGTCAGTGAACAAATCTTTGCCTGAACCGGCTATTGGCCACCATACTTCAATTATGAAAATCCGGCTCCAAAAGGTGTTTGAAAAACTATTTCGAGATTCTTTTATGATGTTCAGCTAGAGTTTGTGGACTCGAAGTTTTTTTTCTTTGGTATTGAAGGAGCGAAGGTGTTACATCCATTGCTAATCCATCTGTATGGTATTACGTGAAAAATGGATATAGAGCTTCGTATTACATAAAAAACTTGATCAATATTAGGTAGGGCCCTTTTAAAAACTCTCCATTATCCTCGTTCTAAAAGATCAACAAGTACTCCATTTGTAACATAAAACCCAGTCTAAAAAACTCTCCATTTTCCTCATTCTAAAAAACTCCCTATTCTCCTCATTCTAAAAGATTAACAAGCTAGTACTCCATTGGTAACAGAAAACTCATTCTAAAAAACTTCCCATTCACCTCAATTTAAAAAAAATCTCCATTCTCCTCATTCTAAAAGATCAACAAGTACTCCATTTGTAACATAAAACTCATTTAAAAACTCTTCATTCTCCTCACTCTAGTAAAGCAACAAGTACTCCATTTGTAACATAAAACTAGCTCATTCAAAAAAAAACCTAGAATACTATAACCAGATGAGGGAGAATGAAGTTGCTAACCGGTCCAGTGAAGAAGCTAGTTGAGTGAAGAAAAACGAAGCCTGAGCAAATGGTGAGCTTGTTCGGGAGGAAGCTAAGGAAGAAGCTCATTTATATAGAGAGAAAATGGTTGATGTTAGTACCAGCTAGTAGTTTCAACTGGTACTAAATGGTTTCATTTAGTACCGGTTGAAGCTACTAGCGGTACTAAATGGCATTCTCACCATTTAGTACCGGCGAAAGCTACTAGCCTGTACTAAACGGCTTCCTAGGGAATCTAGCTGCCGCCCATGCGATCCACATGCCGCCATTTAGTACCGGCTGAGGCTCCAAATCGGTACTACAGGAACTAGGGTGGCACTGTGCGTGACGACCGGTACTAACGCGCGGCGTTAATACTGAACGAAAAGGTGTCCGGTACTAACGGGTTGGACGAATGCTCAATTTTTCGGTAGCTATTCCAATAATTCCGTGTCTATGTTAGTATTAGAATTCTACGAAGTCAACTTTATAAATATGACCATTGACCATTATTCAGTCAAATTACAGACATGCTTGGTGTATAAAAGTTATATAAGTAAATTTATATTCCATACTATATCTTTTTACGGTATTAATTTTGTAGCAATAATGATATGCTTCAAGAGAATTGCTGATCAAAGTATAGCTCTAGAAACGATATCAAATACTAATTAATGAGCATGTAAATATATAGTTAAATAAATATTGTGCAAATATATAGTTTTCAAATATTAAGAGTTAAATAAATATATTTTTCAAATATTAATAGTTAAATAAATATAATTTTTCAAATATTAAGTGTTTGTATAAGAAAATGCATGAAAGTAGGTTTTGATGAATTAATTAACACCAAGCTATGTCACAATCTGTAGGAGGAGCCTAGGAGGTTTTATACATTGATGGTCAAAGGTTAAAAAATAGAAAAAAAATTAATGGATTTATATTTGGGAGCAATGTAGTATAAAATTTTAACCTTAGCTCTGGCCTTAACTTCCTTGGTTTGAACCTTTTTCGGTGCCTTCTCTCCTCCAATGGCACCCTAGGGCAATACTCACGCTCACTACCCCTCCTCCATGGCCATATGAGCACCCCACCAAGCTGTGGCTATGTGGTGTCTCTCCATCCTAGTATGTTTCTCACCCTCGTCACCCAACCACACTACCTTTATCACCAAGCAAGTTATTAGTGCCTTACGTAGCAACATTTAGTTTGTTAGCGCACTTCTGCCTGTTGATCAAGTCAAGCCAATAATTTTGTGCTCTTGTGTGTGCACGCTCTTATTGGTGATTTGGAGGCCTCACAAAATAAGGAGCCAAATAGAGGGTCTGCTGGAGTTCATTTAGAGGGTGTTTGGATACGAGGTGCTAAACTTTAGTAGGGTCACATCGGATATTCAGATGCTAATTAGAAGGACTAAACATGAGCTAATTACAAAACTAATTGTACAGATGGAGTCTAATTCGCGAGACGAATCTATTAAGGCTAATTAATCCATCATTAGCAAATGGTTACTGTAGCACCACATTGTCAAATCATGGACTAATTAGGCTTAATAGATTCGTCTCGCGAATTAGACTCCATCTGTGCAATTAGTTTTGTAATTAGACTATGTTTAATACTCCTAATTAGTATCCAAACATCCGATGTGACAGGTGCTAAAGTTTAGCACGGTGTTCCCAAACACCCCCGACTTGACCCTCTAAACTTGAAGTAGGGGGCTATTTAGAGGATCTACCGTGGAGTTGCTCCAAGGATATTGAAGAATCCGGATGCTATACTAAATTTTGGAAATTTTAACAGTATTGCCCCTCTAACTTGATAAAATTTGTGTTTTTGTTTCCCCGCTGACAATTGCAGTGCATTCATCATTGGAAATGTGATAACACTGATTGAATTTCCAATAAAACTTTCTCTCTTTTTGGGTGAAACATAGAAATGTACGGTGCTAGTCAAAATGATCAGTGGTGATTAGCAGCATTTTGAAGCAGCAGAAACGCGCGCGGTGGGCACAACGCAAGCATTCAGCCAAGCAACAGGGGGCGGGACCAGACAGAGATAGCAGTAGGGTGCATGCATGGCTGATATGTGGTGGCGGATAAGGAATGAACGGTGCACGAAAGAATACAAGGTATAGAATACAAAAGAAGCAAAGTAAAAGGTCGGGCAAACGCGATGCAACAATCAGTTTGATCAGGTAGCTGCTGCAAGCCTGCGAGAGCATGCTACAAGCTACGAAACAGGCCAGGCTGCAGTAGTGAGGACCCGTTGGATCGATCGACGATCACGGGTATTTGTTTGTTGGCAAGTCCGACATACTGCGCTGCGCTGTAGTAAGATGACAAGTAGTGAAAATTCTGAATGCTAATGTATACTGTACTACTGGGATGATACTGTCATACTGCGCAGGTATATACAGGGACGGAATAACAACAAGAGCAAGAAGGCATGGACATCGTTTTGCTGCCAAGCATATACACTGCAGACATATTTGCGCAGGCTCTCGTTCTTGTGCATTCTTGTTGCATTTGCGCAGGCTCAAGCTTGCGTTCAGTTTCAGTGGATGGGAGCTCTGTAGCGTGCATGAGCATGACAATGGCAGTGACAGGAGGAGCGGGGGCAACTGACGAGTGCAGAAGACATGCGCGGCCGCTGGCTCTGAATCTGGCTGGGGTGCCTGCTGCGAGAGTAAGGCTGCGCGTGTGGCAACGGGCAAATATTAGGTGTCGCCTAGCAATGCATTCACGTGACCCCCTCGCTTAGCATCAGTGCCCTGTGCACCGCTGGTCCGCGCATGGCTGCTGGCCCATGCATTATTCTCCATCCCCAGCTACACAAATTACCTGTACATGTCTGGAACCGTTGGGTCGTTGGGAAATTAATAGTCAGATCAAGCAATGTTAAGGACGTACAAATAGGGAGAACAAATAATATTATAATCCAGAATGTTCATAATCAGACAACTAGTAGAATAGAGGAGTAATCAAATTAAGTTAGGCTCATGGAAAAAAATGAAAAAAAAAACTATTTCAGTAGGCCTGATACCGATAATACACATAATAGTCACTACGCCAGAAACGATTTGTGCTAGCATCTTGATTTTTGAGTGCCGGTGGGCAAGATTGCCACCCACCAGCACAAATGGTCAAGTGGTCAGCCCATTAAAACTCGCCACTACAGATGTATTTGTGCTGACGGGTGACATAACCACCCGCTAGCACAGAGGCCATTTGTGCTGGCGGGTGGTTATGTCACCCGTTAGTACAAATGCTCCCTCGGTATTTATCTCTTCCTCCTCCTGTCTCTCTTCCGCATCCTCACATCTCTATCTTATCTGTTTCCTCTCTCACAATCTCTATCTTATCTCTTTCCTCTCTCACCTTATCCCTTTCTCCTGCAGGGCAGCGGCACCTGGGATTGGGCGGGCGACGCGGGATGCCGGCGTGGGCGCCCGGCGGGGCAGCCTCGTGCGGCGTGGGATGCCTGGCAGGCGGCTTGCTCGGGCGGCGTGGGATGCCGGTGCGGGGGTAGCCTGCTCGGGTGGCGTGCGGGCGGCCTGCGCAGGCGGCCGGCTTGGGTGGCGCGGGATGCCGGCGCGGGGGCAGCCTGCGTGGGCGGCCTACTCGGGTGGCGCGGGATGCCGGCGCGGGTGGCATGCGCGGGCATCCTGCTCGGGCAATGGCGACCTGACTGCAACGGCGACATGCATGGTTTTTTTTTAATCGAAAAATCAACTGGCGGGTGGCTAACGTCACCCGTCAGCACATTGCGGTCTGTGTTGGCGGGCGAGCACCCGCCAATACAGAGTGCCATTTGTGCTGGCTCAAAGTTGCTGGCGGGTGCTCGACCTACCAGCATAGAGTCCTTTTAGCTGCTGCACAAATCTTTTGTGACCTGGCGAGGCATGGACCCTGCATGCACGCGCGCGTACAAGATCTCCACAACACAACACAGGGGGATGGATGAGAAGGTGACACAGCACAAATGTCATTCTCGATTACACCCTGATCTTGGACAGAATACCGATTATTCCGGCGAGACAAGCAGTAAAATCTAGGTTTGGGGCTACAATCATATCATGACTAGCAGTAGAACCCGTACAGTACCAGGTTGGTGGTATTTCATGCATGTCCGTCCGGCGGCCTATGCATGCATGAGCATGACCACTTGTTGTTTTGGTTCTCTCCATACACAAGCATGTTCTTCTCTTCTTGGAATCACCTGCATGTCTGCAACATACCCGACGAACTCAAGAGTTTCTGTATTACTGACCGACGAATAGTGATTGAAATTTCACTGTTTATTGTATCTGAAATGATCCATCGAGGTATTAGACTGTAGGAGCACGCACGCAGAAGCTCACGCAAGCTGCGTGATGAGCTCTGAGCAGTCCTACGTTTCAAAACAAAGCTCTGAGCAGTCCTGCTCACTGTGCAAGCCGTACGTGACACAAGCCCATCAGTCTTTCAATCTGAGCGTAGGCATCACTTCAGTTCAGGCCTTACAACTTGCACGCCGTCGAGACCCGCAGATGATTGCAAACATCATGACCATATTATTGACCTCCCTTTTTTTCTGCCACACAAGCGGCCCAGAACTTATGCAATGCAACGCCCTTATTTTCAGCTATTCTTTTGAGAGCCTTTTTATTTACCTGCTTGGCGTGCTAGGCCTCTTAAAATATTAATAATATACTATATGTACTAATAATGAAATAAAAGTTATACAAGCAAACACACACACACACATATAGTAAACAGCAGTAATTAATCCACACACACGACGACGACGACTTCCGAGGCATGCAATGCAAGCTGGTCCATTACATTATCATATCACGGGTTGTTTAAACTGTGCAATGCATCGAGCAGTGTTGCATCTTGCATCCATCGGCGTGTTCCCCTTGTCCCTTGCTAATTCCCCACGCACACCACCTTGATATGAGCTGATCGAGCTCTCTCCTCTGCACCTTTCCCCTTGTATACTTCCCTGCCCAACAGTATCTCACTATACACAGCATCCTGATGCTGCATGCGTACCTGCCCCATGTGACACTGCGTGCACCATGCATGTCTCCCAATGCAAACCTGCTGCTATATATTTGTACACATTTGTAGTAGTAGCGTGTTTGTCCCCTCTTGTTTTGAGCTACATGCCATGCCTCGGTTTGGATTGGACTAGCTTTTCTGTCTTGTTGTTTAGCCAGCGACTGGGTCTCTCTATTTGCATTGTTTAGGGGTTTTATTTCCTACATTATCCTTCGAATATAACAACTAATTTCTTAAATGTTCTTATTTCTTCTAGTAATTCCATTTAAATAGCTAGGAACATTGCATGCAAATGACAGTACATAGATCATCATCAGCTCTGAATTGTCGCTACACCTATCTTCCTATGTAAGTTGTTGATATGAAGGAAAAGAAAAAGCTAGTGTTCTTTTAGTAGTAGAGATAGCGAGAGTGTTATTCAGACTAATGTCGTACATGAGACGTCTGAAATGCGGCAGCTTTTGCTGCTACTTACTATACCGTACCCATTCATTTCCGGGACCATATAAACGCATTTTATGTTACCGATCCATCCATCCGTCCATCCATATGTCTATCATCTCACGTCCAATTATAATGCATGTGAACAAGTACTAGATCAGAGGTAACAATATAATGTTGATCCAACAAGTCCTCTCCTTGTTAGAAAGACGTCAAATCGGTCGAGAACATGCTCAAATCCTAGATTCATACATGATGCATATACATTTCACGATCGTCATTTCTTTTACCTAGTTGGTATCTCTCTCGTGCTATTAAGCTAGTGCACAAATTTGCATCGTGAAAGAATATTTTGCTAATTAAACTTATCAACATGCATGCACGTGCGCTAATAATCCATCACATAAGGGTAGATGTGCACACATCCAGGGGTGGAGGAAGAAAAAGAGAGCACCAAGAAGAAGGAAGTTAAGGATGAGCAAATAAGCCTCCTAGGATGCATCGAACAGACCAATGCACACATCAACTGTGGTCTTTTTAAAATGTTATTTTCTTTTTTTAAAAAAAAAGGCTTCAACCTGTGGTTTCATGTGCTTAATTAATTTGTTCGTTATATTTTTCATGAGCATCAGAATATCTATATATGTGCATGCAGGGGCGGATCCAGGGCCCGGGCTGCCCGGGCTGCAGCACGGGGCGAGACCATGAAGTCCCTTTAACCTATGTGTTGTTTAGCTTAACAAAATGAGGTTTAGGAGATAAAATTAGACTATTTTAGGTGTGATTCAACAGCTCAGCCCGGGGCGCAACCCCATTCTGGATCCGCCCCTGTGTGCATGTATACATGCCTGAAAACAAGCTGCAGTTACTGGTACGTACGGTGGGTCGTCACGATATATACATGTGTGCTGCTGCGCCCTGCAACTTACTGCATGTGTCGGGGCTAGCTTGCAGATAGATCCATCATCCATGGAGGAAGGGATGGAGCTACGAGAGCTGGCAGAAAGGCCCCAGCAGAAGTACTGGGCTACTGGCTGCGAATTGAAGAAGATGAAGAGGTGTTGTATGTATGCACCTAGCTCGTCTGACCCCGGTCGTGCTTGGTCGGTTCATTCATTGGACACATGATCAGAGTATTACGATGGGTATCCAAGGCCACTGCCTAGCTACCTGCTGGGACCATGCTACAAGTCACTCCGTCCGTTTTTTTTTTCAGTGACAGAACTACTCCGATCCGTTTTATCTCAACAAGGAACAAAAGAAACTGCAGTGTGTTACTCAATCCTCACATGATGAACAATGCACATTGTTAGCATTACGACGCTCAATTTGACGAAAAACAAGCGTACGTGTACTCAGTTGTATGGCACGTCAAATAATTTTTTGGTGTGTATTATATATTTTTTTTAAAAAATGATGGCGTGCATAAACTTGAGGCGACAAGAGATACGTCATTGTACTGCTGCCCGTCCAGTGGTGCTGGTTGTTACAGACCAAGCCCAGTCAGTACTGAGGCTCCAGGCCCAGGACAACGAAGGCAACCAGGCCCAGCGCTGTATTTGTCTTTGTGATTCAGACTGAGAAATGGACAGGATAAATAGGCGCTCATCCGATTGCTCCAACGCATGTCAATCACCTGTGATAATGGCGGCAGAGTATCCGTAAACATTTTATCTCAGACCTCCAGTAAAGGACAAAGATAGGAAGTTCAGCTTAAGCACATATACTGCTTCCAACTAAAAAGTTCATGAAGATATGAATCAAGATCAACGGTTTGCTGCTGTTTCATCCGTCACCGAATGGTGGACGCAACTAGGGTCTATGCCCGGTGCGCCTCTTAAGACTTTAAGATCTCTTGTCATTCTTATGTCATGGGAACTTTGGAAGGAGTGCAATGAAAGAGTTTTTCAGCGGAAGTTTAAAAGTTTGGACCAACTCTTTCACAAAATCAAGGAGGAAGCATGATGTTGGATTTTAGCGAGGGCACGACACTTGGGCGATATCTGCCACATAGAGGAGTGATCGTTCTGTAAAAATAAATTCGCTTTAAAATCTGTATAGTCTTCACCTTTTTTAGCTTTTTCAGCCTAGACATATAACTCTCTTCTCTATTAATTAATACAAATCCGGCAATCTCTGCCGGGTCCACAATTTCAAAAAAAAGATCAACAGTTTGCTCCAGCAGCACAATCTGGTGAACTTTTTTTTTTGAGACTACAATCTGGTGAACTAAAACTAGTAGAAAAAAGCAGACTGCATCCATCTCCCATAACAACAACATCCAATAGCTATGTAATGACTTATTAATTCTGTACAAACTGAAATTGGCATGCATGCAACGAACAGGTGAAATGTCCAGCTTCCTTGCCAACTGCTGTTCAAGCATGCTTTAGCTACTACGAGTAGTTGCTATTTGCTACAGTAGATGCCATTGATCGTGCGCATGCACACTGACCCCAACGACGTATCCTAACCCATCTCTAGCTCCGATTCCCGATGCTATTCCTGCGGACCTGATCTGGCCGTGGCGGCCTTCCCGCCGCCGGCAGGCCATCGGCGCCCAGGCCCAGCTCCACCGAGATCATGGCCCCCGGCCTGGCGTAGGACTGCAGCACCAGCACGGACGCCATGGTCTGGAAGTCCCTCGATGCCAGCAGGTCCCCGATGGGCCCCAGCTCCGGGCACTCGCTCCACTCCGCCATCCCCGCCGTCAACCCCGGCAGCCCCGGCGTCTTCCCCACCACGAACAGGTCCTTCCCCAGCGCCTCCACCTCCCTCACCTGCGCCACCATCTCGCTCGCGTTGAACACTCCCCGCTCCCGGTACTCCACCCCCGCGCCGCCGCCGCCGGCGGCGCTCATGCCGTTGGCCCTGTCCAGGAACTCCCGCAGGCACGCATCGTCGGCCTTGCGCTCCTTGAGCGCGTCGAACTCGCTCCCCGCGAAGCTTCCTCCCTTCTGGACGAAGCGGAGCACGGTGAGGTCGATGGCCGGGTTGTGCACCATGCGCGTCGCCAGCGCCACCACCTCGCGGTCGTCGCGCCCGCCGAAGAAGAGCGCCGCCACGCGGGTCGTGCACCCGGCCCCCGCCACGCCGCCGAGGCCGCGGTCCACGAGCACCCCCACCGTGCACGGCGAGAACCGCTGGATGCTCTGGTTCAGCGGCTGGATCGCCGGGTTGAACACCTCCAGCCCGCCGTCCACCGACCGGTGCTTGTGGAACGGCAGCACGATCAGCGCCGCGTGCCGGTCCTCCGCGGCGGACGTCACGTCATCGTGCATGCTCACGTACGGCGACACCGCCGCCACCGTGCGCGCCGTCACGCCCGCCGCGTTCTCCTCGTACGCCATGAAGGCGTGGGAGATGTGCTTGAACTGCAGCTCCACCTGGCTGCGCCCGTGCGCCGAGTGCTCGAACGATGATGACGGCGCTGACGCGTTGATCAGGAGCAGTGCCGACGACCGCCCGGCGAACTCGATCAGGTGCAGCGCCTGCACCGCCACCGGCGACCGCTCCGAGGGCGACGCCACGTCCAAGAGAGTCAGGAGCGCCGGCACGTCGCGCGGCATGTGGACGCACGCCAGCACGTGGAACTCGGCGTCGGGCTGGGGCCACGCGATGGTGCGCCGCTTGTAGAACACGAGCCTCCGCGCCGGCTTCACAACCATGGCCAGCAGCGGCGTCACCAGCGCCGTGATCAGCGCCGACATGAACACCAGCACCGTGAACGACTGGTCGCTCATGATCTTCTTGTTCTTCCCGATGTTGAGGATGACGAGCTCGATGACTCCCTTGGTGTTGAGCAGCAGCCCGATGGAAATGCCGTCGTGCAGCGGCATGCCGAACACGCCGGCCACGCTCACCGCGGATACAACCTTGAGGATCGCCGCGGCCAGCGCCGCCGCCATCAGCAGCACCGCCGCTGGTGTGCTGGTGATCTTGGCGGTGTCCGTGCGGAGGCCGCTCATGGCGAAGAAGAGCGGCAGCAGCGTGCCCACCACGAAGTCCTCCACCTTCTCCACGATGGCCACGCCGACCGGCCCGTTGGGCACGGCGAGGCCGAACACGAAGGCGCCGAAGATAGCGTGCGTGCCCCCGGCGTCGGCCACGAGCGCGGCGACCATGACGCCGACGAGCACCGAGCACTCCTGCAGCTCGGTGACCACCTCCCCCTCGGCGACGCGGCGCGTCAGGCGCAGGAGCATCGGGCGGACGACGAGGTAGCTGGTGCCAACGATGAGGAAGCCCGACACGAGCGTCCAGAGGCACGGGACCATGCCGTAGCGCACGTGCGCGAGCGCGGTGGCGACGGTGAGCCCGGCCCACGCGAAGGTGTCGTTGATGAGGGAGGCGGAGATGGAGAGCTGGCCGACGTCGGTGCCGGCGAGCTTGAGCTGGGCGATGTTGCGCGCCAGCACGGAGAAGGCGGTGGAGCAGAAGGTGGCGCCGAGGAAGACGGGGAACGAGAGGCTGTTGATGAACTGGGCGCCCGTCCTCCTGGAGTCGTCGGTGCTGACGGCGACGTAGCCGGCGGCGGCGCCGACGAGGAAGGGCGGGAGCGCGGAGGCGGCGGCGAACCAGAAGCTGCGGAGGCCGGCGCGGAGCACGGTGTGGAGCTCGATCTCGACGCCGATGGTGAAGGTGTAGTAGATGAGGCCGAGGAGGGACATGGACTCGAGGATGAAGAGGCTGCGGACGGGGAAGGCGATGTCGGAGAAGTGGGGGAGGCGGCCGAGCACGGAGGGGCCGAGGAGGAAGCCGGCGAGGATCTCGGCGATGTAGCGCGGGAGGCGGAGCGGGGAGAGGAGGAGCGCGACGGCGCGGGTGGTGGAGGTGATGAGGATGATCTGGAAGAGGAGCAGCGGGAGGGAGAAGTCCATGGGGCTGTCCCCCGTCCAGATGCCGTTCATCGTGATCTTGCTCGGGTAGAAGCACAGCAGGTCCGACCGGTCCGCCGACATGATGTGCTTCCAAAGATCCGCCAGCGGGTCGCTCACCGCCGCCGACGCCATCGTCTTCCTAGCCGGCGATGACTACCGGTTATGGGATCGATGCGCCGGGGAAGGAGAGAATGAATTGAAGCGCGTGGGCGTGGGGTGAGGAGTGATCCATGGCCATGGGAGGAAAGGAGCTGCTGCTATTTTTGTCTGCAGTGGGAATGGGACACTGCATGCATGCACACGCACTTGCATTTTGTTTGGTCTGTGGTTGTGAGCTCTGCATGGAGATCAAGTACACCACTCTCGATCCGATTCGGCCTCTTCTTCGGTCCAAGCCAATAGCCGCCGCTTTTCTTCTTCTTGCATCGGTCCTCCTGAAGAGGAAGGCGTCGGAGGAGGGATCCTGGAGCTGAAGAAGGAGTTGACCTTTCTCATGGATCGCCGGAGGAAGGACCGCATGGCGGGGAAGGAGGCCCAGCCGGAAAGGATCTCACGGCGGCGGAGGTGTGCCAGCCGGCCGAGGCCCTTGGGAAGCTGAATAAGAAGAAGGTGGTCACCGCAGGGGCTCGTCGATTACATGATTGTAAATCCCTACATGCCCTGGTATGGCTTCCGTGAGGAGACGCTGCCCAAGCGTTCTCCGCGAATACTATGCCAAAGAAAAGGCTATCTGTGACAAGAAATTGGAGTACGATCTGGCCCTCATCAAGCAGCATGTAACCAAGGGCTACGCACAGGACTATGCAGAGGTCACCGATGACGAGGATGAGGATATTTAATTAGGCCAGGAATTGAAGCAAAGGGGCTCACTAGTTAATTTAGATGTAGCCTCCATGTGTGTGCGAGATCAAGCTTCTCTAGGTAGATATCTTGTGCTGCTGATAGAATTGCCACTTTCCAAAAAGTGACAATTCTGATCTTAAGATAGAGAGAACTGAAATTTGAATTTTTTTTCTTTTACATGACCAGAGAGGTCCTTCTCCGTCTTCCATTACAAATGGTCGCCCATACATATTCTTCCTACTATTCTCAAGGAATCTATTCTGAGCACCTCTTCCCTCACTTTCCCCTTCGCCTTTGAGAGGCCATCTCCAATTCATCACCATCCTATTCCTTCATAAACAGACCATCATATACGAGATTGAGAATCAGCAAGGACTGACAGGAAGATGCTGAAGAAATTGCTGCCAAAGACTAAGAGCAAGAAGAAGGAGGCAGCCTCCTCTGCGATACCCACGTTGGATCGGCTCCATGAGGTCTGTCATCCACTTTGTACCTAATTCTTTGTTTGTCTTCCTTGTTCTTGATCTTTACTCTTGCTGTACTTGTGTTCCCTCAGTAGTAATATATCATCCGTAGGAGTCCTATAACTTCTTTGATTGGCAAGATAAGTCTGGATTAGGGGCGTTGCAGTTCATGTAGGTTTAATATGTTCTCATCCTAAGAAGTTCTAGAAGTGAGGAAACTGATCACCTGTAAAATATGTAAAGAAAATTTTTCTTAGAACGGTGTCTCCCTCGTCGCTCCCCTTCTTAAGAGTATGCCAGTACTATAACTTTTTTGTTGGCAAGATAGGACTGGATTAGGGGTGTGCAGTTCATGTAGTTTATGTGTCATGAAACAAGCCTATCCATCTTGAGTTGAATGCTGTAATTTAAACACGTGGGGTTTCTGAAATCAATGGATTTCAGACGATAGTCAAAGAAAATAATAGAAGATCAGAAATCCTCATGTTTGAAAAAAGAGGGGAAGAAGTCCTTCTTGGCAAAAGCTGCCAGTCTGTCCTAACGTTGACCTTCAGGTAGGGTGTGTACAGAAGAATAATAATCTAAATTCTAGATGGTCAGCTTTATTTTTCATCCTAGTCAAAATTTGTTCAGCACATACCAAGTTTGAGGACTTAGTATAATTGATGTTGATACTATGGATGTATCTGTTTTGCGATAATGCGCCTCAGTCTGCATCATTAGTGATTGTCAACAAATCAGCAAATTATGTTTGTGCTGCCAAGATTTACCTCACAGAATGGTGTATTTTTACTGTTCATGTGGTTAGACTCTAGAAATGCTGGAGAAGAAAGAGCGTTTCCTTTGGAAAAAGTGTTCTGCTGAAATTGAAAAGGCTAAGGATTATACAAAATCGAAGAACAAGAATGGTAAGCAAGCATTACTTTGGAGAAAAAGAAAACTCATCTGTCAGTCTTACATTTTGTTACAATCTTGTGAGAATTTTTCATACATAAATGTTAAACTTGCAGATTTGTTTGCTTAATTTTCAAGATCTTGCATGTCTAGACACCATTCCCAGACTACGAGTTAATCGCTATAGCGGGAAAAAAATATTATTCTTAAACTTGTGATGTTCAATACCTTTGGTAACTCTTCACATATATGTGAAATTCCTTGTTGTCTGTTGCAGCTGCAATTCAGTGTCTAAAGAAAAAGAAGCTGTATGGGACACAAATTGAGCAGCTATCGAATTTTCAGTTGCGAGTTCATGACCAGGTGATGGAAAATAAACATACACAATTTCAGTCTTGAATATTAAACTCACTTCCCAGAGCTTCTAAAAGGTTGCATAAACTGACAGGTAATTAATTTTGTAGATTATAATGCTTGAAAGCGCAAAGGCAACTACTGATACTGTTGATGCTTTGCGCTCTGGATCATCCGCTGTCAAAGCTATTCAGCAATCAGTGTAAGATTCCATTTTCCCTCTTATTTTCACTACAATTGCTAATTAAGCTGAAGCACACCACATCCGAAAAGGCTGCCATTTTCTACATCTCTCTTAATGCAGTGAAAATATATTCTCGATTTAACATTTCTGTCCAAGCTAGCTCAGGGTCTCAGGGCCTTTTGTTATGAAGTTTGTGCGCATTCTGAAGTTAACTGAATTCTCGTAGTGCTGGGTCCCATGTAGTAGGCTATACATATTAAAATGTTAATAATAACTGGTACATGGATGAACTGGCTGTGGTAATTCTTGTGCAGGAACCTCGATGATATTGAAAACGCCATTGATGAGGCAAACGAACAGACAGAAAACATGAGGCAGATACAAGAGGCACTTGCAACGCCAGTTGGTGCTTCTGCTGATTTTGACGAGGTATTGATTCTCTTACCTGGTAAAAAGGCAGGATCAAGCCATTACACGAACAATTAATTTTCAAAAATACGTGGAAATCATTATGTTTAATTTCTTAAAATAGGATGAGCTAGAAGCGGAGCTGGAAGACCTGGAGGAGGAGGAGCTCGACGAAGAGTTGCCTGTACCACCATCGAGGATATCTGTGCCTGTGGAACCATTAGCGAAAGCTACATCATCTTCTAAGCAGCGCAGTGATTTGAGTGAGCTGACCAAACTTGAGGCAGAGATGGCAATTTAGTTGTAGCTTCTAGCTTCCGCTGACATTGGGAGGGATCGGCGACATTGCAATCTCTTTGTGTTCATCGATATCCAGCCATCCTGGTGCTTATTTGTGTGAGTGTAGTAAATTCAGGTTGTTGTATGAAGGAGATCCGATCCCTTCCACCTAGTTAGTTTGTACTGTAGCATGGTGGTGAGCTTGGCAGAATTCATCAAACAGTACCACACATATCTCAATGAACGATTCCAGACGCGTAGGAAGCAGTCAAGCATGCCGAGCCGGCATTTGTTTTGTTTATTGGATGGGGTCAAAATAGTTTTCCTTCTACTGTCGTACAAGCTCCGCCTTGATCAGGTGTCCGACGGATGATCGTATACTGTACCACAAAAGTGACGTGTCATGTGTACGTGTGCATCTTTACACATCTTATTTTTATGAGCATGTGTTGAGCAATCCAACATTCCAACGTCACGTTCCATTCTCACACACGTCGCTTTGGTAAACAGTAGATGGCTCCATTCAATCAATGACACGTGGGGTCATGGCTCCTTGATCTTGCTCACCTCGACTGACATCCTGGCCCCACATGGCATCGGGCCCAAAACACCCACTTTCCCCGGAGGCACCAGAGCATTCGTCCTCCCTCCACCTCGCCTCTCGCCGCCACCACCACCGCCCTCTCCCTTCCCCTCCTCACCTCACCTCCCATGGCGATAGCCCCTCCGCTCGCACACCCTCATCATCCCTAACCCTAGATCCCCCACCCTCACTCCCACACCACAATCACAGGCACAAACCGCACTCCGCCACTCCTCCCGTGCCCCTCCCATCTCCTCCTCCTCCATGGAGCCCGGCGCCAGCACCGGCTGCAGCGCCCGGACGCTGACGGCCTGCGTCATCGGCGGCATCGTGCTGGGCGCCTCCGTTATCGCGCTCCACCTCGTGGGGCCCGCGGCCATTCCGTCCCTGCCACCGCTCGATGCCGTCAGGCGCCGGCTCCGGCGCCGCCGCCGCCGCCCCGTGCGCGTCTACATGGACGGATGCTTCGATATGATGCACTACGGACACTGCAACGCGCTGCGACAGGCGCGCGCCCTCGGGGACGAGCTCATCGTCGGCGTCATCAGCGACGACGAGATCAAGGCCAACAAAGGGCCGCCCGTCACGCCGCTCCACGAGAGGTACCCTCCAAACCTTCAATTTCACATCACCCTATCATTTTTTTTGTACAACCTCTGATGTCATGTCATGCCTCGTGTAATTCTAGCACACGGTTTCGTGACACAGGTTACTAAAGTAACGATTTTTTTTCTTTAGTTACCTGCTCACAACCTCAATTTCTGCAGTTCAGTTCTGTCTGGTGATTTCAGCAGTATAGGAGTTACTACTGTGCAATCAATTGTTCAAAAAAAAATTGCTTTGATACCTTTGAGATTCACAAAATTGTCTCGGATCAATCAACTCCGGCAATCTCCACAAAATGGGAACAATACAGAGGGTTTTGCTTTCTTGTGGTAGATAGTATTGTTTCATCCAGAAATTGAGTTAAGGCCAAGAGCACCAAGTTTATAGCGCATCTTCTTAATAAAGTAGATATGTTACTTGGTTTCACACTTTCCACAAATACTCTTTACATGATTTTTTTATCTCAATTATTATATCCTGTTATTCCTTTATGCGTGACCTGGCTGTATGGAATTTTATGCGTTTATGTGATCTTATGTTTCTGATTCTTTGGATGTGTCAGGGATTATCGAATATGTTCCTCCCTTATTCCATATGATTTATAATAAGTTTCTGACCTTTCTTCTGTTTTGGGTAATACAGAATGATAATGGTCCGTGCTGTCAAATGGGTGGATGATATCATTCCAGATGCACCTTATGCCATAACCGAAGAATTCATGAACAAGCTATTCACCGAGTACAACATTGATTACATTATCCATGGTGACGATCCTTGTTTGCTACCAGATGGTACTGATGCATACGCCCTCGCCAAAAAGGCTGGCCGATATAAACAGATTAAAAGAACTGAGGGAGTGTCAACAACAGATATAGTTGGTACTAATTCTGTTTTAGTTTCCTTTTCAGTTTTTGATGTTAAACTTTGCTTTACTAATAATGGCATTGAAGTCTGAAGTAGGGAATATTTAGGTTCTCAATCTCAGTTGCAAGTTATTGTTGACCTAGCGTCACAGCTATCCTTTGATGTTGCAATCAATTCTAGATCTACCAAAAACTTCTTTTGTCAACAATTGTACTGTTCAAAAGATTTAATCAGCTGATTTGTCCTTTGGAAACCATGTGAACCTAGTGTCATATTAAGTGTTTAAGGGATGAGCAGTCCACGTTCTCGTTCCCATGACTGCATGGACCATGAATCTTCTGTTATACTCTTTTCTGGTTCAGAACTCCAATTTATTCAACTTTTCAGGGACCAATGAACTGGTTATTTATTGTGAGTACACTTTTTGTGGCGATGAAAAGGCTTTATTCTCATGTTGATCATGTATTGCTTCATGATAGGACGGATGCTTCTTTGTGTTAGAGAGAGATCATCTTCTGATGCCCACAATCACTCTTCACTACAAAGGCAATTCAGTAGTGGACATGGTCAGAAAGTTGATGATAGTGGATCTGGAAGTGGAACTAGAGTATCTCATTTCCTTCCCACATCTAGGCGAATAGTTCAGTTCTCAAATAGCAGGGTATGACTTCTACAGTTTCACATGCATCAACATATCATTTACTTTTGGTTTGTGAATTAATATAAATTTTTTGTACTTTTTAATACCAAATTATTTTACAAGAACTGATGATCAAAATCGTTTGCTTGAGACTTTACTTGTCCATATTGTCGGTGTGTTCTAGAAGTAGAACATTGGGAGTAGAAGCTGATAAGTCCTTGAATTTTTATAAAAAATTCATATGGTTGGGAGACCAACTGTTCCTTAAAAGCATTTGAAAGCTGTTCATTGAATGAATGTAAAATTTAGTTGGCCATAGTATAGTTTCATTTCTTGGAAGCTGGAAATGATTTATTTAGTTTACTTGGTACAACTATTGCTTCTTAATTCTAGACTTGAGTTTGGAATGTGGCCAGTTATTCTTTCTGTTGACTGTAGACTTTCCCAATGCAGGGCCCAGGTCCAGATTCTAGGATCGTTTACATAGATGGCGCATTTGATCTGTTCCATGCTGGACATGTTGAGGTAAATGCAAATTCCCTTCCACATGCCCACCCAACCAAAAGGAGGAAAAGAAAGAAGGAGAAAACCATAACATCAGCTAATAAGTCAGCTTATACAAATGCCTGTTTGTGCTGGGCTGGGCTGTTGGCTGTACTTCTGTTTTCCGTGTTCTGTTTTTGGATGGGAGCAAACTGATTTAACCCTCCAAAACATAGTGATCCGATTGTCTTGTATTTATAGTTTCTTCCATGTAGATTTTGCGACTTGCTCGAGAACTTGGAGACTTTTTGCTTGTGGGCATTCACACGGATCAGACCATAAGGTAATATGATGGTTGCATCTTTATTTCTCTATTAAATCTTTACAAGCTACGATGCTCAAGTTAATTCAGTTCTGCAGTAGTCCTTGTTTATAGTGGATGGATTTCTTTTGATGCATTACGTCTAAACAATACCCTTAACACTGGCATTCAACCTACTTTTCTGTCGGTGTTTACTATACTTGCCAGTTCAACACGAGGACGACATCGCCCAATCATGAATCTCCATGAAAGAAGTTTGAGTGTTTTGGCTTGTCGTTATGTTGATGAGGTGATCATTGGTGCTCCATGGGATGTTTCAAAAGACATGGTGAGTTTTCAGCCATGATATTACCATGATGCAACTGTTTGTAGTTGTTCCTTGTACATGGTACTCTTAAGACAACAGACAGTGCATTTCCTGTAAGTTCTGTAACATTGCATTTATTTTAACTGATTGAAAAGCCCAATCCACATTGCATAGTCATTGACAGAAATGACTAGAGACTTCACCCTATTTTGATAGAAGCAGGAATCAAGTTCTTACATTATCCATAATCACAAATACTCAAAGCCTGAATAGATGTAAAAAAAGGACCAGGGCCCACACCCATAGCCTAAGAAAATGTAAAAAGTAAATCTCTGAGATTTGAATAGCCAGGAAACATAAAGATAGCACCTGCACAAAACAATATACCTTTGTAGAGTGATTATGGGCAATGTTATTGTTGCTTCACTACAAAAGAAGAGCCAAAAATGAAGTTGACAAAGTGTAGCTCCTCAAACTTTTCCACCATTTTGTTCCTCATATCTGCAACTGAGGAACTTGGTCTTCATCTGACCATCTGAGCAGCTTGCAAATGAAATGCCATGGTTGCTATCAATGACTGAGTTTCTGCCCCAACCAAAGGCATCCTTATAGCTTAGTATACTGAGAAAATGTGGGCATTGTACACCAGAACGGGTGTGATCAATGTCCTCAGTTTGTCCACGCTGGTTGCATAAAACAACAACTAGAAGGCACATACTATTTAGATATTTTTGAAGGTTAACAATTGAGCCCTCTTATGTATTGACTGAGATCAGGTATACCTGATGCAATTTCTTTTATGACTAGTAAGTGTGTGGCCTAAGTTCTCCAGCTTCCTTTTTCCATGTGCAGATTACCACATTCAATATTTCATTAGTTGTTCATGGAACAATTGCTGAGAACATGGACTTTATGGAGGTAATTAAGTTTTACTTTTATTAATGTGTATCATTTCTCCTTTGAACATAAAAATGATACAACATGGATAACTAATCGTTGTTCATTCATTTATCAGGATGATTCAAATCCATATGCTGTTCCAATAGCTATGGGCATTTACCGTAGGCTGGAGAGTCCTTTGGATATCACTACAAGTACTATTATCAGGAGGATTGTTGCTAATCATGAAGCTTACCAGGTAGCTAACATGATCTGTTATATGCAGTATGCAGCATGTAGTATAGTGTATATATATATATATATTCACAGTTACACATGTGGTTTGATTTTGTCTTCTTCATATCATTGATGCGCATATGGGAGCTATTGTGTACTGATATTGTGCTGATGCATTTTTGCTTGAGTAAAGCTTCTTGCATGTGTACATTAAATTCTGGCTGTTTCCCTGGGATCAATATTTCCCTCTTATACTATGCTTGGCAACATGTTCTTTGATGTTGGGTTGGTGTGGTTTTTTATTTGTTCCTGTCCATCAATGTGGTGCGGTTTGTATTCATATTTGCTGTGCCCTTTTAATTCTTGCAGAAGCGGAACGAGAAGAAGGAAGCCAGTGAGAAGAAGTACTATGAGAGTAAAAGCTTTGTCAATGGGGAGTGAGTCGTGAGTAGCAGAACTTTCATGAAAATTGTTGCCTGGGTCATTTTAGACCCCAACCTTCTTTGGCAAAGGCAACAGGTGGGTGATCCACAGTTTTACCCTTTCCTTTTCTTCAGCATCTTTGATGTTCTGCTGACATAGCTTAGGAAGCATCAGGTTCAGCATTGTTGAGTGACTAGCAGAGGTGATAACCTCGGCGAGGTTAGAGGCATTTCCATTGTTTTTCGTCATTGCCTCCGGCCTATTTCCCCCATGTACATGTGCCTTTTTCGGTTGTTGTTACCAGCTGAGTTGCATTTGAGATCTGTAGTTTTTCCCCCTCGGTATTGTTGGGTACAGAATGATGTGCACTGCATGCGCATGTTGCGTTGTTGGGGTGCCTGAGCATGGGCTGTCTGTTGTCAGCGATAGCAACCGTGACTGATGGTGGTACACCTGGCTGGATAGCTGGTTGCTATGGCCGACATGCGGACAGTCCAACAACGTTGTTCCTGATCTCCAGCCTGCTTGCTATGCTACACGTTGTCGCGGATGGAAAGGGATGTGCGCACCATCTGGATGCTGGGTGCTTGGTTTCTTGCCAGCAACTTGTACTGTTACTGTCATCAGCTGATTGATTTGCTTGCCCACATTGGTAGTACAATACTGGTAAAGGCGTTTGCTCTGGAAGATGAGGAGTTGCAGAGGGAAGAGAGGAACTGTTCTCCAGTCATCAGAAGTTTTGCACCATCTTTTTGACATGTGTTTCCCTGACCATACACACGTATCATCAGAAAGCAAATGCTTTACCTCTGCTCATGGAGTCATGGGCTGAACAAGTGGGACCTGTAATTCTTTTTGTCTAAAGATGAACAGTGCATCGATCGAATTCTTTTTGTCTAAAAATTAAGAAGGCTACAAGATTGTCAGTAGTAATGGACACAGATAGACTGATGGAGAAGCTGCACACAGATAGACAGATATTTTTCAGTTTTGAACAGTGGTCCAAGCCGGAAGGAGGACAAGCGCCGGTGTGGGGAATTCGGAGTTTCGGACTTGACACAGCTGCTAAGCAGGAGCGCTGTCTGGGCCGAGCGGCGGCCCAACTACCTCTGCCCACACCGGTGGAGGCTCGTTATGGATTGGGCCTCCCTCCTCACGGCTGGCTGGAGTTTTGCTGATACAATAAAATAACCTAATGGCTAATCTGATATATGATCATGCGTAATTCGAGCAGGTTTGAAAATTCAGAGCAAATATGTACTGAAAATCCATATCAGGGCTTGGTTAACACGTCATAATGATCTTTAACGAACTCTTTTTTTACTTTAGCAACTAAAGAAACCTCACATGACCCTGGATGCTAATCGCCTGCCCTGAGACTCAGAGTGGCAATAAAATAATCTTCATCATCGTGCCGATCCGACATAACATCTCAGAATAATGATCTCGCCAGTCACCATGCATGATGACAGCTGCTTTGAGAATCCAGAGCAAAATTGCTCAGCAAATGTCATTTTCAGTCACTATATGTATATACTATCATAATCACATAATAATTCTGTTAGTGCCCTCGAGCCATGGTCACCGTCGCCATCATCAGTCGCATTACATGGTATCACCTGTGAGGTAGAGAAGAAGGCCAGATGTTACTTAAGCCTAGGCAAATAAAGTGTTTCTGCTTTATTTCCCGGGCTGAAAATGGAGGGGAGCATATCGTCTAATCCATGGAAAGCACAAAGCAGATGGAACGCAGCAACCAAACAAGTGTCACCATTTGGGTCATTCATGTATCTATAATCTGACTCATAGGATGGCCGGAAAGGAATCCATGTTGGTACCTAGAGCAGCTAGTCGATCTGTGTGCAACGCAACCTTATCCTGTCATATCCAAATGATGCTTCTAATTGGTGGGCGATCATTTTTTAAAGGAAAATGTCAAGGACATAAAGTTCGGATCAGTGACACCTAAATACCCAAATCATCACCATGTATGCATCTTGGCAAGGTCAGAATCCTTTTTGTTGCCACTGTGGAAAGCTTAAGAACCTTCTGCAGTTTTGCGTGTCGAGTTTCAGAAACCTTCTCCTCTACCACAATTTTTCAGTGAAACCACCGTAGTAGTATGAGCATATATATTGTTTTCCAATGATTCAGTCACAATTAATCTGATCCGGAATTAAGGATTAATCTTTTAGACCGCTCTGTAGTCTGTACACTCTTCTGCACCGAACCATCTTCATCTCATCTCCTCTCTTCTGAATTCTGATCAAATAATTTTGAAAAATTCTTTATGGGCGTTTGATTTCGATATGGGCCGGGTGGCAATTGCCAATATTGCTGCTGACATGTAGCGTGAAAGTTTGGTAACGTAAAATCTTTATGGTTTGATTGCTGCTCATGTTTGGCTGGTGAGATGCGCAATACGGAGAGCACTACATATTCCCTTTACTGACAGAGAAATGTCAATCGCTTTCAATAACTGGCACGCACAAGCACAACATCTGTCCGGTCCATTGCTCGATGGCCGGCCACACAACTTTCTTCAACACCGAAACTTTTCTCTTTTCTTTCCTTCCAATAAGAGTAATTAACTCTTTGCACCGGTTGTGCTTTAGTTACAAAAAACCCTTGGATTATCTTGGAGTTCCAGAAGTTTCATGGAGCACTGTAGCTAGTTTTTTGTGGCTGAAAGCAGCCCCCGCCGTACAGTGCTAATATATTGACTTCCATCAGCATGGTTCGGCCAGACGCACTATATTCGCCAAGCGAATAGATTTTGCTCCCATCATTTCAAATTATAAGTCATTTTAATTTTCTTGAAAAGTAAAATAAACATCTCAATTTTAACCATATCTATACAATAAAGTACTAATATTCATCATTATTATTAGTTTCTTCATTAAATATATTTTTATAGTATATGCATTCGGTGCCATAAATTTTTGTGATCCTCTCTATAATTTTGGTCATTAAAAAAAAGTTGGAATAACGTGTAATTTGGAACGGAGGGAGTAGTATTTTGCAGGGGGCTCCCCGTGGTGCTATGCAAAACACAAACAACCTGCCTTGCTAGCCTGCCCCTCTTCCTTCCATTCTCACCAAACCGAAAAACCACAGAGGCACAGACCATGGCTCATCATCTCCGTGTCTCGATGATCTCCCTCACCGGCTTCACCGTCCTGTCCCTCGCCCTCCTCTTCACCTCCCTGCAAGCTCAAGGTACGTGTATCAATTAGCTAGCTACCTATCGCTGGCCGTCGATCCATGCATGGATCATGGTCTTGATGCAGTTCTGGTCCCCTGGTGATATTGAGCAGCAGGAGCCAGCAACTTGGGCAGCGGCAAGGTGAAACGACAGTCGTCGCCGGAGGAGTACGTGCCGGTGCGGAGCGTGGTGTACTGGTCGCGGTCGTCGGTGGCGCTGCCGGCGGCGGCGACGGCAGAGGCGGTGGGGTACGAGCCGTTCGCCGTGTGCGAGGGGTGCCGTTGCTGCTTGCCGTCGAACGCGAGCAGCTGCGTGGACACGAGCTGCTGCTACTCCATCGACTGCAACCTCCCCGGGAAGCCCTTCGGCACCTGCGCCTTCACGCCCCAAACCTGCGGCTGCGCCGGCACCAACAACTGCACCCAACCCTCTTGATCCATCCATTCTTACCTTGCTTTCCTCATTCCTTGTCTGACAAAAGGGCTTTCCAATTGAATGCAATATTAATTTTCTGATGATGCAATTGCAAGAGCAGTATGATACTTTGGTTACTAGCTCGATCCTTTTGGGTCCGAGATTTGCTTATCGTGGCTTGTTTCCTTTTTGCTCTTCTTCGCAAGTGACGTGAAAAATACATGAACCTTTGGATTTTTCATGAGGGGGTGGGGGTTTCCTTTTCCTCAAACACTTGATTCCTCTATGGATTTGGTTTCTGGCCGGGTTCTGGCCGTTTAGTTGTCAGACTCGGCGGCTGCTGGCTGACTTTGACTCTCTGATCCGGGACAAGTATAGATTGTACTGTCAGAGTCGGCGGCCTAACTTATTGTCGTATGTGTACCTTTGACATAAAATACAACTGAGATCGAATCCGTGCCAATATATACATGATGACCAAATAATTGGGTATGGTTTGTATCAGGAGATTTGCATTGGGTAGTACCGAAAACGTTTGGCTTCAGCCTGCGTCATATACATCTAGGCTGAAACATTTGTCCAGTTTCTTTCTTCCAATGCAATGCTCCCAGGTAGCGGTTTCGTCGACGCTGCGTCTGCCTCGTGTACCTCCACCTCTACCATCAGAGCCAGCAACATCCTCAGTATATGCATATCTAATGTCTCACTATCATGAAACCTCCACCCGAACTCAGTAGAGCTGCTCCTAGGTCCCTAAGTTGAGCCATGAGCCCTCTTCAGGTGAGTTCATTGGTTCATTGTATTGCCGTTGGCTTAGGCAGAGAGAGCTGTGCAACTGTGCATGTCATGGAACGGAGGTCACGACTAGGATCATTTAAAATTTTGGCAGAAAAGCAGAAATTTTTGGATGCATCGGCCACCACTGGTAAATATATATACCGGTAATTTCATCTTCCATTCAGATGAAATTCAACCAAACTTTGAAATTTCAGTTAAAATTTGCAGATTCCCACCGAATTTATTTCTTTCTTCAGAAAAAAAAGGTAAGTAGGGACCCATCGCGTTTTAGAGTTTCTCATATATCCACGTGACAGATTCCCAGTGCATAATTAGAGCAACAAATTAATATGGATCGATCCACAGTTCCGATTCATGATCTACGTCTACTACTACTAGTAGTTTAGAACACGGTAATGCAAACTTGCAGATTACCAAACTAGTACAATATACTGTTGGTAGTATCCGTAACGCACGTGAGGTTACTCATTCAGCTTGCAGGATTAAAGTTAAACACACACAAATCAAGTCACCAAACAACTACAAGATACTCTGTCTGTCTGTCTGTCTGTCAGGCATGCAGCTCACCCTAGGAAAGCATCTCTGTCAGGACAGGCCAAGACCGCCAGACCAGACTCTACTTTGTGGACTTCTTCTTTCTGCAAAGGAAAAATGAAATAAACTATGCATTTCCTCTCTCTATATATATGGCCCGATGAAGCAGCTAGTTTCGGAGCCCAAATATGTTGAAGCCCAACCTGTAGTTCGTAAAAAACGCCGACCTCAGCTGTGAGGCTAGCTCTAGGAATACGGCCCAACAGCCCATAGTGTCATCATCCCAGAAAGGAATGAGCCCAGCCCAGAACTACCCATCGTTGTACCACAAAAAAAAAATGCATTGCAACCCTATATATCGATGACGACATGACGTAAGTGATGCACATGTTTATCCGGAAGTTATGATTATATTATCCGAAGCGCTCAAATTGCCACTGTTGATCTTTTTTTAATTATTAGCCACTGCTGATCTTGCTAGATGGAGTTATACCCCAGGCGGCCTAGCTAGCTGATACATGCAAAGTTGCCACTCAAAGAAGTTTATGCGATATGTTATCAAGCTAGCTAGCGCAAGCGACGTAAGCCTTGACGATCACGCCGGAAAAGCAACATCATGCACACACATCTGCAGCTGAACACATGTACATTTTGCACTTCCCTTTTTGTGCCTTTATTTGTTTTCTGTTCATGGCTAGCTTTCGGAACCATTTTAGTTTGGAGCTATCACGCGATATTGTGGTAGACGTGGAACTTGTTCGGTATAGATATAGTATACTGTCCGTGCACGACAATTCTGCGTACGTACAGTAGTAGTTGCATCATATGCCCTATAGTATACGTTTGTTTAAAAATTTCCCCTGCGTCCTGGACCATTAATTAGTTTGATCAAGGTGCTCATCTCAATTGCTACCAATCGAATATTGAAAGCTATAGGTTAGTAGCTACAATTCATGTCGTTATATTGCATAACGCACAAAGTTTGATGTTAGAGTGATAGATGATCAACCACGCAGCTAATCAAATTTGCAACTTGCAGATAATAATCACGTTCCTTTATTCCTCCTACCTTCATATATGAGGCGCCAAACCCACCATTAGGCTAGGCTTACCATACTATAAACAATATGGAGTAATAGAAAATGATCTAGATGAGGATTGAGTTGGGTGAGCAACGTAAAAGCGCGTTTACAAGGACTAGCTAGTGTTACCTACTAATCCATCCGTCCCAAATTTTTTAAGGTTATTTTGTCATTTCTAATATCTAGATGCATAATATCTAGATACATAGCAAAAGCTATAAAAATAAACAAGCCAAAATGACCTACAATTGCAAATGGAGGGAGTAGCTCTGTTTTTGCAAGATTTATTTGGTCTACGCACATAAGATAATATCTTTTTTCCTTAAAATTTGGATCATAATTATTTTTCCTTGTTTGAGACACACTAGTGATGATCTATCTGATGGATGCATACTTGATGCAAACCTTTAAATGCTGCGTTGCCTGGGTATGTGGGTCGGAAAAACATTGCAAAACAGAGGAACCATAACGAAAATAAAGATAATTAACCTCTCCAACCTAATGTTGTCAGCAACGTGGGCTAGCTGGGATGTTGTGGCGTCTCCGTGTGAAATATGATAATATACGGAAGCCTAAACAATTCTCTGATGGCAGGGTTCGTTATGGTTTCCTCAGTGAAACTACAGAACCAAATTATTTTCGTGATGCTCTTACTACTCCTCATTGGAAGGCTGCTATGGATCTGGAATTTGCTGCTCTTACGAAGAATCAGACTTGCACTGAGAAACGACTTTCCATCCGGAGACAAACGTCTCGATCGTTTTTGATCCGGGATTAAAGGATCTTTAGTCCTGGGTCAAATGGCTACCACTGACGGCCACATCCGACGGGAGATTTAGTCCCGGTTAGTAATATCAACCGGGACTAAAGCTTCCTCTTTAGTCCCGGTTGTAACGGCTAGGATGGACGAGGGAATCTGGTGGGGCATTTAGTCCCATTTGGAAAAACCAAGCCTTTAGTACGGGTTGGTTTTTCTAACCGGGACTAAAGGCCTGCCTTATTAAATTCCCTTTCTTCCTCCCTGAGCCCGAGCCACTCATCAGATCGAGAGCTCGGGCTCCTTCTCCATAGCGAGCAAGCAAGCTTAGGGAGGTGCTACCCGATTTTTTTCCTCATATTCGTGAGAATTTCACTCATCCAAAGTATTGTAAAGGTTAGTTACTTCATCCTCCCTTCATTTATTGTTATTATGCTTTGTTTTATGCTTTAGAGATAGAGAAAAATGAGTTTTTTAGAATGAGGGAGAATTGAGAGGATTGTTTATTTATATATATTTTTGAGCTAGAATGGATAGATAGCTTGCTTGTTATATATGATTCATATTGGATAAAGAACTTGATCAATATTAGGTAAAGGAAAAAATAGAGTAAATGTGTTTTTAATATTTAGTCCTTGCAATAAAATTGAGGTACAAAATAGAGTAAATGTGTTTTCAATATTTAGTCCTTGCAATAAAATTAGGTAAATAAATAGTTTGCGTGTTAAATTAGAATGACATGAACCCATTCATCGGTCAACTTAACACTAGAATTGTGGAACAGGACAACAAAGATACACTACAGACTACGTACGCTCCATAGTGAACTTTACGAAGTCAAGAATCCAAAAATAATGGTAGAATAGAAGAACTTCGAGTCCACAAACTTTGGCTGATTAGCATAAAGGAATCTTGAAATAATTTTCCAAATACATTTTGGAGCCACATTCTCATAATAGAAATATGGTAGCCCAATACCCTGTTAAGGCAGAGATTTGTTCACTAACCTTGACCCATCAGTTTTTGGTTGGTTTTGGCTTGCAAAAATGGGTCATGCTCAGTGAACAGGTCCTTTACCTGGATAGGCTATTGTGTGCCACCATACTTCTATTATGAAAATGTGGCACTTGCTTCAAAAGATATTTGGATAATTATTTCAAGATTCCTTTATGATATTCAGCCAGAATATATGGACTCGAAAATCTTCTATTCTACCATTATTTTCTAGTACTAGAGGAGTGGAGGTGACTCTTCATAGATTTTGGAGAAGATTGAGTCATGTACAGAGATGGCTTGGAAGGCAAACATTCTACTCCGTTATACCATTATTTTAGAATTCTTGGCTCTGTGAAGTTCACTATAGAGCGTATGTAATCTTTAGTGTATATATATCTTTATTGTCTTGTTGTGAATGATATGAAGGTTGATTGGTGTAAGTTTGATGTGAATTGTTTTTATCTTTATGAAGGTTGATTGGTGTAAATTATCAGTAATTCTATTTCTTTCATGTTTATTGCAAGGACTAAATATTATAAACATATTTACTCTATTTTCCCCTACCTAATATTAATCAAGTTCTTTATCTAATACGAAGCCCTATGTCCATTTTCTCGGTAATACGATGCAGATGAACCAACAATGGATGTACAACGTGGACAGATGGCTCAAGGAATTTGTTGATGACTTGCATTATTTTCTCAAAGTGGCTAAAGCCAACCAGCTAGAAAAGGGATTCATATGTTGTCCATGCTTCCAATGCAGTAACAAGGACTACTCTTCCTAACGGACTCTTCATAGCCACTTATTTAGTTACGGTTTCATGCCTAACTATTTGGTTTAGACCAAGCACGGCAAAAGAGGAGTTATAATGGAAGATGATGAAGAAGAGGAGGATAATAACAACATTCTAAATTGGGCTGCAGGTCAAGCTTTTGCAGATACTACAATGGGCGAGGTTGATGAAGAAGAGTTTGCAGAAGACAGCCCTACTGATGATCTTGGTCAGGTGCTATAGGATGCATAGAAAGGCTGCGAAACTGAGAAGGAATCAGGAAAGTTGCAGCATATGATATCTGATCATAAAAAATTATTGTATCCAGATTGCAAGCAGGGGCATAAAAAGCTGGGTACCACATTGGAAATGCTGCGAAGGCAAAAAATGGTGTGTTCGATAAGGCATTTCAGGGGATATTGAAAATTGTAAAGAACATGGTTCTCGAGAATAATGAATTGCCGTCCACAACATATGAAGCTAAACAGATTGTTTGCCCTCTGGGATTGGAGGTTCAGAAGATACACGCATGCCCTAATAACTGTATCCTCTATCGTGGTAATGAATACGGGAAATTGGATGCTTGTCCTATGTGCGGAGCGCTGTGGTATAAGATCAGGCGAGATGATCCTGCTGATGTTGAGGGCAGCCTCCCAAGAACAGAGTTCCTGCGAAGGTGATGTGGTATTTCTCTATAATACTATATTTGAAACGTTTGTTCAGAAACAAGGCGAATGCTAAGTTGATGCGATGGCACAAAGAAGAACGTAAGCAAGATGACATGCTGAGACACCCCGCTGATGGGGCCCAGTGAAGATCAGTTGATAGAGGATTCCCAGACTTTAAAGGATGCGCGACTTTGCTTGAGACGAGAACATCTTTGTAACAGCTTTCCATACTTCTGACGCATGCTCAACGCATGCTCAACGCATGCTCAAGAGAAGAGATTTGAACCAGAATCTCCTTGGTCATTGATGATAGAAGGTAGGACAAAACTTGTTGATCTTGTGCAATCCATTGCACATAGGCAGGATTCTCCACCTGTTCCTCTGTGTTGTCGGCCTTCTTGATAGCAATCATAGGCGCAGGTTGCACCGAAGAGCCATCAAGAATCCTAACAAGCCGTGCGAGGTGCACGGCAGGCATAACCTGGGCTCACCACACCAGGAAGTTTCCTCGGGTGAGTTTCTCAGAAACCGGGATGTTGAAAGTCATCGAAGCTGAACTCGTCGAAGACATGTAGATCGTCGACAAGAAACAACACATGCTAATTGCTAGCTAGATGCGCTAGATGTATTTAGGAGGAGGTGACTCTTATACCATGTGAAATATGATTGAACGGTTCAACCTAAAGGGGAGCCGGGCTGAAATATGAGCATGTGTTTGGATGGGAGACAATGTAGGATGGGACGGTCCCGTCCCAGTTTTGTGGGATGGGATGGTCCCATCTAATGTTTGGTTGAAATAGGATGGAACGGTCACATCTAGTGTTTGGTTGGAGAGGTTGAGATGGGTGATATGGATGATATTTTTGATGCCGTTAGCTACAGTATTTTGTGGACCCCGTATGTCATTTAAGGTCCTACATGTCATTCTGTATACATTTATTTTTTTTCTTTCTTCCCCTTATCTTCTCCCGCCGGCCTCCTCCGATCCTCTCCCGCAGCTCGGGACCTCGCCCCCGCCGACGTCGAGCCCCGACCGGCGCCGCCCAGGGCGCTCGCCCCCACCGGCCGAGGGCCCCAGCCGCGGACTCCACCCCGCCGCCCTAGGGCCGCCCCCGCCCCTGCTCCACCCCGCCTCCCCTGCTCCCCTGCTCCACGCCGCCGACATCGCGCCCCGGCCGCGCCGCCCGGGGAGCTCGCCCCCGCCGGCCGAGGGCCCCAGCCGCGGACTCCACCCCACCGCCGCAGGGCCGCCGCCGCCCCTGCTCCACCCGCCGCCCCTGCTCCCCTGCTCCACCCCGCCGGCATCGCGCCCCGGCCGGGCCACCCAGGGAGCTCGCCCCCACCGGCCGAGGGCCCCAGCCGCGGACTCCACCCCACCGCCCCAGGGCCGCCGCCGCCCCTGCCCCACCCCCCCGCCGCCGCCGTTCCACCCCTCCAAGCCGGCGCCGGTCCGCCGCCTCCTTCCAACGGCATGAACGGGGGAACGGGGAATGACCCCGTCCGCCACTTTTGGTGGGACGGGGACGTCCCGCATCTGGAGGGTAATTCCCTCCCGGGGATGTCCCCATCCCACATGTTTCTCAACCAAACGTGGGATGAAGTGGGATCGTCCCGTCCCATCCCACTTCGTCCCTGGAACCAAACGCACCCTGATAGAACGGTTTAATCTAAAGGGGAGCCGGGCGTGTTCATTATATATCCCTGGAAACAAGTCCAGGTAGGACAGGGTTACAAGCGTTACAAGCATAGGACTCTTAAGTCCTGATCATATACGATATCATACCCTAATCCTAGTACACATGTACTTCTACGCTCCGGACTCCAGAGTGGTTTCTTATTGCGCATTGGCTACAAATCACTGAACGCTAGCTATTTAGTGCTTAACGCAGTGCGTACATTCACATGCACAAATAAAGATTCGCGAGATGATTCTCTCTTGTTAGTTAATTATTACTCTGGAGTCCATGCATGTCTCTTCATGCATGCCGGCAGGCGTCTTCACTCGTTTCGAGCTTTCGGCTATTTGCTAGATGTTGATGGAATTCTTCGCTGTACTGTAATACTTCCTCCTCTTCCAAATGTATCCAGACATAATTCTATATTTAGGTGCATAGCAAAATCCATACAGCTAAAACAACCTACATTTTGGAGCGGAGGAAGTACCTTACTTCCTTACTACATTATTAGGTGGTGGAAGAAAACCAAACTAAAGATGACATGGATGTACCACAGTGTAGTCTCATGGCTTCCACCTAAGCTTGGAGGCGAAATGTAGTCTCACAGCTTCCTCGTAAGGTAGTGGGCATTTAGTTGACCGATCGATGAAATCAGCCATTCAAGTGAAGTATCTGAAAATGCTTGCAGTATTTATATCCAAATTGTTGGATGTCAAGACGTGCATGCTTTTGTCAAGAGGAAGCACGAGGTTGAGGAATTAACGGGGGTCAAGCAGTCTTGGTTGCCTGGCTAGCCATTGATCATGTGCTGGGCCTCCTGTTTCTGACTGCTAGAAGGAGAAGCATGACGGTGACATCTCAGGATTTCCACTTCACCCACCCAATAACCAAAAGGAACTAGCTCAAGAATAATTATCAAGTGTTGACGCGTGCAGCATCTTGGGCTTTAACGCTTGCTTGCACGGGTAATTATAAATCCGGCCAAGTAAGCACTACTGGGTGGGCAGGCCAGCGTGCTTGGGGGGATATAATGACATGTGCTAACACTCCCAATTAACGACTTGAGCAACAATGGAGGCCATGGGCCATGGGGGTGAATAGTGCGAGTGCTTTAGAACAAAGCAATATGTGGAGTCAACACATCCGGATTTAGAAAAGTGAGTGATAATAGTCGTCGGACCACAACATTGATATATGGAATGGAGCCACATATATTGTTTGTGTCTAGGATTATTGCAGGGTTAAAGTACATGGTGTTAGTTCTCTTTCGGTTTGGACCATTGAAAATGTTGAACCTTGAGTTTAGAGTAAGTAATTCCATAAATAATTATCTTCTCGTTCTTAGAAGCTTCCTTAATTATGTTCATCATGCACCGATGCACGCACAACACAATGTGCGACGCCACGGCAAACGCTTCTTCAATGACGGCGGCCTTCCCCGATCGGTCCAACACGACGATGAGCCGGATCCACCCATCGTCGTCCGAGACGACGCGGCCTCTGCTTCCCCACCGCCGCGGCGAAGATGCCGGCCGCGCGTCGTCGTCGTCGGCGGCGGCGGCCCTGCAGTACATGGTGTGGAAGAGGTCAAGCATGGGCTTCCAGGGCACCGACGGCCTCTCCGTCTACGACGCCGCCGGCGCCCTCGCCTTCCGCGTCGACAACTACTCGCGCCGCAGCAAGCTCTTCGCCGGCGAGCTGCTCCTCATGGATGGCCAAGGCGCGCCTCTCCTCGCTCTGATGCATCGAGTGCTGTTACAATGAATCTGCTGCATCCTCATAAAAAGAAAAGATTCACAAGACATTTGGCATCTATTGCCGAAAGAGAATATCAAATTCAGTGCATGAGAGAACTTTGTACTAAAAACGTCAGAAGAATCAAGGAACAGGACAAAGTTTAGGGAATATTACTACAACTAATCATTTGTCTTGTACTCCCTCGATCCTAAATAATTAGTCATTTTGACTTTTTCTAGATTCATATGCATCTAGATATATTACGTCTAGGTGCATAGTAAAAGATATGAACCTAGAAAAGCTAAAACGACTAATAATTTGGGACGGAGGGAGTATTTTCATATTTTTTTAGATAGTTTTTCCTTGTCGGCTACATGCATAACTGCGCAAATTAAGCAACATGATGCTAAAGAAATTGTGCCGACAAATCCTGTCGAATTACAACGAGAGATTAGCACAAAATTAGTGAGCAAAAAGGATCAAAGCACGTTAGCTGGTATCTATAGAAAGAAACGAGAAAACAATGTAGGTTAAAAAACTTGAGTCGAACGATATTAGAGTATAGAAATCTCAAGTTCGAATCATGGCCGACTAATTCCACTATGTTTCTTCGAACCGATACAGCCTCCAATATTAGCTTACAAGCTTGGCCCATTGAGCTCAAGGAAATCATATATAGATGCGATGGCGTTCGTCAGAGCTGAGTTGCCTACGTCGTCAGGTAAGTAAGGCTCCTAGTCAGAAAGCAATCACTCACAGGCATGTCCTAAGAAGTCACCTTTTCCAGATGTGCAGATGCAATCAATAGCTAGTTGTGCTCAAGTTAGTCCTGCATTAATTACTATAGAAGTACTCGACGGAAGATGAATGCTGAATTGCTGATGCATGCATATCTTCCTGCAACTGGCGGCGTTGAAATGGACGTACATGCTGCAAATTGCAAAACATTCAAACAGATCCTCGTCTGTCTCTGTCATGCACTCAAATAAGCAGCAAAGTCTGATCTCCACATGGACATCCTACCATTCACAAAGCTAGCCAGCATCTAGCTCGTCGTTAGTTGTTGGATTGGATCACACAAAAAGGCAAAAAGTTTAGTCACATAGTAAACATATAAATGACATATAGCAAAGCTGGCTTTTTTCAATACGTTTTGCGTTCGCTAAATTTGATTTTCCAGCAATCTACTTAGTAAAAGATACATTTGATGGCCAACTTGCAGATGGAGCTGATAGCAGTACCAGCAAACGAGCCAAGCAATGAAGAAAGTGAAAGGTAGAGAAGTTGAGACGAGAAGGAAGAAGGAGCGCGGGGTGCTGGGTTAAAAAGCTTGAGCCGCCGCGAGAGAGGAGTGGTAGGCTAAGAGAGAGGAGTGGTAGGCTAAGGAGCACAGGAGTGGATTGAAGCCTACCACTCCTCTCTCGCGGCGGCTCAAGCTTTTTAACCCAGCACTGAGTAATATAAGCAGCTGGTACTGCTATCAGCTCCATCTGTAAATAGTACCACCTTACCCGTTTCGGCAAGGAGCACAGGAGTGGATTGAAGCCTACCACTCCTCTCTCGCGGCGGCTCAAGCTTTTTAACCCAGCACCCCGCGCTCCTTCTTCCTTCTCGTCTCAACTTCTCTACCTTTCACTTTCTTCATTGCTTCTTCCTTCTCGTCTCAACTTCAAGTAGCAACTTGCAACTTTCTTCATTACTGAGTGATATAATCAGCACTAAAATATAAGTAAATAGTACATCCAACTTGCAAGAGATCGATTATCATCTAAATTAAGTAGCAACTTGCAAATTAAGACGCTTATATATATTCGTCCTTCACGCACGCCATCCTTAACTTGACTCGTAATAAGCAAGGACACCAAACCCACCATTAACTCTAACACTAATAGATTATTATGGACGATGATGAGGATCAGAGTGTGAAAGCTAGAGCGGAAGTGGGTAATCAGAAATCTCGCTTAGAATCGCACCTAATCTTGTCATCAATATAATTGTTGATACATTTTGGTGTTTGTGCTGTTTCTAGGGTGATTAATCATGCATGAATTTGTTTGAGCCACGATTACATTACTTGTGGTGGGTGATTGGTCCGTCACACACTCACATCATCGATCATCAGGTGAGGGTGCTTCGTTAATTCAAGGCCCAATTAATTGTTGTCTGTCAGGAAGTTGTTTGATGACTGCATCTGCATGAATCAGCTCAGGAAGTCTGTCAGGAAGTTGGTTTTGATTAGCACCCTATATATGCATCTTTCGGGGTGCAAATTTTTTGACATGAATCAGGTCAGGATCATCTGATTCCATTTTATTTATTTAGAATATGCCACATGGTCTGCTGATCCGGGAAAACGCCCTTGAGTAGTCTCGATCGGAAGTTCAGCTACGGCTACGACAGTGCTTTATTTTGCAAATCACGCGCGAACGAAACAGCACAAAAGTGGCACCGCACTATATTCTCCTAGCTGAAGCATCCACGAGAAAGGAAAAGGCAAGCGTCCATCGTACGGCATGACGACCAGCAGTTGGGTTGGCCGGCCGGACTGAACACACGACAGCCTGATGATGACTAGTGTAGTATCTTACTATTACTTTTTGAAGCCTCCAGGTGAAACCATTTAGGATTCCTAGATGGATACTCTAGGAAAAGAGAGAAATTCTAGAAATTCTCAAAAAAAGCAAAACATCCGACCATCAATCGATAAATTCAAATCATCATAATCATTGGATCTTTATATTTTCTAAAAAAATTACCCACCTCTGCCATTATGAAAATAGCTTAAAGTGACCCCCTAAATCTATATATAAATTACCCACCTATACCATTATATAAAATAAACTAAAGTAACCCTAATCTTCATCCAAATTACCCACTTATGCCATTATAAATAATATTTAAAATAACCTCCTAATTTGCAACTGAATTGCCTACCACTATTACTTAAAAAACTTAAAGTAACCTTAAATTTGCATCTATATTACCCACATATGTTATTATTAAAAATAACGTGAGGTAACCCTACGTTTGAATCAAATAACCTTAATAAAAATATACATCAATATATGATTCTAAATCGTCTATATCTTTCACGATATAATAATTAAGATCCATACGCATGATGTGTGTCACCATTTATAAGGATATAAAGTGATGAAAATATAGATTTCTATGCTGAAATTGTATCTCAAACTTAGGGTTCATTAAACAAATTCAAGCGCATACCTGCGATGCAAAGTGAAAAGTTAAAGATTATAAATGTGGATGAAAATATTATAGAGTAATTACTAACTAAAATCTAACACAATTGGATGAAGATATTAAGTATATATCTATATAAGTATTGTGTTCGAATATTTAACAAACGAGAGGTAGCTTATGGTAATAGTTTTGTAGCAATGTAGTCTCATTTTTTTTCATTGGAGACTCCGCATTAGTTCCCATGAGACGAGCTAGAAAAAAGAGATAAATTCTTATAAAAATTAAAACATCAAATACCAATCCTGTAAACTCTAATAATTATAGCCATTGATCTATTATATTTTCTAAAAATTTACCCACCACTGTCATTGTGAAAATATTAAAAAATGAGCTCTAAACCTATATCTAAATTACCGAGCTCAGCTATATCTAAATTACCGAGCTCAGCTATTATAAAACATAATCTAAAGTAACCCCATAATATTTATCCAATTTACTAATACACATTATTGTAAAGCATAACTTAAAATGTCATTCTAAAATTTTATCTATGTTACCCACGTGTGTTATTATAAAAAATAACCTAAATATTAATCTAATTATCTCCATGTGCATCATACAGAAATGTAAAAAAGTAAACAAATATATGATTCTAAATTACCTATTTATGTTATTTTTAATATAAAAATACTAAGTTAAAGTATATACACATGATGAGTGCCACTATTTAGACCATTTATACATGTATGTGAGGATTGGAGGTGTGATACAAAATGGAAAAAGTACGAATATGAATGAAAACATGCATCGAGTAATTATTAATTAAAAATCAATCACAACTGGACAAAGATAGGTACATATCTGTATAAGTATTATGTTGAAGTATTGAAAAATAAGAGAGTAGTAGGTAAACAATTTTGATTATTAGTTAGAAGTTTAATTTCTAAATAATTTTTAAATATAATAGCTTCTAAAAATATTAGCCTGTGCGGAAACACGGGTTGATGGACTAGTATAGTAGATATAAGAGGAGGAGCACGCGCACCGATCGCAACCTATCGCAACCTTGTTGTTCCTTGTTGTCCATCCACCAAAGCAGACGATGCATCCGGTGCCTCCGCGATCAAGCCCCAACATCGCCGCCGCCACCACGAGGGTGCACCCTTCCGACGCCCTTCACCACAGCTGCGCCGCGGATGACGATCATCATCTTGTACAGCCGGCGCTCTACACGGTGTGGAAGAGGTCCAGCATGGGCTTCCACGGCACCGACGGCTTCTCCGTCTACGACGCCGACGGCGCCCTAGCCTTCCGCGTCGACAACTACTCAAGGCGCCGCAAGCTCTTCGCCGGCGAGCTGCTGCTCATGGACGGCCAAGGCGCGCCCCTTCTGGCACTCCGCCCACAGGTAGGTGATTCGTTGCTTCCGTCGCTAGCTGAAAATTGATTGCGTTACTACGGATTCTTAATAACATCCCCATTGCAAATTCACGATCTTGCTCTAAATCCTAATTCCCGAAAAGAAACGCATATATACCATTTCTTGTTAGGTAGACAAAAACATATCTACTGTGTTCCTTTCTTTTAGATCAAGCAATGCAATCCAAATCCACTCAAACACCATACGTTATATCTTGCAAAGCGATCTCGGAAATCTGAATCACATGTTTCTTTTGTTTTCAAGTTCAAAGATTGCATAGCCCTCTGGCAAAATGCAACGCATGCAAGTTCAAACTAAAGCTTCCAAACAAACAAAATGCTTTTGTTTCCTCTGTTATGGCTTTTGCCCCCCAAGTTGTTTTCTTCATGCTTTGTAATAATACATGTTACAGGCTTGCACCTGTAATTTGCTACCACATAGGACAACAGCTGCAACATAAAATAAATATACTACAGCATCAGTAGTATCTCCCCTGGTTATTTTTTCTAGGCCCACCAGTTTTGACCAAGCAAAAGAACTTTGCTGCTACCAATGACACTAACGATGTTCCCTCTGTCTGTGGCAGATTCTCAGCATGCGCGACCAATGGAATTGTTACAGAGCATCAGAAGAAGCTGGTGACAAGAGCTCCTCCAGGCGGCAACACCTCTTCTCCATGAGGAAATGCTCACTTGTACAAAGCAACGATGAAGCAGAAGTGCACGTATCTGGATGTACCACCTCATCAGATCATGATTCCCAAGCTCCTAGCTTCAGGGTGCATGGTAGCTTCTGGAGGAGAAGCTGCAAGATCCGAAAAGGCAACGGGGAGGAGGTGGCTAGGATAACCAGGAAGAAGGCCGGAGCTCTGTCTGAGACGGTGACACTAAGCGAAGATGTCTTCAGCCTTACCATCATGCCAAATGTCGATCGCACAATGATCATGGCCTTTGTTGTCATTTTGGACCGGATCTGCCAGAGGCCATACAAACCTTTGATGTGTTCTACGTAGTTCACGCCTTCCAGCTTCCAGGCCAAACAAACTTGATGCTGAAAGTGATGAACACTGAAATTCAAGAAGGGCTGAGCCAGTAAGTTTAGACAGGTAGGGACTGCAGCTGCTAATGATTGCAGCTGTCAACTGACTGAAGCCAACATGTAACATGTCCTAACTTTTGTAAAGCAAAGATACGGAAATTCAGAATTTAACTGGAACCTTACATTGCAATGCATACTGGATTCCCGTGATGTAAATTTCAGGGAAAGTTCGTTGGTGTTGTTTAATGCTCAGAACAAAGATGCGACCACAATTTATAAAGAAAGATTGAAAGGGAAAGGGGAAGAAAGGGAATGACACAAATAGGCAGCTGTATCCCTTGTCCTAGTTGCAACTTCCAATGCTTATTACTCTCTCATGTGCTTCCATGAATCAACTGGCTATTTGTTAAAAAGAAAGAAAGAATCAACTAGCTACCAACTCTGGCATGAGCTGCTTCCCATTGTTCCTGTAGTTGTAGCGCAGTACCATCTCAAGTTTCTAATGCTTTACACCTAGATGCAACTTGTGGAATTAGTAAGGACAATGCAAAAGACGAAATTGACCAAATTGTGTTGAATCGTAAAAGAGGAACCAGAAAAGGAATCGATTTAAGATCTGACCAGTGGCATCAGCTATATCTGGCAGTACAGACTACAGAGCAGTTGAGTGTATACATACTCAAACAAAAATATTCGATCGACTCCTAGTTGCGCATGCATGTTAAATTGCATCTCTGAAGATCAGCAATCCTCCATCAAGAAAGAATTAGGCAGTAGACATCACACATGTACTGCAAAGAGGCCATACCCTGCTCTGTTCATTGCGCCATGAATTGTGATAGTGCCATTTCCATTGATGCAACAAGTAGCACAGTCCATTTCATCGTATGAGGTGGATAGTGGCAGTGCGTCGCAGAGGTCACCACGACGAAAGATGCAATTGCATCAAGGAGATGTCTGGAGTTCAGGGTATGGATGGATACCTGGTGGAATGCGCGGCCGATTGTTGCAGTGCGACGATGAACGGAGGTGACCACACGCCGGGGGGTGACCGATTGGAGGGACATGGCAGCTGAGGGCATCTCCACCTCCTACCGGACCGCGGCAGCCGGCAGCCCAAGGCGGCGGGCGCAGTGGAGAAGCTAGAGGCTGGGGCAGCCCGTGCGCAAGGCCTGAGGGAGTGATGGACGCGTCGATTTGACGGAGGAGATAACGAAGCTTGTCGGCGGGGCCGGAGGAGGGCGGCGGCGGCCGCGCGACCTCGCCGGGGCGGCCGATGTCACCCGGCGGAATATTTTCAAAAGCACCCCTAACTATTTTCATTTAATCCCCTAAATTGGATCGCGACTATTAATCGCGATCCGAATATTTGCAAAAGTACCCCTAATATTTACATATAACCCCCTCATTTGGATCGCGACAATTGATCGCGATCCGATTATTTACAAAATACCCCTGGTTTGGATAAGAAATTAGCACCGTGGCCCCTGGTTCGTCTCTCCCTCTCCGTCGTCGGGTCCTCCGGCCGCCTCCAACTTCCAATCCGGGCCGGAAGCGCAAATGCCCCAAGCCACTCGCGGCCCCGCTCAGGTTCTCCAGTCGTCTGCAGATTCTAGGGAAAGAGGACCAGCCCAGCTGCCCAGGGAGTACCGAGCATCGGCCAGGCCATGGGTAAGGTGAGGAGCTCTGTTAGCTGAGCCGCGTGCTGGAATACGCTGGCTTATGAGGAAAACGAAAGAGGCTGGCGGGATGCTTCCATGAGAGAAACTAACCCGCAGGCGCAGCCGCTCGAGGTGCCGGACAGCTTGGTGGATGGGTTCTTGGTTCGAAACAATCGCATCTTTGCAGGTCGTCGGTTTTGGAGGTAGTGTTTGCTGATGCAGGAATCGACTGCTCACCGGCTCGTGACTGCATACCAAAACGAGAAAGGTCAGCCAAATCCAGAGTCCATGCAAAAATTGTTGGACATTAGAGATTGGATCTGTGATCTCAGCTATGTTATTATTTGGCAGAGTACTCACACTGAGAGGGAAGGAATACAATACATACTTGATTGCTCTCCATGTTTGTTGCATTGCATCAGGGAACATCCGTTGTACTCCATCAAGAAAGAAGTAGAGGCAATATGCATCAGGCATGTAGTGCGAAAGAAAAGAGTTTATCATGTTCAGGGCGCCGAGGAAATGCATACTTGTACAAAGTAAGTATATGGTATGTCAAGATTTACCGCCTCGTCAGATGATGCCCAAGTTCCTAGCTTCAGGATACAAGGCAGCTTCTGGAGGATAAGCTGCAAGATCTGGAAAGGCAATGGGCCAGGAAGTAGGCTATGCGAAGATTTCGTCGGCGTTACCGTCATGCCAAATGCCGATTGCCAATTGCACAATGATCATGGCTTTCGTTGTCATTATGGACCTGCCAGAGGCCATAGAAACATTTGATGTTTTCTTCATAGCTCTTGCCTTCCAGGTGCTGAAGCACAATTTAAACCTGTGAAACTTCATGCCACAAGTGATGAACACTGAAATTAAAGAAGGGCAAGCCAATGAGATGCTGAGGCACTGAATTATTAGACATGTATGGGCCCTTGCTGATTGAAGCTGTCAACTAACTGAAGCCAACATGCTACATGTCTAACTTTTTTAAAAGCAACACATATAATTCAGAAATTAACTGGAATGTTACATTGCAATGCATATTGGATTCCCGAGGCGTAAATTTCAGGGTAAGTTCAGCGGTGCTGTTTAATTATCGGAAGAAAGAGCCGTCGCAAATTTTCTAGGAAAAACAGGAAGGGAGTGCCACAAATAGGCAGTACGTTGTATCACTTGGCCTGGTTTTTTGAGAGAACAGGAGGGGCAAGCCCCTATTGATTATATATTAATAGGAGAAAAAACCAAATAAAGGTTAAAAAGTACAACAAAACAAAACAGGAATAGAGAAGGAGCTAAAACTAAAACAACAGGCAGGTTTCATGGAAATTACAAAGATTGCACCCAATCAGTCATAGTAGGAATCAAAGCAGGACGTGCTCTATGGAGTAGTAAGGAGAATTTAGATTTGAATTTCCTTTTGCACAAGTTCACCGAGGGATCAATGCCATTAAACATCCAATCGTTCCTTGTTGTACAGATGCTCCAGGTCATTAGAATAATAATTTCCATGAAGAAAGGTACCGCAAGCTTGTCCTTGATGAGCCTGAATATTTGCAAGATTGACCTAGTGGTGATTATTGAAACTCCAATTGAGTTCCAACAGGCCTTGGCAAAATTATATCGTAGAAAGAGGTGTGCCACTGTCTCCCTCTTCTATAAAATGCAAAAATCACAAGTATAGGAATCGAGGTTCATACACTTTCTTCGGAGAAGATCTCTTGTACTGAGGCGATTCTTGAGCAATAACCAAAAGAAAACCTTGTGTTTCATCTGACATTTGGACTTCCAGATCCAGCGATATGCTGGGTGAACGGCCCTCTGTCCAATTAAAGCTTTATACACTTTAGATGTTGAGAATAAGGCATTTCCCCAAATGTATGTCCAATATTCTATCCCATCCACAGATGGCATGTTAAGAATGAAATTTTGTAACTCCAGGAACTACTCATGAGCTTGAGTTGTGAGAGGAAGGTTAAAATTTTGGATGAGTTCTGGCATATTGACAGCACTTTGAAGGTGATGTTGGAATTCTTGGCAAAGGAGAAAAGTTAAAGATAAGCTTGTAAAGGCACAATTCCATTCTAGAGATCCTTCCAAAAGAGTACTGTGGAACCATCTCCGACTGTTACTGAGGCAATGCCTTTATATGTGTCCAATTATTTAACTATATCCCTCCACCAAAAGAATCCTTTTCGGTATTGACCCGGTAGATGCCCATTACTGTAGTAATTTTCCCAGATTAGATTCACCCAAGGGATATCAGCTTTTGAGAAGAACTTGTGCAAGAATTTTAACAGCATTGCATCATTGTGTGTGTTCAGATTTGTGACTCCCAATCCCCCTTGTTTTTTAGGTACACATACCATAGGCCAAGCAGCTTTAGAGGGCTTTTTGGAATTCAAATCAGAGCCTCTCCATAAACAGTGCTTCCTATACTTATCCAGTTGCTTTATCACTCACTTGTGTAACTTTAACGTTAAGGTGTAGAATACTGCTGATGAAGAAAAGATTGAATTTACCAATTCTAATTTACCACCTTGGGATGGGAAGGTGGAGGTGCAACTCAGTCTTCTTTCAATTTTCTGAATCAGAGGCATGAAATTCTCAATGTTTGGTTTGGAAGTCCCTAGAGGCAACCCCAGATAGGTGAAAGGAAGAGAACCTTTCTGACAGTCAAAAGTTCTTGAGAGATCTTCCAACTTTTCCTCAGAAATGTTTAAGGGTACCATGACTGATTTGTTATAATTAACCTTTAGACCAGTGGATGCTGCAAATGTATGCAGAAGATCTTTGAGAAACAATAATCGAGTAGGGCAAGCTTCCATGATAAGAAGGGTGTCATCTGCATATTGGATGATTGGGAAATCTATTCCTGCTCTTTCTGGTAGAGGTAATATGAGCATTCCTTGGTTCTTGGCATCATTGATGATTGACTGGAGCAGGTCTGCAGCCGACACAATGAGGAGAGGGGATAAAGGATCTCCCTGCCTTACTCCCCTTTTATAATGAAAGACTTTCCCTAGTACCCCATTAAGAAGGATTGATGATGTCCATGTTCCTAAGATGTCTCTTATCCACCCAATCCATCTAGAATGGCTTGAGGCTCAATCTTGTCAAAAGCTTTTTCAAAGTCCAATTTTAGGATGACAAGCTCTTTCTTAGAGTATTTGCAGATATGTAGATATTCAAAAGCCCAAGTCAGGCAATCATGTATTGATCTAGATTTGATGAACCCATACTGGTTTTTATGAATTAGCCTCAGAATTACCTGCTAAAGTCTTTCTGCTAAAAGTTTGGTGATGAGCTTGATGGAAGAGTTTTGCAATGAGATTGGCCTAAAATCTGAAACCACGGACACTCATGTTCACATCACTTGGCCTAGTTGCACTTTGCAATATTTGTTACTCTCTCATGTGCTTCAGTGGATCAACTGGCTATCAACTCTGGCATAAGCTGCTGATCAGTGGCCTCATCAGCATAATGCGGTGCAGAACTCACCAAAATGTACAATACAATTGCATCAAGGAAATGGAAATTCATGGCCAGCAGCCAGCAGCCTTTTTTGCAGAAACCTGCTCTCCGCAGCAGGAGGATAGATAATAGATTGATGGTAGGGTTGCAAATTTGGAACTGTGCCACTTGAAACCTTGGTGTGCCTCTTGGTGTCATCGGCCCAGGCAGGTCCTGGAGATCAAAGTGTCAGTAAAGTCCAAACTGAGGCCCATCAATCAATTGCCCTTTGAGAGGGGAAAATTCCTAAAAAAATTCAACATCACAGTGAAAGAGGCCAGGAAATGTTCGATGCTACTATTAAGTACTACGCACCTAGTACATGTCAATTGCTTACGGTTGCAAATTGTACACATCTTATATTCTCCTCTCTATGCCGATGACCGACCTATTTGGTTGTCATGTGAACCGCACAAAGGATCAATGGACGAGAATTGGGAGTATTTGAAAACTTGTAAATGTACATTGAGATGCGTATGACTACGTATTTGGAGATATCTTAACTTGCATGTGATTTTTTACAATTGTGCCTTTCTGCTAACGAAATAGTTTTTATTTCAGTCATTTCCTTCTTCGAGATTATTACAAAATGATACACACGTCAACACCACGTGTTTGTTGTGATCGTTTTTTGTTTCAGCCAAGATTCTTTCTCGTGGCTACAATACAAAACGATACACATGCTGATTACGCGCAACACACGTAGACGACGATACATGAGTGATCCTGTTAGATGCATGCTTACAAATATTGCCGTTGAAAAGCACTGGTTTGTGTTTAAACCATGAAAAGAAAACCGGTATTTGAACACGTAGGGCAGAGTCGTACTCCGACGACCATTTGCACCAACAGATGCTTCCCATCTCGTTGCGGTCATTCTCAGATGCGTTATCCGGCAACGCAATGCAATGCAAGGTAGGCATCCAAGATTCATTTCAGCAAAGCATCCGTGCACGTACGCCATGAAAATAAATTGTGAAAGCCACGGATCGCGACTCGCTGGTCCGTGCCACAGCTTTCAGAGTTTCAGACGCCTGCTGCTCCCTCACGTCAAAACTGTACTCTCTCCTCTGCCGCCTCCTTCCTCCCGGGCACACGTACAGCCTCCTTGCATTGCCAAAGTTCCAACCCAACCCCATCTCTGATCTCCATATCTCACGTCCTCGTTCCAGAGAGGTGAGAGGAGTCGCTTCCTTCTCAGACCAGAAAACCATGAGCAATAGAGTACACCCGTCGGATACCAGCCGCGGCGGCCGTGCTCGTCGCGCGGCGGCGGCGGCGGCATCGGATCGCCGCCCGGCCGTGTACACGGTGTGGAAGAGGTCGAGCATAGGGTTCCAGGGCACCGACGGCTTCTGCGTGTACGACGACGCGGGCAGGCTGGCGTTCCGCGTTGACAACTACTCCCGGCGGAGGAAGCTCTGCGCCGGCGAGCTGCTGCTCATGGATGGGCAGGGCACGGCGCTGCTCTCCCTCAGGCCACAGGTGATTATTAGTTTATTACTACTCACTATTTCTGCACCATCTAGGGCAGCAAATGACTTTCTGCTTGTTTAGGAGATACATGCATTTTCCCTCAACTTTAAAGAATCGGTTTCTGTTGCTTGATGAAGACCTAAACAATTAATGGCACTTACAGCAAAACACACCCAGTGATTGTTCTTGATGTTATCCTTTGTAGTGTTCTTCTGTTCCTTGACAATTAATTTCTTGGAAGCAACATAAAATAGTAGCAAAAGTAATGAAATTTATTAGCAGTCCTTAAAGCTTGATCAAAGACTGGATCAAAGAATTATTTACAGTCGGCATGTAGTAATCAACCACAAATGTCAATTTTATATTTTGCTATCTCGTTTAGTATTCACGATGTCCCATTTATTTATTTATTTATTTATTTATTTATTTATTTATTTATTTATTTATTTTCCTCTCTCGGAAAATGACAGCGCCTTTTAGGCCGTCGTCAGATGAAATGCATTTGCCCTAATTTTGTTTACTGGGTTAGTACCTCCAAATTAGTTCAAAGATTTGGTGACATGTGTCAAGATTTAGGATCAACCAAGTAAGGCAAAATCCGAGGAAAACTAATGCCGTTGCCTACAAAAACAAGCAAACAAAATGCTTTCATAAAGAAAAAGAATCATATACAATAAGGCCTTATTCCGTCGTCGCATACATATATTAGTATCTTATTATTATTATCTTACTATCATTGAAACCTTCTCTCTCTCTCTTTTTCTAAAAAGAATCCAAACCTTTTCTTTCCAACTTGCAACAAAGCAAGCACAAGCATGATCCTAAACCGGTTTTTACTGTCCTTTCCGCAATTAGTTTTTGACTAAGCAAAACCACAGATCCTAATGAGGGTGAAAAATGTTTTTTTTTCATTGTAACAGCTTCTCAGCCTGCACGATCGCTGGAACTGCTACACAGCACCGGAAGAGGAAGGCGTCGACAAGAAGCCGTCTGCCACGTCACAGCAGCAAGTGTTCACGATGAGCAGGTGCTCAGCTCTGAAGAGCAGCGACGAAGCAGAGGTCCACATGTCAGCAGCAGGCCCTACCGCATCGTCATCGTCATCTGGCCTTGGCTGCAAGCACCCGCAGGCCGCCGCTCCGGGCTACCGGATCGAGGGCTCCTTCTCCAGGAGGAGCTGCAAGATCCGTCGTGGCAGCGACGGCAAGGAGGCGGCGCGGATAACGAGGAAGAACGCCGGCGTGGCGTCCAGGCCGGTGGCGACGCTCGGGGACGACGTGTTCAGCCTCGTCGTCCGGCCGGGCGTCGACGTGGCGACCATCATGGCTATCGTTGTCGTCATGGATAGGATCTGTCACAAACCGTACACGCCCATGGTGTGTTCTTCACAGTAGAGTTGTAGTGTAAAACCGTAGTTGTAGCTGTAGCGCAGAGGCAGCAATGCAATGACTCCTATCCATTTCGCGTCCTCCAAGGAGAAACGTTTACAAGATTTTGATTTGATACAGATACGCATTGTGTGGCCTCAGGAAGTCAGGATGCAAAAGGACGGGGGAAATGACATGTACTGTATTTGCTAATGCGTAGTGGAGGATACTAAATTCTTGCCGAACCACTTGCGCAATGCATCTCCCGATCTGCACCTGATAGCACGTACTTTATACTTATTCCAAGAACATTTTCAACGACACCACAAACGCAATAGGCTCGCCACCACAGAACTGACGGAAGCAACCACTTGTTGGCTATATGTGTCGCATACTCCAGGGCAAGGACACAATTCAATCCAGAAATTGCTTGTTGCAAGGTTACCTAGTGGCACGGCAATGCATTCAGATCGATAACGGCAGGACACAGCATACCGACACCCTGTGCTCAGCAGACTAGCCACGTGGCAGCATGTATGCTTTCATCGCTACAACGGTACCAGACTGCAGTTCATGACACAGACCTAGATGAATTCAGAGTGATTCAAATCCACTATCATGACAGTGGGCAATGGCCTCCAGCAAGGGGCATCCCCTGAAACAAAGTTCAAAGTCCTGGTACCAAGCAGAGCACAATGAAAAGGATGAAAGCGACTAAAATTGATCAAATCCAAGATGCAAATCAGTGAAAGGGATATTTAGGGGGCGTTTTCTTCCATTGTCTTATTTTTAGCACGTGTCACATCGAATGTTTAGATACTAATTAGGAGTATTAAACGTAGACTATTTACAAAACTAATTACATAAGTGGAATCTAAACGGCGAGACGAATCTATTAAGCCTAATTAATTCATCATTAGCAAATATTTACTGTAGCAACACATTGTCAAATCATGGACTAATTAGGCTTAATAGATTCGTCTCGCCGTTTAGATTTCACTTATGTAATGGGTTTTGTAAATAGTCTACGTTTAATACTCCTAATTAGTATCTAAACATTCGATGTGGAAGAAAACGGGGCCTTAAGATCGAACCAGTTACGAGAGATGCCTTCACCTATGCGTAAAGCAAAGCCCCAAGTGCTAACACTCAAGACTAAGCAAAACCAGTGACTTCTTGACATTCTTATCGCATCAATTGGGATAAATGGACCGTTACCACTCTACTCACAAAAAAGTTAACATGGAAAGACAACAATAAAGATAAAGAAAAGAACAATGCAAATCTTGTTTGATGATTTTTCAAAAAGGACTATGCTAAGAAAGAACATAAAGCTAAAACAATCAGCATGAGTTTCAAACAGAACATTTGGGTTGTCAAGAACTTACAATCAGAATCATCAGCATGGGGCCATGGAATAAAGTTTAACCAAGTAAGCTGAGAGATCCTCAGAATTCTTACATTCACAATTAGTTTAACTTTTGATGTTTGGACAGAAGCACCATGCTAATAAGCAACTTATTCAGTGAAAAGACCGCTGCCAGCCAGGATTCTTCAAAGCAGAAACATAATGGATAGTCGGCACTAGGAATAAAACTTCAGCTCACCACAAAAGAACTACACACATCTTTCCGTCCTAGTCCATTTTATTTAACAGTATCTGAAGGGTTGATTGTGCTAATCTGCTTAAACTATCAGCTATGTAACCTGATTCGTTTCAGACTTAAAGCATATTGAAGACAGAAATTTTCAGTAAAAGGAATGATGGGGCAGATCTAACTACATAATTATAATATACTTCCTGAAGTAGAGTGAACAGAATATTGCCTTTGAACAATTTGAAGGGTGGAGGCAATCTCAATTCATGAGCTATAGATATGCAGTACAAAGGTTATATGATTCTAAAAGATACCATACATTTTCTACTTAACCCTGAAGTATAAATTTCCCTTTTTGGTTGGGTGTGGGCTTCAGAAAATGATTTAGCCAAAGTAATAAATGACCATAGTATTTTTGTACACTACTTGTGATTTGTGAGTCTTAGTCTACATCCAATCACTAACAGCTGTATTAATAACAGAAAATGGTACCTCCTCTCTTACAGTTACACAGAGAAAAGATTTGTAGTAAAGGCATACTTCCAACAAACAGCTGATGCTCCTCAGTACACAAAAACTAGTTTCTAACCTAAAAGGTTTGCCAGTAAGAATGCAGTCCTTACACGAGATGACTATTTCTCCATCTTACATAACATGCCACCATTCCAGTTCACACCACTGGACACCATCACCATGTCACTGCAATGATAATTGAATCGCGGCAATGGAGAACAAGAAGTAGCTAGACTTATTCATGGCAAACAGTCAGCTCAACTTAGAAACTAACTCCTATACTAGATGGAGAAAAGAGCACGGTACTCATTGGCCTCATGAGCCATTTCTTCCATGCTTCTATCTTTCCTCTCAATGTCCAGGTCAAGTTTCTCCTTCAATTCTTTCTCTTTCACATCAATCTATTATACCAAGGAAAAGGGTAAGCTTTATTGGATCAGACATCATAATAAAATAACATGATTGATAGAAAACTATGCCACGTACCGCATCATATATTTCATCATTTTTCTCGAAATCCCCTTTCTTCCTCGGGATGACATGAATGTGGACATGTGGAACTGTTTGGCCAGCTTGAGGACCATCCTGATAAGTAATATCACTTGTTAATACGCAATTTCATGTGCATCATCACATAATATAACAGTAAGAGGTCCATAACAAGCTAATCAAAGGTATGAACAGTAAAAAAGAAAAAAAAAGAATTAGCACAGGTTGTGTGACATAGTATATATGTGATATTTTCCACAATGTTCATCAATATCACAGTTTAGACATCCAAACAGGACACTTCTATTTGCATAAATTTGGGCTACTGAGTATTGAAAGGATGAGCTCACTACAACAATAAAATTGAAGTGGTAGACCACACCTGAATAGCAAAGGTAAGCGAAGATGCTTTATGGTGCTTCTCAAGACGTACGCCGACTTCCTTTGCAGTAACCCATAAGTCACTTGTCTCATCAGAACTTAGATCAGCGAATCTTTTCACTTCACGCTTGGGGCACACAAGAACATGTATGTACCGTCAAGGAAAAAATGATGCATATAGAATAACACATTTTTCTCAATATGTGATGTATCAAACTTTGAGCCAAATAAATTTATTCAGGTGGGATTATGAGTTATGACTAGGGATGGCAATCCGACCCAGTGTGGGTGCCCACAGGTTTGGCACCCAATGGGTGCGGGTGTGGGTGTAAAATTTAGCCCATGGGTTGAAACCTGACCCGACCCGTATTGAGATGGGTTGGGCATGGGTGTAAGATTTCACCCATGGGTGCCCAATGGGTGCCCATTTCTTAAGATCTTGGTCCCTAACCTTTGTCTAAGTATTGAACTAATACTAATGTATTGGACTTTTGATGTTTAATTTTGATGTATCATGGGCTATAAGGTGAAAGTCTGAACCGCTACCTTGCTAGAATATAGTGAAGTTGAATTGTTGATGTATCATGTAATGTTAGACGAAAAAAGTTTGGCTTGGAAACATTGCTAGACTATTCTTTTTTATCCAACATGAAAGTTTGGTTTCCTACTTCAGTATGTTGGCCAAATTGTATTTTGTGTGTCAAATTTGTACTATATTACTTGATCTTGTATGATCATGCTGGTATATTTTATAAAATTTTATTCCTTTGAACAGACCTAGTGGGTGCCCAACACCCAACGGGTGCCCTGTGGGTGCGGGTGTGGGTGCAAAAATCCACCCATTAGACATTATGGGTGTGGGTGTAGATAAATGTGATGGGTCTCATTATGGGTGGGTTTTGCTCCACCCGCACCTGACCCGACCCATTGCCATCCCTAGTTATGACAGCTTTGCACTAAATGAGAACACAACAAAAATTGATTCACAACTCCAGTTCCAATAAAGTTTTCCTCTAATGAATTCCACTCAAGTTGAAAACATACAGCTATACTGCTAGTGGATTTGTTGCATGATGAAGAAAAAAAATATATCATGGCACAGAACTGCAGATCGTTTATGAAGTCAGTGGCTCAACAAAACACAGTCAATCTCACTAAATAAATACCTACGGTAACTTGATCCCCTAGAGACTTGGTAATCAGGTCCAAAGAGAAGAGAACCAACGCAAAGGTTTGACAAAAAAATGTCACTGCTCAGTTTCTTTTATGTTTGTTTGAGTCCTTCTTATGAACTTTACTGGAGCAGAAGCCAGCAATTCAAGCAAGTCTAATCAATGGCCCATAGAGAAACCAGCAGCACAGGCATGTGAGTGGAAAAACTGTAAAACTGCTGAAATATAACTTCCAAGAGAGCACAGAAGCCACTTTGCTGAAATAAAAGGATATGACCTGCATAAGAAAGATTTGTATGGTTAGGAAAAAAGCTGGAGAACACAAACAGGTAAAAATGATATGCAATGCAGTGGCATGGTTTCAAGCTTTACAAAGCTTGACGCAACCCGCAAGACCACAACAAAGCGTAGTCAGTAGTCAGATTGGATCAAGTAGCATCAGATTGCAGGGAACTTGGTTCAAATTCCCAGCCAAGCATAAGACATTGCCCATATTCCTTGCCTGCCGAAACTACCCGGTGGTACACTGGTGCCTGGCTGAATTTATTATTACAGGAGAGCAATGGTTCTCAATATAAAAGCTTTACTGAGCATTTGGGACTCGCTGTTTGATCAATGTGACTTTCATCAGTCACATTTCCGCAAGAAAGCTGGAAATTTTTCCCTCTTTCTCTCGCGATGACTAATGTTCTAGCAACAACAAGCCAAAAAATGCTTGATATGGCGTAGTGACAAAGTGAGCAGATGCCGGAGTGGCGGCGGGTACAGCAGCCAAGCAAAGCATCTGCAAAGGCGAAGTGAAAAGAGAGAAGGGAATAATACCCGGGAGGAGGGGGCGGAGGTTGACCATGGCGTAGGAGAGGGGCGTGGCGTGGAAGACCTCCCTGGCGTCGATCTTGTAGGGCCCGAACTTGTAGGAGGAGACCTCCATCCCCGGCGACGGCGGTGGGTAAAGCTGGGAAGAGGAAGAGGAGGAGACGGCGCGCGGGTGCGGCAGGCGGCGAAGGAAGCGAGGAGGCGGAGCGAGTGAGAGTGGGAGGACGGCACGCGAGCACAGCACGGAGAAACCACCAAGCAAGCATCCGGATGGAAGCGCTGTCACGGCGACGGAGCCGGCCGGAGAGGAAAGCAATGAAGGACAGGAGGGCACAGTTGTGGGCTTTGAAAAGGGTTGGGCCTCGACTTAGAGGCCCACTCGAGCGCTTTGCTGATGGGCCTGCTGCAGTGCCCGCCTTTTAGCCCAAGCATTGCGACGCACGTAGATGAGCAGAGGAGCAAAAGCTGAAAAGGCGATACTACCATGAAACCGTTGACTGGCTGCTAGTACCATGCAAGCTCAAAAGTGATGAGCAGAGTGCGACGCAGAAGGTGGGAGAAGGAACCAGATTGACTTTGTGGTCGCAGCAAAGTCAATCTAGCTAGCAAGGGTAGGGGTATGATGATGATTCATGAACATCCACTAACTGGAGGCAAAGCATGCATACTGAAGTGAAATCCCCACCAACCAAATATTCAGTGCAAGTGCGCAACGTTGTCCTCACACACTCGCATGCAAAGAAAGGCAAGCTTCACTAATCGTTTGTTAGGTTGACATTATCCAAGTTGCACGTATGTAATTGCACTCTTCTAGTACATGATGGTAGTGCATGCCACGTCAATTTTCCATTGAATCGTGGATTAATTTTGATATGACACATACGAGAAAGCACTATAGTTGCATGCATGGGATCATTATTATATTTATTTGGTCAAACAAAGTAATTAAAGAGTTGTGCAATGGAAGGCAAGTGTACGTCAGGTGAAGTAGTCAACAGCTAGCAGCAATCGATCAGGAACCAGCCCCAGCGCTGCGATAAAAAAAAAAAGATTATCCAAGTAAGCTTTTGTAGGCCCCTAGTCTAGCACTTGGATGCTCCAAAGGTTTTCTATTCCTTCTGGATAGATGAAACGTTGACCCAAATGCATCTCCCTTTTGGTGCTCTAAATATATAGTTTATTTGCAAATCAAAGCAAAAAAGGTAGCAGTACATGTACATGTCTCCTATACTGTTGCAGCAAGTGCAACGACCTTTTTTAGCTCCTCCCCAACTGTCTTCAGTCAGATGAAACAAACTTTAGAAGAAAATCATTGGTGCTGAATTTCAGATGTCATTTTCACGCGCACCAGGGGAAAAACTGCAACTTGGAGCATTTGGATTGGAGACTGGATTTCGTTATTGATGAAGCATGTTCAAATTGGAATGTCCTGTCAAAAGAAGCAGAGAACAGTATTGCACCATATTCAGAAAACTGTGGGCATTACAGTGCTGCAAATGGTGATACAGAGAAAATTAAATATCAAGCAAAACACAGATGTATACATTACGTCTTACTTAATGACCTGACACTTTTTTTAAAAAAAGTTAAAGGACCTGACACTTGTGGCGGCAATACGATAGCGAGGTGCATTGCATGCGGGAATTATCATCAGAACTGAGGTATCGAGAAATTAAAAGCAGCTTAATTTGCTGTCTTATTACTTACCCGCTGGAATGGCCACGTGGCTTGTTTGGATGTTGCGCTGTGACACTGACAGCAGCGCCGTTGCCGTGGGCCGTGGCTAGCTACATCAGCTGCTCGAATTTTTTTTATTTTAACCTTTTTTAATCTAAAATTTTATAAATAACCCCTATATTTCCAAAAACTAGTCATTTTGGTCACGACAAGCTCCGTGGTGCGACTAATAGTTGAGTCACACCATTTAAGTCATGCCACATGCAATGACGTGACCAATGTACACGGTGGTATTGGGAAAAAGTCAACTACGACGTAGGGTTGACGTGGCGGAGCTAATCACGCCAAGCTATCTGGCGTGAGAGCCTGGCGTGACTCTCCTGCTAGCTGGCTGGCCATGCTCCTAAGTCCTAAAGTGCACAAAAATGCATCTCATTTAACTATATTTTAATTTTTATTTTAATTAGTAAATAAGAGGAGTTTAACTTTCAATTGGGCGCTGCAACTCCTTTATCTAATATCTAACCAATAACACTTAGCCTATTTAGAAATTGGATTTCTCATTTTCACACTTTGATTTGGAGTGCAAATTCTTAAAATGAAACGCACGTTGAGTTTGGTGAATTGAAGAGTTTATTTACTAATTAAAATCAAAATCAAAATATAGTTAAATGAGATGCATTTTTTGCACTTTAGGACTTAGCATGGCCAGCCAGCTAGCAGGAGAGTCACGCTAGGCTCTCTTGGTGTGACTGAGTCACGCCAGATGGTTTGGCGTGACTACCTCCACCATGTCAGCGTCACGTCGTAGTTGATTTTTTTTCAATACCACTGTGTATATTGGTCACGCTATTGTATGTGGCGTGATTCAAGTATTAGTCGTGTCATGGAGCTTGGCGTGACCAGAGTTAGTTTTTGGAAATATAGATTGTAAGCGGTTATTTATAAATTTTAGATTAAAAGGGTTAAAATAAAAAAATCCAGCTGCTCCCTGCCAATTTTACATGCCGCGTGCCTGTCTCTATTGTTGTCCTACATGTGGGTGTCCGCCTGCAAAACATGCGAGATCAAACCATGTTTGCTTGCCAGGGAACAAAGGGTCACGGCAAGTGTGCGTGCGCCACCTGTGGCAAATGAAGTAGCTAGCAGACAACGTAAATCGTGCTACTACTATACATCAGATCGAGGCAGCTTCTATTCGATGTACGTACGAGATAATGCATGCATGCACTGCACGGAAATGTGTAGCCACCCCAGGCTGGCCCCAGTCTCGATTCACGGACAGTACACATCTCGTTGTTGTTTATGCAACTAACGGCGCAGAGTATCATCGAGTACTCCCCCCAACTCTGCTAGTCTCAAGTTGCAGTGCGAGGGAGCTGCACTGCACGCACATGCATGCCCTTACAACTTTAGATTTTCCATGGGCTTACAACATAATATTGTAACAAATAATAAGGCAATTACGTACTCAATCAAAATTTTGTTTCAGAAATCTTAACTTCTAAGTACATGCATGCATGTTTACAATGAATTTCTACCATATCAAAGAAAAAACTTCATCATATTTATTTTCATGAGAGTTGCATTGCACCCAAAATTTGTTCCAAGTGCCACATAGGAGCAGCATCAGAATGTCTATCTCCAGGGATTTATCCTTGAACAGTATAATACTCTTATCTGAATCGTAGCAGTTAGGCTAGCAAGAGCTTTTCTGTGGCTGATTGGTTTGCTCATCAAACATTCTTTAAAAACACCGGATAATATTTTTAGCTAAGACCAACATGCGCATCCATATCCAGAGAAGAAAGTAGAGCAGCATTGATGAGGGCTCCACCAATTAGTCATGTAACGGATCTAAAAGTAATAATGGAAGTTTAAAAACGACCATTAATCATTGTAGATCAAAGCCCTTTCCTTCCAGGTGCAACGCACGCCCTGATGCCCATGTCTTCAGTTGCTACGCATCATCACAAAAATAGGGATGTCCACCAATATATAGGTAATATTGGTCCAGGCCACCGGATCTCAGCAGGGGACTATTCAAACATGAATGCATCATGCATGACAGACTAGCTGTATACTGCACAAGTTGTACCCAGATGGACCTAGCTGGGTGCATATTCATGCAAGCTGATGAGCGAAAAGCTATCCAAGAAAAAATAAAGGAAAAAAAAAACAGAGAGGGAATTAGAATGAAACTATAGCGTTTCCAGCTACTATATGTGATGGTAGCAGGAGCCAAATAACGGACGACTCTTGATAATCGTACACGCGTCACCAAAGACTCGGGAGAAATTAAAGCTCAAAGTAGCATCAATTTTCCCTGACCAAATTAAAAGCTAATACAGGGGATGATCTGCGAGTGCTACAAAACAAAAGGGATCGAGTTGCCACCTTGAACACATTTTTCTTATCTTTCCTGGACTCCAGCCCCTTGCTATATACAGGAGATACCGAATTCTCATGTTCTTAGCCACATGCATCATAGCATGTAGTAGATGTTAGGATACCTTTTCTATTCCATCATCATCTAAAAAAGGATAATCAATTTATTTCTAACTAATACCACTCTAGAAAACCAACATGTATGGATATTATACATACTCTCGTAGGGGGTAAATTGTGTAAAAGAAATAGGGGTGGGCATTCGGTTTTAACCGACTATTCGGTTCGGTTTTTTGATGTTTACGGTGTACCAGAAAACCAAAAACTAACGTGTTCGGTATCAGTAATGTAACTCAGTTAGAATAAATAATAATTATTGGGATAAAATCATAAAGATCACAAACTGATTTACCTTCTTCAAGCTTGGCCGATTCTTCGGTGTTCTCTTCAATACTAATATATTCAGGCTCACGGTCACTTGCACAAATGAGTCTCTCAACCATTGTTGATGTGAGGGAGCTTCTGATGTCATCAAGAATCCGTCCATCGGAACTAAACACCGACTCTGATGCAACTATGGAGATAGGGATAACTAAGAGATCCCGAGCCATGTGAGATAGAATTGGAAATCTATTTTCATTGTCCTTCCAGTACTTAAGAATGTCAAACCTTTCTTATCCTCCTCATTATCTTCCGAGAAGTACTTCTCAATTTCAGACTTGACTGTGACATTTCCACCACCATTGCTGCTCATCTGTTGATCAATGATAGACCTCATCAAGCTTTTGCTCTTTGATTCTGGTTCTTGAGAATCATTAGGTGCCTGTACCTCATCACTTGAAGCATACATATTTCTGTACTCTTCGAACAAGGAGGAAAAAAATGTTCACTGTTTCCCACAACTTCTCTCCAATTTCATCACCAAACATCACCATAGTAGCCATCTTTATGTAATTTGAATGTTTATACTTTGGATCAACAGCCACACAGAAGAAGATAACCAAGTTAACCAACTGATCCCCCTTATCTTTCTCACCTCTCTTCTCTCTGTCAGACCGTTTCTCTTCATACTTCTCCCCAAAATACTTGTAATACTTCACTAGCATCCTCTTACCTATTTCCTAACACAATCTATCTTCAATATGACACCAATTTCACAGCAAGATCAAAACATCCACAATCTTATGGAAGAAGGTGTTAACGCAAAGAGTAAGCTCATAGAAATGCTTAAGTAGGATATCTTCCTAACTTTCTCCTAATCTTATTTTACATGAACTCCAGGACCTTCACTTTTTAATTCTAGCTATAGTATGGGTCCTCATCACTGTACCTTTGAAATGCCTTTTCATACTTCTGTGCAGCATTTAACATAAGGTACGTTGAGTTCCATCGAGTGCAAACATCTAGGTTTAAAAAATCTTTGGTCTGAATTTTTGCTAATTCAGCATATTTCTTCAAATATACTAGCCTAGATGTTCCACCCTTGATGAACTTAACAGCAGCACAGACAAGAGTAATAGAAGTATCAATTTCCTTTAACCCTTCAGTCATAATCAAGTTGAGAATATATGCAACGCATCTCATATGTAAGTATTCCCCTTCAGCAAAGGTACCATTGATTCATTCAAGATCCTCCTCATATAATTTATTACATTGTTATTTGCACTAGTATTGTCTACTGCTATAGTAAAGACTTTATCAATCCCTCGGGAAGCCAAGCAACTCTCTAAGTGTTTTCCAATGTCTTCCCTTCCATGGCCCCTTGAGGGGAAAAAACCAATGATTTTCTTATGCAGGTTCCAATTTTTATCAATAAAATGTGCTGTCACGCACGTGTAGTTTTGCTTGGTGTTAGCTGTCCATGTATCAGTTGTGAGGCTAACTCTTTCACAGTGTTATTCGAAAAAATTCTGGAGCTTTTCTTTCTGGACATCATGCACTTTCACACAATTTCTAGTGGTTGTTCTTCTAGAGGGCATAACAAATTTTGGGCACGCTTTGGCCATAAACTTTCTAAGACCAGAGTGTTCATATGCGGCAAAAGGCTGCTCATCTTCAATTAACATCTCCGCAAAACTAATTTTCAGTTCATCAAGATCAAATTTTCATATAGATACAGTACCAATACTACTATTTCCAGGACTACATATCAGTTGCAAAGTGCCTTATTTATCAACTACTTTCTTGTTTAGATTCTTTTTGCAGACTCTTAAGTGGGCATTCAGAAAGAACGTACCATTTGTCTTTGCATCGCACTCCATAGTACTTGCACTTGGCCTTCTCCTCCCCACTTGCAACCTTAACCTTGGTAAAGTGGTTCTAGGCATCTGATCTTGGAACCATGGCTTTCCTTTTTTTGCTTTCTTTCTATGCATCCCCTTCCCTGGCTACTGCTCCTCCTCCTCCTTGTCTACCTCTATCACTTCTTTCACTTGATTTGCCACGGTTTCTTCAATATCCCCCATCTACAAATGAAAAGCATGGGGATTCATAGATCAATCACTGAATCAGCAACAATGAAGATAGCCAAGCTGGATAGGAGAAGTTGAACAGGAGGAGACGAAGAGTACATAACATACGTTGGAGGATTCCTCTGTTGTTGCCGCTGTTGTACCGGTCGATGTGGGTTGTGGTGCCACCCGCCGGCCCGCCGCAATCCTCCTGCCGGCTCACCGCCCGCCGCAGATCCTCCCACCTGCGTTGCGTGCGTGTGCCTGCTAGGCCACTGCGCCATTGAGGTGTGCTCGCGTGGAGGGGAGCCGCCACCGTGGTCCGTGGTCCGTCAAGCCGAGCAGTGCTGGAGTCGCCGCCGCATGTCCGGCCTGGCGCGTGGGCTTGGAAGATAGAATAGCGTTAGGGTTTGCGCCGAGCAGTGCTGGAGTCGCCGCCGCATGGCCAGCCTGGCGCGTGGGCTTGGAAGATAGAATAGCGTTAGGGTTTGCTGGTGGAGTGTGTAGAGTGTGGGATATTTGCTTGTCAGTTTGGGCTGAGGTGGGCCAAAATACTCAAGCTATCGGCCTACTTGGGCAGCTGGGCTGTGGCCTGCGTGCTGGATCAGCTAAGGTTCGGTTGTTCAGTTTATTCGGTTCGGTACAGTACTAAAACCGAAACCGAAACCGAACTCTGCTGGATTTGAAACCGACACCGAACCGAACAAACCGAAAACCAACATTTTAGTTCGGTTGAGTATTTTTTTCGGTTCGGTTTTAAAAGTGCCCAGCCCTAAAAAGAAACATTTAGCAAGATTAACTGAGTATACGAAATATTGGAAAACTGACATGCAAGCTTGGAAATATTGGAAAAAAACAAATTACACACAAGTCAACACATGAACTTTTTGAGTTTTCATGCTTTTGCGTGGTGCTAGACTACGGCACATTGACACATCTTTCGCCTAAACTCCTGTGCAAGGTCTACATATATCACAATCACATCCGTACCATATCTTCAAATTTGTCGGCTGTCGGCTCAGTCTCTTATATCTTGTAGACACTTTTAAAGGTAAAATATATACGTGCGCATTCATATCGGTGAACGTACATGCGAGTACGAAAGCGTCCGTGTTTGTGCTATGTTTCGCAAAAGAAGGAAGGAACCTAAAAAGTCATAAGCTATGCGATCATGAAAAAAGAAAAAGCAAAAGTACTGTATCACTGCACAAGCAGTACATGTGACGCCCCTAAGAAGATGACCCTTCATGACCGTGTTGTTGATTTGTCTGTCAACAACTTTTACGCTCTCCGTACCATTTCCGCTATCCCAAACTTTCTTTGTCGCTTTATTATTTGCCGACCATTGTCAATGGAGGGAGAATAACTTTGCATTGCAGCTTCAGTGACGGAAGTGGATTAACAGGTCGGAATGAAGTGTTGGGCGGCGAGGAATAAGTTCTTCCACCGAAAACGCTGCACGCCTAGCTATGAATTGGCTCTAGCTAGCTTACGAATATCCTGATTCCTGCACCGAGACTACACGCCTAACGAATTCCGTCCATGAAAACCGGTTTGGAAAATTGAAGAGTGGATGAACAAATATTCATATTTCGATCACATGCAGCAGCTTGACGAGTTCCGGTGCCCCCATGCGCTGAGGTCGTCAGCAAAGATCACTTTTTTGAAGGCAGGGGAGGTCTCCCGGACAGAGCAGAGCAGAGCTGCAACCGCTCCCAGTCCCAGTCCATGAGCAGAGCAGAGGCCAGCACATGCGATGCGATCCGCGCTCATTTCTCGCCGTCTCCTCCGCGTCCGCAGCCGCCCAGCCAATTCACAGCCCCCACTTCCCCAGCCGGTATAAATTCCCCACCCCTCTCGTTGCCCTCCTCCCCACCTCCAATCCCAATTCCGAAGCTCCAAGCGCAGCAAGCAGAGTAGAAACCAAAGCCATCTCAGCTCACAACTGAAAGAGAAACAGAGGAGCAGCCATGGGCAAGGTGCATCCCAACGCCGTCGCGCCAGAGCCCGCCACAACCACCGTCAGACGATCGGCCGAGGAGGAGGCGCCGGCGGTGCTGACGGTGTGGCGCAAGTCCCTGCTCTTCAACTGCGACGGCTTCACCGTCTTCGACGCCAAGGGCGACCTCGCCTTCCGCGTCGACTGCTATGGCTCCAGCCGCCGCCGCGCCGAGGTCGTCCTCATGGACGTCGCGGGGAAGCCGCTCCTCACCGTCCGCCGCAAGAGGCTCAGCCTCCTCGGGGAGCACTGGGTCATCTACGACGGCGACGCCGCCGACGCAGCAGCAGGCAAAGCCAAGCCGCTCCTCTCCGTCCGGCGCCACGTCAGCCTCAAAGCTTCCAGCAAGACGCTAGCGCACGTCACGCCCATGGCCTCTGCTGCTACCTCCGCGGCGTTCAAGGTGGAGGGCTCGTACGGGCGGCGTGCCTGCGCGGTGCGCGACGCGCGCGGGGACGCGGTGGCCGAGGTGCGCCGGAAGGAGTCGGTGGGCGACGACGTGTTCCGGCTGGTGGCGGACCCCCGCCTGGGCGCGCCGCTGGCCATGGGGCTCGTCATCGCCCTCGACGAGATGTTCGCCGGCGGCCGTGGCTCGGCGCGGTCCCTGCTGCGCAGGACATGGTCGGCGTAGCTAGCTACTAGAAACGCCGACGCCAATGGTTGGCCAGGGCCACTTCTCCATCTGACGCAATATGTACAGACCCGATCGATTGTTAGCGGCATGCAGCAGAGTTTTAGCGTGCTGGCTGCTAGTACTGCGGAGGGCCTATAGCTATAGCTAGTGTGCCACATCACATCCATTCATCGGTTAGCTACTTTTGTTTTTGCTTCGTCGTTCTTCCGAAGTAAACTCAAAAGTGGTGACAAGAATGCGATGAACTGAAGAAGGTGAAAGAAGCAAGAAGAAGAACAGTGCCAGTGAACGGGAGAGATGAAGTACAAAATCTCTGGATTGTTGAATTGAGATCTCTCAAAGGAGACTCTGGAGAATTAATGGTAGACTGAAATAAATAATTAACTTGTTCCAGACTACATATAGCATCTCCCATACTATTGTTCTGCTCATCATCTACTAGAATACGAGAGACGACAAGTCATGGTCACGGTAGTAGTGGATGCTGCGTGGGTTTTCCATTCCATGGACAGTAGTAACCCATCGAGCACTAGTAGCTTGGATTTGATATGGCAAATGCTACTTGCTGTGCATCAAGAGTCAACAGGTGCTTTGCAACCGATTACGATCATCACCAACCCCAACCCGTGATAAAAAAGAAAAGAAAAGGATTTTAGGTGCCACTGGCAGATTTATTTAATTATTAGCATGGAATTGGATGCCCCAGGGGTTCTTATTTCGGTTCATGGATGAAAGAGAAACGACAATGCGACGGAATGCAAGAAGAAGATGGATTCAGAGATGCATGTGTCATACTTGCGTCCAACATCTGCAGTGACCACATACATGCTTGCTTCATTGGATCGATGGTGCGCTGCTGCTGTATGTGACTAGATGGTAGAGTGCGGCATTCGGCTGGCTGTCCCCTGCAAAGCTTACATGCATGCTGCGTGCCCTGTCCATTGCTTCTCCCATGCACCATAGCAAGCGTATGGTTACAGCTACAAGGCACATGCGAACACATAGCGCCGGCCGGCCAACTGACATCTGTATGGTCAGTCTGCTATTGTTTTCAACTGCTTGCCACCGGTTCTTTGCATGTGTAACAACAGTGTACCTGATATATATTTTCGCTACCTGTTGATGGGCTTGGCGGCCCATCGAATGTACAAGATGACAAGAGACACTGTCGACTATACTCCAGGTTTGCATGGGCGGAAGGGGAACAGAACCGCGTGCAACTATAATGAATCGCTTAACTTGCTACAGCTAGCCTTGTGTTTGTTTGGTAGCCACTGCTCAAGGACGTGTCACTCGAAGCCATCTCGAGGCGCGTTGCGATGCAATGCAAAACCCTAATATGTATATGATCGTATCGACCCGTCCAGGTTCTGAGCACTCCAATCCTCCTCTACGTCCAGTGTATATCGATGATTGATCAACTCGTCTCTGGGATACACTTGTCCCTTAGCTCGCGTGCGGTGTGGGGCGGGGTGCAAATTATTAACAAGTTCCTCTGTTGCTCGTGTTTCATCCATGGCCCGCCGCGTGTTCCTTCTCATTGTCATGGTAGGCGATATGTCCATTAACACCGAGCCTCCTCTGAACTATGGTGACTTCGTTAATCTCAAGGTTTACTACTGACTAAATCTTACGAGTACAGATGAGTGTGTGTGCATGTGAGTGTGTCTGTAGTGCATAGTATATAGGAATAGTATCCCATTGCTTTTAATTATCCTCGACAACATATAATGATAACAACACAGAGGGCATGTGAAGAATGTCTTCATAAAGGATATCTCCTCTGAAGAGTTCCATGGCTATCAGAATCAAATTATTAGCTCGCTACCAAGTATATGCCTAGCTCGCTACCAAGTATATGCCGGCGGAGCAGATCGGTGCAGCATTTGTTCCATGTCAACCTTGCACCTTCATCCAAATTTAGTGCTGCATCTTAGCCAAAATAACTAGGACCAGCATATATGCAACTAGATCATGCAAGTTGGATCCATACATGTGGAGATCAAGAATAATTTTGCTTGTGCGCACATATGGGGTTATTAGATTAGAGATCTATATATATTGATCAATTCAATCAATAATCATTTCATACCATAACAAAAATCATCTTGTAAATAAAATAGATAGAAGTAGGTAGCAGCTTGTACCCTATAGCAAGAACTTTTCTATAACAGATTGCTTTGTTCAATTTTTTTTAGCTGTGGATAATAGGCTAAAATCGGCGTGCATGTTGTGCATCCATATCTGGAGAAGGAAGTATAATTTTGAGGGTTTCCACCAATCACTCATGGATCACAGAAGCAACCAACCATCATTCTTGGAAGATGTGCCTTCTCTTCTTCTACATACGTGCAATTAATTCATATGCCCTCATGCCCATGTCTTCAGTTGTTAGATAATAACCCAAAAAAATCATCATCCACCACACGAAACAAAAAGTGTTTAATTTAATTACACGCTCAGTCACAGATAGCTGCAAAATTTTAGCACAAAATGTACTCGGTGGAGGCTACCCTTTTCACTCTCTTCTGAAAAATGTCTTTTGATGTCCATCTGTTGCAATTTACAACTTCTATGCTAATTTTACTCGAGATATAGCGCAAACCATGTCCTATGACACCTTTTACCACCAAATAGGCAGCTATAAACAATGCCATATTGGAATAGACCAATAACCATGGAAACGGTTCAAATCTGAATGTATGATTGACTACATAATCCATGCATGGTTGTTTGATCAACAGGTAAAATGAAACCAGTCATGGATAGAGATAGAAGACAAGAAAGGACGACTACTCACAGATCGAATCCAAGTACGTTCCGCCATTTTCGATGGATCCATACCATACACGGGTTAGGAAATAATCGAGAGAAAGCTCGAAGCATCATCCATGTCCCTTGACCAGATTAAAAGATGCTACAGGCTAGGGAATACAATCTGCGAATGGTTCCAACAAAAAGGGAATTGCACATGGCACCCTGACACACATTTTCCTTTCTTATCTGGACTCCGCCACTGACCTTGACCTCTGATGCTATTAATAGTACCGTCGGGAGGCATGATATACCAAATTCTCTCGTGGTATTATTTAAAAAAAATCTCTCGTGGTTATTGTTGTAATTTTGGTTAGTTACAAGATGACAATTTTTCTCTAAAATTTCTCATGAAATATACCAAACTCCAAGGTGTATGTGCTGAGTTTGTCGACCTCAAAATATATAGGTGGTCACGAGGGTAGGATGACGTGCATAAATTGTTCGTAGCAATATAGGTTCCAGCGAGAGTGAGTGTCCATGTAATCATGTATGTTTTGGGAAAAAATACAAGCATTATCCATAATTTTATTTGGGAGATGTGCCGTTGAAAGTAAGTGTTTCGTGTGCGTGGATACGTAGCAGAGCATCACTGCATGGTACACTGTAGAAGCAGTACACGTGCGACGGTCTGTTGCTTTGGAGGCAACTTTTAAAATCTTGTCGATCTGTAGCCATTCCTCGTTATCTCAAACCTTCCCTTTCTTGCCGACCGTCTATGTGCTAGTAGTGGAGTGTTTGATACACCTCCTATAAAGTTTTTTATCTTTGAATACTAATTAGAAATATTAAATATAGACTAATTACAAAATAAATTGCATAGATGAAGTCTAATTCGCGAGACGAATCTATTAAACTTAATTAGTTCATGATTTGACAATGTGATGCTACCGTAACCATTTGCCAATGATGAATTAATTAGATTTAATAGATTCGTCTCGCAAATTAGTATAGAAATTTTGCAGTTAGTTTTATAATTAGCTCATGAAGTGTCACGGGTAAAGTCTAGCAGCTAGGATCACCCCTAAATCCAGAATCACTTTGCATGTTCAGTACTGTGACGAAAGTGGATGGGATCAATCGGCCTGCCTGCGTGTCCATCCATGCAGGGCTGGACAGCGTGTGAGGTCAGAGAGCCCGGCGGTCACTTGTCGCATCGATCCCTTGGGCACGCCAGGCCGGGGGGTGGGACGGGATGGGATGGGATGGTCTCCCGAAACCACCCCACCACCGCCCGCGTCAGCCGCCGTCTCGATCGTCTCGTCCGCAGCCGCCCACGCACTCACCCACCAAGACAATCCCGGCCAGTATATAAATTCCCCACACCTCTCGTCCTCTTCCACCTCCGCCAACTCGGATCCGGCACCTCCCCAAGCTGCCTCCACAGTCCACACCCAGAGCAGAGCACACATGCCTTTGCCTTTCTCTCCTCTATTCTATCGATCGCCGGACAAGAAAATGGCCAAGGTGCACCCCAACGCCGCCGACCCAGCTGAGCCGCCCTCGCCGGCGCCAGAGGTGGAGGAGCCGCCCACGGTGCTGACGGTGTGGCGCAAGTCGCTGCTCTTCAACTGCGACGGCTTCACCGTCTTCGACGCCAAGGGCGACCTCGCCTTCCGCGTCGACTGCTACGGCTCCGGCCGGCGCCGCGCCGAGGTCGTGCTCATGGACGTCGCGGGCAAGCCGCTCCTCACCGTCCGCCGCAAGAGGCTCAGCTTCCTAGCGGAGCACTGGGTCATCTACGACGGCGACGCCGCGGAAGACGAATCCTCCAGGCCGCTCCTCTCCGTCCGACGCCACGTCAGCCTCCGCGCCTCCAAGGCGCTGGCGCACGTCACGCCCCACGCCGCCTCTGCTACCTCCGCGACGTACGTGGTGGAGGGGTCGTACGGGCGGCGGGCCTGCGCGGTGCGCGACGCGCGCGGGGACGCGGTGGCCGAGGTGCGCCGGAAGGAGTCGGTGGGCGACGACGTGTTCCGGCTGGTGGCGGATCCCCACCTGGGCGCACCGCTCGCCATGGGCCTCGTCATCGCCCTCGACGAGATGTTCGCCGGCGGCCGTGGCAGGTCGGCGCGGTCGTCCCTGCTGCGCAGGACATGGTCGGCGTAGCAGCATAAACGCGGCTGCCAAGGACACCACATGTACAGAACGCCTCTACAGAGACGGTGGAGATTAGCGATTAGCATTTAGCAGGCAGGCTCTGTTTCTTGTAGTCAGCCGCAGCTACCTCATTCTGTCTCTTGTACAAACACACTACCTCAATTCTTTTTGGTTGCCTTCAATTCCTTGATCGTCATAGTCTTCTTCCTCCAGGATTAATGTTTTGAGCTTCATTTTGTTGATTCATCTTTTAAATTCAGAGTTTGATACAGATACTAAGAAACAGTACCACAAAACAGTTGGGAACTCTGAGCTTGCCTTGTACAGTACTGTACACACTGCAGTGCGTCTCTAGCTAGTGTCCGTCCTATATACAGTATGATTCAAGACAACATGCTAGTAGATGCTAAAGGGAACAAAACATTTGCCCGTCTTATTATCTCTTCGATCGCCTAACCCAAAGAACAGAAGCAGCAACTTGTGAACTATTTTGCTGAATAGAATAATTCATTCCCCATCAGCATTCGTTTCCCGTGGGCTGCTCGATCATGCTTGCTTCTCTGAATCTCTGGGAGGGAGGCCGTTAACATCGTGCAAGCACAAGCAGAACAGACGGAGACCTGCCCAGAGGCCGTTAATGGAATGTGTGCTCTCAATCAATCTCTCCTACTAGGCTAGCCAATTCTCATTTGGCGAAGAAATACGAGGATTATTCTTTGTTCTCAGCCAGATTGTCATTTTCATGTGCTCAACTTTTCCTCTTTTTTCTAGCCGAAATGGAACAACCTTTTCAGGAACGTGTGTGCACTTTTGTTGACTAGCATTCTCCTGCATGCATGTTCTTGTGTTTATGATTAGAAGCAAGGATGCATCTTGTTAATTAGATTGCACAAATTAAACTCTGTGCATATTTTCATTTTCATATCGAGGACGCCGCTGCTGGTGTGCTTTTACACTTCTCTGTCTTCAATGCGGTATTATTCTATTTGTTTATGTATTTTTGAACATTTATTTTTCACTTTAGCACTTTGACCTTATTAAAGTGGTACCTGAACTGACATCATAATAAAAAAATGAGGCTTATCAATTTATTTGTGTGCTAAGACTCATGTTTTATATTCTTTTTTCCCTATCAAATTCAGGATTGTAAGATATCATAACAAATGAGCTCCATTAATGTTATGTGCCTACCAGCTAACCACTTCCTATATATGCACTTATTTTTTCTTAATGAAGGTATCATAAGTTATTCAAAGATTTTTTTTCAATCATTCAATATGTTGTCCTTTAATTTAAGGCTCTTATTTAGTGTTGTTCCAAAGGCTATTGGATGCTCGAGCTTTTCTTTAGAACAACTCGATGGTTCTCATACGCTATAAATACACACTACACGTAAGAGCTATAGTTATCTTTGCAGTCAAGTATTGTATAGGAGTACTTGGTGTTAGCACCTCCAACACAAAAGCTTGCTCATGATATGGCAAGCATTAAACTTCAACTCATGGTCCTTGTTGGTGTAGTTTTTAATCATGTTTACATCACATCAAGATTGGGGTGAGCAAGATTGTTATGATGATAAGAAAACTATTAAGAGGGTATGCATCGATACCATCGAAATTATAACAATTCGTACAATCAAGAGATAGTAATAACAATGCATCAAGAGATTAGTTTGAAACAGAGGGAATATTAATTAGTATATGAACAAATAACAAAGATCAAATATAATAAGCTCTTTATTAGCCGTGGGATTACAAAGTATCTATATATAATAAGAAATTTTAGTTAGCTGTGGGCTTACAAAGTTATAGGATGTAGATCGATAGATGGAGATGCCCTGAAAACCATTAGCTGAATTGTCAGTTTTCATCATAGATGATGCCGAACGGAATGTGTGCTCTCGATCTCTCTTTCTCTCTTAGTACGACGACTATAGCTAGGTTAGCCAAATCTCATTTTGCAAAGAAATACGAGGAGTTATGTTGACTGAGCAGCGTAGTTTCTTTGTGCAGAGAGCCACATTGTCAGCTTTCAGGTGGTGAACTTTTGCACTTTTTTTTCTAGCCGAAATGGGAGAAGTTTTCCAGGAAAAATGCGCGTACTTTTGTTGCCTAATATTCTCCTGCATGCAAGTCCTTGTGTCCATCAATAGAAGGAAGGATGCAGTGTATTCTCGCGTGCCTTGTCCGTCCTTGATTGAGCATGGGGTATGTATGGGGATGGGCTTATGACCCGAAGCTCGCTAGCAGCTGCTTTATTTCCTGTCAACTTTTGCCAAGTTCACGAGGTAGTACGTACGTGTGTGTGAGTGTGTCCAAGGACCACATAGCATCGATGGCTGCTGCATGCAGGTCGAGTCAGCATCGAAGAGCGCATGCATGTCAAGTCAACACAAAGCTCTAGTAGCAGCCTAGCCTGTCTCGAGAAGAAGATAACTTTTTTCTACTCAGTATGCACCTTTCCTGAACGAAAATATTGATTTGTACGTTGCACGCCCTTCAAGCAATATATTCAATCTGCTGTAGCAGTAGTATGTTGGCCATGCGTGAGGGGTGTTTGATACTCGTGCTTAACTTTAGCAGTAGCATGTTCGTCATGCGAGGGATGTTCGGACGCTAATTAGGAGGATTAAATATGAGCTAATTATAAAACTAATTGCAGAATCCTGTGCTAATTCGCGAGACGAATCTATTAAACCTAATTAATCCATCATTAGCAAATAGTTACTATAGCACCACATTGTCAAATCATGGACTAATTAGGCTTAATAGATTCGTCTCGCGAATTAGACTCCATCTGTGCAATTAGTTTTTTAATTGCCTATATTTAAATACTCCTAATTAGTATCCAAACATTCGATGTGAAAGGTGCTAAACTTTAGCAGGGGATATCCAAATACCCTCTAAAGTTTATGGAGATGTGATTGGTTGCAGTTCAAGAAGAGGTATAGGATGGTGATGAGATTGAGGTTCATAGTGTCCACTAGAGAAGCATAGGACGGATAGAATTGTTCACCCTGTTCGCTTCAGCTTATTCAGCCGGCTTATAAGCTGAATCCAACATGCCCGTTGATCGGTAAGGCTGGGGGAATCTGAGCCCAACCTGCACCGCGCGGATCCGGATGGTGCGAGCTGGGCTACCAATCACCCCCACAGTGAAGAGATAACATGCAATGCATAGTTTCTCGTGCATCCAAAAGTCGTGGAATGTGTGTCATGCCATGCGTAGTAGGAGCATGATTATATACTATCCAGATTCCAGGCTGCCTAATGGAAAGATAATGACAAATATGATTTGTGTCTCGATATAGTTGTTGACCATTTTGTATATATTTTGCTTTCCTTTCCTCATGGACGACAACAGAAAGTGCAAAGATCGAAGTAGTGTGATCGAGGATGACTACACTACTAGTAATAATGCAGAATGAACCATCATTTCAGGCGTTGAACTTTTGGCCTTTTCTAGACGGAATGGTGGGCGAACTTCTCCTGGAATTTTTGCTGCCTAATATTCTCCTGTCCTGTCCAGTCCAGGCCAGTCATCCTTGCATGCACGATAGATGAACTGGATGCAAGGAGGCAAACGTACAATGCTGGAGTTAGTTTGATTTACCAGGATCGATATGCAGATAGAGACGCCATGAAAACCACGACCTGAGTTTCTTTGCTGGGCTTGCAGGTTTTTTTTTCTTTCTTTCGAAAGACCGAGTCTGCAGGTTGTCATTTCCATGGAGTATATGCCAGGTGGTTCGTCATCACTTCATGTGACTTCTGGAGATGGAACAAGTCTCGACTCTGGTGCACTTTTTTTTTTGCAGTTTTTTTGCCATTTAACCAGCAGGATCGATATGATAGAGACGCCCTGATGAAAACCATTAGCTGGATTTCTTTGCTGAGGCTGCATGTCGTCATTTTCATGTGCCAGGTGGTTCATGTGACATGTGGAGCGCTTTTGCGCTTTCCTAACCGAGATTGGACAAGTCTTCTTGAAGGGAAAAAAAATCTCTTTGGTGCACTTTTTTTTTGGCAGTTTTTCAACCTGAAATTATAGAAGAATTGTACAGAATCTCTGTAATTATATATACTGGCTCCTATATTCTGTACTAGGTTGTGATGGTAGGCACTGATCGGGATGAGCCTTATTTTCTGCATGCTATGTTTGATTTATTTGTGATTTTATATGGAGTGATTTTAATTTCACGAACAACATATTCTCTTTAATTTGTGTACTTCTTGCCTGATTGAAAAGATATATGGAGTGATTTTATATTATTCTCTTTGACTCTTGATGATCCTTCTTCGTTGATTCCCCCCGATGCCGGGGTCGAGCCCATCAAAATCTCGTGATTTACAGGCCGAAATGCATATAGGGCCGCTGACACTGGGGGCCTCTTCTTTAGCCCGGTAAGCAGAATGGCCCAACAACAATAGTAACTGGCGCGTCTACCCCACTCATTAATAGCCCTACCTGTCAGTGTGCCTACTTCTTCAAGTGCGAAAGACACGCGGGCCGTTCGAAATTTGAAACCTCCCTCCCCTCGTACAGTATTCTCTCTCTTCGGCGTCTTCGCTACCCTCCAACGTCTCTCTCTTGCTCAGTCACGCAGGCAGGCCACCACGCTCCCAAATCTCGCCACCTCAAAATCCCTTCCATCCGATTCTTCCACCTCCCCAACTCCAGGTCCAAGTTCCAGGAGCAGAGAGCCATGGCGACGCTCGCGCCGGGTGTTCTGCTCAAGCTCCTGCAGTCCATGCACACCGACGAGCGCGTCGCCGGCGAGCACCGCTCCCCGGTGCTCCAGGTCACCGCCGTCGTCCCGGCCCTCACCGCCTCCACCTCCGACTCCCTCCTCGTCCCCTCCAACGGCTTCCTCCTCAACCTCTCCGACGGCCTCCACTCCACCTACGTCCAGCTGCCCCCCGCCGACGCCGACGCGCTCCTCCTCGCCGCGCGCCCGCACCTCGTCGGCCACCTCGTCCACCTCGACCGCCTCCGGTTCGCGCGACCCGTGCCCCGCGCCGTCGGACTCCGCACCGTCCCGTCCTCGCGCTCCCTCCCCTGCGTCGGCAACCCCGAGCCGCTCGTCGCGCGCCCCGCTGCCTGCGCACGCGGATACGTCATCCAGCCCGCCGCGTCCCCATCCGACGCCGCGCCGCCGCTCATGCCCTCATCCGGGTCGAACACAAACGGCGCCGACGATGCCGTCAAAAGGACCGTCCTTGGGCCCAAGAACGCCGTCGCCGAGCCCGCGCCGCCGCCGGCCGGCTCGGCCGTCAAGCGCCGGTTCTCGTCCCCGGCGCCGTCCAAGCAGCAGCGAGATCCGTCGCCCTCCGCCAAAGGCGCCTTATCTCGGGCCTCGTCTCCCATGGTTGTGAAAGCCGCATCCCGGGCCTCCTCGCCCGCGGTGAGGGGCACGCCCAGGGCGACGTCGCCGGCGCCGTCCAAGTGCGTCGTGCCCAGCCTCGTTGCGGCCAAGGAGGAGAACCGCAGGGCGGCCAGGGAGCCGGCGATTGTCGTGCCGTCGAGGTACAGGCAACCTTCACCGGCGGGAGGGAGAAGGGGAGCGGCGTCTCCGGCGGTAGGCGGGAGGCGAGCATCCCTGTCCCCTAGTTCGCGGCGGCTCTCCGGAGAAGGGACTGGCAAGAAGAAGGTTGGAGTGCTGGTGGCTGGGATCTCCAAGATGTCAGATTTGGGAAATGGGTCGGCCATGAAGCCGGGGAGGAAGAGCTGGGACGATCCAACAATGGCCCTTGCAGCAGCAAAGGCAGGTTCCGTGATGAAATCAAAGGTCAAGGTGGACAAGGATACCATCCTCAGGACTCAGGTCAGGATCCTGTTAGGCTACATTGTGTTTACATCTTTAAAATTGTGCCTGTTACTTTCTTTTGCTAGCCTTATTGCTGCCCATAATACTAGTGTCTTTTCTTCTCAAGATAACCACGGGGATTAATACTCCATTCAAGAACACTCCTGTATTGTGACCAGAACAGTAGTAACAGAATTAATTTCTGAAGTTTGGTTGAGACCATGCTAAATTGAAAGTGAGCATGAACTTGAAAGTATATATGGTAGACATATGGCTGTGCTGTATCGCTATACAAATCAAAGATTTTGCAAGGCACATTCAGATGGGATTAGAAATGGATAACTGCCATCATACAGGGGAACGATCATCCCTAGTGTTGGTCAGAATTTGGCTATGCAAATTGAATACTGACATATTCACTTAAGTGGAGTCGGAATAGATAAGAGACAAAAACATAAAATTGGAAAAAAATGAACATAATGCTTGATTAATAGGACCGTAACTATGGTCAACTGTAATAGCCATAGTGAATGTAAAATATTGTGAACTGTTCTAGGCAACGTTTTTTATTTGTAAATTTGATATGTGGATATGAACATGATGATGGCAACAAGATGTACATAAAACTATAAAAGAAAAACTCCAACCACACGGAGCTACGATGACAAATTACAAACACTTTTGAAATTTCAAACATATTGATACATACATATACAATATTGAGGTCATGCTTATTCCAAGCACATGTTGTATCATATTGACGCTCAGAGCTGGTATTTATTCTGCATTTGATAGGATAGCATTCCAAGATTTGTCTGAGTACAGTTCGGAGTAAACAGAGTACACTAGAATTTTGTATTTGTATGCCTGTGCAGTAAATATTTTTATCTACTTCTGTATCAACAGGAAGCAATGTCAAGACGATTAAGTGATGCTACAACAGAACAATCCAGTAATGATGATTCCTCTGTTGATGAGCGGCCAAAGCCTCGTAAGAAGATTGACTCTACTACGGTAAAGGCAAAAACCGTAGTTCCAAAGATTACACTTCATGATCCTAAATGGACTGATGGAAGCATTCCATTGGATGCACTTTCTGATAAACTCTCAAAGATCGGAAGGGTAAGCACCAAGCACTCCTAGTTTGTCAGCTAACAGTCCCATTTGCTGTTCTTGAATTGAGTCTCCAACATAATTTCCTAACTGAATTTGCAGGAAGCTATTGAACGGAGAGATGCAGCAGCAGTTGCTGCTGCTAGTGCTCTGCAAGAGGCGATGGTCACTGAATCAGTTGTCAGGAACCTAAGGTATTTAAAGATATCGTTTTTCATCCATCTGAAGACAAAACATATGTATTGTATTCATCAGAAAGTGATGTGGTTATATCGTGTCTATTTCTCTCTACAGCAAGTTCTCAAACATTTGCTCGTTGTCAAAGACCTCCAATCCACTCCCAACAGTCGATCTTTTCCTTGCTGTATATGAAGATACTCTCAAGTGGAAGACAATTGCTGAGTCTATGGTGACTATTGAGGCTGATATGGCATTCTTGGAGAAATCATCTCATGATTGGGTTCATGCTGCCTTAGCCACTGATCTAGAAGTCCTCAAGCTACTGAACGGTGCCACTGAATCCATCTCTCGGATGAAGAGCATCAATAGGCCAAAGGTGCCTTCAGTGGAACCACCAAGAGCAAGCCTGTCCAGGAAGCAGTCACTTGGAGCTTCTGCAAAGGTCCAATCTAAGGTCTCACCGAGCTCTCCAGTGAGCTGCACATGGAATAACACTGAGAGCATGTACGAGATAGTTGAGCTTTCTAAGACCTTGTGGCGTGAGATGCACATGTGGTTCCTGAATTTTGTGGATGAGGCATTGGATGTGGGCTTCCACTTGTTTGAAGATCAAAATGTTGCAAGTAGGGGAAAGCACAGCAACAGCATAACGATGGTTCTATCACAGTTCAAGAAGATCAGCGACTGGTTGGATCAAGTCGGTAAGATTGCTGAGGAAGAGGGAACCAAGGAGAAGATTGAGTGCTTGAAACGGAAGATATACGGGTTTGTCATTAGCCACATGGGGTCTGCATTGGAGAGCTCCGTCTCAGTTTCCTCTAGGAGTTGAGGGACGCTTCATGCTCTGAAGCTCACTTCTATTGTCTTTTTTCTTTTGGTTTGGATTAAGGTTATCCAATTCAACAGTGAAGAAGTGTGGGCTACAATTCTTGTAGTGGCGTATTTTTTTGTGTGTTTCTAGTTTATGACTTATGTTTCGCGCTGTGAATAGGCATTGTTGTGCGCTACCTTCAAACGGCTTGTATATTTATCAGTTGTGAAGCCGTTACCTTTTCATGGTTAAAGTTTGCATTTTGTTTGTCCTGGCCGTTACCTTATGTTCCACCAAAATACCACGGCTGCCTATCCCGTTTTCTTGTTCCACAGTTCTATTTCGGCCATCTTCTTAATATGGATTCAGTACAAACTAGTGAAATATAAGTTGCATATCTAGCTGAAAGCACTAACAAAAGGTGAACTGTAGACGCTTTTTGAGAAACTGTTGCCTGAAAACCAAAATGGACACCCTAAAAACTTGTATGAAATTTGAATTGAAGCGTGTACTTGGTTGATGGCTTCATCGTTCATGAGTCGCAGAGTTCAATGGCGATGAAACACCAATACCACCATTGCAAGGAAAATAAATGTTTTTTCTAAGATGAGGAAGACAAGTGTTTAGGAACGTGCAGCGCCGATTAGTTTCTGATCATCACTCCGTCGGGAGCTCCTGCTGAGATTTTATTAGAAGAACCGAAGAAGACCAAACCCAGATGCAGCCGGAGCACATGGGCTTTTGCAGAGTGGGCCCGAGCGCAAAGCCGCCTCCGCCACGACGCGCCGATCCGACCGTTTGGCCACCCAACCGGCCCATTTCCCACTCGCCGCTCCCCTTCTTCTTCCTCCTCCTCACATTCTCCCCTCGTCTGCGTTTCCCTCTACCCCCAATTTCAAAATCCACCTCCTCCCCTGCTAGGGTTTGCCTTTGCGGCGCTGCCCCTCTTCTCGCGATCCGGGGAAGGAGGCGATGGAGATCAACATCGTGGACAAGTACGAGAAGCTGGAGAAGGTGGGCGAGGGCACCTACGGCAAGGTGTACAAGGCGCAGGACAAGGCCACGGGCCAGCTGGTGGCGCTCAAGAAGACCCGCCTCGAGATGGACGAGGAGGGCATCCCGCCCACCGCGCTCCGCGAGATCTCCCTCCTCAACCTCCTCTCCCACTCCATCTACGTCGTCCGCCTCCTCGCCGTCGAGCAGGCCGCCAAGAACGGCAAGCCCATCCTCTACCTCGTCTTCGAGTTCCTCGACACCGACCTCAAGAAGTACCTCGACGTCTACCGAAGGGGCCCCAACGCAAGGCCGCTACCCACGCACCTCGTCAAGGTAACCAAAACTCTACTGATTCTCCAAGCGATCTGAGCAATTGAGCGCTTCGTGATCAGAGATTCAGAACCAAGTAGTCTGTGCATTACAAATCGCATTTTTAATCCTGACGATGGTACGATCCTGATCAGACTGAAAAAACAACAATTTATCTACTATATATACTGATTCTCCAACCGATCTGAGCAATTGATCACTTAGTGAACAGAGAAAATTAGCCTGCCCATTTTGAATGGTATTTTCAGTTTCTGACAAAAAGGTGCAATCCTAATTGGGCTGTAAAATGAAAAGATTGCGCCATATAAATGTCAATCAAATGTAAAATCGAAGCACTTAACTGTGGAATTAAATGTGGATTTTATATCTTAAGTTGTGCTGATTCTGCACTGAACACAAGTGCAGTAAACTCTTTCACAGATTCATTAGTTACGTTTGGCAGTAAGTTATACAGATGATGTGACAGTCTATGCTTAAAATTTCCCAATTTTATGCCAAGAAAGTTAAATACTGGAAGCAATTATCTAGTGCTGCTTATCGATATTTGCGAGGACCCAGATTGATCCCCAGTCCCCTTTACCAACATTCTGTGCTTGCAATTCGAGAAAGTTCCATAGAACATATTTGACTAGTGAAGTATACAGTACATCATGGATGAGTCTTCATTTTCTTGACTACTTGCTTATTTTTATAACTATAGTCAATAAGTCAATTCATGGTCATTAGATACCAAGTTTAGAAATTCAGTCTCCTTTGGTTGCTTTTGGACTAATGTAATTTCATTACTCCCTTCTAGAATTTTTTGTATCAGTTATGCAAAGGAGTTGCACACTGCCACGGTCATGGCGTCCTTCACCGGTTGGATTTTCTTGTCTGATTTATGTTGTTAAACTCATCAGAAAAATACAACAGCATTTTCTTTAATGTTGTTCATGTTCAATTTTTACAGGGATTTGAAGCCTCAAAACCTGCTGGTGGACAAGGAGAAGGGGATACTGAAGATTGCAGACCTTGGGCTTGGTAGAGCTTTCACTGTGCCAATGAAAAGCTACACCCATGAGGTACTGGTTACCATCTGCCAGTTGGATGGTCCAATACAAATTTAACATTATAACAGAGTTTCCGAGCATGATCCAGTAAGCTCTTTCGTTTGCTGTTTTTGTGTAGATTGTGACACTTTGGTATAGAGCCCCTGAAGTTTTGCTTGGAGCAACACATTACTCAACTGGTGTTGATATGTGGTCCGTTGGATGTATTTTTGGTACGCCAATTCTCCTTTTGAGTATTGAACTCTTGATTCCCAATTCCTAATTGTACTGAAAATTTGATGCATTATATGTAAAATATCTGGAGTTAAAAATGCAGTAACCAATGTCCTTGTACAAGGAACTTAATAATGCCCCATAATCCACATTGTCCACATCATCTTTAACTTTATGGCCAACTAAATAGCATATTCTGCTTAGACTTAATTAAGAGATGATGTATTTAAAGGATTTCACACTTAGAACTTTTACCCTGTTGTGTTCATAACTTTTCAATGCAGCTGAAATGGTCAGAAGACAAGCTCTCTTTCCTGGTGACTCTGAGTTGCAACAGTTGCTTCACATTTTCAGGTCTTTTTCCCCCTTCTGCATTCAGGCGTTGGTACCATAATATGAGTAATACCTTGCTTAGTTGCTAGGATAGTGTCATTCTTTTGGTCGTGAATTTATTGTTCTCTTATCAAGTTGAAGGAATGCTGCATTAAATTAGTTCTTGCTTGGCATAATCTGAAATGTGCTATTTTATGTGATGACAGTTTGATTTTCCTCACTCTTCTCTGTTAGGCACAAATAGCCAATTGTGCATATATAAACGACATTCTACCTCAGTCTTGTTTCCTTCTCAGTTGTACTATGGATTGACCGAAATTTGCTTGTGGAAAAGGCTGTTGGGAACACCTTCTGAGGAGCAGTGGCCTGGAGTGAGTGCTTTGAGGGACTGGCACGAGTTTCCACAGTGGAAGCCCCAGAGTTTGGCCCGTGCTGTCCCAACGCTGGAACCCGAAGGCATTGACCTTCTATCAGTAAGTTCTCTGCACTTGAAAGGGTTATTCCACCACCTACTTAAGAGGCCTTTCTTCAATTATCCAACCTGAAATTGATGCATTTCCTTTCTGATATTTGGAATGGGTCTGCCGTATCTGCATTTTCTTTTGGTCTTACCCTGTATGTGACTTCATTGATTGTTGAGCGCATATATTCTTAACATGCTTCATATCAGTTTGTTCATTCGTTTATCAGTGGTAACATTGGCTAAATTGTCACTTCAGAGCTAAATCAATATCTGATTATGCCCTGAAAGAGAAAAGTCTGCTTATGGCTTTATTAGGATGTTTTATCCAAAAGAAAGAAAGAAAGAAATTGAGCTGATGGTTTTTGTGATTGATGTGTTGCAGAAAATGCTTCAGCTTGATCCTTCAAACAGGATATCAGCTATCGCAGCGATGGAGCATCCCTACTTCGACAGCCTTGACAAATCCCAGTTCTAGTCCTTGTACCATGCGATTCCGAAGATGCTACTCTGAAGAAGTGAGCTTTCCGCTGGAGCTATGAATTTCACTTGCCACCTAGGCAACTGGTCCATGCATATTACCGAGTGTAAAATTGCCGTGTATGGCTGAATAAACTATTGCTTTCTTGTACCAAGTTGCTGTCCCTACGCTGGGATGCAAGGAATTGACCTCCTATCAGTGAATTGATATTACAAATCACAGTTAGCTGAGCAAAAGCTGTCATTTTCATTCCACAATGATTCACTGTTCCGTTTTTGGTTAGGTGATGACCCGCCTTGTTGATATCTGAAAGGAGTTTTGTTCATGTTTTCCTCAGTGTAGCTTGATACGTTATCGTTGTAATACTTCTGCGTAACATGCTTCCCTTGTGTGTTTGTCCGTTTCGTTTGTCATGGCGACATGAATGGATTAGCTTGTCAGTATAGAGCTGGAAAATATTTCTGACTTTGGGATGTTGCGCTAGTGATCCGTGAAACAGGGATGGAGCATGCTTCCATCTCTCTTGGATGGACAAGTCCAAGTTGTAGGCCTGTGTGAAAGGGTCCCCGCTCTTTTGGATGTGAAGGAGCGTGGAAACAAACAGAACACGGGTTCAGTTAGTGTTTGATGGGGACATGCAACGGAACGCGAGGACTATAGGGGTTGCCGCTGTGGCAAGCCGGGAACGATGCCGCTCTGGCCCAGCGAGACGGCAGCACCCACCGCCCATCTCGGCCTCTCCTCCCTCGCCAACCAATCCGACACCAAGCCTCCGCCGGAACATGAATCAGTAATGAATTCCGGTGAGAGATATGAGTCGCCTCCCCAACCTCCCCCCGCCCGTCCTCCTCCTCATTAACTCCCGCCCCGCCGGACAGCGCCACCTTTTCTTCCCGCAACCACCTCCATCTGCTTCCTTATTTCAGTTGCAATCTCCCGATTCCCAAAACCCACCACCAACAATGGCCTCCTCCGCCGCCGGGAACAACGGCCTCCCCACATACACCGCCCCTTCCGCCCCCGCCTGGCCCTCCTACAAGCCGCCCCCACCCAAGCACAACCCTCGCCGCCGGCGCTGCCTGTGCGCGTGCCTCCTCGTCACCCTCGCCGTCCTCCTCGCTCTCGCCATCACCCTGCTCGTCCTCTTCCTCACCGTCCTCAAGGTCCGGGACCCCACCACCCGCCTCGTCTCCACGCGCCTGGCGGGGGTCGCCCCGCGCCTCACCTTCCCGGCCATCTCCCTCCAGCTCAACGTCACGCTGCTGCTCACCGTGGCCGTGCACAACCCGAACCCGGCCTCCTTCACCTACGACTCCGGGGGCCACACGGACCTGACATACCGCGGCGCGCACGTCGGGGACGCCGAGATCGACCCGGGCCGGATCCCCAGCAAGGGCGACGGGGAGGTGAAGCTGGCGCTCACGGTGCAGGCGGACCGCCTCGCGGAAGACCTGGCGCAGCTGGTGGCGGACGTCGAGAGCGGGTCGGTGGCCATGGAGGCCAGCACCAGGATCCCGGGGAGGGTCACCATCCTGGGGCTCTTCAAGCGGCACGCCGTGGCCTACTCCGACTGCAGCTTCGTCTTCGGCATCGCGGAGATGCGGGTGCGGAGCCAGCAGTGCCACGACCGGACAAAGCTATGATCGCCCGTGTTGTTCGGTGCGGGTTCACGTCACGTCACGTCACGTGGTGCCTGGCAACCGGTCTTTGCTTCCCCGTCACCCCCGTCGCCGTCGCCGTCGGCGTCGGCACCGGCCACGCACCCACATGCTGTCTCGCTCATATGGAGTCGCGTCGGCATTATTCTTCGTCTGATACGTTCCAGTAGAGCACGAGAGAGATAGATCATTCTGTATTTTCTGTTAGAGAGCCACACGCGGAGATGCCTAGATAGATTAGGAACTCTAGTTCCTTGTTACCGGGCGTTAATCTTGATGTATTGCATGATGGTGGGCTTGATCATTGCTTCTGTACATAAACAGGTCGCATTACATTATGGTGACACGCTTTTCTTTTTCACGACCTTTTCTTCTTCTCTACTACTGGTGCCGCATTTGATTGCAACTAGTGGTATCTTTTAGGAGAGTTGTAGCTTCAGGGGAAAAAAAAGAGAAACTTTTTATTTTTCACGCGCTACCGGGATACTGGTGCCATCAGGCATGCAACTTTTAAAGTTTGCATTCCTTTCGTGCGCTCTTGCTTGGAGATGAGATAATGCTGATATTCTTATTCCTAGCTTCTTGACTTTATTATCTAGGATGAGATAATCATGCCTTAGAATAGCATAGTAAAGCGTATCAAGGATGTATGGGCGCATTTGCATTTCGACAAAGTTGGTCTTCACTAATAATTTTTTGCCGGGCAAAAATTGTAGTTTTTCACTTGCATATAATAATCGAATATTTAAAAAATACTTAAAAAAATAACAACAAATTGAGCTCTGTCAGAAGTGGGATTTGAACCCACGCCCTCGTTAGAGGACCAGAACTTGAGTCTGGCGCCTTAGACCACTCGGCCATCCTGACCTCACATGAATAAAACCTGTTAATCTTTTACTTAACAACAAAATACTGAATAGCACCAGTACAATCTACCCAATTGTCTGATGCAGACATGTGACAGCAGATCATTCACAATTACGCAATTGTCACTTATGTATACCATTGTAACAAGTAACTAAATTGACGTTCCAACAATTATCCCCTAAGATGTACAGACTAGCCTTTGCACTAAATTCTATTATACAGTATACAGTGTACACTGACACGAGTCATGGTTTAATATAGCTTCTTAAGAATCAAAGGCACGCCATTCCCAGGCTCAATGGTCAGTCTGAACGCTGGGCAATGCACGTACTTTGGCGAAAGAGCAAACTCGAACCTTGACAGCAGGAGTGACAGGATAACCTTGAGCTCAACCATGGCCAGGTTCTGGCCAGCGCAGGTGCGGGTACCGACACCAAAGGGCATGTACATATGAGGGGGCTTGCAGGCGCCTGCTATGCCATTGGCAAACCTGCCCGGATCAAACCTGTCCGAGTTGGGACCCCATATGGCAGGATCCCGGTGAACCAATGCTATTGGGATCCTGATGTTTGTTCCTTCCGGAATGTTGAGGCTACCAAGCTTTATATCGTTCAGAGCTTCTCGTGTCACGAAAGCTGCCGGTGGGTAGAGGCGAAGGGTTTCCTGGACCACCATTGTTAGCTGCACAAGGATGATTGCAATTGTATAGTTAAAGCTTTCATCGGTGATGTGTTTGTCAGGTAAGGACAAATACTCGGTTGAGTGTACACACCATTTTCAACTTCCGAAGCATGTCAAATTCTATCGGTTTCCCTTGACAGACATCCAATAGCTCAGTCCGAGAACGGGACTGCCATTCAGGGTGCGACGCAAGAAGCATCAAGCACCAAGCAGCTGTCGTTGAGGTTGTTTCATGCCCTGCAAAATAGATGTTCTTGCAGTTGTCGATGATGAAACCCTCAGGCGTCTGTGAAGCGAAGTGGCGGGCTTTAGCACCCTTAATTATAGAGTGCAGGAGATCCTTATCAGTCGATAAGGCGACTGAATCCTGCTCGTGCTTCATTGCTACGTTTAATATGAGGCGACGAATGCTGCGGTCTAGACTCCAGATTTCTCTATTGGATTTTGTTGGTAAGTATCTGGATTGATGTCATCATTTGAATTAGGAAAGGAAAAAAAACATGAGCAGTGTTAGACATCTATGTACTCAAGACAGAAGAAGGTAAATACAGGTGCAGAATGACTCACAGAGCTTATACATGATGTTTATTTTCGAGCGATAGGAATAGGAGGGATGTAAAAGATAATAAACAAAAATGGAACCATCATTAGATGAAAACGAATATAGAGTCAAGCTTGGCGTCTACTGTACTACAACTATCTTTTTTCCCCATCCAAAAAAAGAACTTATCGTTCCTCTACTTCAAGGAACAGGCAAAGGCTTTGGTATATATTTTCTAACCTTAGAAGTAACCGCTCATAGTACTATATAGGCTGCTACAAGAGATGTGTTCCAAACAATTCCTACAGCAATTCTCGCATGAGGGAAATGCTATGCCCTCACGCACCATTAAGATGTAAGCGACTTTGCTTGAGATAAACCAAATTTAAAAAAGTGCAGCCCATGTATTTTTCAATATATATTTAATTCCCCAGTTGCAATGGAAGTGCTTAGCTCATGCCACCAATTTGAAAAATTGAGGGACTAAGCAAACAGAGTAATGCAAGGTAGTCATTCACAAATGCTAATTACAACCTTCCAGAGCTAATTTGCAGCATAATTAACTTGCTCTGAATATTACCATCTGCATTTCAAAATTCAATGTTTGAGTTTCTAATATGAGCGCTAGAGCAGCATTTGTGCGGTGAGCATGAGCAGTAAGCAGACAAATACTAAGCCTTTCAGATATGAAACTGTTACAAAAGATCGATTTCTTCAACATACCTTGCTCCGGGGACACCAAGTATGTTTTGCTTTGCCATTGCAATCTGAAGTTGCCGAATCTTGTTGAATATCTCTTTACCTGCAGCAAAATTGCTTCCAAATGAAGTCCTCGATATGACATCAGCTGAAAAGTTTCTCAAGGACTCATCCACCACAATCTCTGCACTGCCCCCTTCCCTTCCAAGTATGTTTTCCCATGAAGTCAACATTGGCATTGCAGCTTCGACCATGATGTGCAACATGCCCTGTAAATATTTCCAGAAAACAAGTAGATAACAGTCTGAAATCATTGCCTCATGTACCACAAACATGATTATAGGACAATTCATGACAAACTCAAGGGATTCACAGCACACAGGTATCAAAGCAGATTTTTAAGGCTTTCATTTACCTTAACCTTCTCCATGAAGAACTCTGGTGCAATCACCTTTCTTTGATGTTCCCAGAGTTCACCATTTGAAGTCAATATTCCCATACCAAGAAGAGCTCCACGCTCTTTTTGCAAGAAGGAAGGCTTTCCAAGATCCAAAGACTTGCAATTGGCTAGCTCCTTCACCATGTCAGGATCTGTTATATTCAGAGCTTGTATGCTCCCAGTTGAATACAAGTAGATGGATCCTGACATAGTATGAAACATATATTTCTCACCAAGTCATATCCAATTGAATTGTGCAGTCAATATTAACTTCACAGTAATGCACTAGTTTAGTAGCTCAAAAGTGGATAAATTCATACATGTGAGAGCCTGATTGACATGGAAAAACAAATACTAGGCTCACAAAAGTGCACCTGAACAAACATGAGAGTTCAGGAGACACCGTGAAGGCGTGAACTATGTATCAACAATCTTCAACCTAAAAGAGTTTAACAAGAAAAAAGAAAAAAAGAAGCTGGCTGAAATAACTGAGGACAAGTCGTGACATTTCACATACCATAAATTCTGCTCCAATGAAGGAAGTAGGGGAATATGGTGGCTGTATAATCCGAGGAGAACTTATCAGTATTCTTTGCTTCCAGTTCTTGGACAGGCACGGCCAGTTCCTTCTGAATTCTCCTCATCTCTGCAATGTTTCCAAAGAGGAAAGAAGGCTTGGGGCCCTTCACTCCCTGGCTCCTCAGTTTCTGCCTGAGTCTCTCCGGTCTCAGCCATAGGATGGTGTAGAGGTAGGAGAGGAGAAGACAGAGCAACACCAGAGGTGGCAGTATCAGCCATTGGTGTGACGAGAAGACAAGTTCCATGTTTGTGTGAGAAAGGGAAGCCTTGCTCCATGTTCGTACCAGAGATATTTGTTGTGCCGCTGGGAGCAGATAAGGTTGGATAGCTACGGAAAAGCTCACGCACTCTGAGCAGTCAGCACATAAGACAAGGCCAATTTCCAACACAATAAGAAGACAGAAAAAGAAACGGTAGTGGGGACAAAACAAACATTAGTTTTACAAAGAACCTTTGTCTGCTTGCTATGATGAAACTAGTCCACGTCACAAAAAAAAAGTGATCTAAAATAACATATAGTGAGAAGGGGGTTAGGAGATGTGACCCCTTAGGCAATATACTAGTAACAAACTGCTTTGCAAGTTTTTCAAACAACTGGGACTAGTAATTAAATGTAGCCGGCAAGAAGGTGTATTTTTCTTTTACCAGAGTGGCAAAAGATGCAGAACAAATCTAGGCAATCATCCATACTCAAATATAGTTATCAGTGAACATGACTGACTAATATCACTGGACAAGGTAACTGAACCCTAACAACTGAGAAGACCTAAATTCAAATTTAACATCTGAAGTTAACATTAGACCCCTTTAAGAAATTCCTGGAACCTGGGAATCATCTAGAACCACTCCTGATTTTCTGAGTTAGAGAAACATGAAGAATTTTAGTCCAGACGCATGGAGCCAGTCTACATGGAATTGCTTCAAGAATTGAAAAAATGGACAGGAGTCAGAAGACAATATGGTATGTGGAGGAGTCGTTTTACCAGTTGGGAAATGAAGACAACCCCATATTATCCTATCTGCATATGCATATACTCGCTCACATACTAGATTATTTTTACTATGCTCGAATAACAACTTTTTTCTGTGACTAAACATTACGCAGTTTTCTTTTTCCCCAAAGGCTGAGACGTGGAGTTTCAAAATCTCGAGGAAAAACTGTCACAAATTCCAGATTACTGACATGGGAACACACAATAAAAGGCATTTTCTTTTGGCAAAGACTAGATGCTTCTATTAAGACTGTTATAATCTAACAGACATTCTGTATACCTACCATTTTTCAAGCAGCTAAAATTACTTCAAGCAACGGGGCCTTTCAACACAAGACCTCCCGCCAAAGGCAAACTGTGGCTAAAACACTATCTCATTACACATGGACATGGAGAGATCCAGCTCTCCAATGATCCTAAGCTCAAAACAACAGAACTAATTATCTCTATATCTTCTCCAACATATCCTCTCCCTCACGACCTCTGAGGGGCCGCCATAATCTGTAGACAAGAAACAAGGGGACTTCCCCCCCAAAAAGTATCTACATCTCATCAAGTCTCAGCGTCCCTTCTTTCTTTCATTCTTCCTTTTCTTATTCTTTCTCATCCTTTTTTTCCTAGTCAAATGCGGGTGTGAAATTTCAGTTACAGAAGCACATGCTGCATTGCAGCAGACATGACAGGCCACTGGAGTGAGGATGAAATGACAGGATGTACAATATGGTGTTTGCCATTGCTGCTATGGGTGCACACATTCATCAGTATTTCCTCTTAGCCTGTGCTGCCTCTCAGGGTAGCGGTGGAAAGTCACCACTGTCCTTGAGGCTGTATGGCTGAGCATTCCTGTAAATTTTACAATTTGGGGTCAGCCATTGTAAACTCTGAAAACAAGTGTGGTCAGTCTACAGGGTGAATGTGGTACATGAGGGAAAAGGAGTACATTTTCAAGCTGAACTAGCATGCTTTCTACCTTGAAAACAAGTGTGGTTAGAGCATATCAAAAGTAGGTTCTTTCTATAAAGAAAAGTAGGTTTTTAAATTAGCATAACTGTATGGTGTAGGACATGTCCCATGTGTTTGAGAAATGCACATCAATATCCCCAAACATGGTCTAAATGTATGGCAGTAGCAAAATTAGACTAAGCCAGTAAAATTTGCCCAAACACATCTGAAAAGCCTCATCCAAATCCAAGGATACCACTTAATTTGTAGATTTTACATGATAATAATCATGCGGCCAATGGCAAATTAGATCGCCTGGCATTATTTGCAACTATGAATTAAAAAGGACTGAACCTCAACTGGCCCAATTATACAAGTTTAGGGGGTAAACGTGCACAGTTCTCAAGACCAAGGACCTCAGTAAGACATTCTTGAAAGTTTAGGGGCCTAGGTTGTAATTTAATACAAATATTAATGCCCAACAGTGAACATCACAAAAGGATCTAAATAACGTTGCATAAACACCAAACCAACAAAGAGCTAAAACATCTCATTATTGTAACATGTAAATGGGCACTAAATTACATGTCCATCCCATCAAATACTTACCTCATTCCATTCAAACCTGCTACGGAGTTTTTTGTGGCAGGCATGCGGCTCACAGACTCAGAAACTTGATTGCTGGAGGCAGAATCTGATCTGTTAGCATGGTCCTTGGAGGTAACTTCCAAAGGCAATGTCCCCAAGGTCCCAAACTCAAGTTTACTGTCTTGCGGGACCATGAAACCATTGCCATGAAAATTATCCCTTCGAACCTGGGAAGATGGAGAATGAGCTGGTACCTTCAATGGATCCCTTGGAGACTGGGAAGATGGAGATGGCATTGGCATATTCATTGGAGATGGTATTGCATGATCATTTGCACCAGGAACATCATGCCGTGATTCCTGAAGAGGTACCATATCGATAGGCATATCTGTTCTGACATGGTGATGAAGCTTTTGATAATTATTTGAAGAGAAATGATTCCTTCCTCTCTCCCCGTGTCCAACAGGTGGCCTGTCCTTGCGCAAATTCTACAATATCAAACAAGGCAGACCAAATTAGCATGCCCACTAGATAAAGCTGTCCAAATAATACAAAATTGACACCTAACCTAGCAAAACTAATGCTATTCTGCAGTAAAAACATAAGCATAATGGGGGCATCTTCTAGGTTATTGCATAAAAAGAATAGGAACCCAATAACATAATAAATGAATTATAAGAACATTAGCATGTGCATTCGCATGTATATCATGTGGAACAAATATGAGCAAGAGACAGATAGAGCTTATTCAAAAGTGATGATTTAAGTTTTACAAGCACAAGATGAATGTCCAAGAAGGGAACATACTGGGTCAGGAAAGTAGGTGCCTGTTCCATGGCCCCTCATAGGAATATGATCATCTGTTTGATAAACTGGCCTCCACACAACATAGCCAGGTGGATAAGGAGGACTAGGGATTGCTCCATTCATGCCAGCGTATCCATATGAATTTTTTCTGCCAAGACCATTTGAAGGGCGCATGTTCTGATATTGCAGGGGTGGTGGAGGCATTGGATAGTAATAATGATGTACGGGATTACCTTGCTGGCAACCTTGAGCAAACAGAAGATTATTGAAATTTGTTAATAAATCTCCAGTGAGATCTGGCACAATGTCATTGATGGTACCACCAGGTTGTGAATTTTCAGGTGTAAACATTGAATTAGATGTGGCCAGACCATTGACTAAGCCAGCAGGAGAGTAAGCATTATGCTCAAGGGGTGCTGGAAAGCTTCTTGAAAACACATTGTGATACTTAGCACCTTCAAAAGAGTGGTAAGATTTGCCTGTAAACTGATTTGCTGGCATCCCATGGTGTGGCAGATCCGTGTCATCTCTAACATCAACATCCTTACCATTTTCTGATTGGTAAAATTGATGTGGGGCACAGCGTCTCCCAGATGGCAAGGTACAGGTTTCACTAGCTATTTGTGAAGCTTCATAGAAGTCACAACCATTCCTCTCAGTTCCTGAATCAGTAGTTGCATAATCTGTGGCATTGGTACCTATCAACCCACCAGAAACGGACACTATCTCCTTGTGCCCAGCCACAGAGTTACATTGTTTTTGCTTTATTGAGCCATGATTGTTGGAATCTGAAGTGTCGATGTGACTAAACTGAGAAGACAGATCGCCACAGGAATTGCTGTATAAAGGTGAACTGCCCTTGATACTTTCCACATTCAAGCTCAGTGATAAGGAATCATTGGTAGCATGATCAGACAGCAGATCATCATCAGAAGAGCTCACTAAAACATCTAGTCTTAACCCGGTACAATTTCTCTTTAACGTGTTCCGGAAAAACTGATTCACTTCATTGACAGTAGAACAGGCAGGCACTTGAAGAATCTTCCCAAGCTTACGAGCACCAAAATCAAATGCACTGCGTATTCTGTAAAAATTTCCTATGCATGGAACAGTACAATTAAGCTAGAAATCCTGCTACGGTGCTACCACAGTTCAGATCTAGAGGCAAGAAACAAACCTTTGCTGACACTGCGTCCAAGATTGTTACTCTGCTTCAGTGGGTCAACTATATTCAAAAATTTTCGAGAGAATACTTGTGCATCTTTCTCAGAGTTTTTATGGGGGACACTAAAAGCCTCAGCACATTCTTTGAGAAACTCCTCCCGTGGAAGAAAACCATCATCATGAGTATCAGGCGGGTCGGCTGTTCAACAAAAACCATGTCAATGGCCAATAATTTCAGTCACAAAAATAGCCAACATACGGCATAATTAAGAGTTCATTAACTTACTAACTAGATCAGGTAGTGAAGATAATGAAACAGGACCAAACAAGCTGATTCCCTTATTATCCCAATCAAATTTGCTATAATAGTCAAGAAACCGATAGAGGACCTGCAGAAGGGCAGATAGTCATCTCACCTCTGGGAAGTTATGTATCTTGAAGAACTTTGATAAGGTGACAAAGAAAACTTATACATGCAGCAGCAAAAGTTATGCCGAAACTTACAGCTAATGGACCATCCAGAGACTTGTGGAAGATATGGAAAATGTATAGCACTAATGTCTCCAAGGCATAGGTAGAAATTAAACCATGGTGAGCACCAAGAATGCGGCTTTCATAATAACACCAGTCTTTGATTAGCATTATGCTTCTTTTGAAGAGGTGTTTTTTTCCAAAATTTTGATCAACCTACAAACAAAATTGGTATCGATGAGCTTAACACTGCAGTCTGGCATAAGTAACTCCAAAAGAGGCAGGAATCCTCGCAAGTCCAAGCTCAAGTAGGTAGATAAGAGAACATGCTATTAAGAGTATCAGATCTGAGGTTTAAGGAAAAGACAACGGAAACAACGAAGCAACTTTTGAAGTATTACCTTCTCAAGAAAACAAAGTGTACAGAGCCCACCAATCTGATTAACTGAGATGTCTACAACAATGTTTTGCACCAAACATTTCACCAGCTTGACCTGCCATCAGGAAGATCTATCATCGGATAACAATATAAGGAAAAAAAGTCACATATAGAAATATTGGTACATTCATATGTTCCACTTATATCATAGGCAAAACGGAGGGAGTTGCATTCAAGTACACAGAACGGGAAATTCTCACTTTTTTACATAATGTACAGAAATGAGCACTGGCATGTAGAGTGCAAGAAATTAAAAGGGAACTAGGGAAGTTAAAAGTATGCTCACTGGACAAGTGGTGTACATATGAAACAAACACCTCCACTGAAGTGAAAAATCTCAAAGATGATAAATTGATGTTTGACCTCAAATTGCATATATATTCGAAACGAAGAGCAATATGGTAAACTGAAATACCTCAGTGGCATGGATATACTGGACATCCTTGACCTCAAATTCAGAATCTTTCCTCCGCCCTTCTGATTTTAGAATAGCACATACTTCATTTGCTAGATTCTCATCGGAAATTGCAGGGCCGAATGCAGTCAAGTCAATATCTCCATCAGGAAGATATGTTTTCAATGGAACAGATCCAAATGGAAAGACCTATGTTTTACAAGAATAAAAGGTTAAGTTTGCAGCACCAGAGTAGCACAAACTTTGGTAAAATAGCGATATCTCACTCAGATGAATGTACAGAAGTGACAATACTAGTTAAATGTGTACATGTGAAATGCCATCTAGTAGAAGCAAACAAGTACCGCATTGACAAGCACCTCAGTGGCTTTCTCATTCCATTAGATGATTAAACTCATCCCTATAAATCTTGTAGCCAATTTATCTTAAGTTGTGACATATGTTTGCCAGATCTTATGTGTGCTATATGATGACGAACAATCCAAAATAACCTAAAAATCCACACAGCCAAATCAAAGACTTGATTCAAGCCTCAATGTATTACATCAATCCTAGATTTATTGTTGAGTCACTCATAGATTGGACCTTAATTTGGTCCGATCATCACAATTATATAATTGCAGGAGAAGTTTGGTACAACCATCATGGCGATTTACATATGATCCTTACCCAATTCAACCAATCCTAGTAACCATTTATGAGTAATTATGTAGAAATGCTGTTTCAATCCCGATGTTCCACCTTTTACACATTCACATATTTAATTACTTGTATGGACAACAAAAGATCATTAAATTGCAGTACAGTTCACATGCTTCTAACACACAATTTAAGAAATGTATGATAAATGAATACATGGTATATTTTAATATTATCAGGCAGGTAGGATCATAAATTCTATGATTCAATCCTACAATTAGATCCTAACAGACTATTTCCAGTTGAATACAAGATGTTTTGACTGCCTTGACTGGGGCATAACAAAAAAAGAAGTAGCTGTTCCTTCTCAAGTAACATGAGCAATGTATGAAAGGCCACATCACAAAAAAAAAGACATAAGATAAATGGTATGCCCAGCCCTCCAATCCACGCCAAAAAAAATTCACGGTGTTTAATGCGGTACACTGACACGTGTAAACCACCAGTTCGCACTCCCATTAAACGGCCCTCCCTGCCAAATCACGTGGAGACTCAAGTGCGCAACCGACAAAGTACATCAATATGATTATGCATCTGTATTCATCACCAATAAACACTTGACACCTCAAGGACCCAGCAACAAATGACAAGGATTTCAAAAACAAAACCCTGTATATATACTGGTTTCGCGGCAACCGCTAGGGTTAGGAAAATCACATGCCAGCCATTACAGTAGAGCTAAATGGAATAGCAAGCATGTCAACTACCAACTCTTCAGAAGGAACACGCCTAGCATGTTTATCCTACTTCAATTCCACAACGGCACAACCTAAAATATGAACAGTGGTGCTGAGACTCTAATGATTCCTCCTGAAGCACCCAAACTGCCATTGGCATAATCTGTAGAATGTGGTGGCACAACAGACACTGATTAAAAACCTAGGTGTATCGCCTGTGCTATTGATGCATAAAGCCCCAGCCTTTAAGATGCAGAACAATAAGACCGAACAACAATCGTAACAGGGAAGGTAAGCTGAGTACCTGATAGCCGGCGTGGAACCTGAAGAGGCGCTGGACGTAGTCGATAATGGCGGCGCGGAGATTCTCGGAGGAGACGGTGGGCTGGATCTTGTGCACCACAGAGAGCGTGGCGCTCTCGAAGCGCCGCCAGGCGTCCGGGGAGATCGAGGAGGGGTCCGGGTTTGCCGGCGCGGGCTCGGGCACCGGCGAGCACTCGTCGATGTCCACCATGGGCGCTGGAGCCCGAAGCCCCGCACGAGAACCTCTTCCCCGGCGGCGTCGAGCAACCAACCGCTGAAGGAGGCGATTTCAGGCGACGCCGGAAACAGCGACAATCCAAGGGACGTGCGTTGGGGGCCGGGACCTCCCTCGTGGGAGGATGGGAGGAGGTGATCGGCGCGGGCAGGGTCGCGATCTGGGCGCCGCCGGCGAGCGGGATGGAATAGGGAGGTGCAGGATTAGGGAGCACGGGAGCGACTGGAGTGGAGCCGTGTCGAGGAGAGAAAGGTTGCAGGAAAGCCCTGCCAGGGAGCCCTGCAAGGGGGCGTCGACACGGTTCTGCCGGCAGACTCATCACCACGCGCGCCGACAGGTGGGCCCCACTCCCTCCACGGTTCGCGCTCGCCCCTTCGGTCCTCCGCGCGGCGGGCGGCGGCGCGGCGGGGCGGGTCGCGAACATGGAAGGCGAGGGTTATGCCTCCGTGAGCCTCGCCGCGCTGGAGTACATCCACGTGCACAAGACGGCGCGGCTCGTGGAGGCCGCAGTGGCGTCGGGCGCCATCGCGGGGGCAGCGGGGTTGCCGAGGTGGAGCGCGTCTCCTGGTTTTCTTCCCCTTCCCCACCCGCGGCTAGCGAGGACGTGGGGGCGCAGCGACCCGCGGCCCGGTGGAGGGGCGGTGCGCCGCGGTCTTGCTGGCGGCCCGCCCCGGCCGTCGACACCAGGCGCGGGCCGAAGTTGCGCCGCCCACCCTTCGCTGCCGCAGCAGGCCCAGGCACCCCGCTGCCCGTCTCCGCAGCGCCCTCGGCCTCCCGCTCCACCCCGCCCACCTGCCCTCCGCCGGGGGCGGCCGCGCGTTTCGCGAGGTGAATGCAGGGGTCGGGACAGGCGCAGCGGGCGCGGTAGGAGCGGTCGGGGGGCCGTCGGCGACTAGCGTGCCCGAGCTGCTTGAGTGCCCTGTCTGCACCTGCTCCATGTTCCCGCCCATCCATCAGGTGGGTGCCTCGCTTCCGCTTCTTCGATTTCAGATGGGATTTCAGATGGGGTTGCGTGCAGATTTGGGGATCTCGGTGGTGAGTTCCCATCCTTGGAGGTGTTGAATCAAATATTTGTAGTTCATGATTTCAAGTGCCCGATTGAGAAATTAGCATCTGTCGGGTGAACAGTTTAACCAAAGATATCAAACGAATTCTAATTTGGTTAACTCTGCAGATGGGGTATGCAAAAATTGATGGCTTCTAATGCCAGCACATTGAATAACCAGATTTCCAGCCAAGCATGCAAAAACTTCTTTATCATGTGCCCCTCTCCTATCTGGATCTCAAGCAAACCATGGATGTAAGGATGTATCATTCTGTGCATTGTTTCTAGGAGCAGCCCTATGCTCTGCTGTGGTGCCGCTTGATTTAGTTCAATCTAGTTCAATCGGTTGTCACTATCTTCTGCCTGTGCCGCTCGGTTTTTAGCCACTGCCTTTGGGTTACTGCAGCTCTGCAACAATGATTTGGTTCTGTTCTGCTGTCACTACCAGTTGCAGCCTAAGCTCCTTGATTAACTGCTTGGCAGCGGCAGCCACTCTTGGACCTCTTTCATTTTTCTTTGTGGTTCAGTTTTGCTTCTCGTCTGATTTGAATTTCTCTACTTGCTGGTCAGCAACAGTAGCAACCTAGTGGCTTTGACGTTCTGTACCATTTTGATTGCAGCAACAGCTTGGCTTTTCTCTCTCTGATTTTCAGCCACGGTATCAGGTTGACCACGGCAAGCATGTTCAGCTATCAGCTTGTGCATGTAAGTAGCACAGAAGCAGGGAGCGGCGAGGTTTCAAGTCTCAGGTAATGTCATTTGTGAAGTGTCATTTTCCTGCAGCAGTGTATATGGTAGTCTTTGTCTGCTTGTTATTCTCTCTATGTAATTCCTTGGTTGATCTTTTGACGGATGATTGGTTTAATAAATTTTAGTGAATGTTTGGTTTAATCAATTTACGTTATTATTTCTTCCTTGCATGTTAATCCCTTTGCTTGGTCATTATAACTTGGTTGGTTTAATTTGATATGCAGTGGCAATCAGTTCTTCCTGGATGTATAATTCATATTCATGTTGATTGCCAGTGAGTTATACTACTGCATCAGCTCTCCGATTTAAGATAATTTGAGATGCTAACTTATTCTATCTGCCCGGAGCAATCTGTTTGCCTCTTGCTTTACTTATGATTGGGATTTGGAGATGGTGCAAGGTGGAACCTTGGGAAGAGTTCATGACTTTCTGGGGAGTCGATGCTAATGCGTTGTGTTATAGCTGTGATTTTAAAGCCTTTGCGGGTTTAATTTTTACAGGCAAAAATATGCTTGCATTCATTCATCCTGGATGGGGAAACAACGTACTTGCACGCTTGGTTAATAAAGGAGCTTGTTCTTGAACACAGATAGTTGTTCCGCCGGCCGCTGGGTTTATGAAGGCGCAAATTTGGCAGATTGGTCAACTAAAAGCCAGCAGTCAACACTACATACAGACATATCTATTGTGGTTTCAGGTACCAAAGGTATAATGTGAATTTTGGAATATAGCTACGCTGACTGCTTGCAGTTGAACTCTGTGCAAAGTTGTAGCTTAGCTCTCAAATGGAAATTTAGGTGCCTTGCCTTTGTTTACATTTTAGCTCCTGATTCGGCAATGCTTGCAACTGAACTTATTTGAACTGACGTGCATATGATAATTCATAGAGATAGAACCAATCTACTGAGCACAATTATTTGACCCTGTGCACGCTGGGGGGTGCTCATCTCTACTTCTCTATCTCTATCCGAGTTCTGAATTTGATCAGTAAAGTATCTTCTATTTGACAACGCATGCAGTACTGTGATAATTATTTAGAAACTGTGATCGTACCAGGGTTATGAAAAGCAAAACACTGACTAGTTGGATAGGATTTCTTGTAGTGGGAAATAGACCATGGTGTTTGTTCAATTGTCCTGTAGTAAAATTCTTTTGAAAGGAAATTTGTTTTGCTTCTAAGTTGAGGCACGTTGTAATACGAAGTTGTAGCTCCATTTTTTTGGTATATTTCAATCCATGAGCATATTTAGTTTTTCATTTGCAAAGCAAAAAAAAAAATGCATGTGCTCATTCCCTTGCCCTTCCATTGTATGCGGCTATACTTCTGCTCCTTTGTGTTTGTTTCTCAAAGGACAGTGACAAATTTAACCTGCATTCAACTTATTCTCACTTAACTTGCCATCCTTGTTCCTGTTATTCTAAGCTGATACTACCTGTGTCTGGATTGTTTTGTAAGGGTATCTGTGGACAAATCTGCACATACTTGGCTTCTGCTCCTGTAATAGTCCTCGAATGTTTGTAGCATGATATTGTCTGAAGGAAAATCAATAGTTTTCTTCCAGGATTTTTCTTGCTTTGGAGTTTGCAAGTTGCTGGCTACATTTTCAGTCTCCTTTAGTGATAGATAGTGTGCTTATCTGGTCTTTTTCTTTGCTAGGAATATATGTATTGTTTACAAAGTATAACTGTTTGGTTATCTATCTTCCTCCTAGAACCCAAGCTGACATGTTAAAATGGGCCATTTGCATGTTCGTACATATGCCTGATGCTCTAGGATTCTCACCACTTACATGTTTGCTTCTGGAACTAATGAGCTCATAATTTTAAGTTTGCAGAGAATGGGTGTCATCCTTCAGGACTTCAGCTTTGAAGCTAACTGAACTTAACTCGAGCGCTTTGGCTAGCACAGTCCCTAACTTTCAGAAGAGCGTTGGTATCAAAAAAAAAAAAACTTTCAGAAAAGCGTGAAGGAAACACCGAATCCCAAATTGCTAAGCGCCGGATAGCAGGACCGATGAAGACCCTGTTTGGGAGAGCTTGGGGCTAAAATGAGCTAAAGTGGGGGTGCTAAACTTTAGCCCCCCACTAATCATTTAGTCACTTGGGGGTAGCTAAAATGGACTAAATGGACTAAAAAGTGGTCCCCCTCTACCACTTTCCCCCCCTGCCCCCTCCCCTCTCTCTCCTCCCCTCACTCTCTCTCTCTCCCCACTCCTTTGCCCGAACGCCACCACCGCCGCCGGCCCCGCCCGCCCCCGCCGCCTCCGCCCGAACGCCGCCGCCGCCGCCGGCCCCGCCCGCCCCCGCCGCCTCCGCGCCCGACCCCGCCCGGCCCCGCCGCCTCCGGCCGGCCCCGCCCGCCCCCGCGCCCTCCGCTCGCTCGTCGCCTCCGCGCCCGGCCCCACCACCTCCGCCCGAACGCCGCCGCCGCCGCCGGCCCCGCCCGCCCTCGCCGCCTCCGCGCCCGACCCCGCCCGGCCCCGCCGCCTCCGGCCGGCCCCGCCCGCCCCCGCGCCCTCCGCTCGCCCGCCGCCTTCGCCGCCTCCGCGCCCGGCCCCGCGCCCTCCCCGCCGGCTCCGCGCCCGCCCCCGCCGCCTCCGCTCGCCCGCCCCCGCGGCCTCCGCGCCGGCCGATGACGTTCCCGTCGAGGTCCTGCTCCCACAGCCCGGTCAAGTCCTTGCGCACCACGACGTCGTCGTCGAGGAGCATCACCCGCCCAAGCTCAGGGAAGAGCCCAAGCTCAGGGAAGAACTGCTCAGGGGTAGAGGAGAGGAGATGAATGAGGGTAAAAAAGTCTTTTGGCAATCAAAGTGCTAAAGTTTAGCCTCCTATCCAAACACCCCACAGTGCTAAAATTTAGCACTCTATTTGAGAGGGCTAAATTTTAGCCCAAGGCTAAACTTTAGCCCCTTCCTCCCAAACAGGGCCGAAGACAGGTAGCAGCCGAAGCAGAGAGCAGCTCGCCGTGTCAACAATGCGCGAATGGCTCTTTTGATTCCAAACTCACGTCACAATGACGCGTTAGCTGCAAGTCAGCAAGTGATTAGTATTATACGTCGAGTGATAATTCGAGGCACGGTGACAGTTGTTTTTGAATGACAGCGTAGCTTTAGGCTTACGGTCAACATCTTGCATTTGCATTTGAATTGAATTCACCATGAACTATTCATAAAGTGCTTTGCATGATATTTTTTAAAATAATAATTGACATTTTTTCAAATTTTGTGTGCCCGTGGCAAAGCACGGGCTATTACCTAGTACAATACTAATCAGGAAACTCCGGATCCAGTCTGAATGCACTGATAATCTGATACAGGCTGATCCTTGCTTCTTCCAAGCAGATCACTAATAACACCAACAGAATATGTATATAGAGATTATAGAATATGCATTGTACTTGCTTCTTGCAAGCAGATCACTAATAGTAACAAGCTCATCTTCTATCTGGTTACAGCAGGAGCAGGGTCTTCTATCTTGCTACCAAAATGTATCGCTGATTAACTTTGCAACCAAAGACGCATCCAATAAGCTATAAGCACTGCGACATTGATAGACACAGGCCACACGCGAACCATGCTCTGATCATCACAGCCTTGTCACCACCAGGGGCATGCCGAAGCCAGGCTCAATGGTCAGCCGGAATACCGGCGCATGCCGATACCTGGGCGACGGCACGAAGGCGAACCTGCTCAGCAGTCGCGCCAGCACCACCTTCAGCTCAACCATCGCCAGGTTCTGCCCGATGCAGGTCCGGGGCCCGTGTCCGAACGGCATGTACATGTGTGCCGGCCTGCACGCCGCAGCCACGCCGTTGGCGAACCGGTCTGGATGGAACTCGGCGGCGTCCGGACCCCAGGCATCCTTGTCCTGGTGCAGCATCGATCTGGCCACCTGGATAATTGTTCCGCCGGGGACGTCCAGGCCGCCAATCTTGACGTCCGTCAGGGCTTCGCGCATCATCAGCGACGCCGGAGGATACAGCCGGAGAGTCTCCTGGATCACCATCGTGATCTGCATTTGTAACTCGTAGTGTTAGGCGGTTCATATGCAATGCAATGGATGGATAGAGAACGGATGAACGCTCACAATTTTGAGTCGGCGGAGAGCGTCCACATCAAGCGTTGCTCCTCCCTGGCAGACCTCTACTGCCTCAGCTCGGGCGTGTTCCTGCCATTCAGGGTGTGTGGACAGTAACATCAGGCACCAAATGAGGGTGACTGCTGTGGTCCCATGCCCAGCAAAGTACATGCCCTTGCAGTTGCCGATGATGAAGTCCTCGGCATCATGCCCTTGCAGTTGCCGACCTTCTGCGCCATCAATAATGACGCGAAGAAGGTCTTTGTCCACGCTGTTATTGTGTTCCTTTATGACATCCAGGATCAGTAAGCGAACTTCCTCCTCCAACTTTCTTATTTCTCGGTTAGCGCTGGTAGGTAGGTACTTCCTGTAACAGTGTTAACGATATACTACATCAATTTCAAAATTCTTTCTTCTTGCTGCGACAAATTATGTACTTACCAAAACGCAGAGAGTCCCACCAGGGCATCTTGCTGAGAAACTGCCTTTTGAAGCTGCCTAAGCTTGCAAAATATCTCTTCTCCTCTTGTGAAACTACTCCCAAAACAAACCCTGGCGATTACATCTGCTGACAACTTCCGCAAGTAATCATCAACAACTATCTCCCTACTCCCTCCTACATTGTTGAGCAAACTCTCCCATGATTCCAACAACGGAGCAGTAGCATCCTCAACCAGCTCTATCATACCCTGCACATATACAGCATTCTTGGCACTCCATGTTTTTCAGCTCAAGATAATAAGCAATTGTACTGCAGTACCTTAATCTTATCCATGAAGAACTCCGGCGCAATGAGCTTCCTCTGATAGGCCCAGTCATCACCATTCAATGTAAACAAACCTCCACCAAATAAGGCTTTGCGAGATCTTTTTAGATAATTAGGCTTCCCCAGCTCTGATGGCGTGCGGTGACCAATGTCCTTCACCATTTCTGGATCAGAAACATGCAGTATCTCTAGAGCTCCTGTTGAGTATACGAACACCGGGCCTGTTCAAAATTAACCATTCACTTGCATCATTGTGAGAAGAATTGACACAAATAATCCAGAAAATAGATATGGATGTGGAAAAGAACCAGAATAGATATGATTCTTTTTAAATGGGATGTTTATCAAACTTTGGGTGTTCTATAATTCTCATTAACATAGCAGATCTTGCGCATCAACTAGCTAGGAAAAGCACAATCTCCCCACAGGAAACACAACATACAGAATCAGTGCGGAAATTTTAATCCGCAAGTCAACTGATGTCCCTTTCAAAGAAAGAGATCCTATTATATTTTAAGAGGACCCTAGATACCAAGTAAAACTATATTGTTAACCAGATAGACTTTGTTTCCAGTGGAAATTTCTTAGGAAGGTGCATGTAAGCCCAAATGGCCAACACTGTATATTTTAGAATGACCTGACATTCCAAGTAACACTATATTGTTAAACAGATAGACTTGTCTAATCAAATCCAGTTATTTCCGGTGAAATTCCTAGGAAGGTGCATGTAAACACCCCAAAAAATCTATTCACAGAGTTATCGCTACCAATGACTTTCAGCACAACATTTGTTTCGTCCTTAGAAGAGCATCATGCTACCATTTCCCTCACATGTTTAGTTTAAAGAATTTCCCATTTATTCACACCTGAGGTAAACTAAAAGAAGAGAAAGAAAAGGCTGTTTTAATTTATTGATGATTCATTCTTGTTTTTCATAGGAAAAAGGAGTCAACATAAGGTGAATTGCCCAGTTAAAATTTCATTCCTCAAGAGATTGTTGTCAACCCATGCTTCTGTTAACTAGATGTTTATAGTGATGACATTCTGGAACTTATTCTGCATGGTAATTCACACTTCAACAGTTCACAGTTGTACAGGTCTCCCCAATATGTGGTTGTTCAAAAGACATAATTCAATATCATCAGTCTGATTGAACAGAAAACCAAATCACAATTAAAACACTTGCAGGCATCAGACGTACCATAAGTTTCCCTCCAGAGAAGGAGGTAAGGGAATACGGAGGACAAGTAGTTGTTGGCGTCTTGCGTCTGCACAATCTTTAGCCCTTCCTTGATCCTCTTCATCTCTCTGGTGTTGCCATAGAGCACAGTAGGCTCGGGACCCTTTATGCCTTGCCGCTTCAGCTTCTTCCTTATGTTCTCTGATCTTAGACATACCTGGTGTAACAAGTATGACAGAGCCAAGCTAAGAATAAGAAGAGCAATAGTAAGTGCAGGCAACTCCTCCATGAGGCATAGGAAGAGAGGAAGAAAGTAATCTGTGGAAATATTCAGATATAAGGCAATGCCAGATATGCTAGAGTACACTAGGTCTTCAAGAAACCACCTTTATATTTCTTTAAGATCCCGAGCATTCGAGTCTTGTTTGACCTTTGCACTTTTTTTTATAGGCTGCTTCTAAACCTTGGCAACCATTAACAATCAATTGACCAGATGACTTTTGTATGATATCATCAAATAATTGATGGCTACTTACCATTGGTTTCTGCCAATCTACTCGAAATATGCCCTCCATGTTTCCCCTGACAAAAATATAAGAGCCAGTCTTCAGTTCCACTCCAGACATGCTGTATTCTGCAAGACACTAATTTAGCTCCAGAGCTTTAAAAAATAAAAAAGAAACTAAAAGGCACATGCAGCAGTTTAAAAGGAATAGGAAAATAATTACCTCAGCAGTCAGACAGCCACCAATGGATGCTACCCTGTCTGAAAAGGACGCAAGCTGGAGGCACCTTGAATCTTTACGTGTATAAGCATTGAACAATTGAGAAATAGAAGGTATCAAATACCATTACATACTTTCCGGAGCTCAGAAAACTGTAGGAAAAATATGTGATTCAATTCATCACAAGAAGTCATGAAGGCACTATAGAATAAAACAAGAGGAACTTTAAATAAACAGTGGCAGAGCCAGGCATCATTGAGGATGCATTAGGTGGTGATGGTGGGATGTTGCAGGCTTGTGATCACTTCCACTGCAGCACAGTTGACGAGCCCCAAGGCACCAAAAGGGTAAGTCTCCCTGAATTAACAGGAGCCACTGCTGTATAAGTTTAGTTCACATAGAGGAAGCACTTTGTCATCAGGAAAACAGAGATCATGGCAGCCTTGTTACTGTGAGGGTCATGCCGAACTCAGGCTCAATGGCCAACCGAAATGACGGTGTGTGTTGATACCCGGGTGACATTGAGAATGAGAATTTGGTCAGCAGGCATGCAAGAACCACCTTCAACTCTGCCATTACCAGGTTTTGTCCAGTACAGTCTGGGTCCATATCCAAGGCAATCACTACTGGTATGGTGCTCTAGCTTAAAATACTTGGTAATGAACATATGAGTGATGGCTTGTCCTTTTCCTGACCTACTGACCTTTTCTCATTGTTTAGATTGCTGTCAGATCCTGGGTGCAGGGCAGAGACCACCTTGAAAATGTGGCAAGTATTCATCAGTAAACTTGTAGCTCCTTGATTTCTGGCACTCTGCTTGCAAATTTACCCTTCCTGTTTTACCTCGTGAAAACATACAGCCTCCACACAATAGTATATAATTCTGCATTCTATAATTGGCATGATACAAGAGACTAGATTTGTAGTGGCAAGAGGTACACCGGAAAGAAAAAGGAACAAAGTTACAAAAAAACACTATGCATGAGCTTCAAATAAAAAATGAAGAATTATCAGCATTGGAGATTGGTATCCTTTTTAACACGAGGCAAACATCAGAAAAACAACAATATATTTTTTAATCACGGATTAAACTTTAAAGTGGAGAGTTAAGCAATAAGTATAGTTTAGAAGAATGAAGCATAGGAATTTACAGAGTTACAGTCATATGTATGAGTCAAACCATAGCAAGTATCATGCACATCAAGTCTTCAAGACAACGGATCTTTTTAGGCACTTGCTGAAGAATGCGTGGGCAAACTTTCAGGCAGAGTGTTAGTTACATACTTACAGTCTTCTAAGCAACCGGATATAAGAAAACTACCAAACACAAGGTAACAGTTGAACAGCAGCAAGAACCAGTATGTGCTTTTTGCTGAACTGAGCAAGGTTGGGGAGGGGGGATTATGTTCCTGAACTTGGTTACAAGAACCCCTTGATGGATCACGTCAGCAAACACAAAGTTTGAACTTCAAATTAAACTTGAATTTTTTCGCAAAAAAGTAACACAACACTGGCAACAATCACACGTCATCAAACAGCAATTTGGATCAACAGGTATGTACTGGATAATTAGAACATAGACCACCAACTTCTTCTTGTATCTACACGTGTTGTAGTTGTACTCTGGGATCTATGGCAAAGTTGCCTTCTAACATTGCCAGCAGGGTTGGTGAAGCATAGAACTAGAGCTAAACTGACAAGACTTACAACTGGAGCTGCTGCAATAAACAGCCATCTATGGCGCCCATTTGCTCCATTTGGCTCCTGTGCAGAATAAACAGCATGTTCATGTGCATTAGTCTCTTCAATTGTATCACCAGCTGTATTAGAAATTCCTTCAATCTCAAGTTCATAAGAAGTTTCTTCAACAGTTTCCTGCAGATGGTTATGCTCCACCCCATGGACACCTCCCTCATTGGCTGTTGCACGCTTGGACCTCTCATATTCCATGTCATCTGTAGGAAGCTCATATCGACAAACTGGGCATGTATTCCTAGAACTAAGCCATGGCAAAATACACGATGAATGATATAGATGCATGCACGGTAGCTGTTTTGCTACAGTTTTGATAGGCATCTCATCTTTGCAGACTGGACACATTAAATTACCGTTTATCTCATTGCTGGTGGAGATGACCACAGATGCAAGATTTTCAACAGAAGATGTCGCTGCAGGTGGAGGTCCTCTTGTGGTATTGTTATCCTCAGCAAACTGTTCTAGAAGCATTTCAAACTGTCTTGCATCAACATAATCACCAGGATTCCCAGTAAAATGTCTCCTGATTTCTCGCCCTTCTGTGTCTGCATTCAAATTAGTCCCATTTATTCCTTGGTTTCCAGCTATTCTCCAGGTCCACACAGTATCTTCAGATTCCTGCTCATTCAATTCACTTGGGGCGATATCATGCCATGGCTGCCAGCGCTCCTGCATGGCGTTGCCTGCTTCATCCAAATCAGATTCTTCTGACTGCTCATCTTCATCATCTTCTGGATCATCTGAATCCCACTGGTCCAGTCCAGCATTCATGGGATCAATATCTGTATCTGTGTTCATGTAGCTCTCACTGTCAAGTTGAATGACAATCTCCCTTCCCATTGTGGTTTGGTGCTCAAGAGAAGCATCTGATTCCCCACCATCATCACCAAAACTGATATTTGATTCAATTTCACCAAACACAGAATCAGCATAACTGAAACCATCACTCTCATCATCTGAACCGTGCCATCTTTGGGGTCGGTTTGGCGTAGAACTATATGATGCATGCTGACGTGCGACTGTTGGAGAATCAACATCTGCTTCATGACCTTGTCTAGCTAAGTTGATCAACTGGGAGAACTGCTGTGAGAAAGCGTCCTCTATGGGTTCATGCCTTGAAACCCTGGATCTTTGCCTTCGCCATCTTGTTTGTCGATTAGTTCTGGTAGGCTCATCCCTGTTGTTGTCACTAAGCACAGTCATCTTGCACTCCCTGCATATGGCTAAAGCTTCAAAGCTATCGGCAATCTCAGTATCCAGAGTAAAAGGTCTTGTGCAAACTAGGCATTGCACATCCGGCTGAGTGTTGAGGAGTCCATAGCTGCTGGAGTGGCTTTGCTGATCAGACATTGAAAAGCTGGTTCTGTCAAATCTCAAATGTGAGGCACTTCTTGAGACATGAACTGGACTCAAGGAAAGCAGGAAACCACTCTCGATCTGCTGGATAACTGGATCAGGTGTTCATGATATTGATATCCATCACTAAACACATGGCAATAGTTTGGCTTCGATGTGAACCTGCCAAAGGAACGGAAGTGATTGGTTCAGTTATCAAGCAAAGAAAGAAGGTATTGAAATGTTTCATGACAGACGCACTAAGCCAGATGGTCATGACAAGCGTAGAATGAAATCAGATTCATACGCACATATACAACCAAATTATCAAACAGAATGGAATCAAACATTTCATTTCATTCAGACATCAGATTTGGAGACAGTCCAGCGTAATAGTGTTTGCCTGCCTGATGACCTCAGATTGAACAGTAAAAAACTATCGAGCTTCACAAAACAGCTCGGGGTTGTTCGATTCCACACATCGCTGAGGCTTTATAAGATGGGACATAAGACAGTTCCATTTCGTGAAGAACAGGCAGCATGATATACATGCGACTTAATGGACCTAGCAGGTGCAGTGACGGGGGCATTTTAGTAAGCCGCGGGCAGCACACTGATCAGATAAGGTAAGAAATGGACAAAGAATTGATTAGGGAGGGGAAGATTTGAGAAAAATTGGTAAAGAAAAAAAAACCTAGGGCAATAGGGGAACTTCCTCACCTTGAGCGGCGACATCGATGAGACAGAAACCCAAATCAAATTCAGGCGAATCTGCTGCGAAGACGACGGAGGAAGCCTCCCTGTATTGGATTGGTTGGATTGGGGATTGGGAGGAGGATGTGGCTGTGTTCTTCAGCCTCTGTGCCTGCCTCTCGCTCGATCCGCTCTTCCTCATCCCGCGAGGGGGAAGAGAACTTGGGCCATGCCCCGCGCTCGACTAGTAAACTTGGGCCCATCCCGTTGGTGTTGGCCCATCTGCCCAAACACCAGCCCAGCCCAGGCTTTCTGCACTGGTCGTCGTCGTCGAAAGGTCGCGTTGGTGTGTAATGGTGGTGGGGGCGAAGTTATGCACAGCCTCGCTGTCACCAGCCTTCCACCTTTTTTTTCTCCTTTTCCCTGGAGGAGGGAGAATCAAGAGTCGCCAGGCCATCACCACCACCACGGCCACGACGGATCGCCGATTTCATCAAAAGTCGGTTGCTTGATTGATTCTCTTCTCTGGCGGCGTGGCTTGCTGTGCTGTGTGAAAGCCTCCCCGATCCCCATGGCCTATCGCCGGAAGCAGGGCGCCGCCGACGATCACCGGAGCTCCTATCCTCAGGCACGCACTCCTCTCTCCCCTTGCCTCCCCCTCTGCCCTGTTTGCTTGCTAGTTGGCTTCCTTGTAGCGTACCGTACCCTTTCTTGATTGCCGATTCCAAAGTGTTGCTACAGTCAAATCTAAGTCTGATCGAGCTCCGCTCTTTCATCTTGCGCTGTCTTGATTGCACGAACAGAAATAGGACCAAAAGAAAATTGCTTCATCAAAGGCCATCTCCTTACTTCAGCTCATTCTTGAATACTGTGGATTGTTGAGTTCCTGATTATTAGATTAGATGTCCTGAATCATGACGCATATGCCCTGTCGGTGATCTGATATGCACAATCGGCTTGTTTCTGTCACAGCACCAACGGTAGCCAGATGGCGTAATGTGTCGATTTGCCTTTAATTTGTAGGAATCTGCTTCATCATACAGTTACACATCGTTCAAAACCATAAACGAGCCCAAGCTTGGATTGTGGCAAACTTTGGCAAGCAAAGCCAAGGGAATTCTCGACGAGGACGCCTTGGCGCATAAGTTTGAGGACTTCAGGAAAGAACGGCCCCGCAGCAACTCCGGTTCATCCAGTGGAGATCAGGTAAGGCATCAAGTGTTCCTGAATATCTCAACATACAGACAGTCACAAGTGAACTTCTCGAGTATGGCATCGTCTCTCTTTTCAGTAATATAATGTTCGGAGCTGGCATTCTGCTTACATCTCTTGTAACTTTCTGTAATTTTAGGCCCCTCAGTCTCGCTGGTCATTTGAAAACCACTGGAAGACAGGAGAGGCTGCAGCTCGAATCAGGCCAGAGGCTCTTTCTGCTTCTGTCAACCAGCTTGGTGGAAGAATAAAAAATGCCTTGGAAGTAATCACTTTTACTTACCTCTGTACAGCTATTTTCCTTCAGCCCTATAACCCTCTGGAGAATTAACAGTTGTTGCTTCCTTGGTTTAACAGGAGGGACTCACAATTGTGGATAATAAGACATCCAGTATCATTGAGGAAACAAAGAAAATTCAAATTAGAAGGAAGCCTACCAGTTCCAGTTCTTATGTGTCGAATTCAGCAGTACATACAATCAGCACTCTTAATCTCTCATTGGATCAAGATAAATCTGCAGCTGAGGAGACTCAATTGAAAGCTTCCCGCGACGTAAGGTGCCACATGCTTATATCTTGATGAAAAATATGTTATTGTGCCCTGTAATTATACCAAAAACTCAATGCAGAGAAAGTATATTTTCTTTTACATGGGAAAAAACTGCAAAATTTAGTGTTCCTTCTATTCAGTTGAATTCCTATGTAATGGGTTAATTTTATGAATCGTTTGCATATTAGTTCTCAGTATAAATAAAGGAAAAAAAATGGGTATTTGTTTTTCTGCTGAGAGATATGTCTACTTCATTGCCCTTTACTAAGTCTTAAGCTCTTGGTTATGGACTAATGGTTATTAGTGTGGATGAGAATTAATAATAATGGCTGCTTAAGTTGCCTAATGTTGTCTTATTTGATTTCTAGCGTAATCTAATATAAGTACTGTGACCATCTAATTGCCACCGTAAGGGCTTTTCTCTGGTCACAATGAACGACCAGAATAAGCAATCTTCCACCTTTCGCCATGGTTATGTCTATGGTTCAGGAAAGTAAATATATGATCTTTTTGTGTAACTTGCGGTGCTGATGTCTTTCTCTAATTCTCTTGCCTCCTAATTCTTTTTCAGGTTGCTAATGCAATGGCTGCTAAAGCAAAACTTCTACTCCGTGAACTGAAATCCGTTAAAGCTGATCTAGCTTTTGCAAAGCAGAGATGCGCCCAGCTAGAAGAAGAGAACAAGCTGTTGCGAGAAACAAAGCAGAAAGGGAGCAAAACTGAAGAGGACGATGAATTGGTAATCTTTTTGTGATCAAACTTATTTGTTTTCTTGTTGAATTTCTTCTCGTGAATTACATACATCTCGATTTTCTACTACACCAAGAATAGTGAATGGGTGGTAATTCATCACCAAATTGATAAATTACACTCTTACGATACTTATGTGCATAAATTGATAATCCATCACCAAATTTCTGTTAATGTTCATTCCATTTCTGAACACTTTGCATGAAATGGTCGAATTTTCAGTACATTGCCTCTTTTGAAAACTCAGAATTTTTTTGAAACCCGATGAAAACTCAGAATTGCATACATTTAGTGTGGTTGACCTCATTCATATGAAACTATATTGTACAGTGATGAGAGGTCAAGGCCGTTAACTGCTGGTGCTGCCAGCTTGTTCTTAACTACATTTGTATAGAACATGTGAACATGGTTGTCTTTGATATTCTGAAATTTTCTCTCCGGACAACCCGTTGTTGAAATATTGAAACAGATTCGTGTGCAATTGGAGACCTTACTGGCCGAGAAATCAAGGCTGGCACAGGAAAACTCGACGTATGCCCGTGAAAATCGCTTCCTGCGTGAGATAGTAGATTTCCATCAGTTCAGCACCACGCAGGACGTTGTCTCCTTGGATGATGGCGACATGGAAGACGATGACCCAGAAGAGGACAGCAACCTCATGTACACTGAGAATCTGTTACCTGTAGTTGAAGAAAATTCAGGAGATGAAGAACTCTCCCCTGTGCCCTCGAGGCCTGAATCTCCGATGGTCGGCCCAGAGCAGCCATCATCCCCCATATCAAGCAACTCTCAGAATCCCTCAAAGCCAGATGCATCAGCATCTGACACAGCTTGACACATCTTGTTTGGGATTTCAAAGTGGTTTTGGTGGTGCTCTTGTGTGCATAAAATTTTGTCCATTCTTTGTCCACATTGGTTTGTTGTAGTTACAGATCTGTTCTCATGTTTAAAGTGTATAGTTTTGTTTGGTCGGTTTTTTAGTGAAAGCGGACTCGTGTGATTATGGGGAGACTGTAATGTGCATTGTTTGGTTCGTATGTACAGTGTACCGATTATTGGTTAATCTGACTGTTGAGAATATGCCAAATGAAGAGCATTTTGGTTGTTAGTACTTGCATGGTACTAATTGTGATGCCTTCATTAGTTCATTGCATCTATATGGGCGTACATCTTGCATGGCGAGTAAGAGTTGTAACTTGTAAGGACAGAGATATGAAGCCCGGTGTGTGTTGTGAGGCAGCCAGAGAACAAGTTGTTCAACGTTTCTGACTGACTCTCTGTTGGAGGAGTATAAGTGAATTGCCCACCTTTCCTTATCAGTTTAAGCTTTTGGGTTGAACTGGTTGGTGCATGCAACTCAATACTCTCAATCTCCTTCCGACTCAGCCAATTTTAGGTTGACAAGGTAATCAGCAGCATAAGCTAGCAGAAGGCGTGATTGATATCATCTCAGCTCAGAATTAAGGAAATAAATGTTGCATTAAACCATGTGAATTCATGTCGGAGCGCTGCATTTCTGCATTAACGAGAGAGGGGGAATTAAAGAAAGAATGGTCCATTTTGCATGCTGCATGAGTTGATGCAATGCAAGCGACCGATCGTCCATGCTGGTGTCCACCAACCAGACAGTTCGTTGGTGAGGAGTTGACCACAGGGCACAGGCCACGACCATCCTGCATTCAGATGATACATGATCATATGAGTTCATGACACAGGCCAGAGCCAAGAGGCCATTCTCCAATTCATCCATGTTAGGTGAAGCAATGCAAGATCCAAGACGAAGACAAAAATACTTTGACAAGCAACAACTTTTCGATCTTGTTGTTTTGTGCCTCACATTTTCCAGTCCCGAATTGATGTTATAATTTGTCGCTGTCAACGCGGCTGGATCAGACAAAAAGGAAAAGAAACAGCTGCCAGCTGCAATGCTGCAGGTGCTTCCAGCTTCCATTCCACCCAACGAGTGCCTGCAGTGCAGGTCGATGATCTGATCTGAGGGCTAACTAGCTACTGTAACTAGCTAGAGCAGCTCCAACACCAGCTCCGTCTCATCAGTGCTCAGCACTGAAGAATTAATTCTGCCACGTGTTGCAATTGCATCTACGTGGATCGTCCAATCATGCATGCTTCAGCTGGCCCATGGTGGTAGTGTACAAGTAAAGATACCATTACCAGTTTGCTGCCGTTTCAGTATCTGCGCTTCATCTTTTTTGGTGGGGTGAGAGTTACTCGGGTTCCAAAATGATAATAACTTTTGTACAAAATCTAAAGGGACTAAATGCATTTTTTTAGAGAGAAAGGGGATGCATTTCTGACAGATGACATGAAACATGAAGAACGAGTAGACCAGAAGCGCTCTCTGAAGTCGATCTGAATTAATTTTCTTTTTTCTTGGTCTCCCCGGCCATGGTCCTTGCAGCAATCCCTTGGCCAAGAAGACAAACATAACATACAGATGATTGCATCCAATGGGGAGACAACATTGATGGCAGAAATTATGCCTCCATCAACCCTTCTTCTCACCCAAAGGACCACGCATATGCAGCATCACTTTCTACCCGTCTGCATTTTATACCCAAATTCACACTATAAACTTTAATCAGGATGTATAGTAGTTTTTGTGTACCATGAAAAATCTTGTTCATTTTATTTGTGCTTAATATATAAACTGTAACACATAAATAAATTCACGTATATATGCTGCCTCCACTCGTATATGTATCCATGATCCTTTTTGTTATTTGCAGATAAGGTATTCATTCAGGTTCACCAGAGTCGGCAAAAGTAGCACCTGGTGTTTTCCTTTTTGCGGCATGTGTGTGTGTGTATGACCAGCTCCTTTATTGGACTGTCACTATCACTATGATTTTTCTTCTTTAGTACAATGATATGGTGTTAAGATTAAATAGCAACAGTTGACCAGGTAAAGGACCATATATATATGAGATATCTTATTAATTGTCAAACTGCATTATTAATTATTGGTGGGAGAATACTGAAAAAAATGATTAGAAGAGTGGTGAGACACTACAAAATCATACGCTGATGTATATGATTGTGGCCACTCTGGTTCCTGTTAGTTGTGGACTGGCCGCACTACGGGAAACTTTAAATTTGCCGAGTGTTTTATTTTTGCCGAGTGTTTTTTTTCGGACACTCGGCAAACAAGCTCTTCGCCGAGTGCCAAGCCAAAAACACTCGGCAAAAAAAAACACTCGGCAAATAGTGGCTTTGCCGAGTGTCAAATAAAAAACACTCGGCAAAGAGGGGGGTTTGCCGAGTGTCAAAAAAAACACTCGGCAAAGAGGGGGGTTTGCCGAGTGTCAAAAAAAACACTCGGCAAGGAGGGGGGTTTGCCTAGTGTTTTTTTTGACACTCGGCAAAAAAATAATTTTTTTTCTCTTTTCACCATGAAATTTTTTCTACTCCCCACATACAACATTTGGTACTCCATGTTAAAATTTGGTATATTTTTGAATTTATTTGCTATATTTAATTAATTAATTGCATTTCAAGGGAATTTTTGGTATAAGTCAAATTTGAACTGCAAGTGATTCAAATTATGGAATAAAATGAGTAGAAAAATGATATTCATGTTATTTGTACCAATTTGAGACCTGACCCATGAAATGAAAAGAAATTTCGAACATCTTGTTCAGGAAACACGACCATGAACGTGTCGCAGTAGTATTTTTACATTGTAAAAAAAATAATCAAAGTCTAAAAATCTTAAGATTTGTCATGATGTGATGATATAATACGTGGAGGCTGTGGAAAAAAATTGAGAAGGTTTTGCACATTTCATCATGTACGATGATTACAAATCGAAGCATCTCAGAAGAAGAATAGTAACTTTAAGAAGGATTCAATAAAATTTAGAGTCGAAGTGACGGTCGAGTTCGGTTTGACTACAAAACTTTTTGTATAGTCAGTAGAAAACCTATATTGATTCGTGTGAAAATTTGATATTTTTTTAAAACTGTTGGATATTTTTTAAATTTTTTTCAAAAAACGTTTGCCGAGTGTCCTACGTTGGACACTCGGCAAAGAAACTCTTTACCGAGTGTCCACGTAGGACACTCGGCAAACCAAGTGCCCGGCCCCCTCATAAGTGCCTCCGCCGGCCCCCCTCTCTCACATCCCGGCCGGCCCCCCTCACTCCCTCCTCTCTCACTCCCCTCACTCCCTCCTCTCTCCCTCCTCTCTACCTCCCGCCGCCGCCCGAAGACCCCTGCCGCCGCGCGCCGCCCGGCGCCCCCCACCGCCGCCCGCCGCCCGGCATGCCGCCCGGCGCAGCCCGCCGCCGCCCGGCGGCCCCGGCCCCGCCGCCCGCCGCCCCGCGCTCCCGGATCCGCCGCCGCCGCCCCGGCCCCCGGATCCGCCCGCCGCCCCGGCCCCCGGATCCCCCGCCGCCGCCCGGATCCGCCGCCGCCGCCCCGGCCCCCGGATCCGCCCGCCGCCCCCCCCGGCGCCCGGCCCCCGGCCCCCGGATCCGCCGCCTGCCCGTCCCCTCCACCGGATCCGCCGGCGCCGGGGCCTGAAGAGAAGAGGAGAGGATGGTGGCGGCGGCGGCGGCGGCGGAGCAGTGGCGCCCGTGTATGATTTTTTTTTATTTTTTCAATAATTGTTCGCCGAGTGTTTTCTGGGCACTCGGCAAAGTCTTTGCTGAGTGCCCGACACAAGACACTCGGCGAACTATTGTTTGCCGACTCTCACAAGACACTCGGCGAACTATTGTTTGCCGACTCTATATTTGCCGTGTGCCGTTTGCCGAGTGTTACACTCGGCAAACGGTTCGTCGAGGGTATTCTGCCCTTCGCCGAGTGCCCCTGGCACTCGGCAATTTGACTGTGTCCCGTAGTGCCGGTTGCATTTGACCATCGATCATCATCCAACACTCGTGTAATCATGACTATCAAGCATAAACTTTCTGGTGACTGTGTAATGGTTCCTCGGTCATGGAATGCAAGTCAAATGGATCATGGTTCCCCGTCATGATCACTACTTACAGATATGCTCCTTCCATTTCTTCTAGATATAGCTGCTAGTGCTATGTGTCTTTTTATCCCTTGAAGGCTTGAGCACTAAGAGAGAGCTACTAATAATGATATTAAAAAGGCTATGCACAAACACATTACTATATATATGAAAGGAATGAAACAAAGCCTATGAAGTAGTAAGGGTCACCTACGTTGCGTACGTCACGGCCAAGACATCATCACGTCATCATGTGTAAAGGAGCTATGCAGAAGCTACCTTCACTCTTGAGCAAAATCAGATATGGTGGCCTAGCAGTGGCAAACAACGAACAGCACGGATTAGCAAGGTTCCAAGTGGAAATACAATGCAACTTGTGGTTGTGGGCCAGGATGGAACCTTGCGCTAGCTAAGATCCAGCAAGGACGTACAGTTATGCAACTTCAGCAACTCTCTTCATGTATAGTAGAAGTGGTGTACAAGTAAAGATACCACCATCACCAGTAACCAGTTCGTTGCTTTTTGTTTTTTTACGAGTAATCTCTGCTTTGTCCCTGTTTAAACTTTTAGATGAAATAACTTTTAGCCATATTTCATTTCACTGCACAACCTTCAATTCGAAACTGGTTTGTTACTAACTTGCACCACCTCCGAAGAGAGAGGAGATTATATATTTGTATTATTATTGTTCATTTTCACGGAGGAGATGCATGGGATCTGCTAGATCGACAATGAGCTAGACATTTTATTTCAAAAAAAAATGACGATGATCTATCCAGCAGAAATTAAAGCGTTCTACTACATTTGAATTCTCAATTTCCTTGCAAATTAAATTAAATTGCAATAGGCCAGCATGCCATCTCCAAGAAGACAAACAAAACATCTCCGATCCACTGGTGGATGCATGCATGCCAAATTGATGAGCGCAATAATGCCACCATCAAACATATAGGACCAGTACTAGATGCCATGCACGCACCCATCCATTAGGATCTTGACTTCTTTTATTTCTACCTACCTTTGTATTCCCTCCATCCCAAATTACTATTCGTTTTGAACTTTTCTAGATGCATAGTTTTTCTATGCACATAGATATATATTATGTCTAGATAGTGCCTATTTGGTTCATAAGTCCAAAGTTTAGTTCCTGTCACATCGAAAGTTTAGATACTAATTAGGAATATTAAATATGTTAATTATAAAACCAATTGCACATATGGAGGCTAATTCGCGAGACGAATCTATTAAGCCTAATTAGTCCATATTTTGATAATGTGATGCTACAGTAATTATGTACTAATCATGGATTAATTAGGCTTAATAGATTCATCTCGCGAATTAGTCTCCATCTGTGCAATTGGTTTTGTAATTAGTCTATATTTAATACTCCTAATTAGTATCTAAACATTCAATGTGACATGGACTAAACTTTAGGCTGTGGAACCAAACACCCCCTTAGAAAAGCCAAAACGAATAGTAATTTGGGATGGAGGGAGTATGCGTTTGACGACGACCAGTTCGATCCACACGAAAATCATAGGAGGGGAAACTTAGTACATAGTACCATAGCTACACCTTCATATAGTTACACCTTTTGTAGACATACAAGAAAAAGGCAGTTCCAATGACCTTCCTTTTATATGGATGCCATCTTTGAAGAAAACAGTCTTGCTTCTACTCCCTCCGTTCCAAATTATAGGTCGTTTTGGCTTTTCTAAGTTAGAACATATAAAAGCCAAAATGACCTACAATTTGGAACGGAGGGAGTACTTGTTGTGTGTTTAACCTAATGCATACCACCTCTTTTTTCAATAGTGAGATATTAGGGTTTGCAAAGATTAATCTTAGATTTTTTTTACTGATAATTAGTTAAATTACATGCATATTTAGTGTATAAATTTTGAATGCATCCACATATTCGTACTTCACACACCTTTTAGGATGATAATTTTTGTTGCAATTGATAATGATATATTGCGAGCGAAATCAATGACCAAAGTATACTCAGGAGATTTTTTTAAAAAAAATCTTAATACACTCTATAAAAAGAAAAGGAGAAAGTGTTACATAATTAAGTCACAACATCTCCATCATGCACTATGCACATTTTATTATTTACATATCAGATTCAGCAGGACAAAAAGGCAGTACATGCTGTGTTTTGCATCTTGTGTGTTAGATGACCATTTCCTTTATTGGAATGTCACTTTCAGAACTGCTCTTGTGTTTTCCAAAAAGACTATGCTCTTGTTAAGAAAATGATTTGGTACTTAAAATCGCATTGATTGACTAGGTGAAGGCAGATATTATTGTACACTATTGATTATAATTGTCAAACATTATTATTGGGAAAATACTGATAAAATTAATGATCTAGCTATAGCACGATCTTCAAAACTAACATGAATCCATATGTTGTCATCTTGACACCTTTCAGCTAGTTGAGTTGGTATTGTTGGAGGCACTCTAAGCATGGGTTTGGTTTTGTAACGACGTAGGTTGGAGCTGACCCACTTTTGTGGGTTGGAGTCGACCCATCTCGTGTTTGGACAAAAGGGATGGAGAGGGATGGGTTGAACCCAGTTTTTTGTTTGTTTGAGGGGTTGAGAGGGATGGATGGATGCCATGTTAACACCGTTAGCAACGGGGTCCACCTGTCAACTGCGAGCCCCACCTATCATCCTCTTTTATTTTTTTTCCATGTTATCTTCTTCCTCCCCGCACTGGCCCCCCGCCTCCTCCCCGCCCCGGCGCTGGCCGCCTCCTCCTCAGGCGCCTCCACGCCGCCCCGGCGCTGGCCGCCTCCTCGCTGCCCCCGCGCCAACCCCTGCCTCTTCCCTGCCTGCTCCCTCCTCCCCACCCCAGCGTCGACTGCTGGCTCCTCCCCGTCGCCCCTGCGCAAGCCGGCTCCTCCCTGCCCTGCACGAACACGCTGCTCAGAGAAACGGAGCAACAACGCCGTCCATCTGGGTTGGAATGGTCCGCTTATTTTGGTGGAATCCATCCAATCCGGATCTAGAGAGTATATTCCCTTCTAGGTCCAACCCAACCCACATGCCTTTTAAACCAAACGCGGGATGATGTGGGTCGAACCCGTTCCGACCCACATCGATCCAGTAACAAATACATGGTAACACACGTGTAATCACCGTTCACACTATAATATCTGATGATTGTAAGGATTTCACGTTCGCTGAATCCGCATGAGCCATGCGGCACTGACCATCACCGCGCTATGACCCAGGCACTTCTTTTAGATGATGCTCTTTTCATTCCTTGAGCTGTAAGAGGATATTAGTCATAAATAAGTACATAAGTACACATAATAATGAACCAAAATAAAATGCCCATTAGATCGCGTCATATCTAACGTCATTTTGTCATACTACATAACATTATACACCGCAAAAAACAATATTATTACAGGCAGCTAAATGCCATTTGCAGAGGCAGCAAGCGTGCATCTACATTGCCCGCTTGTAGAAATTACTAGATTGGTGAAGAAAATATAGATAAATATAAAGAAACTGGAAAAACTGCACAAAAGGTTTGAAGTTGTTTCTCTGTCGGAAACCCCATCTTTTTTATTTTCTAGCCCTTTTTGCGAAAGGTTCTCACAAATACGCTCCTGGCGGAACCAATTTTAAAAATGGACCCTTGGCGCCATCCATCCTGGCGTCAAGGTCCATGCGCAGCTGCTGACGCGGATGCCGACGTGGCGGGAGCTTGGCGCCATCCATGGCGCCAAGTCTTGGCACCGTGGATCTTGACGCCAAGCTTGGCGCCGTAGGCCTTGGCGCCGAGCAATTCCTATGCCTCCTGACGTTTCGAACGAAACAAGTATAATTATTCCGAAGAGTGTGCAACAAACTATGCTCCAGTTCAACTGGTTAGGACGTGGGCTTCTTATCCTAAAAACCTGAGTGGGTTTGAACTAGCCGGTGGGGCACAGCCGTGTAGTCCCACTTGGCAGGTGAAAGGCACTCCCATCTTGTGACTTGTGAGCCATGTCGACTTGTGAGCTTGTCGCATCGCATGAGTTGCTTGCTGGCAGGACGCTTGAGGAGCTGCCACGCACACGGGCCCACAAGTCAGAGGAGCTTGACTTGCAAAAACGCCCCTGGCAAGAATCGAAACGTTAGGAAAGAGGACGTGACAGGACAAAAGCGGCAAAAGGCAATAGGCATGCTCCTCCCTCAGACACTGACAACGAAACCCATAATTCCTTGGGCCCACTTTTCAGCGACCGGAAACGGTCATCTCCACGCGGAGCAGCCGCCCAGGGGCAAACCGGTAACTCCGCGTGCCGCGCCAACTGTAAGCCCGTGTCTTTTATTCCCGGGAAAATAATAAATTTTCAGTAAAACCCCTGGAGAAAAGAAGGAATTCCCATCAAAACCCTTGGCTCTGTCTCGTGCCGCCTACAGGGAAATCTTCCCCAAGAGCCTCCTGTTTCTCTCTCTAGCTGCCCTGCAATCTCGCTCCCTCCTCGTCTTCAATCCCCAACCAAACCCCTCTCCACTCTCACTCTCGCCAGCGTCGCAATCATTCGTGGGGGCGCTGTGCTGCGGTGTGCTTTAATCCCTCCCCTTCCCAAATTTCTGTGGCGTCCAGTCTCTCTGCTTGGATTTCGCCAGGATTGAGTAATCGCCTCCCTCCTCTTCTCCTCCCAATTTCTCTCTTTTCCATCTGGGTCGCGTCTGCTTCTTCCCGATTTGGTGCCATCCCACCACCTCTTGTTGGACTCCGTCCTTCACACCTGTCCTCCTCGCTTCCATCGCCATTGCCGCTCTCCCTTTCTCTCTGCTAAAGCCGCCTGCTTTCTTGGACCGGCTCGGGTCGGGGCTCGACACGGCCGGGCGTAAATGCCCGTCCGTGCGGAGGATCCCAGCCTTCTCCGCTCCAAATCTTGTCCTTGTTCCCCCCCAATTAAGAGCAGGACAAGATTCTTCGACGATCCCTAATCCTAGTAGCCAGAGATGACAAATTCGTCCTGACTACTCTTGCCCAGGCAGGCTCTCCGGCGGCGGCTCAGCTCTGGGAGCCGCCCCACTGCTATGGGCTTCTTGATCTGCGCCTGCCTCCTCCAGCTCCTGCTCTTGGCCACCTCTTCCGGGGTGGCGGCGCAGTCGCAGCCGCTCTCGCCTGCGAGGATCCTCGACGCGACGCTGCAGGACTACGCGTACCGGGCGTTCGTGCGCCCGCGCACCGGCATTGTCTACAACGCCACCCTCCCCGCCAACCTCACAGGCATTGCGGTCTCCGCGGTCCGCCTGCGCAGCGGCAGCCTGCGCCGGAAGGGCTTCGCGGACTACCTCCAGTTCGGCATCCCCCCCGGCGTCGTCGTGCAGCCGCACGTCGAGCGGGTGGTGCTCGTCTACCACAACCTCGGCAACTCGTCGGACCGCTACTACCCGCTCCCCGGGTACACTTACCTCGCGCCGGTGCTCGGGCTGCTGGTCTACGACGCGGCCAACCTGTCGGCCGTGGGTCTGCAGGAGCTCGACATTATCGCGTCAGGGAGTCCGATTTCTGTGACTTTCAGCGATGTCAGGTCGGTGCCGGCAGGCAGTGCGGCGCCACGGTGTGTGGTGTTCGATTTGAATGGCGTGCCGCAGTTCCGGGACCTGGAGGCAACCAATCTGTGCTCGACGTATCACCAAGGGCACATCTCAATTGTGGTGAACTCCAGTGAGATTGCTCCGGCTCCTGCTCCACCTGGCACAATTTCCCCTCCGATACCGACAGAGGGAGGTCATAAGAAGGGAAGCTCAAAGGCGTGGAAGATTGCCGTCAGTGTGGTTGGGGCTGCCGTAGCATTGGGGCTGTTGGCTGCGCTTTTGTTGTGTTTGGTCAGGTACAAAAGGGATAAGAAGTTGGAGGTTATGGAACGGAATGCGGAGGTTGGGGAGACATTGCGGATGGCTCAAGTTGGACGGACGCAGGCACCTGTGGCCTTAGGGACACGGACACAACCGGTGATTGAGAACGATTATGCTGCATAGTATTCTTTTGAGCTTTTTGCAGAGTTCTAGTCTAGTAACAGAAAGGCTTGATAGTTATGGCTAGCAAGGGGGGCGTCCATCGGTTGGTTGGGGCAGCAAATTTTCCATATCCATGAAGGCGATGCTAACGGCTAATTTCAGAGCTCAGGTTCTGCTCCATGAGGGTTCAGCACATTTTTTTGGTGGGTTTGTTCAGAAGGTTACATTTTGGACTGCAAGCAATGGCTATTGTTCATGTTCATAGTTGCCATGTTCATATGTGGGGAGTTCCTTTCATCTCCAAGCAAGCAATGGAGGGGAAACGTTTGTCGTGTCAGATTTGGAAGCCTCAGATATTTTTTTTTGGTTTGATGTATCCAAAAGAAAATGTGCTTGGCAATAAAGCTGAGGTAACATTCATTGCACATTGCATCGTGCTGTGTTGGAGAAATTCATTCATCCAGTTTCAATTTGACTTCATTTCTTTTCCTTCTCCATTTCATGTTTAGACAACTACTAAGATGATGTAGTGATGTACATGTTTACTTATCTAGTTTTGTGGTAATTGATCTGATTCTGATAATTTAGATTCCATGGTCATTTGTTTTTAGTGTATTTTCAGGCAAATTTCCATTGTTGTTTGGGAAGCAACTTAATTTCTAATTGTTTTTCTTTTCATGATCTAACATCGCTCTTGTTAATGCCAGTTTTGTCAAATTCCACTTTTAGTGGTTGAAATGTAGGAACTAGAAGATATGTTTAGTGTAAGCATAACCAGTTGGCAAAATAAATAGTACTTAAGCAGAGGAATTCAAGAATGCTCTGTTAGAATAATTCCTAAGCTCCTCTTTTTTTCTTCTCTTAGTATTCTGGTTTTGTCATCGATTGTCAAGTTAGTTATGAGTATTGCGAGTTTCATGTAGAGCTGTCAGTGGGGACCTAGATGATCAATGAAGAAAAGATGCGAGTAGGAGCAGTGTGCAAAATAATTAAATAAATATGAGTTGAACAGAAGGATTAAAAAATACTCTGTTAGAAAAGTTCCAAAGCTTATCTTTTTCTCTGGTAGTATTCAGGCTTGGTCGTCAATCGTCAAGTTGGTTAGAAATATTTTACTTATAATGTAGAGCTGTCAGTGGGGACCTAGACTATCAACAAAGAAAAGTAGATGCATACATTTATACATTGAGTCATTTTGAACTCGTTACAGAATTTTCTGTGTGAACACTGTTAATGATACTGAGTAATGAAAAGGAACCTTTACCTATGGAATTCCATGCTGTTTCTTTTGCTTTTGAAATTTGAAATTCTAGTCGGGGGCATGAATCTTCTGATTCTCTTAAAGTCTAGGTATCAATATGTGAGCTGGCCACAAGCTTTAAGCCGCTCACTTTCTGAGCACGCACCGTTTTTTTTTTTTGCGGGGGGGTGGGGGGTGGGGGGTGGGGGGCACTTTGTTGTTGCATGTTCAGTTTCATTTTAGAAATCATGGGAGCATGAGGAAACTGAGATATGGCTTGTATGTGTAGATTGTAGTTTGGGACTTATTATGGCTGGGAATATGATTGGCACTTCGAATTTGGTACACATGCTGTGGTGTCTCAAAGTTTGAGTTCCTTTATTCTTTATTTAAAGGAACATGGTATAGTGCTGAAATTTTAAGCAACCTTGAGTAGCACTAGTAAATTAGTAGCACTTGCTGCAATCACAAGCGTGTGTATGCATCTAGCGAGTGATGATACCTAGCTGGACAGGTGATGCCAAGGATGGCAGCCAGAATGGATTTTGTAGTATATGTAGTATCTCTCAGCTGTAGGCAGAACAGACAGAGTGCTGGTTGTGGGCATCATGGGGAAGGGGAAACCAAGTGTCGTATGGTTGTTTGGCTGGAGAAAACAGCAGCTGCGGTGCCTGGGCTTTGCCGTTGTTTGTTTCTTCACATCACAGTCACAGGTTGTTCCATGATGGAGACGGAAGAAGCTAGTGGCATGAGGAGCTGGGGAAACGGGGTAAAAAGTTTTGGTTGTTTTGTGTGAAGGCTTTTGGAGATTGCTGGCAGCATTGCATTGTAGTGGAATCTTTGCTGTCAATTATGAGACTGTCACTTTAAAAGTAAACACGCAAACAGTGTAAATCTTTTGAATTCATATTTAGATTGGGTAAGCACATGAGGATAGTCACTATGTGATGGACATAGTGTAGATCCTGCGGTAGTATTGGGATACTAGCTTGTGTATGGCCAATCTGAAAGATGAATCATGGCAATCACCTGTAGGTGTAGACCCTTTTACAGTTCACATTCAAAATTAGATACACACATTTAGGATCAAATCCCATGGTAGTACTGTGGTACACCTTGTGTATGGCCAATTTTGAAAAATGAACAAAAGTTGTCACTGTGAAGGTGAAGGTCATTTGTTGTAAAACTTGATATTGGATACGCACGTTGAGGATAATCACTATGTATACCACAGTGTAGATCCCGCAGTAGTACTATGGTACTACCTTGTGTATGACCAATATGCAGAGTTTTAGAAAAATTTACATAAATTATGAGGTAATCACATAAAATATTGCATGAAGATGAATTAAGCACTTGGAGCTTAGTATATATAAGCTAATGGGCTTAATTAAAAGTGCAAAAATAAATTGTATAGAAAAATAAGGTGAAATATATTGTTACTGGGAATGTCATATGACAACACTTTGAACAATATATTCAACACTTAGGTCCTGTTTGGATACTCCGGCTAAAGTTTAGCACCTGTCACATCGAATGTTTAGATAATAATTAGAAGTATTAAACATAGACTAATTACAAAACTAATTGCACAGATGGAGTCTAATTCGCGAGATGAATCTATTAAGCCTAATTAGTCCATGATTTGACAATGTTGTGCTACAGTAACCATTTGCTAATGATGGATTAATTAGGTTTAATAGATTCGTCTCGCGAATTAGCACAGGGTTCTGCAATTAGTTTTATAATTAGCTCATGTTTAGTCCTCCTAATTAGCATCCGCATCTGATATGACACTACTAAAGTTTAGCACCTAGAATCCAAACAGCCCCTTAGTGTACATGTTATTGTGAATTGAAACACTTTGAACGATGTAACCATGGTAGTCTGTGTTATTGAATGCCACGGAGCAAACTCTTTGAATGGGTGTTGATACCACCCGCTAAAGTTTAGCACCTATCATATTGGGTGTTTGGATACTAATTAGGAGTATTAAACATAGGCTAATTACAAAACTAATTGCACAGATGAAGTCTAATTCGCGATACGAATCTATTAAGCCTAATTAGTTCATGATTTGACAATGTAGTGCTACAGTAACCATTTGCTAATGATGGATTAATTAGATTTATAGATTCGTCTCGCGAATTAGCCCAGGAGTTCTGCAATTAGTTTTATAATTAGCTCATGTTTAGTCCTCCTAATTAGCATCCGAACATCCGATGTAACACTGCTAAAATTTAGCACCTAGTATCCAAACACCCCCTGCCACTAGCAGAAAATATAGGAATCGGAATGTGTGAGAATTTACTGTGGTAAGCTTATCTGCAACAGTACATATTATGATGCAATTTCTGATGACGCATGGTCTCAAAAATATTTATTTACATAAGGTAAATATTGTCCATCATAATTTACTTTAAACACGGAGTTTAAATCTAACATTTACATGAGGTAAATGTAATACATTGCAGTAGTATACTTACGTTAAAACCTAAGGGTGAAGACAATAAGTATCAATAATTCAAAGAAAAGATAAGGATCCTTGTGCAAAATTGCATAATCTTGTCCATTCAATTCCTTCTCACGGACGGTTTCGTTCTCTCGGAAGCGTCGCTTGGTCACGGGCGTGCGGTTCGCCGGCCATCGCCACCGACGGGGCGACGGGGGCCAGGGCGCTGGGGCCGACCACCACAGCCGCCGCTGCCGGGCACTCTGCCGTCATGCCGGGTGGACGGGCGCTGCCGGCGCAGGCAAGGCACGGCGCGCGTGCAGCAACATTCGGCCAGGCTCGTGCGAGCGTCGCCGCAGGCCAGGAAACGGGTCTGCCTCCGTAGGCAGAGCTCGGACGCGCTGGCGCCGCCGGCGTGGGCAGGGCGAGCGTCGTCGCCGCAGGCCAGGAAGTGGGTGTGCCGCTGCTGCCGTAGGCCAGGCTGTGAAGCGCGGGTGCCGGCAGCCACAGGCACAGGCCGCGGGCACGAAGCCGCTTAGGAGCCGCAGGCCACGGGCGCCTCCGCCGGGAAAACTGGCCGCGTGCTCCGGCCGCCAGGGGCAGCCAGCCACGGGCGTGGAGCCACCACCGCGGGCGCGGAGGTCGCGCGGGCTGCCTGCCGCGAGCGCTAGCTTTGCGGGCAACCGCTGCCGTGGGATGGGCGCGGAGGCGCCCCCGCCGCCGCGGTTGCCAACGTCGTTGACGCGTGGGCATGGCAAGCTCCGGTAACAATTCGCTCCAGAGCAGTCAAACGAGTAAGAACCTTTTTAATGGAAAAACTCCACATTTGTTCTTACCGTGAACATTCGTTCTCTGAAGATGTGCTTGCCTGAGATGGAGGACCCGTCCCGTCTCAATGGTGTTCTTGGATCGACACGGCTTGCGAGTTCTCCTTTCTGGCGTTCTTGTCGAACTTGTGACGAAGATGGCTTGGCGAACATCAACCATGCTCTTCTTGTTCTTCGCTGGAACGGCCTCTGCTTCTTCCCTTTCGAGAGATTGCAGAGAAGAGCATCGTGCTGATGACGTGTTTAATGTAAAGTGCTTTGATGTAAAGCAAGGGACTCAGGAGACGAATGAGAATGAAAACTGTTGTAATTTTATTGATCCATGATTATATATATATATATAACTATACCATATACCATATGGTATCCTGGTACGGAATATATGGTATCCTGGTACGGAATGAGCTATTCCGTAACCCGATCCCACCCGCCGGACCACGCTCGCACCTATCCTCCCGCTGGTTTTTTTCTCACCCCGCATCCCCGATCTTTTTTTTCGAGCTTTTTTCCCCCGAACGTGGGTCGTCACTTCCCCGTTAAGTCTCCCTTCCGTTCTCGCCGCCACTCGCCATCAGCTGCCGCCGCCGCCTGCCGGTGCTTGCTCGCTCCCTGCCCGAGCTGCTCGCCTGGGACGGACGCGGAGCCCCTGTTCTTCTCTTTACTTCGTTTCCAGTTATTTGCGGAGTACCATGCTTAGACGTTCGGAGTGACTTATAAGATTTTTCCTCCTAACAAGAGCTCACACTTGCTCTTGCTAATATCCTGATTACTACTACTATTTTGGATCCATATTTAAGTTGATGGCTGTTTGGTTGGTTTCTTCTTAAGTACATTCTGAGTTCTAGCCGATTTCATCTGTGGGTTCTTCCATCCAGTAATATACAATGCTTTGCACAAGCTTGATTTGGTTCAGTCACCCTACATGCCCATCCGTTGGTGGAAGTTCAATCTATTTTGAGTAAGGTCTCAGCTAGATGTTGGCCCCGTTCATTTTGCAACTTCAAGCTAAAGGTGCACAGACTACATTTGCAGACTTCCTTCTAATATCTACATTTCCAACCTGACTAATTTATCTTGCAAACTTCATATTTTTGAAATAATTGTGAATGTTTCTCCATATTTAATATAGTGGTACATATCTTTGTTTACGGTCTAATTAATAATGTCCTTCATTAGGATCTGTACTAACGTAATATGGTTCCTGATTTGGTATAACCTTTAGTCCCCCTTACTGATTCATTTCTGTCTCAAATTCCAGTTATAAGCTAGATTGATCTCAAATTCCAAGCTGCATTCTCTTATTTAGTTTTGTTGGTAATCATGCTATTGATCTCCTGTAGTCAAGCTTCTTCACTGCACTGTCTATGCCCTCATCTTTATTTTATGCAGACTCAGAGATTAGTCCTTCCTCCTTCTGAACCTTGATCTGCAACTCCCTCATTTTGGACTTCCATCTGGTGCATTCCCATTTTTTTTTTGGATCAAAACCAAGAAAAGATGGTGCTTCTTTTGTTCTTGCTAATAGAGAAAATCTGAACTGACGTTGTTTATCTGAACAATTATTGTTGGAACTGGAGCTTCTTTCTGTTTGCTTGCTGTTTGGTCATTTCTGTGGCAGAGCAAGTGTCAAGATTAGATCTCTAGTATCTGCATTGAATTAGCTACCTCGTAAATATCGGCACAACCAACATGTTTAGCATTTGAATATGTTACCTTTATAGTTTGCTTTCTTTTTATAATTGATTGCAAGAGTTCTTAATATCCTTATTATATTTATCTCACCCCTCTCGGCTTACATTAGAATCTGCAGTTGTGAGGGTTGTCATCCATATGCACAGCCTTTAATTGTTTAGGAGTCATCTCTGTTTTCGCTTCACGCTGTATTCATGAAATTTATTTTTCAGATCATGTACCATCGTCTTCTAGATTGCCTGACAGCAACCATGATATGCATAGAATCAACAATCTCATTGATGCCATCTATTGGGAAGAAAAATCAAATCCTATGCATACTCTACCCGCATCAGGCACTAGCCAATCTGAAGACCTGGCCAATACTGTAAGTTACATTGCTGAGGTCGTTATTGTTCAGTTCGCGAATTTTTGTACATTGTCTTCAGATTCTAAACTACGCTATTCAGTTCATAAGCTGCAAAAAAAAAAAGATTAAAACTGCTATTTTGGTTGTTTGTTTGACTTCAAGAATGACGCAGATCAGCAGAACCATAGGACCAAACTTGACGTCAGGCGAGTGATCTGGATGTCTTTGCCCAGTGACAACGAACTAGCCCTAGCAGGTACCTCCGTGCGCACCATTCTCATCTGGATGGTGTGCTCTGGTCCTAAATTTAATCTATATAAATAGAGCCATTAGTATGTAAAATGTTAACCGAGAATGCCTGAAAATTCTGCTTGAATTTTGTAGTCCTGATTTCTTGTCTAGACGACCATTTAATTGTTTACTCATTCACTTATTTATGTTTCCATGTTGTCACAGCAGAATAAGCTCTACAAAGATCCTAGGGAAGTAAGAGGACATATTCTCTTGTGGACGTGTGCTTAGTATGGTTGGTACGTACAAGTACAGCATTTCCTCGCTGAAAGGCAATTGAGGCTTGGGGCAACTTTCTTTGTGCTTGTGCATGAACTGTGAGGTTCGTGCAACCAAGCATGTTTCACTGTTTAGACATCTCAGCGACAAGCGACACCATGATTCTTGCTTCACTTTACGCTCGGCCGTTTTTGGATCCTTTTATTTGGATGAATTGAAATAGTAGTGGTCCTCAAAATTCATACAAGCTGAAATTGCTATTCTGATTTTTACAATGAAGCTGTGTGTTATCGCAAAATCTTAGTTCACTTTAGGTTCAGTTTTTGAAATAGATCTTAGGTTTTCAGAACTTTGTTAATGCATCCTTGAAAACTGCCACTTTTTCCATATTAATACAATGTCCTGTAATGCACCCAAGGGTCCTGTTTCCAAACCTCGGTAAACTCCTGCAAGCCATTCAAAATTGACTCCGTTGGTTCCTTTACCATAGAAATGGTCAAGATAAGGCGAGTTCTGCATTGAGCTTTCCAAGCAATGGTGTATGCTTATCTATGTTTTGTTTCTGCAATGAGATCCTAATTTGCATAGGACAATGCTAGTGCTAATGAATCTTTCTATTTTTATTTCATCAATGCTTTCTGATCACATTCTCTATATGATTTCATTTTATTTTACTAATACTGTTAGGCTTTGCTCCTGCTTCTGCTCATTCCACATTGCAAGCTGGTCATTCCAAATTGCTGCTCACCACATTGGAGGAAATCATTCAGCTTCAAATCAAAGGTATAAAATTGAAATCTGGTGTTTCTGAATGTGGTAGGTTTGGACTTTTTGCATGTTTTAAATCTATCATCTATATATGCTAATTTATTAAGTAGATTTCAGTTCCTCCAAATGAAATGATCCAAACGGCCCCTTAGGTTTATTTTTTATAATAGATAGATCTTTGGAGAAGAAATCTGCTACTTCTTCCATATTATACAGCTCTTTTCAAAGGGCTGCCATTCAATAATTTCTTTTAGTTCCTATCTTTGCGACTTTTTTGTGCAATCAGTATCGATATTGCTGCTATTTCTTATCTGTTTATTGTTGATTCCTCAAAATAATCTGTTAGTTCCTAATCATTCTTTTAGAAGAAAATAATGTGTCTTAAAAGCCGAAGCAGATGGAGTGTCACTGTTGGGTGGGAAAGATATAGCCTGCCGTCTCCCGGAGACCTGCTCAAAGCAATCAGATTGCTGCAAGGATGCAGAATTACTAATGAAAATGATGGTAGTAAGTATCTTTCTCTTTCAGTTTTCTTCACTGTTTTTCACCCATCCATATTTTCTCTAATTCTATTTTTATGTTGTTGTTATAACTGTATTATTCATGCAGGCTATAAGGTGCAGGAGCTCCACCTACCTGGAGTGGTCTCCAAACACAAATCAGTTGCCTGAGAAATGTTCAAAGCATAAACAGGTCAATATGGCAATCATTTTCATGCACTAGCTGTAACTAGATAAATCTTTGTTTTCTGTGTTTGGGTTGGTAACTGTATTTCCTTTTCCTTCTGCAGAAGAGTGTAGAGAATTATGCTCGAAAGAAGTGTTCTCAATTGGAGTTTCCTTTCTCTCCTCTGAAGATGTATTTAGTTTTTCTGCTGCACCTTCTTAAATTCTAGTGGCTAACTCTTAGCACGCAATGGTTAGGGCCTTTCATATACTGTTTAGAATCCTAGCTGATGGTGGCCTAGCTAGACCTTTTTCTCTTAATCTTTCTGCTCTGTAATTCTCTGAATGCTTGGAAATGTAGAGAGTAACAGGAGCTGATGTCCCCAGGAGCATAAGAACTGCTAGTAAACCATACAGTAGTTTAAAAGATCAACTAAGGGGGTGTTTGGATCTTTAGTCCGAACTAAAATTCATGTCACATTGAATATTTGGAAGCTAATTAGGAGGACTAAATATGAGCTAATTATAAAACTAATCACACAGATGGAGGCTAATTCCCGAGATGAATCAAGCCTAATTAATTCATCATTAGCATATGTTTACTGTAGCATTATATTGTCAAATCATGAACTAATTAGGCTTAATAGATTTGTCTCACAAATTAGCCTCCATTTGTGCAATTGGTTTTGTAATTAATTTATATTTAATACTTCTAATTAGTATTTAAACATTCGATGTAAGTTCCTAAAGAACCAAACGGATCTAACTAATTTGCCATCTAGCACTCGTGGAATGTTTGGTTGCAGTTTACCAGGCGAACAGGGCTTTCTTGCATCTGATATAGGCCTGATATAGGCGCTGGAGCCGGGCTCGACCCGCCAGCAGCCATTCCGCGCGCGACGCGTGGGGGAATCAGATCGGCGTCGAGCGAACCAGGCGGGAGCGCGTCGCCTATACCTGCCACGCGCCCGCAGACGCTGGGGCCAGGCGGGCCCGGCGCACTGGCGCGGGACGGAGACGCGTCGCGCGAACCAGGAGGCGGGAGCGCTTCCGCCTCTGCCATGCGCCCGCGGCATCTGATATTTGTATTTCTTGTGTTGCTTTGTCCAGGAGTACATGAACTGCTAATAGACCATGCCTTGCGTATTTGTATTTCTTCTGTTGCTTAATGTTCCCTGCCAAGGTATCTCCTTCCCGCCCTGTTCGTTTGATGTTGAGATGGGAGGGATTGAAGGGGGTGGAGGAGGATTTTGACTTGTAGGGGATTGAATCCCTCTCAATCCCTTCCACCCCCCATGGATTTGGGATCAAAGGGGTGACAAGCGGGGAGGCTCCCCTTTGCGCCATGCGGGACGCCGCCGGGGTGCTCCGCGTCGTCAGTCTTCGGTGCCTCCTCGTGATGTGACTTGGATTCTGCGCGCTCGGTGTCTACTGGCCGGTCGCCCTCGGTGCCGCGTTGCTGCGCACCTCCGAGCCCGGCCCAACCGGTTTCCCCGTCGCCCGATCAGGCCTCTCCGCCGCCGGCCGCGCCGCCTCCTCCGCCTGTCGCTGCCGTCGCACCCCGATCATCTTCCCGCGATGGCTCTGATGACGAGCGCCTGCTGGAGCTGGTTGTGGTCTCACGCTGCGTTGAGCTACAGGCCGCTGAGGATGCATTGTCGGACGCCATGGTTGGGGGGACTAGGCCGGAGGTCTCGCCGGCCATGGTCCGTGATCATCTGCACCAGGCCTTAGGGATTGCTGCGGTCGCGGTGTCCGTACACCGCCACGTCCCGGAGGACTTCATCGTGCGCTTCAGACGATTGGAGGACCTCGATCTGGTTCTCAGCACGCCGAATGCTGAGGGCATGCCTTTCTCCTTGATCTGGAGGAGATGGAGGCGTACGTCGCGGGCATCGGCGGGCTCCTTCAAGTTCAGAGTCCTTGTGGGAATGAAGGGGATACCTTCCCATGCACGATCGGCTTCCACGGTGCAGCTCATCCTGGGGTCCTCATGTGCCAAGGTGGAAGTGGCCCCGGTCGCCGTCGACGATGACGACGAGCGTCAATTCTTTGTTGCGGCTTGGTGCGTCCACCCGCAGCTGATTCCGGACGGGAAGATCATGGCGGTGCCGGAGCCGCAGCCGCCGCATGTCGTCCAGCCGCCTCTCTTCCTGCGGGAAGAGGAGCCCATAATCTCTGAGCTGCCCGCTCTGCGGTATCTAGTTCGCCTGAGAATCATTGAGTTCCAGGACTGGCGGTCTCCGATCACGTCGTCGGACGACGGCCCGGGTGATGACGACGATGATAGTGGTGATAGTTGTCACTACAACGGTTACTGGCCGGGCGTTGATGATCGAGGCCGTTCGTCTTCGTGGCCGACGACGGTGCGCGTCGCCGGCGAGGGGGATCCAGGGGTCGGTTCGGGATGGGGCCCCACATTCCGAACCAGAGCGGCCTCCCGTTGCTGGTGGGCCCCGCGTCGCATGTCGCAGGAAAAGAGGCACACGCGTCTGAGCTTTTGGCCATCGCAGCGGCGCGAGATGCGAGTGATGCATTACGGGCAGCCCGCAGGAGAGTCGACGCCATTGTTGCCATGGCGGCGGAGGATAGGCGGATCTGTTGGTGTTCCTCTTTGGCAGATATATAGATAATCAATGAAGCTTCCTTGACCGACGTGTCTTATTTGCATTGGTTCAATCGGCAAAGGTCCTGCGCGCAGACACACCTTGCCGAGTACGTATTCGAACATGGCACCTAGCCGGCCTTGTACATGCACGTACATGTATCTTTTGGATCATCTCAACAAGACGAGCGAATTGCTCGTCCACGGTTGACTTCCGTGTTCTTATGGGAAACGACAAGAAGTTGGTGTCGATGAGATCTTGTGGTGCCGTTTTCTCATCTTGTTCTTTTTGTGTTTTTGTTGAAGATTCGGCCTCCTAGTGCTCTTTTGCTTTTCCTGTGGTATGCTTAGGGTTTGGTGGATCAAGAGTGGACTAACCACCCCTCGTGCATTCTCCAGAGAAGATTCGGGTTGCCTCGGAATCTTCCCTGTATTATTAGCACGAATAGTAGCAGCGATCTGAGCAAATTGTGTTTCTATCATCTTATTAAAGCTCAATTAATTTTTAACAAAAGAAGTAAAACCGTCTATTTTTGAATTAATATTTTCTAGCATTTGGTCATTAGAAGCAAGTTTCTTTGTAAGATTTTCATTTATTTTAGCTTGGCCTAAAACTAAATCTTTAAGGGAAGGTTGATTCGAAAAATTTGAATTGTAATTTGAATTACCTCCCTGGTATTGTGGGCGCGACTAGTTGTTCCACCCTTGGCCTCCTTGTGGACGGTACCCATTGTTGTTGTTCATGTACAACACGTCTTCTCGGGTCTCGGGGCAGTCATTCCTTGAGTGTCCGGCATTGCCGCACACCTCGCACGTCATTTGCGAGTCAAGTGCTTGGACGGTGCCGTACATTGCTTCTTTTTCAGCGGCACGCTCGCCAGGCGCTTCATGAGAAGGTCCAATTTAGCGGCTAGCATATCTATCTCTTTTATGGTATGCATGCCTTTTTGCTTGGTTTGGAGCCTTTCTTCGCTCCAACCTTTGTTGGAGACCATCTTCTCAATTAGAGTTGTAGCTCCATTGATTGTGAGTGATAGGAAGGCTCCACCAGCAGCAACATCGACATGGGCTCTCGATATGGGTGTTAACCCATTGTAGAAGTTCTGAAGAATCAGCCAGTTTTCCATCCCATGGCATATTGTGGGGGCTGCAAGGTTGTATTCTTGTAGCCTCTCCCATGCTTCAGGGATGGATTCATGTACATTTTGCTGGAAGTTTGAAATTCTTCAACGCAGGACATTGGTTTTGCCTGTGGGGAAGAACTTTGCAAGGAACGCTGTCAAACACTTGGTCCACGTGCTAACAGCAGTTCGGTCCTTGTAAAACCACTGTTTCGCACCACCCACCACCAGCGCCACCACCCACCAGTTTGTTTCTACGAACACGACGCATTCAGTGGAACGCCGGAACGGAACGACGGGGAAGAGGCAAAATGCCATCTTCAGGGTTTTCGCAGCCAAGTGAAAGTTGAACCGGTTGAAGGTTTTGGAAGGACTCACAAAACTGCTACTCTGAAAATGCTTTTGCTCCTCGAAGGGTCATCAGATGCACTCCTAATCTTTTGTGCTCCCTAGAAAGTCACAAGATTGAAGAAGTTTCTTGAGAAATTCATCAACAGTATTATGGTACAAGCAGAGTTCAAGTACTTGCAGTATTGACTGGAATGATTTGTTGTCATTAGTTGTTTCTTCAGCATTTGGTGTTCTCAGGAGTGTATAGCAAAGGCAAAGTGGTGTATTGTTGTTAAAAACTCTATGCTTCAAGTTTACATATTGCCAATTCAAATACAGATCTTGCTGCCTGAAACTTTTGGAACATCGCCTGTTGTGCAGGATATTTTCAGATGTCGCGGAGGATGTAACGGTATCGGTGGAAGGACAAACTTTCCTACTACACAAGGTTTTGTTTTAATAGCTTTTCTTCTTATTCATCACCTTTATATACTGTTTCCTTTTTAATAGAACATTTATTTAATCTGTTTTTTCTTGTGAATCTAGTAACTTTAATTGTCAGCCTGTATAGCCTTGTTCGGTTGGGTGGTTGTATTTCTCTTCCCTAGCAATTGAATCCCAAGCTACACTTTTGGATAATAGATGTGCCAAACTTAATTCCAGATTGAACGGGCATGTCACTTCTCAATAAATTGATGAAAGAACCAATGTGAGGTTTGAACTGAATGTTGGTTATCAATTAAATACGTCAGAAATGTCTTGCCAAAAAAAAAAAGAGTACATCAGAATTGGGTTTTCCTTGCAAATTTGGTAGTGATATAAGCAGAGTTCTTGAGCTTTTCTCTAATGGCTGAAAGTAAACAATTAACAAAAACATCAGGGAATCCACCTTTTATATTTATTTTTTCAATTATGCTACAAATGCTTGTTGACCTTTCAAAATCTATGGAAATTTTTGTTGACTAATGCTTACGTTAACTGAAGCAAAGTTTATGCTTTTCATCATACTGAAGCCCCTGCATAGTCCATGTTGACTACTAGACTAGGGGGTGTTTGGATACCACCTGCTAAAGTTTAGCACCTGTCACATCGGATGTTTGATACTAATTAGGAGTATTAAACATATACTAATTACAAAACTAATTGCACAGATGGAGTCTAATTCGCGAGACGAATCTATTAATCCTAATGAGTTCATTATTTGACAATGTGGTGCTACAGTAACCATTTGCTAATAATGGATTGATTAGACTTAACAGATTCGTCTAGCGAATTAGACTCCATCTGTGTAATTAGTTTTATAATTAGCTCATATTTAGTCCTCCTAATTAGCATCTGAACATCCGATGTTGTCGTTGTCGAGATTAGCGGATCAAGACTACGGCTAGTAAATTTCTTTTATGCGCGTAAGGTTTTGGATGGTGGCGTGAGAAGACACGGGGTTAGACTGGTTCGGGCAAGGAAAGCCCTACGTCCAGTATGAGGAGCTGCTCGTGTTACTCACGCGTGGTCTGTAGTAGGGGTTACAAACAGGCGAGAGAGGGAGCCGGTCCCAAGTCTCTTGGGTGTGCACTGATGCTCGTGAGGTGAGTGTGTGGATTCTGTTGGCTCTTTTTTTCGGTCTCGGGCCCCCTGGTTCTCCTTTTATAACGCAAGGAGGGTACCAGGGTTACAGGTCAGCCAGGTGTGTGGAGAAGTAAAAAAGAGATAAGCTAAGTAAAGTAAAATACGAGGAGAAGGACCAAGTCCCCAGATCGTCGCCTCCTGCTCCGGCCTTCGGCTCCTGTCAGCGTGGCCATCGGAGGAGGGCGGCTGTCGCCGGATCCTGTCGACGATCCTTCGGGGGACCGTCGCCGCCGAGCATGATGATGGTGTTCGGCCGTGCCCACTATGCACGTTGGGGGAGACGACTGACCCTTGTTGTCCTGCTTACGGCCCGTGGAACACGGACGTCGCGTCCTTGTCGTCGGATAGGCCGAGCACGAGAACGGGTAGCGTTCCCTCCTGTGCCGGGCGGCGCATGCAATGAGTGCCCTATGGCGAATTAGGGGGAGCCGCGGCCACTGTAGCCTGTGCGGTCGTGGCTACAGTGTTCCGCCCAGGTACTTGTGGCGGGTCACGTCGAGGGGTGCGGGCGCCTTTCTCCGCGCTAGAGCCGTGGAGCATTTATGGCAAGATCGGTGAGGGGCCCACGAGATCCGCGCCCTCGTCTACCGGTCTGCGCCTGAGGCGGACCCTTGTCTCGTGGGCCCGGATGAGTCCGACCCCCTACGCCCAGGGTCGGACGAGGTGGAGCTTGTGGCGAGGGGTCGGGCGTACCCGACCGTGGGACTGTGGGTCGGGCGAGGCAGAGTTTTGCCATCGAGGGGTCGGGCGTGTTCGACCCCGGGGCCCCGGGTTGGGCGAGACGGAGTGGGGTGCTCCTTGCCCATGACGGGTCGGCGGTGATCGTCATTACCGCAGGTGGGCTTGAGCCTTCATGATTGTTGTTTTAAGGGTAGCACGTGATATCCAAACACGAGTGCATAAACTGAAGCCCCTGCACATAATCGGTAACCGAGAATCTTGACGGCGACAACGAGATCAAAAGGGTTGAAGGCTGAAAGCAACCGGAGAGATTTGCATTCACATTGACTGCAAGAACTGTTCGTTGGGCGCGAGGGGGCGAGGAGATGCCGATTGATGGGCGATGGGGACAGCAAGGAGAAAATTAAAAGCGCGCCTCTTCTCCAGCACTCACTACCCTTTCTCGAGTTCTGTGCCGGGCCGTTGATCATGTCACGTTGCCTGCCCTTGATCATCATGTTATCCCTGCCCTTTCCTACCACCAGCAAAAGTCGTTGCGCATCGATGCTGATCAAAATGCAACGTACGGTTGACAAAAGCAGCTAACGCAAGTCGTCTAACATTACCTCGTGGTCTACTACAACTATGGCAAGCAAAGCAAGCCATATGCCTACTCGTTATACAATGCGGATTCCCTCCGTTTCAAATTATACGACATTTTATATGATATTTTGTAAATGGAATGATTACTCACGAGCACTGCACTATGCTCTTCCTCTAGCCAAACCGCAAAAGCTGATGAAAGGCACCTCACCTCTCGCGGGTGCTAGCTCTTGGTGATGGCAGCCTGCTAAAGTGAAAGCGGAAAAGCGTACCACTGTCCTCTCACTCTCGGCCTCGATGGGTGGGCAAGCAGCCAGCCAACATGCTTCACCATCATTTCCTTTCTTCACCGACAGACAGCCAGCCTTCTACCCGACTCCATAGTCCCTAGCTACTCTCTAGCACAATATACTACTACTACCGCTACTTTATTTGTTTTGCATGCTTTCGTGGATTTAGTGCCAGCTATATTTATATTCTGGTGTTTGTTTCCATATTCTTATATGCGAGAAATGACTGGTGATAAATTAAAACATTGGTTTTCTCAAATCAAATAAAAATTGCAGATCGAATACCGTATTCATTCAAAACTTGGACTTTGCGACTTTCTAACACACCACCCGACCTTATATTCGCTTGATTCGTGTCAAATATATATTGGGCCTATTCGCTTCAGCTTATTCAGCCAGTTTATCAGCCACCAAACAGTGTTTTCCTCTCATAACAAATCAGCCGTTTCAGCTTTTCAGCCGGCTTTGAACCAATGGCATGGCCGAGAACCGTGAGCCTGTGAGCCTCGTTGGTTCGATACCGATCTGACGCGCATATCAAAATTCAAACTTTACAACTTTTTACCAATAATTTGACTATTAAATTTTTATTTCTATAATGTAAATTTTATATGGTTGAATTTGTAATCAAATATACTCTACAATGATTATAAATTTATAAAACAATATAATATGAGATAAATGAATAGTCAAAGTGTTATCCGGAAGATCTTGTCAAATCATACTATGCCTTGTAAATATAGATGGAGGGAGTATAGTGGTAAGAAAGTTTTTACACCAAACACTCTTCCTAAAGTGTATGATTCATTAGGAATCTCGGAGAATTTAAACAGTTTCTGCAGAACTACTGTGTTTACATAATTCACGCGAAGCAAGCAGCCACACAAGATCCAGAGCCCTTTGAAGGCTTCAATGATGAAGCAGCCACAAGCTGACAGTGGAGCAGGGGTTGTTCCCTAGTCACCCAACTATTCCTCCGTCGAGTCACTTTTCTCTGTTCCATCCTCAGCTAATCCACCCACATCAAGACACAAGAATGCTCTGTCGTGTCGTCTCACCTTGCTGCTTTCTTTTCTTTGAGAATTTGTTAATGCCACGCGCCGACGACCAGCCGACTATTCTTGCTCCTCGTCCTCTTCTCCTCCACATCGCTCACATTTCAGAGAGAGAGAGAGGGAGGGAGGGAGAGGAAGAGAAGGAAGAAGAATCGGCGGCAAAGCAATGGGGATGGGAAGCGACAACGCCGTGTTTCCCTTCGCTACCACCACGACGTCCCCGCGCTTCCGCAACCCCATCAGCCATAGGAGGTGAGGATTCCCATCTCCTGCTCCATTTTCCACTTTTTCCTTCCTGAGTTCAATCGGCTTTGCATATTTGGAGAAACAGATTGCAATGCCTTCATAGTCTTAGATCACCTCACCATTTGCGGCGGCGGCGGCTTTTCTTGTTTGAGATTTTTGGTTTTCGCTGCGATGGCTCAAGTCTGTATTCCATTCTGAAATCTCAACTGATTTGGACGCCGCCCTAGCGCCACCACCCACCAGTTTGTTTCTACGAACACGACGCATTCAGGGGAACGCCGGAACGGAACTACGGGGAGGAGGCAAAATGCCATCTTCAGGGTTGAACCGGTTGAAGGTTTTGGAAGGACTCACAAAACTGCTACTCTGAAAATGCTTTTGCTCCTCGAAGGGTCATCAGATGCATTCCTAATCTTTTGTGCTCCCTAGAAAGTCACAAGATTTAAGAAGTTTCTTGAGAAATTCATCAACAGTATTATGGTACAAGCAGAGTTCAAGTACTTGCAGCATTGACTGGAATGATTTGTTGTCATTAGTTGTTTCTTCAGCATTTGGTGTTCTCAGGAGTGTATAGCTAAGGCAATGTGGTGTATTGTTGTTAAAAACTCTATGCTTCAAGTTTACATATTGCCAATTCAAGTACAGATCTTGCTGCCTGAAACTTCTGGAACATTGCCTGTTGTGCAGGATATTTTCAGATGTCGCAGAGGATGTAACGGTATCGGTGGATGGACAAACTTTCCTACTACACAAGGTTTTGTTCTAATAGCTTTTCTTCTTATTCATCGCCTTTATATACTGTTTCCTTTTTAATAGAACATTTATTTAATCTGTTTTTTCTTGTGAATCTAGTTACTTTAATTGTCAGCCTGTATAGCCTTGTTCGGTTGGGTGGTTGTATTTCTCTTCCCTAGCAATTGAATCCCAAGCTACACTTTTGGATAATAGATGTGCCAAACTTAATTCCAGATTGAACGGGCATGTCACTTCTCAGTAAATTGATGAAAGAACCAATGTGAGGTTTGAACTGAATGTTGGTTACCAATTAAGTACGTCAAAAATGTCTTCCCAAAAAAAAAAACAGAGTACATCAGAATTGGGTTTTCCTTGCAAATTTGGTAGTGATATAAGCAGAGTTCTTGAGCTTTTCTCTAATGGCTGAAAAGTAAACAATTAACAAAAACATCAGGGAATCCACCTTTTATATTTATTTTTTCAATTATGTTACAAATGCTTGTTGACCTTTCAAAAACTATGGAAATTTTTGTTGACTAACGCTTACATTAACTGAAGCAAAGTTTTATGCTTTTCATCATACTGAAGACCCTGCATAGTCCATGTTGACTACTAGACTACATAAACTGAAGCCCCTGTACTTGTTTTGCAGTTTCCTTTAGTATCTCGGTGTGGACGAGTACGAAAAATGGTAGTAGACTCCAAGGATCCAGATCTCTTAAAGCTGGAGCTTGTAAATGTGCCAGGGGGAGCTTTTGCATTCGAACTTGCTGCCAAGTTCTGTTATGGTAGCAATTTTGAAATAACCACAGCAAATGTGGCTCATCTCCGATGCGTTGCAGAGTACTTGGAAATGACAGAGGACTTTCAACAGGAGAACCTCATTTTTAGGACAGAGACCTACTTAAACGAGATTGTGCTCAAGAACCTTGATAAATCCCTGGAAGTTCTTTGTAAATGTGATGGATTGGACCCGATGGTGGAGGAAGTCGGGCTTGTAGATAGGTGTGTTGATGCAATTGCGATGAATGCAAGCAAGGAGCAGCTGGTTTCAGGCTTGGCGCACTTGGAATGTAATGTGGGATCTGGAAAGTTGCGTATGCACTCCCAGGATTGGTGGGTTGAAGACCTTTCTGCACTGAGAATCGACCACTATCGGCGTGTGATTGCTGCAATGAGGAGAAATGGGGTGAGGCCAGAGAGTATTGGCACCTCTATTACACACTATGCCCAGACATTGCTAAAGGGTGTTGAAAGACGCCATGTATGGGACTCAGGTCCCTTTGTCGGAGATGATCAAAGAATGATAGTCGAAACACTCATCGATCTGTTGGCAGCTGAAAATATTACGACGGTTACCTTGTCATTCTTGTTTGGCATGCTGAGGATGGCAATTGAAGTTGATGCAAGTCTAGATTGTAGAATCGAAGTCGAGAAAAGGATTGGTCTCCAGCTTGAGATGGCATCACTAGACGATCTCCTGATCCCCTCGACGCAAACAAGCGACTCAATGTTTGACGTTGACACTGTGCATCGCATATTGGTGAACTTCTTGCAAAGGATCGACGAAGATGATTCAGGAGAGTTGTCACCTTGTGGATATGATTCAGATGGACTGAAGTCTCCAAGTCACAGTTCAGTCTTGAAGGTTGGAAGACTAATGGATGGCTATCTAGCAGAGATAGCTCCAGATCCATATCTGAAGCTGCAGAAGTTCATGGCTCTTATTGAACTATTGCCGGATTACGCACGCATTGTTGATGATGGACTATATCGTGCCATCGACATATACCTGAAGGTAATAAAGGGCATTAGATTAGAAATGTCAGATTTTTGTAGTTGTTTCAGGAAATGCAGAGGTTTGAATGCATATTTGATATGGCAGCGCTCCTGCTAACTTTTCGAGAAAAAAAATAATGCATATTTGATTTTCCATATTGTGAGTAGACAGGTTTCCCCATCTAAGTAAATACTACCATATATAGACAGCATTATTCACTCTTGATGAAAATGTATCTGCAACAAAATAGAATGAACTCTAGGTAATCACGGGACTTTGATCTCTGTCCAATTAACATTGCTGGATCAATCTTTAAGTTTAAAGGCAAATTGCATAAAAAAAAACTACTGCCGTTATCGTCAATGATGAAAAGTGCTATTTTTATACGATCAAAAAGAATAAATTTAGCTGATCACTAGAACATTGCTCTCTGAATGATTAAAACTTGCTTGGTCAATTTTTTTATACCTGACCATATCCTCTGTTTAGGCACACCCGTCTCTGACGGAATCGGAGTGCAAGAAGCTGTGCAAGCTGATCGACTGCCAGAAGCTGTCGCAGGACGCGTCGAGCCACGCGGCGCAGAACGACCGCCTCCCGATCCAGATGGTGGTACGCGTGCTCTACTTCGAGCAGCTCCGGTTGAAGTCGTCCTTCTCGGGCGGCGGCTCCGGCGGATGCGGCGACGGCGGCTTGTCGCAGCGGTTCATCTGCAGCAGTGGCGTGCCGAGCTCGTGCGTGTCCCCGCAGCGTGACAACTACGCGTCGCTGCGGCGGGAGAACCGGGAGCTGAAGCTGGAGATCTCGCGGATGCGGGTGCGGCTGACGGAGCTGGAGCGGGAGCAGGGGCTGATGAAGCAGCAGGGGATCCGCGGCGGGGACGGGCGGCCCGGGGAGCACGGCAGGGCGTTCCTGGCGTCCCTGTCGAGAGGGTTTGGGCGGATAACCATGTTCGGTGGGCCGACGGCGGCGGAGAAGAGGAGGAAGAAGAGCTCCAGGAGCTCGCAGGGCTCGGAGGGGAAGAACCGGAGGCGGCAGAAGGCATCCTTCGCATACGATTGAAGAAGATTGGAATCAACACTGGTAGTAGCAGATAGCAGTGGCGGGGGCAGTACATGCCTGCTGGTTTTCAGTTGAGCACTCATAGTACGAAGGAAGGGCAGATCGAGATAAAGTTTAGGTGGTGAGTGAGATTTTAGCGGGAAATGCTGCAGGATCATGGCATGTAACATCACCTGTACGCATCTTCATACGAGTACTTGACTGTAATACTAGTAGCAGTAGTCTATGGGGGTATGCGTTTTCCCTTTGCCTGAATGCATTGCCAGGTACAGAATGAAGCTCGTTCACTGGAATTGCATGATTTTTCAGCTTTGCTCGGCATCGATCGGGACTCGGGGAGATATTGGCGAGATGACCCTTTGATGGTCGATTTATCATTTGGTAGTACGTCACAGATGACGCAGTTGAGTAGTGAGAGTGACTCCAGTGAAATCCTTAGAACAAAGGGTAGATGTTGATGAGGGTTAGAGTAAAATCCAGCAGCGGTCAATTAAAATTGATAGGAGCTCCTGCGGCTGGTGTAAATTCTCTACCACCAAGTGAAATTTCAGTGACCAAAATATCTGATCTGGTTTGAATGTGTGTGCCAATTCTTCTCTTTTCCTTTGCAAGACATACTGATAGTGTAAAGTAGCCTACTTTTATCGGCAAAAAAGAGGGGGAAAAAGATGAAAGAGGATTCCTACCCAAACCCAAATCATGAATATCTATCTCTATGAGCCTTTTGCGTTGCCACCGTTTCATGTACTGTAACACTCTACTCCTGTTTGTATCTCGTGTGCTTGTATCGTATTGCATACTTGCATGTCGATATTTTTGTTTGAGTCGCGATTGATCCTCCCAAACAAGGCCTTGAAGGTGAAGGGTGAACACTGAGATGCACTTAACCCGAAATATCGGTGCTTGCTATGTGCAAGTCGATTGTCCTTTTTTTTCCAGGAAAAAAAAAGGGAAGACGAACTGATCGAAAAGAGAACCCGATTCAGTGTCTGATTGCGCTGCCTCCAGCAAAAGAAAGAAGAAAGCTTTGATGGATGCGCAACATGTTTCTTTTTCGCTTATCGCATTGCACCCCGGGATGCCGCGGCTCCGACGTGGCGACCTCCCACTGGCGCAGCGTACGGAGGCCGGATTTTCGCGGGCCCGCGGCGTTATCCTCCGACGTGGCAAGCCGGAGTCCACGGGAGGGAAGAGTCTCCGGCGAGGTCTCGTCGGCGTAGGCCCGGAACGAAGCTGCGTTGCTTGTTTATTTGCGCGGCCGCCGGCGACTAAACGCATAATACAAAGATTTGCTTGCTAGGCACGTGATGAGCCTTGTACTCTTTCGCTGCCGAAAGCATGGAAGCTGTGGACGTATTCAGTTGTTTTGGGTGGATGAGATGGCATTTACAGGCTCGTGCTGTGATAGCACTGTTTGCATTAACTTTGGATGATGATGTTGCAGCTAAGCAAACAGCGTTCAAGAGAAGAACTTTCAGACGGCTTGTAGCCGCAGGATAAGGTATGGAGATTGATGAAGTCGACTGGCACGACTGAACATGGAGAAGCAGCCGTCAAGACGGAGGCCTGCCTGCTGACCTCGTCCAAGAGGCCGACTCACAGCAAGCAGTGACCACTAGTTTGAGCTGCCGGCCAGAATCGAGACGTCGATGAAGAAGACCAGGACGCCATTCCAAGCCTCAACTTGCAAGTGGATGCACGATTTTTAGCTCCTCATTGAGTCGACTAGGAGCTCGAATAAACACCAGCCATGCAAAATTCCTGGTAGGACCCAATCGGATCTTCGATCTTCTCCTTCCCAAATCCATTACTGGTACTAAAATAATATTGGAATCTCTATATATGAGATGAGATGAGATGAGATGAGATGGATCGAAAAGAGCTCGCGCACACCTTGCCTTAGCTCCAGCGTGAGCTCTGCAGCTCATGCTCTGACCTGCTCTCTGTTCCTCTCATACAAGCCGCCTCCATCAACAGCTGCTGCGGCATCTCTGCTTCCGCCATGGACAGGATTACCCAGTGGTATGTATGCATCAACACTCGCAATCTCATAAAATCATGCTACCTTGCTTCAGTATATAATCCGGGGTGATGCTTGCGTTTGAACGCGATCATGCTGATGCTTGTGTGTTTTGATGTGTTGCCTCTGCAGGGTTTCTTCCCAGGAGGTCCCCGCCGACCTTACCATCCGCATCGCCGACTCCAGCTTCCCCCTCCACAAGGTACTGTACTTACTACGCTGCTCTTCATATCACAAAATGAATTACCAGATTTCATGGCGGGAAACACACGAACCTCTAGTTTTACGATTCATCTCAACAAAAAGAAACGTTTCAAACGATTGAGCACGACACCTAGATGATCGTGCATGAAAGGGAAGGAATTAGAGCCTTCTGCTTCGAATTTTGATCGACACGACAATACTCTGTCTCAATGGAACACGATCAAGGACTGACGACTGACGGGAACGAACTCTGCTTTTTGGGTACTCCCAGGCGGTGATGGTGCCCAGGTGCGGCTACATCCGCCGGGCCATCGCGGCGGCCACCAAGGACCCCTCGGCCGCCGTCGAGCTCGACCTCTCCTCTCTGCCGGGCGGCGCCGACGCGTTCGAGAAGGCGGCGCGTTACTGCTACGGCGCCAACTTCGAGATCACCGCGCGCAACGCCGCCGCGCTACGCTGTGCCGCGGCGTTCCTCGACATGCAGCACCCGGCGGACCTGGCCCGCCGCGTCGACGAGTTCCTCGCGCAGGCCGGCCTCCGCGCGCTGCCGAGCGCGGTGACCGTGCTGCTCTCCTGCGAGGCGCTCCTCCCGGCCGCCGAGGAGCTCGGCGTCGTGCGCCGGGCCGCGGACGCCGTCGCCCTCAGGATCTGCAACGAGGCGCTGTTCCCGACCAGGTCGCCGCCGGGGTGGTGGACCGCCGAGCTCGCCGCGCTCTCGCCAGCGTCCTTCCAGAAGGTCGTCACGGCGCTGCGCTGCCGCCGCGCTGACCCCGAGGTGCTCGCCAACGCCGCGAGCGCCTACGCGGAGCTCACGCTGGCCGAGGTCCTCGCCGATCCCCGGGACAGGGAGGACCAGCGCGCGCTTCTCGAGTCCGTCGTGGACGTGCTCCCTTCCGCCGCCGACGCGCCCATCCCGGCCGCGTTCCTCTGCCGCCTCCTCCACGCCGCGGTCACCACCGAGGCCTCCGCCAAGACGTGCCGCGACCTGGAGCTCCGCGTCGCGGCGGTGCTGGACCAGGCCACCGTGGGGGACCTGCTCGGCGTCGCGCTCGATGGCGCCGGGGAGCACGTCCGGAACACCGACACCGTGCGTCGCGTCATCGCCGCGTTTGTGGAGCGGCAGGCGGCGGCGTCGGAGGGCGGGCGGAGCCGGCGGGCGTCACTGTCCGGCGGAGCGGAGCTCGATTCGGGCGCGGCGATGGAGAAGGTCGCCAAGACGGTGGATGAGCTGGCGGCGGAGATCGCGACGGAGGAGTCGCTGGCGATCTCCAAGTTCGTCGGTGTGGCCGGCGCGGTGCCCAAGGAGGCGCGGGCGTCGCATGACTGCCTGTACCGGGCCGTGGACATCTACCTGAAGACACACCCGGAGCTGGACGAGATCGAGAGGGAGAAGGTGTGCAGCGTCATGGACCCGCTCAAGCTCTCGTACCAGGCGCGCCTCCACGCGTCGCAGAACAAGCGGCTGCCGCTGCAGGCCGTGCTCAGCGCGCTCTACTACGACCAGCTCAAGCTCCGCAGTGCCGCCGGCGCCGGGGACGACGACACGCAGTCGGCCGCCGGGAAGGCCCGCGCGCAGGCGAGGGCGGACGCGTCGCTGGCGCGGGAGAACGAGGCGCTGCGGTCGGAGCTGGCGCGGATGCGGGCGTACTTGTCGGGGGTGCAGCCCAGCAAGGGGAGCGGGTCGTCGCCGTCGCCGGCGGCGAAGAAGACGAGCTTCTTGGGGTCGGTGTCGCGGACGCTGAGCCGGCTGAACCCGTTCAAAGGCGGGTGGGCCAAGGACACGGCCAGCGTCGCCGATGGACGTGACGGCAGGAAAGATATGCATGTTGTGAGGCCCAAGAGGAGGAGGTCCTCCATAAGCTAATCACATCTCATCATGTTGGTTTAGGACTTAGGAGAGTTTGGTTTGAAGTTTCACTATTACGTTTGTTTTTTATTTAATGTTGTGCTATACTAGTACAAGTCTATACCATGTGTGCTTGCTTTAAGCACAGCACAAAAATTGCATGTATATTGTATTAGTGTCATGTAAGATCACATTTGTGAGTTTTTAGCCATTGATCTATCTCACCGAATTGTCATTGCAGAAGAAGACTAAGGAAGGACCTGTATAGATTGTTGTATTTTATTTCAGATTTTACTTTTGTAATTTCACCATTCACTTTGGAAAAAAGTTCATGATGCTTTTTTTTAAGGGAGTTCATGATGTTTTTGTTTGAGAGGAGGAGGAGGTTCTTTTGTGTGGGCTGTAATTTGTCTGGGCTTCGAAGCTCAATTACAGCTATGAGCCCAACCACCTCAGTTCCGTTCCATATCATCAGCCCAAGTTTTGCTTAATAAAAAAAAATCAGCCCAAGTGCCCAACTGCCCCATCGTCCCGACTACGGAACCCCCATCGTCCTGGAGTTCTGGACGCTTGCTTGCCTCTGCCGCCGCCGCCGAGCCCCTAACTGCCTCGCCTCTTCCCTGGCCCCCATCACCCTTCATTCACTTCGTAAGCCATCTCTGTGCCACGTCTGAAAATGGAACGGCTCTGCTATTTTAGTGGTCAGTGTCTCTTCATCACACGCACCCAAAATTTTTCTTCCCGATTCCACTATATTATTATTTTTTTCTTGTGCGCTTACGATCTTTGAAGAAGATGCGTACGTGAGATTGATATTGCATCAAAAGGTGATGAACTATCATTTGTTATAGCCATTATAGACGGTTTAATTAAATGTTGGTTTGCTTCAACTCTATGCCCGTAAGTTTGTTTCTATGCTTACTTGCCTGTCTCCTTGTTTTCTTCATCATCTGATCATGCCTTCCGTTTTCTGCAGGATGGTGCAAGTTCAAGGCTCACCGCCATGGTCTGACCTCCCGCCAGAGCTCCTCGGTCTGGCGTTCCTTCGCCTGCCTACCCGTGCCGACCGGGCCTTCTTTCCTGCCATTTGCCGCACGTGGTGCTCCGCGGCGCAGCAGTGCTGCCTGCCCTCGCTGTCACCAGTGCCACGGCTCGTGCTGCCAGGCGTCAACGTAATCAGCTTCCCTCACGGTGAAACCTTCCAGTTGCCGGAGGGTGTGCGGTACCACAACTCTTGTGGTGAGTGGCTTCTCTTGTCCTGCGATGACCACAATTGCTTCTTGATGAACCCATTCACCAAAGCCACCATGCCGCTTCCCAGCCTGTCTTCATATAGCTACTACGAAGACCCTGTGGAAGTTGCCGAAGATTGTATGGCTCAATAGGGTGACATGCCACTAGGCACGTGGTCGCAAAACAAGTATTTAGAGGAGATATCTGTATTATCACTAGTTGTGTGCTCCACACGCCTCATTGCTGCTATAGTCGCTGTTGGGGCTCTCGGTACAATTGCACTATGCCGCCCTGGGGCTGCTGCATGGTCAGTGAGCGCACATGAGGAGTGCAGGTGGCTGACACACATGGTCTTCTTCCAAGGGAAACTCTATGCTCTTGATAGCAACACTGACCCTGAGGATCTTATTTCCATTGATATTGTGGACGAGCATGACAACGATGAGCCAAGGGTGTCTAGAATTGAGCGCCTCATCGAGGGAGACTCCCGGCCATGGCACCAATATTTCTACCGCATGCACTACCTCCTTGAATCTCATGGCAGACTGCTAATGGTCCACAGAAAACTTTCCTACATGATAGTGCACAGATCTGGAATAAGAGATCACGATATTAGAGTGCTTGTTAGCAGCGAGTTTGAAGTGTTCAAGGCTGACTTTGAGCTGGGCTTGTGGTCTGATGTGAGTACTTTGGGGAATGACCAAGCGTTGTTCCTTGGGCAAGGATGCTCGAGAGCTGTTCGTGTGTCTCCATATGATCTTTCACGTGATTGTCTCTTCTTCATAGATGATTATACCGACTGGTCTTGGAAGAAAACAACTACATCTTGTGGAGTGTATGACATGAAAGATGAGAAGGTCTATTCGCCCTTGCCTACGGTATCATGGAAGAGTGGAGATGTCCCAGCAACTTGGCTTTTCTCACAAGGTACACATGTTCACACTTTTTTCTTGCAGTCTTTAACAACATATTAAATGAAGTGCCTTGATATTTTTCTCAACAAAATTGAATCAGTTCTCTTAGACTGTGAACAGTCGTACGTTCTTGCTAGGTGTTAAATGTTTGAGTAGATAACTAGAGTCTGAAATCATGTGAAGCATCAAAAGGATACAAATGTGCAGTTATATATAAGTAGGGTTTTGAATATCTTTATTTTGGAGCTCGATGTGCTTATACATACAGAGATGCAATAAAACACAGACATCATATTGAAATATGGAGCTTTTCTTCCATCAAAGCAAGAGGCCCATGCAACATAACCTAATATTGATGGTTATTTGAGTGTTGCATTCTCATATTTTCACAATCTTGTGAAAAATGAAGTCACCCTTGTTTTCTTGATGACCGCATTCTCGTTATATGATATTGATATGTTGATGGAAACGTGTTTTTTTTGAAGACATCTTTAACCCTGGAGGATAAATCATCGATGCAACCCTAAGAAAAAATATGACTTTAAACAATAGTATAACATGTGGTAGTTGTTATAAAGAATTAAGCCTTATTGGCCATCAGAGGCACAAGCACCGTGTGATTGTGTTCTGTTTTGTGAAATGCAGGTAAGACAGATGAGTTGCAAGCAGCGGGGGAGCATCTGCGGGAATTTGTGGATGCTGAAAAAGAGGATCCTCATATGCTTCCATGTGGAGGAGCTTGTGCTGTTGGTGCTTCTACTGCTTTGCGGAAGTGCTAGAAAGGGTAAAAGAAATCTTCATGCAATGATGTGTTCCTACAGGAAAAAAAGTTACGACGGAAGCCAAATGTGCTTGGATATTAGTAACTCGGAGCTGCATGAAAACAATGCCTGGCCTATTGGTACATGATACTTTTTTTTTATGTCCACGTTGTCGCTTCAAACACCCCAATGTAATGAAAGATGGTCTCTATGTTTGGTATGAGTGACTGACGGAGAAGTTTGAGGAGGATCCTTTGGTAATATGATCAATGATTCGTTATGTAAAGCAAATGATCACTGTGGTTGTGTTTCTGTTTCATAATCCTAGTGACCTTGTTCTAGTATGGGGTTGTGCGCTTACAGCTCTGTGTTTAGTTTTATGTAGGATAGCTATATGTTGCAAAATTGGCATGGATGCTCAAGAAATCCAGTCAGAAGTGATCCTAGATAAAGTACATAAACAGGTAAAGAAAGGTGAGGAATGTCGTTATTTCTTATTTGTCCCTGGGAAGAATAGATCTGATGTAATCCGAAGATTGGGTGTTTCTCTTCCGTTGGTGGTTGACTCTTTCAACTCGGGTGGAGATAAGATGAGATATGAAATGCATCTCTATTATTTAAAAAAAAGATACATCTCTAGTTTATGGTTTATTGCTAATGATAACGTTTGACCTCATCTTGGTAAGCCATCCGGGACCTCACCGAGAAAATCACGTGGAACAGACGCGGAGAGCAGCCACCCACGTCCAGCTGGACCGCAGCTGCATAAGGAATCAGCCCAAGTCACTGACCTGTGGATCAAATATCGAAATAGGCCCACGATTCCTTGATAGCCTCTGTCTCCCTTTTGTCCAACCAAATCAAAACCCTCCCAAAACCACCCACCCCGCTCCTCCGATTCCCTTCCCCTTCCTCCACTCCTCGTGATCCCGCCGGCGCCGTGCTCACCTCATACTCAGTCGCCCATGGACAACGATCGGCCGGGTCAGGGGAGGGGTCGCCGCCGGTTCCGCGGCGTGCGCCAGCGCCCGTGGGGCAGGTACGCGGCGGAGATCCGCGACCCCACCCTGGGCAAACGCATCTGGCTCGGCACCTTCGACACCGCCGAGGAGGCCGCCGCCGTCTACGACGCCGCCGCGATCCGCCTCCGCGGCCGCCGGGCCGTCACCAAATTCCCTGCCTCCACATCCTCCTCATCGTCGGTGGCCTCCTCCGCCATCTCGCCCGCGCCGTCGCCGGCGGGTTCGACGACGATCCCTCCTATCCCTCCTCCGGCGCAATCATCCTCTCAGGCGGAGACCTCCTCGGCCTCTCCTCCGTCCACCCAATCGTCGTCGGTGGTCGATGCAGATGAGGAGGTGACGGGGATGCGGTGGTTCGAGGACGAGCCCTTCGAATTGTTGGAGTTCTGCCTGCCGCCGGCGCCGATGGCGAGACAGTGGGAGTTCGGCGAGCTCGGCGATCTCGACGACCTATTCTCGCCGGAGCCAGAAAATTTTCGTCTTTAGTTTGGTCAGTCGATAGCTTTGCTACTTGAAATCGTGTAAAAAAAAATGTTTCGTTTTTGTTTGGGGCGGTGGTGAGGGCCGAATCAATTTTGGTCACAATGTCATCTGACGAGTTGTGCCTTGCTATATCCTGTCGTGCCTGTGAAATCCAACGAAAATTTAAGCCATGCGATGAAAAAATTGCCTTTGCAACTCCAATCATCATGGATTGTTCACCAGATTATGCAACTACAATCAGTTCAGGTGGTGTCGATCCTATGGCTGTGTCCCCATCTTCAGTTAATTCAGCATTCAGGTTACAGATGGATGCATGTGAATATGCGAAATGAGATGAATATGCGCACCATCTAGCCCCGCCTGGATGAGGAGGGCTTGACGACGAAGTCATTACCGATAGCCGATGAGCCAGGGAAGCAGCAGCGGAGCGCCGCCATGAACGCTTTTCCCTGGGGCGGTTGGGCTTCTGCCGCTGTGTTGTTGGCCCCACCTGTCAACCTCCAAATAATTAACAGCCTCGAGAAGCCGATGAGGCGTTGACCAAGCACCACACCATGGAAATGGAATCGCCGTGGAATTGGACGTGCCCTCGCCACGTGGCGCCACCGCTTCCAGCAACGCCGCGCGTGTCGCTCCTCCGCTGCATCCTCCTCGCCTCCTGCATCTCCGTCATGCCGCCGGACGACGCCGGCGAATGGGCGGTGGTGGAACGCCAAGGCCCGCACCTGCGGGCGTCGGGGCGGCCCTTCATCGTCCACGGCTTCAACACCTACTGGCTCATGTACTTCGCCGCCGACCCCGCCACGCGCCCCACGGTCACAGCCGCTCTTGCCGAGGCCGCCGACGCGGGGCTCAACGTGTGCCGGACTTGGGCCTTCAACGACGGCGGATACCGCGCGCTGCAGCTGAAACCCTTCTCCTACGACGAGGAGGTCTTCCAGGTGAGCGCGGGCTCCTTGCGATGTGTACGGCACTTGTATGATGAAATGCGTGGCTGAGTGCCGTGTTTGATCAAATTGTTTGTTTGGCAGGGCCATGTCATTTTTGGCAATCTTCTCATGCGCTTGCCTTTCCGTGCATATTGCATTTGATTCAGTTAATGGCCCTTGTCCAATTAGTATGCATGGCATGGGTTTTGTATTATGTTTTCTGTATCTCTCAATCAAAAGCTTATGCGTATGCAGTAGTCAGTAGTTACTACTTACTAATAAGTGATAACTGAGCTTAGAACTCCATTCCCGTCAGGCATTAGATTTTGTGATCAGCGAAGCAAGAAAGCATAAGATGAGGTTGATACTGTCGCTATGTAATAATTGGAAAGATTATGGAGGAAAATCACAGTACATAAGGTGGGGAAAGGAGGCTGGGCTGGATCTTACTTCTGACGACGACTTCTTCACTGATCCCACAATTAAGAGCTACTACAAAGCTTTTGTTAAGGTAAACTTTCTGCTCACATGGCTCAAAATCGAGAGGTGGGCCTCATTATATTCATATATTCAAGATTTGAATTCTTAATAAAAAGCTAATTTTTTACGGCAATTGTATATATTTTCTTGTGTTTTGTTTTCTCACCTTCTGTCATGTCTTACGTGACAGTTACGTTTTCTTTTACTCCTTAGGCTGTTCTGACAAGAATAAATTCAATTACAAATGAGGCCTACAAGGATGATCCTACAATTCTTGCTTGGGAGCTGATTAATGAGCCACGATGCCATTCAGATCCATCGGGTGACACATTGCAGGTCCTTACTTTAGTTCTAGTTTGGCACCGTTTTGTCTCCTTTTAATTTTTATACTGCACATGTTTTAACACTTGGCATTTCTCGTAGGCATGGATAGAAGAGATGGCGTCTTATGTGAAGTCTATAGACCCTGTGCACCTGTTAGAGATAGGTGTTGAAGGGTTTTATGGTCCATCCACTCCAGAACTTTTGCATGTGAACCCAGATGCTTATTCTGGAACTGTTGGAACAGACTTTATCAGGAACCATCGTGCACTGGGAATTGATTTGGCTTCTGTTCATATTTATTCTGACACTTGGTAAGTCATCTGGTTCAGTCCAATGCGAATATGGCCACTTCATGAAATGAGATTGATTATCATGACCAAGATCCTTTTCCCAGGTTGCCTCACTCTGTAGAGGACAGTCACCTCCAATTTGTGAATACCTGGATGCAACAACATATTGATGATGCCGCCAACTTGCTTGGGATGCCAATTCTGATCGGGGAGTTTGGGGTATCACTTAAGGATGGGAGGTTTGGCAATGAGTTCCGTGAATCTTTCATGGAGACAGTCTACACAATTTTCTTGAGCTCTTGGAAGAGTGGAGTGGTTGGAGGAGGCTGCCTTGTTTGGCAACTCTTTCCTGAAAGCGCAGAGCACATGGACGATGGTTATGCTGTTATTTTTGCAAAATCATCATCCACATTAAATGTGCTTGCAAATCACTCAAGGAGTCTGGAATGTTGAGAATGTGCTGCCTCCCTACTTATATGACACAGTCCATGTTCCAACTTTTCTATTTTCAAGCCAAAGATATCTCTGAAAAATTGAATGTTCAGTGTGTAAATTGTAAGGCAATGATGATATCTCTGGTCTCGAAACTAATATTCTGTCATGTAAACAAAAGGTAAATATTAAAACGTGAGATGAAATTTCGTCCTTCCATCATGCACTTATCTAATTGTATTATAACAATATCCTTACCTGGGTTTAGGGTTTAGGGTTAGGCACACAAACTGTTTTTTCATCATTTATATACCATAAGTTGGTTGTCTGTCATGAAGTTGTTTGATGTGAAATTTCTTTTGCCCATCATGGCATCATCTGAGGGCCTTCATAAATCATAAATGTCAGAATGCTTCCTTGAAGGTATGTACTTCATGACAGAAAGAACTCATAAAAGGCCCCCTCTGTTAGATTAACACAGACCGGCCAAGTATATGGATCTCAATCCTGAATCCTCTGCAATTAAAACCACTTCTAAGGTGATATTTGTATTTTTTTTCCTTTTTTTCTGAATGACACGTGAGCATGTATAAAATGGAACTAGATCATATTTTACTTGCACCCTTAAACCATTTACGCAGATGTTACCCTGAATATTTACTGAGAAACATGTTTCACAAAGGCCGTGAGATCCTAAATCTAGTGTTAATTATTATGTATTGATAATGTTACAACTTACAAGAATTCAGGCAGGCTCAGTCTGTAGCTTTCTGCATATTTTGAATCAGAGAGATTTCACTATTAAATTAAAGAGTTGTTCTGGTGCAGAGAAGAAGGGACTGTGATCTGTATCTATGACCAAAACCTCACTGGGTGGCCACTTCTTGATCATGGAATCTTGCTGTTCAGGGTCCAGCATATGGTCACGCTCTGTCTTTATGAAAATCCGTTTGACTCGATTTAATCTCTCGTCATCTCCTTCAAAGCTTGCGCTACTAATAGCCGTTGCAGGCCACGGTCGCATCAGCATTGAAGCAAGGACTGATTCCTACCAAATAAAAAATATTTATAAGTTAATTTTACATCTGTATTCACCTCTTCATGGGAGCAGATGTCTGGTTTGTCAGGAAATGGTTGCTCAAGACATATGAACGAGAAATCATAAACAATATCCCTTTAGAAGTTGGATTATTGTAACACTGCATTTAGATTTTGGTGATATCAACAGTAGTTTAGTAAAGAATGGCTTTCGTGAGCAAACGCCCAGAAATGTTAACTTTTTTCTCCCAAGGCGCATTTCATGCAATATACATGTATAATACCTCTTCAGGGCTTTGTTGGGATAGTCGATCACGCTGGAATTCTGGTCTCAAGGCAACACTTGTTGGAGGATCATCTGCTGCTGCACTAAGTGTCAATTCAATCTCGTTCTCAGGCAAACTTGGTAACCCCTGTTACATGTTAATATGCAAATAATGTAATTAGTCGCACATAGTATTATAACAGAAGATTAAATATAGTAAATTCATCATGTATTATGGTAAGTCCATATTGCTTTTCTAGAATTTTTCCAAAATCTCCTGTACTTCCTGTTTCATATCTATCATAAAAATGGCTATGCTGAGAATAAGTCAATTTTTTTAGGAAATATTGGGTGCCTTGTTGGGGAGTGTTCACCTTATTTACCCTGCCTTTTATCATGCACAGTTTAGCTATTGCAATTTCGTGATGCTCATATGAGTTATTACATTTCTTGTTTTAAAAAAACCTTAGTTTGTGTTTTTCATGTTGTACTATATGTATGTTTGTTTGCTGTATAGTTTACGGGTTATATTCTCATCAGTTGCTAGGGGGTCTATGCTTTAAGGAGAGAACAAAGTGAATATTCAAAACATTACATCTTTCTTATCTTCATCAGTTTGAAAACCGAATGGTAGCATTGTAGCTGCCACAAAAAATGCTTGACTGATCCTGTCAACGAATTCATGCATTGCATGAATTACACTCAGCCCTCCAGCACCGTGTCCAACTAGAATCACCTGGAATAACATTGAAATGAGTTAGCATGCTACTCTAATACTATTCTTCACAATTTTGAACATTAATCATAAAGAGATCGTTAACTATATTTTTTTTTTCTGGAGAAACTATAGTTTCTGACATTTATTCATATTGTACAGCAAGTGTGTAATCTCGTCAGGTATAATTCTAGATACAACAAGGATTAAAACTTAAGTGCACTTAAGATTTAGCTGAAACCAGTTCCACCTACTTTCATGTAATCTGATCTGATGCCTTTTATTTAAAATAGCATAAATCATTTAAGCTTTTGATATGCCAAGATATTACTCAATTATTTCACATAAGTTTCCTAGCCAAAAGGAAGAACAATTGACATACCTTCTCTCCTTCTGGCAAGGTCGAGATGAGGTCTATGAGCGGCTTGTCATACTGCTTGAACGACCAGACTGTGTTGGGATCGGTAGGATCAACGCCACCTCCGGCAAGGTCAATGCATGTGACACGGTAGCCGGAGCCCTCAAGGAGCCACCGCAGCTTGAACCAGCACCAGGCTCCATGACCTTCACCGTGAACAAGCACAAAGTGCTCCTTTGCCATGCCCATTAGTCTGCCCTTTTCCTATCAATCTAAGATTGCTACCATGGATATTAACTATTTGATGGACATGCAGCAGGGTAACTGCCTTTGCATGGCCAATTCCAAATGTCAAACCAAGCAGGCATCCAGTGAGTTGTATCCTAAATAGAGGGGTCTCAAGCGGTGTCTACGATTTTGGCATGCAAAATAGCCTAATATGGTAGATGATGGTGGATGAATTGTGCGGACCAGCTAGTTTTTCTCCTTGCATTGCGTTGTGTGCGACTTATTGGTGTTTGGCCTTTCTGGCCTGATCAAATTTTTTTTCCTCCTTGTTATCTTTCTGTACTCTGGTTGCTCGTTGCATATCAAAGGCTCAGATGTAGTTCATGATTCATCACAAAAACCTTGTACTGTATACAGATGACAAAGACATGCACTTATTCCTTTTCAATGTATACATATACTCCCTCTGTTCTGATTTACATGACGCTGGTCAGCTCAAATTTGAGCTAAGCAACGTCAAATAAAAAAGAACGGAGGGAGTATTTATCTAATTTGGCTGTAAAATTATGTTTTGTGGTGCACAACTGAAAAAAAAATCTGTTGATATATGACAACTCCAATTGGCGTACAACATAACTCAATGAACAGGTGAAGCCTCCACTGGGATTGCGGATACGGTTCACCACCGGTCACACTGACTCGAGGATCAGCTCCAAGAGGCGCTCTGGTGCAGAGAAGAAAGGACTATGGTCAGTGTCCATGACCATCACCTTTCTTGGTGGCCAACGACGAATCATGGACTCCTGCTGCTCCGGCTTCAACGTACGGTCATTTGCCGTTTTTATGTACACGCGATGGACTGCGTTTACAGGGCTCTCGACACCATCATCGACGCAACGACCAAACTTGGCAGTGCTAAGCACGGCTGGAAATGGACGCAGCAGAATGGAAGCAAGTGTGGAGTCCTGCACCAAGTGTTAACAATGAAGGCGCTGGAGAATATCCTTCAAGATGACCATGCAGTATATTATGTTATACCTCACGGGAGCTTTGGTGGTACAGGATTGTGCGCTGGTACTCCTTTCTTAGTGCCATGCTGGTAGGTGGATGATCTTCTCCCAGACCAAAGTTCAGGTCATACACATCCCCAAACTCTGAAAAATCAGGTACACCCTGTTGATTTTCAGTCAAATATTAGGACATGCTACCGTTTGCTCGCAGACATAAGAGGGATGTTTAAACAAAGTTGTTGTTCGAAAGCATCTGGGGAATTTTGAATCACATCTTTGGTGTCTTGTTCTGTTTGGAAGCCAAACGGGAGCATGTCTGCTGCTATGAAGATGCCTTGCTTGATCTTGTCTGTGAACAAATGCATCGCATGGGTCACGCTTAGTCCTCCTGCGCTGTGTCCTACCAAGATTACCTGAAAACAACGGTGGCATTAGAGGCATATATACATTATCAGTCGGTAACCACTGCTGGGAAAGCGTCTTTAATACCGATTTCTAACCCCTAGGACCGGTTGTGCAACCGGTATTTCTATTTCGGTACTAAAGGGGGACCTTTAGTACCGGATCAAATAATCGGTAAAGAGGTATTAAAAATAAAGAAAGAAATCCGCCGACCGGATCCCCGACCGCACCCCGCTGCCGTCTGCCAGAGCGCCGGAGTCGTGGCCGCACCCCACTGCCATCCACCTGAGCACCGGAGCCCCGGCCGCACCCTGCCGCCGTCCGCCAGACCGCCAGAGCCCCGGCCGCACAGCACCCGAGCCCCGCACCAGAGCCGGGGGGGGGGGGGGAGGGAGGGAGGCGGCGTACTTACGCTGCTCAGCCAGCGCCGCTGGTTGCCACCGTGCTGCTCCTTAGCCCGCAGTTGCCATTGCCGCCGGATCTGAGGGAGAGGTGGTTGCTACTCCAAGATTCATGCGCTCCTTGCTCTGCCACGCCTACTGACGCTCCACTGCCGCACCCTCCCGTCGAGGCTCCGCCACTCCTTGCCCCGCCACCACTCCTTACTCCGCTACGCTTGCCGATGCTCTGCTGCCTCGCCACACCCACCCTTCTTGTCTCCGCCATTCCTTGCCCCGCCGCCGCTCCTCGCCACATGTAAGAGGTGAGGGACAAGCGGGGGAGGGGGGAGGAGAGGGGCGGCGAGGGGATCGAGCGGTGTGGGGAGAGAGGGGATTCAGCGGGGAGATGCGCGGGTGAGAGGCCGGATGAGGGGACGAGCGGATAAGTACGTGTGGGAGGGGGGTGAGCGAGATAAGGGGGGCTGACGCGTGAGGGGAGATATCCCTTTAGTACTAGGTGGAGATTTCACCCAGTACTAAAGGTCACCCATTAGTACCGGGTGAAGGTCACCCATTAGTACCGGATGAATTCACCGGGTACTAATGGCTCTCAGGCACATTAGTACCAGTTGGAGGCTTGAACCGGTACTAATGGGTGACCTTTAGTACCGGATGAAGCCTCCACCTAGTACTAAAGGGGTCACGAGAGTTCCTCGGGGAATAAGCCGTTAGGTCCGGTACTAATGTGATCAAAATGCAACCGGTACTAAGCCTCCGAACGAATGCTAAGTTTTCCGGTAGTGAAAAAAAATAATTTCCCTACGTTGCTTGAAAAATTAATTACATCAATTTATTTCCTCAGCAAGACAGTAGTGTCAATTGAAGTGTTGCGTGACGACGTTGTGTCGACTTTAGTGCTTAGTGGTGAATTTGTCTGCTGCATTTTTCTTCCTTTCTTTAACCTGGCCTGTTGTACGTGGGATCATTTTTTTTCGAAACTAACCGCGCAGACCGATTATATTAAAAAGAATAGGATCTAGACTGGACAAGTAAAAAAACACTAAGCGGTGCAAAGAGCAAAAGAAAAAGGCATGAAAAACCTATACAAATATCCAGAAATAAAGTATTAACACCGGGCTAGTAGTACTGAAAGGTACTTTGCTCCGGCCGCGATCCACATGGTAGACTCTTCTTTAATCCTATCGAACATCATGTTGATTATAGATTCCTTCCGCTCAAAAATCCTCGAGTTTCTCTCCCTCCATACATTGATTATAGATTCCTTCCGCTCAAAATCCTCGAGTTTCTCTCCCTCCATACGGTCCATGAGACAAGCATGATCAAGAAGTGCATGCTTTTCCTCGAGCAGCACAGTGTTGTTGCATATGGAACCATTGGTGTATGTCTTAAGGCGTGTTTGGTTCCGCGGCCTCCATTTTCTCTCAAATTTCTCACTTGCCTCGGGCTTCAGCCAAGAAAAGTAGACTCGGACATGATGTTGATGGTGTCAACAAAACAAAGGAATGGCAATCCCCTTGATGAAATTAATTCCAAAGGAAAAACTCCAATCCAAGCAGAACAGGCCTAAATGATCCAATAAGAGATGATGCTCTGCATCAAGGTTGTTAAAATTGCGTACAATCGTAGAATCCGACCCAATAAACATAAAAAACAAAGAAATAAATGACCTGCTGACTAGAATTAACTATAGCCATGTCGTTAAATCGTGAAGTTATATACGGTATAGTAGAATAAGATTTCAAGGAGCATGCTCTACATACTACGTATGAATATGATAATATGATACGGCAGATGAGATGGTCATCTACCTTGTGGGCGTCCGGCAGGGCCGCCATGAACTGGAGGAGCGGCGCGTCGTACTCATCGAAGGATCGGACGTCGTTGGGGTTGACGAGGCTGCCGGCTGCTCCGGCGAGGTCGATGCAGGAGACGCGGTGGCCGGAGCCCTGGAGCAGGGACGCGAGCTTGAACCAGCACCAGGCGCCATGGCACGCGCCGTGCACCAGGACAAAGTGCTCCTTGGCCTTGGAAACCTCGCCGCCCGCCTCCATCTTGCACCTCGTACGTCCTTTGCAGCTTGTACTTACCGTATCTCTACATAATATTAAACTGCAGGTGTGTTGTTTTGAAAAAACATCCTTAAACTTTTTTTAATCAACCCGCGGTCCTTCGAAGAACCCGCGGTCCTTCGAATAGTTCTTGACGATTTAAAAAAAAAGATCCTTAAACTTTACTGCAATTGATTCGAGTTCTAACTTTTGCCGTGTTCTTTTATCTCTCGCATGACTCGCAAGCTGGTCGCTTGGTGGAGCGCCTCTCGGCTCGGCCTCCCCAACGAACGAGCCTTTCTTTTCTGTCGCTAGATCTGCAAGCCTCGGCTATCTTTCACTGCCGCCAATGGCTCGCCGCCGTCATTCCTCGCCACGCTCGCGTGCTGTGAGGCCCTAATCGACGGCTTCGGGAAGCAGGTGCTTTTCGCGGAGGCCTGCGAGGGCGCGATCGCCTCTGTCCCTTCCTTTGTCGCCAAACCCGTCCATGCGTCGATTGCAGGGCTGCTCTGGGAGGATCGTCACGATCGGAGCCTCTCCGCCTTGGTGGTGCAAGCGATGGACTAATCGGTCTTTAGCATTTAGGGGATTTAGGAGTAAAGCACGTTTCCCAAATCCTGCAAGTTTGCGAAGGAAATCAAGGTGAGGAATGCGGCCAGCTGCTTCCTCGGGCTGTACGTCCTACTCGCCACCTGGACCTAAGGGGTAAGGAGCCGAGTGCTTTTTTGCAGTCAACCAGGTAGAGCAATGTGCCAGCGAGGGCATGGCGCCAGGGAGGGGAGAGGCGCAGTGGCAGTCGGCAGACAATGCAAACAGTGACGGAGGTTGGGACCTCACCCCCTCTCAATGACGTCCATCCTTTCAGATCCGGAACTAAGGCCTCCACATCTATCAATTGGGACCTCGATTTGCACTTGATTGGAACGATTTGGAGTGGATTATAGAAGGGAGGTGGATGGAAATGAGAAGAAGAGGAGGGTGCACTCCTGCTCATGGCGGCCAGAGACGCTGTGGCCTAACGCTCGAAGTGGGAATGAGGCTAGACATGGGGAAGACGAGCGCTTGCTTGGGTGATGGTGAGGATGGCAAGATGTGCAGCCCTTGGGCAACGGCGAGGATGGGGCAAGATGTGGGTGGCGCCGATGGATGAAGCGGCAGCGACTGGCTGGATGATGATGAGTACGGGGAAAATCGAATGAATGGATAAAGCGGATGTTAAGCGGTGAATTTTTTTATTTCTATGTGCGGATCCCACGTAATAAACAAATAGCATCAAATCACCGACAGATATCTGCTACTACTATATTTGCAAAGAGATGATCGCTAGGAACAACACACTAACATATTGTGAAGCGAAACTAACATATTAGGAACAAACGAATAATAACGTGAGAGCAAGTAAGGACCTGTACCAACGCAGAGGCATATACTTAGATACGCAAGGAGAGAGGGAGCCATGTGTATTGCTTACAGCTTACTTTTTCAATAACCAGATCAGCGGAGAAAACCATGCCCTCAAAAGGAAACGTCGCATTTTCTTTTCCCTTTCTATATTTTTCAGAGCTACAAACTAAACGTCGTTTGTTTCTTTTTGTCGTTTTCCGTGAGACCACTGCACGTTGGCATTGCCTCCTCCTCCTTCCAGCTTACACATGTACTACATCCCTTCCCTCGTGCATCACGCTTGGTGGCCCCGCCACTTTTTCCAAGAAACATCGATATGATCGTCACCTTTCGATTCGGGGTTCCTATATATCCTTGCTCTCGATCGGATCGGGCACATGGCCGGGGTCGACGTGTAAAGTCTCGGGAGGACCGCCAGAATGTCCACCGAATTAATAAAGGCCACTCCCACCGTCCCACGTCGTCTCACTCCCTTACACATGGCGGTTGACGATGTGTACTCGTCAGGGCCAACAGCGAATTGAAGCTAGCGTACGTGAGGCACGAGGGAGAAGAAGCAGAGCATCACATTTAATTTGTCCCTGAAATAACGAAAATCAGGCGCAACCTAACCAAGATCTGTGGCTGTTATTGTTCCTCCTCCACGAGACCACAATGCAAACAGCGACACAGCTTAATTAATGTACAGTGTGTAAAAAGAAAACGACGTTACTTAGGTTGAACGAAGAGAAGCTACACGCTAGAATGAAGAGAAGGAAATGCAAACGCAATGCAACCGTACCGTACGTGTGGACTAGACTTTGGATGCAGCGGCTGCTCCGACGGTTTCTTCGCCCGCCTTTTTTTTTACTTTCTAGCTACTCCATTCGTTCCAAATTATAAGTCATTTCGAGAATCTTGGAGAGTCAAAGCATCTCAAGTTTGATCAAAATTATAGAAAAAATTATAAAGATTTATGACATCAAATAGGTATACTATGAAAATATAATTGATAAAGAATCTAATGATACTTAGTTGACACCATAAATGTTATTATATTATCATATAAATTTGGTCAAACTCAAGATACTTTGACTCTCCAAGATTCTTGGAATGACTTATAATTTGGGATGGAGGGAGTACCATATAAAATAGGATTATTATAATTACCATCATGTTCATTCGATCATCACGCGAAATTGAAAGTAAAACAAATTTTATTTCCTTGGTTTCGCGGAAAAAAAAGGGAAACAAAATCGTGAAAATAGCATGCAACAACATTCACATATAAATACGTGAATGTGACTCGCAATTATGTTGCTGCAAAGTTGTGAACATAGAAACTAAAGCAAAATTAATGTCTTTATCATATATATAGGCAATGGCATCTCATGTGTGTGTGTGTATACATACATATACGTACACACACACATACATACGTATTCACACACATTTTCAATGCAAACAATTCAGTTATATGCGCGTGTAATTTGCAACAGCCAACAGCCCTGCTTCTATCATATGCAGTGAAGAGACAAATTAAACCAACACTGATGATGATGGGTCATGGTTCATGGATGGATACCCGGGCCAGCCAGCGTTATATTCGATCTCCGCCGGAGACGACGACCGGGCATGGTGTCAACCAACAATAAAAGGCTGTGTACTCTTGCACATCAGCTAACCAAAATATCATACGTCATGGTGCTGGCGTCACTAGCGTGCACGCAATTGCTGCATGGACGCCTGGACCGCATGTGGGCCAAGGCTTCGTACGAGCCACGACACGGCACCTAAGGGAGACAGGGCACTAGTCACGACTCACGAGGAGGTGCACAACCTCTCTGCTCCTTCCCGGACCCGGAGAGGTAAAGCCTCCATTTTGGTGCTCCCCTGACGCTCGCTACTGCACACTAGCTGTTGGTGTGGCTGCCGTCTTAATCAACCATGCATAGATTTTAGTCACATGAAATCTAGGAGGGGTGCGATGGAGTTAGCTACTGTAGTGATATTGCATATATACCATGCATCATGAAATACGTTTCGGCGTTGCTAGCGTTCGGACATCTGATGTGAAATTTTTAATCGGACGCTCCGATGAAACATAAAATACTTAGTGCAACATGAGCGGTCACTATTTGCAACATGAAAAATAATGTGCAAAAATGATTGCGTCGTTCGACCTGGAATAAAAAATTCTCGCCGCAACATGAACGTTATGTTTCATGCAACATTTACTGTGAAACATGCAGAAATAATAGTCTTAACTATTGCAATGCATGTTAGAGCGTCCGACTTTTTTTAAAATTCCGGACATTTGTTCTGTAGATATCAGAGAAAGAAAATACTAAAAAGCAGTACGTAGCTTGTGTATTTAGGTACGGTACGGTCCCCGTGCAACACGTACAAGCTGACTTGCTTTGCACGCGTAGCTAGCACATCCAAGATGCCGGCTGGGGCACCATTCTGATTGGCGCGGTCGGCCCTACACGCAAACTACACTTATGGGGACCATGACTGATGATGATGTGTGATGGAGGAGGCCTAAGGTGTCAAAGCCCAGATTTGCCCTAGCCTCTGGATGTCTGGTGGTCTTTATAAACAAGTGAGATCGAACTGCGACGGGATCAGCGGCGTCAGTCAAGCCTCCTGTGTGTGTCCATCTTTACAAGCAGTCAATAAGCAACCAGCCGGAGTCACTCAGCAAGCTTACACTTACACACACACACACACACGAGAGAGAGAGAGAGAGAGAGAGAGAGAGAGAGAGAGAGAGAGAGAGAGAGAGAGACGAAGAACTCAGATCATCCGAGACCACGGCGGGGATACGATGACGCTAGATCTGCAGGGTGACGAGCTCCTGCTGGCGCAGCTCCGTGAGCTGCTCTCGCCGTCGTCTCCGGCGGTTAAGGCAGTGGAGTCATGCGACGGGAGACGACGGCGCCGGCGGGGGAGCAAGAGAGCCCGGGACGACGACAACACCACCAATAACGGCAAAAGAAGGTAGCTAGATAGCTGTTGCTGGCTTCGATCATATCTATCGATGATTTGTGTGGTACGGGGTCACCCATGACTGATCGATATGGATATTCGGCGCGCTGCTGCTGCTGCTGCAGGAGCAAGAAGCAGAAGAGCACATCGTCTTTTGTGACATCAGTGCCTGATTTCGATGGGTACCGGTGGAGGAAGTACGGCCAGAAGCAAATCGAAGGTGCCATGTACGCCAGGTAAAATAATGATCCAGTAATACTCCTAGCTACTCGCCGATCCTCTGAATCAACTCATCATCAGGCGAATTGAAGCAAATTGAAGCAATGAATTATTTGCCTTTTAGAGATGAGGTTTTAGGCTGTTATTAGGCAATGCATAAACAATACTACTTCCTGATTCCTGCCTCTTGTTCTCGTTAAAGAAAGACTCTTGCATGCATGCCTCGTCCTCGACTCACAAAAGGAGAGCTGCCGGCTAATTAAGATGCCATTTCGTTGTCGTATCGAGACAATTCGAAGAACAAATGCTCTCTTTTCCTCTGGTATGAAGATGCACCAATAATCTTTTGACAGTGACACCAGCTGCTAGCTGCTAGTGGATGCCTGATGCTGCACCTTTAGTTTGCTTTGGTCCCTTCTGCAACCAAACAAATGATGGAAGTCGTGATACACGTTGGGCCTTTGTCGCATGTAATTTAGGACCAAAATGACCGAGCGATTGAGACAGTTTAGCTTGCAAATTTGTATTTCTAGAAGAATTAATTAACCTCTGCTTACTGCTAACTCTGATTTCTTCCACGGGAAAAAAAAATTCACAGAGCAAGACTTGCACACAGTGCACTCAATGATCAGGTTCTTTATTTACATGCATGCAGGAGTTACTACAGGTGCACTCGCAGCGCAGAGCAAGGCTGCCCTGCCAAACGGACGGTGCAGCGCAACGACGACGGCGACAATGGCGGTGCCGCTCCAAAGTACACTGTGGTGTGCATGGGGGAGCACACCTGCACGGCCACCGACTCCCTGGAGGCGCCGGTCATCCTCGAGACCACCGCCGTCGTCGCCCCTGGTATTATTGGCACCAACAAGAGACCTGATGAAGATGACAATGACGACACCTTTACATCAGCTGGCTCCACCACCACCACGGGTACCGGGGTTGAGTCTCCGGCGATCTCGGACATCACCTGGAGCAGCAGTAGTTGCGGCGGCGATTACGTGGTCGATGACTACGGGGCCGGGTTGTTCGATGTCCATGACAGCTGGGCTTCTTCGGCGTCGTTGCAGGAGATGGAGGACTTCACCGGACCGATCCGGTCGCCGGTCCACGTCCCCGCGGATGGTTGGACGATTGACCACTTCCTGCTGCAGCTAGCTAATAATGAGCCTGTTTCCCATTTCTCATCAGCTTGTTAAAATCTCTTTAATTTCAAGTAGCTTGCTACTATGCGGTGAGGGGTGATGCTCTGTATTTCTTTTTCTTTTTTTCCCTTTTTTGCAAAAGTTTGTACTTTATTTCTAGCCAGTGCGTACTCACATCCTTCAAAATCGCGACAATCGTTCTTGCAAGATAACAAATGCATTCCCAATTGACAAGAACTGCCACTTTCTTGTTAGTACGTAAGTAACGGGCCCTTGATGGGCCAGCAGGAATGCTGGAAGGCGATGCAATTAGGCCCGGATCAAAAAAATGGTCAAAGAGACTGGAGAGGTAAGTGGAACCCAATCTGACCACACGCACGAGTTGCACGATCTGGGCCATGACATCATCCCCGTGACGCCACTCTGTTGCCGTGTGCCGCTTACGTACGTGCATGCTACCACTTGGCGCCTAGCTGATGGTACATGCATGCATCCATCTGCTCTCACTACTGATCTAAGGAGATCCACCCCTATCCAAAATATATATATTACTCCCAGGAAATTAAAGGTACACATTATCCTATCATATACTAGTATTTGTACACTCCCCACAAAAACCCATATATACACACACTGTATATCTATGTTGCACCTGGGTACATTCTTTGTACAGAATGCACCCAGGCCAATTAGCGCGCCAGGTCCGGCCAACCGGCCGAACCAACCCACCATCCAGGCGCGCAACCGCACTCGCATCGAACCGTCACCCTGACACGTGTGCACCTAGGCATTAACTCCCCGCACCCCCACTCACTCACGCCAGCAGTTTCAATTCTTCTTCAAGTTTTCCCTCCGTTCCACTCAGCCTCTCTCCCCGCTCGCCAGATTTCCCCGAGCAACGGAGCCATTGTCGCAAGTTTCGTGCGAGCGGAGCAAGCGTCGCCATCGTTGGGGACCGTCGTTGCGAGGTTCGCCGTTGTCGACTCCTTCGACCATCTTTCTAGAGGTATCCCTGTCATCCCCTCTTGGCCCGTGCTCCCCCCCCTGCGCTCTCCAATTTTGTATCTAGGGTTTCGCAGTGTTGGGGTTTTCCCCTTACCCTTCCTTCTCTTTATTGCGATCGTATACTAGGGTACCATAGGGTTTCGCAGCGTTGTGGTTTTCAACCACTACCTCTCGCCCAATTCGTATCACCATCCATTTACACAGATTAGCAACACCCACCCACACGTTTTTTTTCTTTGGTGATTATGATTTTTGTTTCTATTTTTCTAGCGTATGTTTCCCTTGCCCCATAACGCCTTGTTAGGTAGTTACTGGATCCTTAAACTTTGGCAATTGTAGTGCTTGTGGCATTGCAATTTATCTGATTTTGTGATGTGGATGTCCCTTTTTTTATGCGGATGTTCCTAAATTAATCTCTAGTTTATTCTTAGGTACTAGACCCCTTAATTACTTGCAAACCAAATGTCCTGTATGTTGCAATTTGTGTTAATTTGTAGTTTTTAGTAACCTATAGCTAGGCAGTCACTGGATCCTTAATTAATGCTTTGGCAATCCCTAATGCTTTTGTGGCATTGAAATTTGTTGGATGCGCTGGCCTTTTTTTATTTGTGCAAATAGTCCTAATTGAATCTCTAGTTTTCCCATGTACTGGATCATAACATCTAGGTAGTTACTGAATTTTGCCCCTGTGTGTGATTGATTATTTGAGTGTTTTGCAACTAATCTATTTGTGTAGTTGCAACTGCACTCCCCGTTAGTGTCATGCATTCTTTTTCCTCAAATATGTTACCCCATATTGCCTTGTTAGGTAGTTACTGGACCCCTAAGCACTTTGCAGTTCTAATGCTTGTGGCATTGCAATTTGTCTGATTGCCGATGTGATGCCTTTTTTTATGTGGATATCCCTGAATTAATCTCTAGATTTTATTCTTAGGTGTTAATTTATTTCTGTATGTTGCAATTTGCATTAATTTGTAGTTTATAGTCACTGGATTACAACCTGTAGCTAGGTTTTTACTAGATCCTTAATTACTATTTTTGGCAATTCTAATGCTACTCCAACTCCAGTGAGTTCTTCTTGCTTCAGCTTAGCTATTCTATCAACGAGATCGGGTAGTTGGAGCCCAATATGTTGGCTCATTAAGCCACCGGTTGTTCCAAGAGGGGTGATGTCCTGTCAGCTTGGGTAGTTTCGGATCATGATCGCCAATGTAGCACCATTTTCTCTTCCACTTAGCATTGGAGTCTATCAACTCATAATCTAGATACAAGCTGCTGAGTTTCTCCCGCATCTGGATACTGGTGCCCCGACTACTAGAGTGTGTTGCCTCAACGGTTGCGACTTTACACGGAAAATTTTTCGGAATAACTGGAAGTGAGGATTCCCAGAAACGTTTCGCAGAAGTGAACAAAAATGATGCTGTGGAGAATTCCGTTGGGGTTCAAATGAACCAACTCCAACTTATAATAATCCAGAAGACCCTGAAAAAAGTTAGATGTTAGCAATGCAAGACCGCGCTCGATGAAGTGAGCAAAAATTACTGTTTCATTGGGATGTTCCTCCAATGGCCACGGATTAACGTAGATGGATCTCCAACTGATAAAGTCTTGATTTTGGAGCAGCTTGGCGGCCACAAGCGCCTTGATCTCCTCCTCTTTCAAGACCACTTCCAAGCGCAAGCAGGACGGCGCGGTCTGATCGGTTTTCCGTACTTGGACATCGGCAACTGAAGATCTTTTCCCTTGCTAGATCCTTTCTTCTTCTTTTCCCCCTCAGCAGGCTTGGTGGCAGCAGATTTCCTCCCCATCCTTAATGTCACGAGCTTCTTCTGTCGCATACGATTGGGGGCTGAGTGGTGGGGGATGGCGGCGTTAGCGCTCGGAGATCAGGCAACGGCGGCACTAGAGCTCAAGTGTGGAAGTTAGAAAGGCAAATAGTAAGGATTACATGGAAGGGATAACTTCCTTTGTTATTTATCACACTAGCACGGTAACAACGGCGCAAATGAAGGGATTTTGATTTAAAGGATCTCTAGAATTTTGGACACCTGATTGGCAGTTACCTGTATTTCAGGGGAGATAAGATCTCCTTCTAGAGATAGTCACGTTGATCAAAGGTTGCCCTTATACCACCAAACTAATCGTCTAAAGGCTCGGGGGCTGTGTGCCATGTGTCCATCGATAAAAAAAAATTGTCCGAATTTTAAGGGGCGAATGATGCAAATTGCAGATTGACCCTCAGGCTGATTCTTCGATTCAACCTAAGGCTTCAAGGCTACTCCATATGGAGTGCATCCATATAACATTCAAGGTTGAAAGGTACAAGACTGAATTAAATGGGGCTTGAGCATCTTCTAGCCGCATGATAATTTTTGGGTACCTTTGGAGATTCAACCAGATGAAGTACTTGAAGAGCACCAAAACTAGTCTGTGAAGTCTACAAAAGTACTCGGAACTACTGCATTTGACTAAAATGTACTTGAGGGTTTGTCGTACATACATCTATGGGCCTACTAGAAGGTTTGGACAGTCCTAAATATAGGGCTGGATACCGAGACACATCTGACATGGTGACCATGGCGCAGGACAGCGTAGTATACGTGGAAAGACAGGAACTAGTCGAAGATTAGGAAAGTACTTGTTGTAATAAGAGTAGAACTCCTCTAGTCGCGACTAGTATTCTTATAACCAACCGACCTGTAATCCTGCTCCCGGCAATATAAGGCGAGGCAGGAACCCCCTCCAAGGCAATTCAATCCAACCAACGCACATGACGTAGGTTATTATGCAATCTAGCGGCTTGAACCTGTCTAAATCGTGTGTCTGCGTCACCTTCGAGTTCCTGATCTCGATGAGCCCCACTAACCAAAACACTACCTCGGGTATCCCTCGGTAGGTTGCCGGATCTAAACACCAATAGTAAGTACGCCACTAATACCGGTCCCTAAATTAAGCTAGCTAGATAGGAGCCGGTATTATCGTGCTCTGGTGACCACGATGCCACATGAATGCAATAAGCAAGATTATAATAGCTAGCTAGTAGTTAGTTGGTAATTAAAAGGTCCCACAAGTGAACAATAACATTTCCTGATAAGTTTGAGCTTAAAGAGGCAAGTTGTAAATATGAAAAATGTCGCAATTTTAGTTTTAGGGTGTTTGGATACCCCTGCTAAACTTTAGCACCTGCCACATCAGATGTTTGGATACTAATTAGGAGTATATTAAACATAGTCTAATTAGAAAACTAATTGCACAGATGGAGTCTAATTCGCGAGATGAATCTATTAAGTCTAATTAGTCCATGATTTGACAATGTGGTGCTACAGTAACTATTTGCTAATGATGAATTAATTAGCCTTAATAGATTCGTCTCGCGAATTAGACTCCATCTATGCAATTAGTTTTATAATTAGCTCATGTTTAGTCCTCCTAATTAGCATCCGAACATTCAATGTGACCCTACTAAAGTTTAGCACATCGTATCCAAACACTCCCTAAGCTGCAAGTTGCATATGTATACGTGCTCATCATGTAATACGATTTGCATATGTATACTTGCTCATCATGTAATACGATTTGCATTTTGCAGTAGTATAGTAGTAGTATATATAGCTCGAGTTGTTGACTAGAAACGTGGTTAGTTGATTGCCCCCAAAGAAAGCGTCTGCAAGGACAATAGAACCCCATCTCCTATTGTTTGGCTTTGGCAATCATACACAAACAAAAGAAATAATGTTTGATTTCACATCGATGGCTACGCTGTCAGGGGGAGGAGACTGGTCCAGGTTCATGCACCACTTTGCATGATGTTGCAACAAAGTCATTCACTGTTATCCACAGACCATGCACACTCCCAACTGTATATTACTATTAGCTGGGTATGATGCCCAAACTGATAAACAAATCAGGTTAAGCTGGTAGTACGTGCTGAATAATGGTGATGTCTATGGCCTCCCTCTTTGGTCATTGCGGGAAAGATGAGCACCAAAAGCCAATAATCCCTCTTTGGTCATTTGCAACAAAGTCATTCTCGATGGAACGAAATACCGCGTGGTCATGCACGCCCATGCGTTCACACCACGAGATGGATGTCCCACTGCTTCTTTTATCCATTATATTTTCCCATAACATATAGGGCCAAGTTTACGACTCCAGCATCATTACACGTGGCAATTGAGCTTATTATTGGCACACAGCCTATTACTAATAAATCTGTAAATCTCCATCCACGCTTGACAAAGAATCAATAACCTTTTCTTCTCCTTTTGTAGCAAGGCCCCAAATGGTGAGACTATATCAAAAGGCTTTACCAATTACCACTGACGTTGGTCTTTGATCTTCTTGGTGGAAAATCATGCCAAAAGCTGCTAGCCCCTGATGCGGTCGGCACAAAGGGACCCAAATGTGCAGACTGCTAATAACACTACGATCAAACATGCAAGTCCACATTTAGGTTGCTCATTGTTCACTCCAGTTAAGAATTAAGTGCCCTTGGAAACTAAGCAGGACGCTGTGATATAAACCATTACTGAATTGTTAATACGTCGCCAACAACGTGGACCAACAGAGAATTTTTAGCCAGGGTCATTTTAGAGGGACTTTTGAGCTTACACGAAATGATTAGGAAGGTGACCAATTTGTGCTGACATGAGCTTGCTTCTGTCAGCATGATGGAATCTATCCATGGGCAGGATCTATTGTCTCAGTAAGCTATATACCACGAATATGCTGATGGAATTAATATATATCATGAATGAGAGAGTTTCTCACTAATAACTTGTCTGAATAATAAGGGATTAGAATTAGTTCAGTTTACCTTCTGACCTGAATGGACTTGGTCTGATCCCAACATGCATGTTCACAAACAAGACTTGAGTGCATTTTTTGGAGGCTCAAGTTTGAATACACATTAAGTGAATTATGATACTTGCATGCAACTCACCACTCTCTGCATACATACTAGATATTCGCCAGCGAACTGTGGTTAGATTTCAAGTGTAGTGACGTGTGGTGTTCTTTCTTCTCTTTTGTGTGTGCAGCCGGGATTATTGTTGGAACGGCACTTTAGGACAGAACAGTAGAAGGTGAAAAGTTCAGGTGAGAACTGAAAACAACTGCTTACTGACAAGACTTGTATGTCTTGGGAGCAGGGGGTACCTGGTGAACACAAAAGACAATTGATTACAATGAAATTAGCCAATCCTAGTTCCAGGTTACAATGGAGGCAGCATCTAACCAGATCTTCGATTCCAAATCACTAGTACGTGGTAGCTGCCAAGTCAGAGTCCTTCCTGTCTATTTCCATGTGCTCTGCTCCTGCCTACGCATGCACGGCAGGCACAGCTGATTATATTACTGCCCAATTTGATCGTTAATTATGTTGCATAACGCGGTTCCATACCACTCCCATCTCCATATATAACTGCACGATTAGGAGCAGCATTATCTCCAATTCTCCTTAGCCAGCTGACAATTACCTTCCTTCTCACACAGTTGCAAGGAAGTGTGAGAAGCTGCAGCTAAGCTTCCTCGCCTTCTTCCTCTATTCAGAGCTGCAGTCTTCTTCAGATACAAGAGGAAAGATAGCTAGAACTTAGCAGAGATGAAGCACCACAACAGTAGATACCTTCCTCAATCTTCACCTTCTGATCACCCCTCTTTTGTTTCCGACCACCGGTCGGCGATGAAGGAGATAGCCAGGGGGCAGTCTCTGGTGACGCAGCTGAGGGCCATCGTCCTTCCTGCGCTGCAGGCGGACCAACGCTGCGAGCTTGTTGCCCAGATGTTCCAGAACATTCTGGATTGCTCCAGCAAGGCCATAACTGAGCTGCAGCTTCACCATCAGTCTGATGCTCGAGCTGATGACGCACTGGTGGATGACAAGAAGAGGGTGAGGAGGATTTCTTCTGATGACTGCATCAAGGAGGAGGGTGCTACTGCTAACCCCCATCATCAGCACAAGAGAAGGTACGCATCTATGCGATCTGATAAGTTCACTTGAACTGGTGAAAGTATAGATTCTTTTTAGAATATACTTCTTGATGATGCATGTAATTAGCTATTTCATTTATTCTTCCTTACACAAACAAATTTTAAGCAGGAAATCTGATGATTTGGTGTCACTCGAAACGCCTGTTCCACACTATGATGGCCGCCAATGGAGAAAGTATGGGCAAAAGCACATCAACAAAGCGAAACATCCAAGGTACCTTTTGTTTGTCCTGAGTTTAGTTTCTTTATTGTTTTCCATTCAACACCTATGGTATACATACATTTCTATATACTCAATTCCATTTCGTTCTGAGTGTTCCGACTTCTGAATATCTGTTTGTGTAAATGATAAAAAAGAAATATGCACAATTGTATTAACTTGGATATGATTAATTTGGTTCTCCAGGAGCTACTACAGATGCACCTACAGGCAGGAACAAGACTGCAAAGCAACAAAGACGGTGCAACAGCAAGATGACAGCGCAGGTACTGATCATCCCGTGATGTACACAGTCGTCTACCACGGCCAACATACTTGCAAGGACAACAATGGCGTCGAATCAGGCACCGATGACTCTGAAACAAATACTCAAAGCAGCAGCGACAGCCGATCCAGCATATCAACCACTTGTACAGATGCCTATGAACATCAGACATCCCTAGATGACAATAAGCCTCTTGACAAATCTGCAGATTTGATCACGAAGAACTGCATGTATGAGCCATTCGACATGTCTGCTTTTGCACCTTTGGATTCGGACAGCTGGGAGTTGGACGCCCTCCTAAGATTTGGAGCCTGATAATCAAGGTTAAACCAAAAGCTGGTGATCAATTGATAATATTTTTTGTATTTTACTCCTCTGTTAATACATAGACTGGCAGTTTAACCTGCTGGCTTCTGTTTTTCTAAAAAAGATAATATGAAATGAAGAGAGAGACTAAGGAAACATGTCAGTTTTGTGTGTTTGTACGAAGCAGTCATGAACAAAAGAAAAGGCAGCATTCTTCCCCTATAGCTAAAGGTGGGCTGCAATTTTGACTTGTATAATCTATACTTTTATAAACACAGTCCTTATGGTTTCTCGAAAAAACAACACAGACCTTGTAACTAACAAAAGCAGGTGCCTGATTTTCCTTCAGAAAAAGCAGACCTCATGGCACCCTCGATCCATTCCATCACATGAATGACATCACTCCACGTCGATCCTCATAAAAGATAAAAGGACCCCCTTTCACCCCTAGCCAGGACCAAATGTATGACTCTATCTCAAAAACGTTCCATATATATCTCCAGGAAGACAATGTAACGTGATTGTGGAGTAAGGACTCCATCTTTCTTCTTTAGTTTTCATTTTTCCAATTTCCCAACTTCATTAACTAGCTGATTGGGATTTCCACTCTATAGTATTTGTGCCCAACGACCCATCAGCAAAAAACAAAAGCCATGCTAGTTTAGAGAGTTTGATGGTGAGAACTGAAGAGTATTGGCCGATGAACTGCACTTTGAAAATCAATCTGCCTTTCTCTATTGTAAATGTAAAGCGAAAAACCAGTTGGTCTGACGTGTCTCACCAGCTAGGAATCAGCTAGCTTTCGGAGTTCATATATGGATCCTAACCTTCTTACTTATCTGAGTGTTCTAGATTACACATATTAGTGCTATCTTATTCTGGAAAACGTGTTGGAATTCATGCATATGCAACAACAAGTTGGCTTGGAAATATATGGGTGATTTAAAAAGAATTGCAGGGGGTCTGACCCACAGCCGCCACAATATTGTCGTATGTGCTCGTATTTTTCAATTTGTACAGGCCACTGGGTCATTAATATATTAAGAAAGATGAAGGATTGACGTTGAAACCAGATATTAGTAGCAAAGAGAGGACGTACTAATTATATATCTACCTGGTCACCGCTCCTATATGGTGCAGATTAATATAGTTTATCATACAAGTAGGTACTACCAGTATTAATGAGTTGCATGCACCAATCGTTCAATCCAAAAGCTTAAGCTAATGGGGAGAAGTGGGTAATTCACTTATACTCCAACACTCCCCCTCACGTGCAGGCTCTCTCAGGCCGTATACATGGAGATTGGAGTGAGCTGCAGTTATTTTATTTAATCGCGCCTGCCAGGATTTGAACTCAAGACCTCTGGCCCTGATAACATATTGAGTTGCATGCACCAACCAGTTCAACCCAAAAGCTTAAGCTGATGGGAAAAAGTGGGCAATTCACTTATACTCCAACAAGCATGTATCTAGGGGAGCATATATCTGCTATAAGCCTATAAGTTGCATCAAACTCGAGCTGTAAATATGAGAAGAACCTGAATGCAGTACTGATAATCAATATAGATGTGAGAGGCAGAGTGCTTACAATTGGACTGAGTAGGTTCCATTATTAGCTAGTGATCCAAGCAGGATGATTACATCAACATTTAACATTTTTAGTGACTGAGATAGTGATCAACCTGCATGATATGAAACAAATCTTAGGAACTGCGTGGGATAGCAGAGAGATGATAAGAGGAAGAAAAATAAGAAATCATGCTAAAAAAGTCAGACTGACAAGTACACTAGTGAACATTAGCGTGGTAAGTATTTGTGAATAGAGGGAGTAGATCGAACAGCCTGAATTTGCATTGTCTCATCTGTTGGAATCTAGCTCGTACAAGTCTGAACTCTGAAACTTTTAGATTCTCACAATGCAATATCCCTTTGTTTTGTGCATTCTAAAATTGGAACGCAGTACAACCTTAATATGCAAATCATATGTTCAGAGTCATGCATTGCAATAGCAAGCAACTACACATAATTAATTATTATGTAATGACAAGTAGCTGCTGATCATTGAGCAATTATAAATAGGGTCTGTTGACCTCCAGCCGCCACAAGTTTGTCGTATATGCTCTCAATGCACGTGCATAACAGATCAGCTGTAGATAGAATTGATGTTGCAACAGGAAACTAACAAAAGGGGAATGCATGTATGAAGTGGTAGTATAGTTTAGTACGCAAGTTGGCCTATTTCTATGAGTAGAATATCTGCAGTAGTTACTTGCATCATACCAAGTAATAATATAACGCATGATAACCAGTAGTAAGAATTAAAATATTTCTGCATCACTTCACCAAACCCCTGATGGAATCCAAGCAGGATAATGACTTTGTAAATTACATCAACCTGCCTATATGTCTCTCTCTTTCTGAGTTTGGTGTCTGTGTGTGTTGTGTTCTTGTGCATAAGTTTTTGTGTTTGTGTGAGTATGTATTTTGTTTTGACTAGTTTTTCTCCTTAGTACAGTGATGGACAGCTCTCCTGCCAGTTCAAGGAAAAAATATGTTATCCACAAAGTGGAAAATATAAAACCAAGGTATCTATGCTTGTTGACTTCGAATTAAGCTGTAACATAACGCTGACAGTAGGGACTAATTCATTTTGTAATGACACACCCAATGCTAGGCTACGAGGCCGAACCGTCATGACCATTGAATCTAAGAGAGGGATGCTGTGGGCATCATCCTTGTCCAAAATACAGTTTGGCTAACTGCAAAAAAGGAACAATGCACGCATGTGCCACACTGCAACACAAATACAAGATATGACAAGAGTACACACATAGTGATCCATAGATTGCAATTTTATTTTAAGAAAGATATCTCAATATTACTTCATATATAAGTTGTGGAAAATTTACAAGTGCTTGAGTTACCCGGGTAGACAAGCATGCTAATGAAAGTTGGGCTGGAATCCCACAAAAGCCTAATAGTCTTCTCAATAGGCTAGTAGTAGAGAGGATACATATCTGTGAGTTGACCCAACAAGCTCGTGGCACAAGATTGGGCCAGCAAGCTGGTATGGTATCTGATGGCCTTCCTGTTGTGCTGATGGCATCTTTGGAAACACATGAATGAAGTTTTCTTCCATTTGGTGTCTCCGTCACTCCCAGGCCTGCTGACCACTTGCCACAATGATGCACAGATGTTTGGGGCCACACCACAGGCTGCCGACGGTGGACAGCGTGGTCACAGATTCTTGGTGTGCAACTGTTATCTATGTAGTCTAGTCAACCTCCTCTACCTCCCTTGTTGGTACATCAGAAACCATAGGCCATGCATAAACCCTCGTTTACATGATTGAGGACTATCTCTCGTGGGGATTTGTGGTAGACCGTAATCTATTGGAAGGTTTGATATACCTGAGTCGTCAAAAGTTGCAAGTATTTCTATGTCTGAAGATTTGGATCTCAAAGTTAGAACCCTCAAGGCCTCAACGGCCAGGTTGTATGGTAACAGGAAGATATATTTTTGTGCCTACACAACGGCACATGAAAACGAGAAGGGGGAGCGTGGGATGATTTCACATGTAGAGGAAGATCCTGGTAACTAGATATATCCTTATCTTTGTTCACAATCTAGCTTGTTCCCTCTATCAATATATATTTATGGCTCACACATATGACATTCATGTGGTTCTCAGGAATCCTAAAGGTTCACTTGTTTTCTTCTCTGCTTTAATTTGTTGAAAATGATGGTGGTCAACAAAACCAGTTCAAGGCTATGGTTAGTCTGAGTGGAGCTATTCGTGGCATACATATTCATATTAGGAAATATCTACGATTTGTAACCACATAACATTCGATTGTTATGGTTGTCAACATATATATTTCGACAATTACTTAATGTTTATGTTCAATAGACTTCATGCATATCAACCTGGTTAATGCTTTTCTCATGCATGTATGAGATTAATATAAATAGAATTTCATGTAATGATAATTGATGCACACAAAAGTTCAAACTGATGATAATTGATGCACACATGCATGAACCATATCTCCTATGTAATTTGAAATAACTAATCTTTTTTTTTTCATGTAGGCCTGTCTAAATATGATATGGGCGTTGGTTTAGCAAGGGACAGAAAGTAATTAGGAACAAGAGATAAACGAAACTCGCCCTCTCAGATGGAGGCTCTAAGTTGCTTAGGTTTAATTCTTGCTGGCTTTCCCTGATTGCCTTCCCCTCATATATATGGGGTTGGCACAATTACAATCTCGAAGGCTTACAACTCCTTTTCAACTCTATCTCTAACAACTGAAGCCTAACAGTTTATCTCTCCTAATCATAATGCAAACAACTTCCTAAACAAATATCTAAACAAATCAAAGAATGCATCCATAACAAAATATGAACAGCCACCGAACTATTTGTATTTTTAGCACTTCATCTAGTACTAGATATAATTTCTGATACATGGAATTAGAGCCAAACCATTCATGTCCCTATCTTGGGGCCGGTGGGTTAACGACAATGTTGCTCTCTATAACAACCACTAGAATTATTGGCCATATATATTTCTCACTGTGAATGTCTACATCATGTGTGAGTGATGTAGGCACATGCCATACGTCATGCATAATTTGGCAAGTCTCGTTCGGTTGTCAATAGACCCTAGCTGCAATCTGGTGAGGCATTTGCAAGTCGTGAGCTCTGACATAATGTTGGATAGAGATAGTACTCTCCCTAGTCTTTCTGTAGTGAGAAAATTTGAACAATGATCCGTTCCCGCCACCATGCTCAGATTGTGTTCTACTACTTGCTTGTATAAATAAATGACTAAAGCTGCAATTATCTATCACCTTCAACTCTGACAGTCTGACTATAATAGCCATCACATGAGCATCCTTGAATCTTACACTCATGTTGGCTGCCAAGTGGTGACCAACAAGATTGAACACCAAATTACATGACCTTGTCCTACCAACAATTGATCCCTACAGTGGACAGGCAAAGCTTGTCCAGAAACTCTTTGAAGAAGTATGCAGCAGCTCAAGTCAGGTTATCTCCTTTCTAGAACTTGGCCATAACAGCAAGAAACACGCCAATCTTATCAAATATAAAAGAGAAGACGGTAAGGGGAAAAAAAAAAGGCAGAGAACCACATGGGCATTGGAAATAAGAGACAAGTATCTGTTGTAAAAGGATCATATGTTTACTTATTTAGCATTCACTGGGGCTTAAAATTGAGATCACTTCTGTTGGTGATGGTAGGAAGAATGCACTACACATATGGGCAGAAGCTCCAATGCAAAAGCATTCCATGTATGTTAAAAAGCATATGAATTTATTTACTTCATTTAATATCTGCTAGCTATATTGGATTCTCATCTGCGTGGATAATTAGTTTTTGCATAGTAAAGATCAAAATTGCATCCATACATATTCAATAGTTTGTATATAACAAAATGTTAATACTGTATATGAAAAAATGACCTGATGAATGCTTAATCAGGAGCGCTACTATAGATGATCCAAAAGTACAGGGGAAGGGTGTCTTGCAACTAAGACAATGCAACAGAAGGAAACTGATCTAAAATGGAGCAGTGAGGTTATTATGGCCAGCACATTTGCGAAAAGGATGAAATTATTCATCCAACTATTGCTGAGACAGCACACCAAATAGTGTGCCAATTCCCAATTGTAACCAAAGAAGTAGCTCAACGTTTGTTAATGATGTCCATGGAATTCAGGATGGAAGCTCTGAAAATTTATTCATAGATCCTGATATGCCAGAATATTTGACGGATTTCACAGATATTGAAATTGCAAGGGCACTTGAGATTACCTCTATAAACTTGCATCTAATTTCTGTAGATATATGGGTGCAAATTGGATCGCGTGCAGTTAGCCATGCCATCATGAGTTCTGACAAGAAAAGACACAAGTATGGTATCGATAGTCTAAATTAAGTGTGATAACAAAAAAGAAGTGACATAAGCAATAAAAAACTATTCTTAGAATACTTATGGTGTCTGGCATTCCAAAATGTAGATTACTATCTAGGCTTTCTTTTGACATATAAGTGTACACTATGAATGAATACTTGTCATTCTATTGATGGGCAAAGCTCCCTGCAAAGTCTTCATGGGTGCTAATTAAAGTCCTCCTGACATTTCTTTATTTACTAACATTGATGGAGTAAATTAGAAACATAGAAAACAGTAATTACCATCAAATTGTGTGCTTAATAAAAAACCCTCGATGGTGATGTTTACAATATCACATAGATATGATGCTAGTCAGGTTTTGCTATATCATCTAAGGCAATACGAATTGCAGCCTATATACCAGGATGGTTATTTTCTCCCCATATGACTCACTGACTTGACCAGCTTATAATTTTATATGTGTTGTTCAATTGAATTGAACTGAACATTTATTCACACATCAAATAACTTATGGAGGCAGCAATTTTCATACAAATATATTTTCGTGCATGGGCTCTTATATTCTGTACATAAAGACACCAGATATGTTCATTTATGCATCATTCCATCTGATTAACCGCATCTAAATCCACACTAATTTATATTCCTCCAACAACTAAAAACATGAGTACCACTAACATGCCATTCTAATCACTATCTGACCATATAACTAATAAAACTACTATACATACGACCTCAAATGTGGCTCCTAAGCACCACCACACATACTGCAGTTAAACATGTGTACTGAGTGACAAATATGAAACCCACAAGTCATGACCCATGAATCATCATAATCCCTTACCAACTTATGTGTCAGTCTAAGAAAAAAAAAGATCTAGAATGGTGCCACTGTGATTGTGAGTTCTAGCATACTGTTGGATAGGGACAGTACTCTGCCTAGTCTAGTCTAGTGAGAAAATTTGAATAATGAAGGATTACCTCCACCATGCTCAGACTCTGTGTGCTGCTACTTGCTTGTATAAATAGATGCCTAAAGCTGCAGTTACCTAGCATCTTCAACTCTGTCAATCCGACATTATAGCTACTTATATTGAAAACCCATCCAATGAACATCCTTGAATCTTCCACTCATGGTGGCTGCCAAGCGGTGATCAACGAGATTGAACACCAAAGGGCTCTCATGATGGACCTACATGACCTTATCTTACCAATACTTGATCCCTATAGTGGGCAGGAGAAGCTTGTTCAGCAACTCTTTCAGGACATATTCAGTTGCTCAAGTAAGGTTATCTCTTTTCTAGAACTTGGTGATAATAATAGTGGGAAACAGGCCAATCTTATCAAATATAAGAGAAAAGGCAGTAAGAATAACATGGAGGGTTACATGTTGGAGGAGGAACCCAAGGAAGTTGGAAATAAGAGAAGGTATGTAGTGAGCATATGTTTATTTACTTATAATTTATCATTCACTGTGGCTTAAAGATGTTATGGCTTCTCTTGGTGATGGTAGGAAGAATGCACAGCACATAGGTTCAGTCGTGACACAAGCACCATACTTTGATGGATATCAATGGAGGAAGTATGGACAGAAGTGGATCTCCAAAGCAAAGCATTTTAGGTATGTAATAAAACATATGCATTGATTTACATCACATAGTGTTTTTTTGTACTGAATTTGGATATTGAGATTCTCATCTATGTTGATGATTAGCTTTTTCTGTGGTAAAGCTCAAAATTGCATCCATAATTATTATCTAGTAGTAGAATTTTAAATAAGAAGATTTAGTATTTTGTACATAACAAAAAAAATAATCTAATGAGTTTATGCTTAATCAGGAGCTACTATAGATGTGCCAATAGTAAAGGGCAAGGGTGTCTTGCAACCAAGACAGTGCAACAGAAGGAAACCGATGGAAGTGGAAAGGTGAGGCTGTTCAATGTTGACTATTATGGCCAGCACATTTGCAAGAAGGATGGCATAATTCATCCATATGCTGTTGAGACAACAAGTCATAGCGTACCAATTGTCCATGATAACCAAAGCAGTATCTCAACTTTTGTTAATAACGATGTCCATGGAATTCAGGATGAAAGCTATGAAAATTTATTTGTGGTGCCTGATATGCCAGAATATTTTACAGATTTCACAGATATTGAAATGGCAAGGGCACTTGAGATTACCTCTATGAACTTGCCGCTGATCTCTGAAGATATATGGGCATAAAGAAGTGAGAAACGAAGTCCTTTGATTTCACAGATATGAAAATCAGCTGGCATGGCATCATGAGTTCTGAAAGAAAAGGACATGTATGCTACCAATAAGTCTAAAAAGGGACATGTGCATTGTGTCCGACCGTCCATCATTCTAGAATGTTGATGTACTACATATTTAGGCTTTCCTTTGACACAGAATTGTAAACCACGAATACTTGTCCTTCCAAGTCTGTAAAGCTCCCTGCAAAGTCTTCCCAGATGGTGATTGAAGTCCTCCTGAGATCACTATATTTCATATGGTTGGTGGAGAGAATTAGAAACATAGGATATACAGCAGTAATTAACATGCCAAACGGCGTGTTATTAAAGAAAAACAAACTCAATACGAATGCTCACAATTTCACAGATATATGATGCTAGTAAAGTTTTGCTAATCATCTACACAAATACAAACTGTGCAGCCTTTATATCCGGAATGGCTGTATATTCTCCCCCACATGACTCCTTGACTCGATACAGTTTTCTATGTGTGGTTCAAATTGAACTGAACCTTCCAACCACAGAAATAAAGAAAACATCTGATTTAATTGATTGGCCGAGGAAACTCTGTATGATTCTTGACCGATTTCAACGATGTCAAAATGTGTGGTAGTACTGGAGAGTACTATATGAGCTATATACCCTACGTTGGCCACTCATCTAACCGAAATCTGATGAAAGATTCACACTATAAATGCCGGTGGAATGCGGCGTTTTTGTTCGCCTCCACTACAGGTGTGAACGAATTGAACGACGGTTTCCGAGTATGGCTCAAAGCCCACGGCTTCACAGGAAAACAAAAGCGAAATCCGACCCAATCTATTGGAGCTTTTTTACCTGGGGCGTCTGGCGGAGCTGCGGTGATCACCGAAGAAGCCACGCCGCCACGGCCGCCGACGCCGGAGCCTAAAAGCCCTGATGTGTCGCGTTGGGGAGACAACCGGTGAGGAGACAGAGAAGCCGAGAAGGAATGGGTGGGCCGAATAATATTCGGGCAGGCCTCGTTCGTTGTCGTTGTTGTTGCTTGAGGCCGGCCGAACTGGCTGGCTGGCGGCCCCGCTGCTTCGTCCAGCCCAGGTGAGGCCCAAGCTTAATAAATGGTTGATACCCAGGCCACCAGGCACACATGTCCAACCGGAACCGGCCCAGACGCATGTCCAGCCGCAGCCGTCGCCGGAACCAATAATCTCCTCCTGTCTGCCGCCTCCTTCCCCAGCTCCGGCCAGCCGGTGGTCGATTTCTCAACTCTGGCTGCCGGTGCCAGTGGGAACCGACGGTGGATAGGGTCTGCAACTGTGCATGTATCTTATGGCTTTCTTCTGTCCGATCCGATTAATGGCTTTCGATGCCTGCAGGCTGCAGCCGGCTGCCGGTAATTTCAATACTACTAGTGCTTAATTAACACATTAGTTAATTTGGATGGCTTCTTTTTAGTAGCTTTTCGTAACTTTCCATGTGCATACATGTTCTTGTTTGTGTCAGTTTTGATCGATTGATTCATCGCAGACGCAAGCTTTATTAATGTGTCAATCACCTCTAGTTTTGTATTTGTTCTTGACTTCTTGCTCTGAGTCCTATACATGCTAATATGCATGGCATGTAGAACCTACCGAACTTCCATCACCCGACCACTAATTTCATTTGAATTAATTAACATGTTTTTCAGTTCCTAAACTTTTATCTCGTTTGGTGCTAATAATCCATCCCCAGCATCGACCCTAAACTTGCCGACAACAACTAAGTCAATAGGTATGTTATTTTCAGTACTATCCCATTGCAGCCACAAGCCTGCAGATATAATATTGTTGGACTGCAGCAGCCTGCAGGATATATTAGAACACAAGTAGCAGCAAACTGTGTCAAGATTGCCGTGTCCCTAAGCTGCTTCCTCTTGCTTTTCTAGATGATGACTGCTGGTTGCATAAATTAATTAACTAGGAATCCTAAACCAATTCAGCACCTGATTGTTATTTATTTTTTCCAGCAACCACTTGAACCCTACACATGGGGTGGTGGCATTATCAAAGCAATGTTATTTCAGTGCCGCATTTATCGCCTTTGAGAACACTTCCTGTTTTTTTCTTAAAAAAATAGAGAACAATTATTTTCTTAAGCCGAGTTAGATTCAAGAGACCATCTGTGAAAAGGAAGGGTTAAAATCGATCTGATGTGCGCAAGTTGGTGTTTCCAGCATTATGGCGTTAGGGGGAGGAGCTAATTTAGTTGAGTCCAAGTGGAATAATATTACTTTTCTTATTCTAACTTTTACATCATCATCAAAGAAAGCTTGGCACCACAGATCAGCTGTCATAAGATAGCACCGTTTAATTTCTATCTTAGGTCCCCTGAACAGATCTTAGCTTCCAGGAACCATCCCACCGCCCCCATCACAGGAGTACTACAGAAATTTGTTTAGGTAATCAGCAAGATTCTTCTCGCGAATCGATTAAGATTGGGCAATTTGCATGCAAACAGCGCAACAGCACATGGTAGCACCTTGCATCAACACCACCTTTTAGATAGTAGATCAAGTAGTTTGTCTTTGTTTTTCTCCATTAGGATCTAATTATTCAATTAAAGGCTGCTTGCATGTTCCAGGGCATCCCCGTTGTTTACGACTCATGCCCTGGGTGTGCTCAAGAAAGAACAAAATTAGCAGCCAACGTTGGAAGCTAGTTTGCCCTACATGGAGTACCAGCTCCTGATAAATGGCTTCAATATTACTTATGTAAATGGTCTGTTTACATATCTCTGCCAGCCTTAATATAGGTGCAAAGGGTAATTTAACAACTTTTGAAGGCTAATATAGAGTAAAGAATCATATTCATATATATTATTCTCTGCTCTCATTGGTTCCAAATATTTGACCCTTTTGATGCAACCATGCATACTGGGGGGAATTCAGTTTTCTACTGAGGTGGATATTCTTTGGTATCGGCAGTATTTTGCATTTTCTGACAAAGAATGGAGTATTTGAAAGTTGAACCATGATGTTTTAAAGCAGGTTCAGAATTCGCCCATTTGCTCCTCCCCTGAGCCTGATTGAGGTTAGGAACTGCATTGCAAAGATGATTTTTTTTTTGCAACAATTTGATAATAGAATAACACAACTGTCTTCTTCATTCCATAAAAAAGAAGAAAATAAATAAAAGAATGGTTGGGTGAGCTGTTTGTTTGTATGTGGATGTGTTTGATGCAAATAAACTAAGCTTGACTGTTTGAATCGTCCACCAGAATGTCCACTACCTCTCCTAATTCTGCAACAAAATAATGCGCGAGATGATGCGGCTACTTCTAAGCCACAACCTCAATGGCTAAAATATTAGTATCGTGTAATGTTATTAAAAGGACAAATTGCTGCTATTGATATGTGCTAATTGACAGCGTAATATTTAGTATATTTAGCGAGCAAAAGTTAGCCTTCTAGATGATGCACTAAATAAGGTATACTTTTGCTCGCTAAATATACTAAATATTCCGCTAATTTTGTTAGATCAGTATACCACTAATTTTGTTGCTAATGTCATGTTCCAACAGACTTTATTAGCCCATGAACAAGTGACAGTAATAAACTAATTACATGTTACAATTAAAAGGAAAGAAAAACCATGAACAAGTGAGAATGATAAACTAATTACAAGTTACAATAAAATGAAATTGTGTGTTTCTGGCTTTCTGCCTTGCTGAAAAGTGAAAATCACTCCCTGCTCCACTTGTAGCGGTGTTGCTTTAAGGTTTCTGTATTTAAGTTTTTGGAAGAGCGTAGAAGCACCTCGCAATTAGTCAAGTGCTTTTGTTTTATCATTATGCAAAGTTAGGAAGAAATATCTAGATCATGTCATTTTCAACAGCTCTCAGAGCATGTGTTTTCTTTCCATAAGGTCATTAGCATAGTAATTAATAGTACTTAATCAAGAGACAGTGACAGTATTGTTTTCGTTGTTTTGTGCTTCTCTTTGTTGGGACTGCTTTGAAAAAGACTACTTGGTCAAAGTTTGGATGAAGTATTATAAGCTGTTTATTGATTCCTATGCTAGCCTGTGCCGGTGGGATTGATCTTGATCCACCAAACCCAATATTGTGTAATAAAGCTGTGCCTCCCTTTTTATTTAACAAGTAATATAAGACCAAGCTGAGAGTCTTCAGAAATGTAAATAAATGCGGAGCCAGGGCATGAGCTAGCTGTTCTCTTGCACATGATTTGTATTGAGGTTTGCATCTGTTATTCAGATGTGGCGGGCTATCTGATGCCAAACTCATTCCGTCAGCTCACTCCGTTACTTATTACTGTCGGTTTGTTGTGCATAGTTGAAAGAAAGCATGATATGTAGTTTCTGGCTCTTTATTAATATACTCTATGACCAACTGTAGAATAGCTTATTCTGTGGCTAGCTCATCCAACGTTAAATAATTATGATAACTTCTAATCTAAATTATGGTATAATCGATTTATAGTAAATTACGACATACAAGAATGAACATATCAATTCTAGTAAGTCAACTATGGTGTGATTAATTAATCTTGACAACAATTTTTCTTACTGCAAAGGACAGTAGTGCTTGTAGTTGGTGGGGATAAACTTCAGAGGACTTCTACAGTTCTACCGTGCAGAACAAATTGAAGGAAGGATAATAAAATAAAAATGCATGAAGAAGAACAGCAGCGCCGTTAGAGTGAGCTCCAGAGGCTGCGACACGTGTTAACGTTGAAGAATGCTCCTGCACCGTCGTTGTTTAATGCTAAATAAAGGTTGTCAGAGTGTCGTAGCGCAGGCTGCCAAGTTCCCCCAAGAAACGTCTCCACACTCCCTCCCTCCCTCCCTCTTCGTCAGTTCAGCGTCCTCTCCGACCTTGTCTCCTTCATCATCCTTGCCATGGCTCTGGACTCTGTTCCTACTTATCTCAGAGACTTGGGATCCCACAGGGCTACCAGAACCCAGCAGCAAAGGGTCAGGTACGCGGAAACGTAGCCCCCTCAATTTCTGCTGCAAATTTGCTCGACTTCAGTTTCTTGATGCCTTTTCTTCAATCTCTGTTCTGTAAAAAATCGCCAGGAAAGATGAGCGCACCTGGACCTCGGACACTTATGCACCTTATGACGACGGGCACCAGTGGAGGAAGTATGGCGAGAAGAAGCTCTCTAACTCCAACTTCCCAAGGTTCGTATTCCCTCTTGTGCCTTCATCCCCTTGCCATGCAGTTTGAGTTTCTACCCCAGATAAGTTTTTTTTTTCATTTCAGTCCGTGCATGCATCCCCTTTGAGTGCAAGAACTTCTCATACTGTTGTCATGATACAGTTATCGCAAATGGTCAATTTATTTATTACTAGATCTGGAGTGAATTTGAACGACCTGTTGCTGGGTGAACTTAGGGTGGTTACCTGAAATCTTTGGAATTTAGGAACAAGCTTTGCCTTTGTTTTGAATGGATGAGTTCATGGTTTTCAGTACCTTTTATGCTATCCTGGCTTCCAGTAGTATAAATAAAGATGAACTATACATACTTCTATCTGTAATGCTGTAATTTTGTTCTTAAATGAAGCATGTTATGGTAGTTTTATGGGCACAATTTTTTTTTCAAGAACACACAGGAGAGCTGTGTATCTTTGTATTAGGAAGAAAATGGAGTTGTTACAACGCGGTCCTTTGCGGTCGCCGCACACACGCATGTTACATCACTATGGGACTATACGGCACAAGATTCAACCGAGAGACTGGGTGCCAAGCGAGCTAGCTAACTAGGAACTACTTGCTTGATCTCCCCGTCCTGGACCAACTGTTTTCGCGGTTGGCCATCCTGCTGCTGCCATGTATTTAGCTCCCGCTTGGATCCAAAGCTGTCCTTCACGCATGTTCATGTAATTAATCTTCAATTCTCACATACCTAAAATCTAAAGTTGCCTACAAATAGAAACAAATCTCTTTCTTTTGGTCAATATATATTCCTGTGTTCAGTTTGTGGGCCAAATACTTCTGCTGCCCCAAATCACATCACTGCTTGGTGTGCCTAATGTTTGTATATCAGGGGAAGGAAGGCATATATATGAAATTTTGTGTGGGTCGACTAGTCACTGCTTGGTAGAACAGCCAGTGTACAGGTGTCGCCATACCCTTGATTGATTGAAAAAAAAGGAGAAATGTTTGTCAACTAGAAATTGTTTTTATGTAATAGACAACTTGACTAGGAAAAGAACCTATAAAGTGGCAATTTCCTTTTTAATTGACAACTCAACTAGACAAACAAAAACTTGTAAAGTGTTACTTCCTATAGGAATATACAATTCACAAGTTGGCACCCTTATTACCTGTCATCTGCAACTAGTTTGAAATCTAATACTTCACTAGCAAACTAAAAGTTCCCTCATTTGTTTAGCACCCTTCTTGTTCAACTCAATTTTCAACTATTAGTGTGCACGCCGACAGTCTCTGCTATCCCTTTTTACTTTCTCGGATAGTGATTGGAATGCAGTGCAGACCCCATATATCTTGTTAGCTCATTAAGAGAATGTTAACAGATGGGAACTTTTGTTTATTTTTCTAAAAGGCGGTGGATGCAGTAGAAGAAGAGGTCCCAAAGGTGTTTTACTGATGCTGTTCCACCTAATTTAGGTACACTGAACGTTGATAGGCGGGGAAAGGATATGACTAATCTCTAATTCCAAGTACATCCCCCTTTACTGAACATAAACAGAAGTAAATTGTTGACACATGGATCATTACGCAAAGTTCAGTTCCAGAGCTGTAAATTTGTTAGGAAGAATAAAGTTGGCACAACAAAAGTGCAAAGAAGCCTTTGAAAGATGTTTTGCTGAATCTTTTAAAATAAATGAACTTTAATAGGACTATGTCGGCTTTACTCACTTTGATTAAACTCATTAGTGAATCGAGAAATTTATTTTTTTTATCATAGCAGTAAGAAGGGCAACACTGTGCCTCCTGCTGTCACATTGTGGGTAATTAGGGGTTAATTTTAGTATAGTGGTTATTGTAAAACAATGTGTTTGCTCTTAGATGCAGCTATTTACTTGTTAGTAAAATTAGTTAGATTGCAGCTATGATTTTGGCAAATAATTCTTCTCCTTCACTTTTTGAAGTAAAATTCTGAATTGGTGTCATTCTATTTATCAGGTTCTATTACAGATGCACCTACAAGAACGACATGAAGTGCCCTGCCACAAAGCAGGTGCAGCAGAAGGACACCAGTGATCCGCCATTGTTCTCCGTCACTTATTTCAACCATCACACCTGCAGCACCAGCTCAAATCCCTTAAAAGGAAATGGAGATACCGCAGCGCAGTCATCTTCAAGAAAGGCAGTATCAATCTGCTTCAGCCCACACACCGCCAGCGAGCAACCCACGTTCTTGACATCCTCGGCTCTGCCACAATCCCCTAGCATACATTCTTACAGAGGCAATCAACAACCAGAGAGGAACCCCTATGCAAGCCAGTTTCAGTGGACAGACACATCGTCACCTACAAGTAGCGGTCCGTTTATGTTGGAGGTTGACAATGTTTCAGGAGCAAGCGCTTCGTCCAGCAGCGCAGGTGCTCTGCCGAGGACATTGCTGCCGATCGGTCAGTCCAGATGCATCGAGTACTTCCATTTCTTGTGATGCTGACATGGAAGAAGAAGGTTATATAGATGCTGGGAGCCTAGGAGGCCGCTTGGTGCCAGTTTGGAGCGTCAAGTGCTGGGAGGCAACATTGTTGTCCTGCCTGAACCACAGGGACCCAACCTACAGATACCCATACGGATATTACTGCCTTGTTGCATAGTTACATTCATATTCAAGTTACATTTTTGTGCTTGAATGATGTGGAGAATGGTATTGGAGTTTGTTTTATTAGCTACATTTGTTTGTTTAGAGATGAGACTGGTATGGCTCGAATTCCTGAATCCTGACAGCAGGGTCCCTTGGTCATTCTCTGCTACTACTGAAATACTGAAGGTTACAGATTTATACAGTAATAGTTTTAAGATGTGTTCAGTTTTAGAAGCAAGTTGGTTTCTCTATCAAGATATTGTTAAGTTCAAATATTAACATAATACTTATCTCTTAAATATCGTCCGAATTTGTTCAAAGTTGAGTTGGAGATTTGAGACTAGGGTGGCTTCAGTGAACTTTTGCACAAACGGATGCAGTCAATGACTAATTGTGTCTCGAAGAAACTGTGATTGTGCGTCTGTTGAGATAGAAATTCAGGAAAAGCGTTCCTTTCTCTACATTGTTCGCTCAGCAACTGTTATGTGTTTCGGAACAAGTAAACTAGGGAATTCAGAGAATAACCAAAGGGAAAAGCGAATTCAAGAGCAGCAGCAGCAGCACGTTACTGCTACTCCTTCTCTGACGAAACTGAATAGAGGAAGCCATTGTGCTTCAGGTTCAGTGATACTGATGACCAGGAAAGGAGGTCCCTTTGCAGGCCTATGAGCCGCCGCTGTGGCGAGCCGACTGGCGCGCCGCCGCCGCGAGCTCCTTGGCCCGAGTGGCCACAGCACCCCAGCGTCGGCCATTGACCGCCTCGTCCAGCACCCTCGTCCACTTGTTTCCGTTTCCCTCGCCCACCTCCTCCTCCCGCCGCCGCCGCGCCAGATGCGCCTCCTCGCCGCGGCGGCGAGGCAACCCAAAACACCGCACCCTCTTCTCGTCGCCCTCCACCGCCTCCTCTCAACGGCTACCACCACCTCCTCCTACGATCCAACCGCGCAGTTCCTCCATCCCGACCACCGCCGCGTCCTCTCGCTGCCGGCGTCGCTCCGCCACGACGCCCTCCTCGCACTCGCGCGCCTCCTCAAGACCGCCCCGCAATGCCACCTCGCCCTTCACGCCGTCAGCCCCCCACGCTCCTCTGGCACCCCCTCCTCCACCCCACTCGCTGCCCGCTTCGCCGCCGCCTCCCGCCTCGCGGCGTCGGCGTCTGCGCTCCGCCCATTCGCCGCAATCCTCCTCGCGGCGCTCCTCCCGGCCGTCTCCCCGCACCTCCTTTCCTGGTCTACCTCCTACGGAAGCACCGGCGGAAGCGCTCGCGTGCGGTACGCCGCGCTCCGGCTCGCGCTCCACGCGTTTCTCGCCGCGGGCATGGCGGCCGAGGCGCTCCACGTTCTCGCGCGCGTCCGCCGCTCCGGGAATACGCCCAGCCTCTCCGCGCTGGCGGCATTGCTGCGCCTTCTCTTCCGCAGCGGGGAGGTCCGCGCTGCCTGGAACGTGTTCGAGGAAATGGCCACGAGGGGGCCGCGCCCGAGCCTTGCCATCTTCAACGCCATGGTCCTCGGGTTCTGCCACAGGGGAATGCTGCGCGTCGCCTCCGGGCTGCTTGGGGTCCTGGAAAAGAAGTTCAGAATCGTCCCGGATGTGTGCAGCTATAACATCCTCATCATGGGGCATTGTTTGTTTGGGTGGTCGGGGGACGCCTTCATACTGTTTGAGGAAATGCGCAGGGCAGGATGTGAGCCAACGGTCGTGACCTATAACATACTGGTGGATGTTCTGTGCCATGAGGGGAGGATGGTGGAAGCGAGGAGCCTGTTCAATGAGATGGCACAGGTGGGGATCAAAGCAAATACAATCACCTTCAATGTCTTGATTGATGGATATGCAAAGACCGGACAGATGGATGAGGCCAGTGCGGCCTATAAGGAGATGAAAGTGAGGGGATTAGTGCCGGATTCCTGCACCTTCAACATTCTTGCTGCTGGATCCTACAAGTTTGGGCATGCTGCCCAGTTAGTCCATGACCGTGAAATGTTTTGTTCAGATACGGCTGATGACTTGGATGTGTTGGTCTGTAGGCTTTGTTGGGATGGCCGATTGGATGGTGCCTGGGAGCTTCTGCGCGGTGCTATTGAGCAGGGTGTTCCAGTTAGTGTTGCTGGATTTAATGCGTTGATCGCTGCTTATAGCAAGGAGGGACTCCATGACACAGCTTTTCAACTATATAGAATTATGAACAAGTTGGGACTGGCACCTTCAACACATACTTTTTGTTACTTGGTAATGGGGCTGTGCAATCAAGGAAGGCTTGATGAGGCGCAGCTTGTTGTAGAACACATGGTCAGTAAGGGATATTGTCTAAGCACATCATTTACTATCTACTTGGATGCATCCTTCAGAGAGGGTGATGCAGTCCGTGCTTTGAAATGTTGGGATGATATGGAAAAAATTGGTCTGCAGCCTGATTTTATTGCCTTCTCAGCATATGTCAATGGCCTATGCCAATTAGATTACGTGAATGAGGCTTATCAGGCATTTGCTGAGATGACAACAAGAGGACTTGTACCGAACAATATTACTTACAACTCCATCATATCTGCATTTTGTCGGGCAGGCAATATGTCTGAAGCTTTGAAGTTACATCAGAAGATGAGGCAGAGTGGCCTTGTTCCTGATGTTTACACGAGCAACATTCTAATCGACGGCTTGTGCAGAGAAGGAAACTTGAAGATGGTGGACAACCATTTATTGGACATGTGCAGTAATGGTCTAATCCCAGACACAGTGACATACAATACTATAATCAATGCTTATTGCAGGGCTCAGGATATGAATGGCGCTATGAATTTCATGAATAAGATGTTTGCAGCTGGTTGTGAACCAGATATTTTCACATATAATATTTGGATGCATAGCCTCTGCAGCAACCATATGTTGAACCAAGCAGGGAAGGTGTTAGATGAGCTTGCTGCTATGGGTTGTCATCCTAATTCAGTTACATACAATACATTGATGGATGGCATTTGCAGTGATGTTCTTGATCGAGCTATGATACTGACTGGCAGGCTGATTAAGATGGCTTTTCAACCAAACACTATCACACTTAATGTTTTCCTTTCTCATTTCTGCAAGCAAGGGTTTGGGAAGAGAGCCCTTATGTGGGCTGAGAAGCTCAGAGAAGATTCTTTTGTTTTTGATGATGCTACTAGAAATATAATTGATTGGGCACAAAGGGAAATGGAGAATGATCCCCAGGCTAACAACGAGGACATAGATAGGTGCCTGTTTCTCGAGTTCTTAATGTTCATGACATATGAGACTATGCACAACAGCAGATTCTCCAAGGCTAGGCATGTGCCTACAGATAAAGGTTCTGATCCTGCTGGCACCAACATGATCGAAATTTTGGATGCTGGTTGATTAATGAATTTTATAACCACATTATTGGAAAAATCTTTTTGATAGTAGTGGTGCCTCTGGAAGGCTACCATATCACTACCCAGTACCCATTGCTGTTCAATATCTGCTATCAATCACTTTTGACTGTTTGAGGTGAAATTGGGCATGAAAGATTATGAAGCCATTTGCAATGGGGATTTGGGAACTGTCAAATCTCTGATCTGCTGTTCCAGCATTTCCTTGCTATGAATTTTGGGTGGTGATTGATGGTCGCATAGGCAGTGACAATTTGCAGTCTTCTGCCCACCTCACCCCAGCCACTGCTATAAACCACCTCGAACCAGAACGGACAAGAACAACCCCCACCCAAAATTGCAATGTAAAGAAATGTAGAGCCAGGGCATGAGCTACCTGTTCTCTTGCACATGGATTTGTGCTGACGTTTGGATTAGTTATTCACATGTGGCAGGATATCTGATGCCAACCTCACTCTGTCAGCTCCTTTCCGTTACTGACTTCAGCTCTTAAAATTATTTGGGAAATTTCCCATAGCATATGGAGATTTTTGATCCATTGATTATGAAGTTTGCCATGTTGTAGTGGCATTATATGACTCTCATAGATTTTTAGCTCCTAATAATGTTTTGGTGAAACTTGACAAAGGACGAGAGTATCTTTGTTGCTCCTGGTGCAAATCTTCAGCCCCAACCGAAACCCTGCAGAGCGCCAAAACGACCACCCAAACCGTGCAACAAAGTGATGAATCTATTATTGGTACAGGCATATTTACTGATGTAGTAGTTTGCTTGTTAAGCTTGCCAACACTTTTATAGAAGAAAACCCCAGGTGGCTCTCCTGACTTGAGGAAAGAGAAGGCATATTTTGAAGAAGAAGGTGCTTTTGAGCTCATGGACCAGAGGAATGGAACAGCAGTACCAACAGTTATAGGACCCCTGTAAAGCTAGGCTAGGCCTATAACTGACAGTCTTTTCTTTTATGTTCATATCTTTGTAGATACTTGTAAATACAGTAATAATGGTGTTTCAGTTTGGCCAATATCTAGACAAAGTTGCAGCTTGTAGCAGGAAATGCTGTGTCAGTTTCGTCTCTGAATCTTTTTGCAATATTTCAGTCATCTCTTAATATTTATATGATGGCTTCACTTTCAGACCAGCATAACATTTGTGACCTGAAAGTGTAGTTCTATTTTGTGCATCCACCAATGCTTGTTACTGCATTTCATGCATGATATTACTGCTGATTCTTGTTTATGCCTTTTTGAAACAGATGTCTTTGCCTGACAGCTTTTGATAATACAATACTTGGTCCTTTGGCATAGCCTTTTTTTTTTTGCTTGAATAAACTGCTGGTTGATCAGCATGTCATACTAGTTATTCTCAGATTTATGTTTAGTTGATTACCTGTAAAACATTCTTGTGAAGAAACTTAATTGCCCCCTGTCTCTGCAAATGTTCCAATAAGTGCTTGGGGAACTTGCATTAGGATTTGTTTTCTTCAGTTTGCTTACATTTCGACATCTATCGTACTATTACGTACTGAATTTTCATGCTTGATACATGCAGCTTGGAGCGGGAGAGCATATTGGGGGCGGTGGCATTGATTGGCTGGCACCTGGCATGGCTTCTGAAGTGCCCACTATGTAGATGTAGGAGTAGCTCAGGAAACTGAAACTCGAAGTGCCCTTTTCCTGGCAAAAGGAGGTCAAGGAACTTCCCATCCATTAACTTGCTTGCAGATTGCTTATGAGTTGATGCTTGGGACATAGGGTCTGTTTGGGAGCACTCCACTCCAGAAAAACCAGCTCCACTCTACCAGCTCCACACTTTTCTAGCTCCACTCCACCAACTCCAAAAAAAATATGGAGCTGCTACACGTGTTTGGCTAATGGCAGTGCTCCAGCTCCAAAAATATTAGCACTTGTTGTGAATGGTCTATTATACCCATGTGAATGGGTCCCACTTGTCAGTCTCCTTTTCTTCTCCTTTCTTCTCCTTCTCCTTTCTTCTCCTTTCTTCTCCCGAGCGGCGGGCGGCGGGCGTGGGGCGCGGCGGGCGGCGAGCGGCAGGCGGGCAACGTGGGGCGCAGGCGCGGCAGGCCGGGGCGGCGAGGCGGGTGGCGGGCGCGGGGCGTAGCGAGCGGCGGGCGAGCGGGCGCGGGGCGGCGAGCGGCAGGCGGCGCGGCGCGCGGCGAGCGGCGGGCGGCGCGGCGCGCGGCAAGCTGGGGCGGCGCGGCGAGCGGCAGGGAGGCAGGGACGGCACGGCAAGTCGGGCGACGGGATGTTTTCTTTTCATTGAATCGAACCGGTATGTGTGTAACGAGTGGCAATGGTGGGTAAATACCCACCAACTCCACGAGGAGGTCTGTAAAGGGAGTTTTTGGAGCACCCCTTGAGATACTCCACAAAAAACGTGGATCTACCCCCTTGCTCCACCTTTTTCCTGGAGCCGGAGTTGCTGGAGCTAGACGCGTTTGGCTGCGAAATTTTCGGAGTTGGTGGAGTGGAGCAATTTTTCGTGGAGTGGAGTGCTCCCAAACACCCCCATAGAATGTCGGTCTTGTGGCGCGTTCCATCCAAGATGAGTTTCACTTTCACGTGCGAAAGCACGGTGCGCCACGATCGAAGCACACACACGCATTAGTGGAGCCCTAATTTGTTCATCTCTGAATCCCTAGTGTGCTCGCCACTCCACCTGAAAGCATTGATGAAGTTTTGCTTTCATCAAAAGAAGAAAGAAAAGGTATGTGCATCATGCACGTGTACACATAAACTTCCGATTCGAATTATATGCAACCCCCATCGAGTCTCCCATGCATTTATTTTATTTGTCAATCCATGTACATATGCACGGAAGGTACAGAAAGTTAAGATATATACTGTATATATGCACTGCGTGTGGAAAAAAAGATATATGAGAGAGACACAAAGGGTGATCGAGGAACAAATCTAGCTAGGATAATCGCCGACCTGTGGTTGGAGTAGCTTGCACTGTCAACTGTGTATTGATCGCTCTTTTTCTACCGTCACTTACGTTGGCATGCATGACGGGTTTAACCTCACGTAAGCATTACGATCCGATAGCACTTCTTCCTTCCGGTGGGTCATAACCTAGCTCATCGTACGTACATCTCAATCGTAGCAGGCAGTGGGCGACTGTGTGCATTTGTAAGAGAAGTGATGTGGTGCGTCAAAATCCGAGAGGCTGGGTCATACTCACAGATTTTGAACACGTAGTGTTACATTATTGGTCCTATGAATATGATGTTTACCCGTCACCTTGCATTGAGGATCTGCAATTAACCTGATCGATCATATCATTAGTACTGAACCATACCTAATAAGTTGGCTCCTGTGAACGGGGAGCAGGACCATCATCAGCTGCAGCCTGCAGTTCTGACTCCGACTCCGACTGCTCTCGGCTTGTCAGTTGTCAGCACGCGTGCGCAGGGGTTGGAACTTGGAAGTATTTGTTGGAACGATATGATCATTAGTTTCTTCTGCTCAAATTTTGGGTGGGTCGATCCACTTGACTGCGTACGCGTCGTCAACGTACTCTGAGAAGGAACCAAGCTAGGGGCGCCGGGAAACCTTTGGTTATGACTGAGCCTGTTGTGTGTGCGTAGCAGTAGCACAGCTTCAGAAGAAAACTAAAGCAGGTTCAGAGAGGTTCCGGGCATCTTCACGCGTCTTGGTGGTCTACCCAGATATTGGAAGCTCACGTGTATATAAGCACGAGACCATGAGCTTAATACTCATCAGTCCAACTCCATAACCAGCTGATCGATGGGCGAGGGCGCGGTGAGGGAGGTGGCGCAGGTGTACGAGCGCATCAAGATCCAGCACCCTCTCCTCCTCCACTACTCCTCCTCGCATCATCATCAGCCGACGACCCAGCTGGCGCACAACCTCCTCAGCGACGCGCTGCGAGCCCTCAACCTCGCGCTCTCCGTCATGAAGCAACATCCTGCTGCTGCTGGTTCAGTCACACCAAGAATCGTCAAAGCTGCAGAGCCTCAAATCTCACCGCCCAGACCAGCATCTGCCGACTCCCAAGCAATAGTGACCAGCACGGCAAGAAGCGGCAAGAGAAGAAGGTGTGTGCCGCCCGATCGATCGACTAGCCATGTTTATAATTCTTCCTAACTTAACATTGTTCGATTTTCATGTGTAACTGGCCTCTTTACTGACTACTACAGTATATATTTGCCAGATCATCGGTGATGATGGAAGGCAAAAAATCATCATGGGTCAACTTTACCACCGTGCCTTACGAGGATGGCTACGGGTGGAGGAAATACGGCGAGAAGAAGATCAACGGCACCAGCTACACCAGGAGCTACTTCAGGTGCACCTACAAGGACGACACAGGTTGCCTGGCAACAAAGCACGTCCAGCAGAAGGACTGTAACAGTGACCCTCCCATGTTCCAAGTCACCTACAACAACGGCCACACTTGCAAGAACTTCACCACCACCACAGCTGCCAATAACAGCGGCAGTAGTAACGATCTTGCACTAATAGGTTGCTGCAACAGCAGCGAGGGAGTAACAATAATCAGTTCTCGAAATAATGGCCATGCCGGCGCCGCCATGAATAATATCAAGCAAGAACAACCGCCAGTGCTGCTGCCGCCTCCACTCGAGATTTCTGCTCTCCCTTTCGATGCATCTCGATCCGGCGAGTCCTGGGATCAATATTCTGCAGGGGACGTGGCGCAGATAGAGGAAGCATCAGCTGGAGATGGCCTTCTCGATGATCCGGAGCTTTTTGTCCTGTGCACCAGCTTCAAGGTCTACTAGCTAAAATTTAACAAAACTTAGGGTTTTTTTTTATGAAAGCTAGTTTATATTTGTTTTAAGATAACGAGAAACTATAGGATTACGCGAGAGGTAGTCATCATATATGTGTGCACATCGCGTGTGGAAAACAAGTGCTGGCTGCTGATCCTATATATATTGGACGACAAGTAAATTAAAGTAGCTGGTAGAAGAGGGAAAGGACCGAGGGGAAAGGAAATCTAGTGAGGGATCCGCGCGCGTTGGCTTTTGATTATTGGAGTTGCAACTTTGACCGCACGTAAGCATGACAAACACCATCTGATGTCAAAAATCAAACATTAATTCTATTTTCGTATATTAATGAAAGGCATAGTTCTTGCCAATTTCTTTTAAAAAAGTACTGCTACCGCATGGACGTCCGATGGGAATTTTCCCATTGGACGCTCCATTGCAACATCAAACAAAACATATGCAATATCGAAAATCTATAATTGCAACATTGAAATATATGCGAAAAAATGACTACATCATTCAACTTTGGGATAGAAAATTCCCGCCGCAACATGAACACTATGTTTTATGCAACATTCACTGTGAAACATGCGGAAACAATAGTTGTAAGATCGATACTTAACTATTGGAATGTATATCGAGCTGTCCAATTTTTTTAAAATTCCAAACGTCTGTTACCATTAAAAAAAATGTCAAAATCAAGCATCATTCCTGAGTTCCCATGGATTTTTAGGCCAAGAATCAGGACTGGACTACGGCAGGCTCCTTCATTGGCAAATACTCTCATCTACGTATTTCATAACATATATTCCACGACCACTATTGCGCACTAACGAACAAACAAACTTAATTCCAATGCAAAAGGTATGGTACATCAACATAAATTATATGTGTGTTTGAGCACTTCAAACACTCAAATCTTAAATACTCTACATGAATTGGTCTTTTGGCCTCTCAAATTAAAAAAATCACACCTGTGGAATCGAAAGATAACTGGCAAATGAGATGGGACCTTCATTTTAATTTCATTCTGACAACAACCGTATAATTTCTCATTGCATTATATGCATATGGAATGTATGCTATATATGATAGCTAGAGTACATGTCTAAGATTCTAATCAATACATAGGTTGCTGTCAGGATGCTCCGATCCGCACTACGTGTCTACCTAGCTATGCAGGAGAATGTATGTACATTATATACTACAGTATTGTACACTAAGAATATATAGTACTCCCTCCATTTCAAACTATATTTGTCGTTTTGACTTTTTTTAAAATACATAAATTTTACTTATGTATCTAGATATAACATATATCTAGGTACATAGCAAAGCTATGTGTCTAGAAAAATCCAAAACAACATACAATTTATAACGGATGGAGAGAGTATAGGCTAAGATAATCCTATAACGATATATGGGGCCTGCAGTTTTTAAAAAAAATGTACTGGCCCATGCAACTTGCAAGTTGTTTGTGCTGTTTATTTTCACGTACGCTTTATTGAATTGACCAAGTACCAGCTATTAGCTAGACATCGCAGACCAGGCTTTGTTGTGGTCTATCCTTGAGTGTAGATGCATGAACCCTAGTCAGTCTATATCCCTGAGGTCTTGTGTGGCATTTCGCTCATGCAGGACGCCGATAGGCCGGTCTCACTTTTTATCATGTGAACGCACGCTGCTCCAGGATGAGAGAACATACGGTAGTGACTACAGAAATCAAGCATCCCCTAATTAGTTTTTATCTCCCACTATATATCTAGGTTGATCTTCTCGCCACCTGAAAGTTTTCCTTTCATCAAAGGAAGAAAGCCTTTTTGTATGTACCATGTGTGCCGATTTACTTGATGCTTGAAGAATCGAGAGGTGAAGCTTGACGTGATAACTAAAGCAAACTGAAACTGGTGCAGTACGTTTGGAACGAAGAGGTGAAACCGAAATTTTGCCACACCTACCTTGTGGGATTGTGCATGTTAATGATAGTTGGCCAAGATGAAGTGGCAATTATAGGTGTGTCAAATCCTTAAGCATACCCATTTCCGGGAGGGAAATCAAAAGCAAGTAAAGTAATCATGAGTGGAATTGAATCTGCACGGAAGGTACACGAGTGCTGTACTACTCAGCCTCTTTAGGGAAATTAATTGAAGCAGCAGCAGCAAAGTTACGCGCTACATATGGATTTTTATATGCTCTGCGTGTGGAAAGGGGAGTGCACATACAAATTGTATATAAACGACAGGCAAACTAACGGCAACATGCATGATGATGAAAGAATGGGGAAAAGGGTGGGGTGCAAATCTAGGGAGGATCCGACATTACATTGGTCGCTCTTTCTGTCCTCACTTACGTAGGCAGGGATGACGTGCTTACTCTAACGTTGGCATTACGATCCAATAATTATTCTTTGTTGGGGCAAATCTTGAGAGCCCTGGAAAGAGAGCCAAGCGTAGGGACGAGCATGAGCAAAAGCAAGAAACAAGTAGCCATTGTGTGCAACAAAAAAAAAGAGCATATGATGACGTAGTGACAGAGTACATTGTTGGTGCATAACTACATTCACCAAGGTCTAAATTCTAATGCATATATATAAAAATGTAAATGGATGCTAGAGCTCCAATCTCAAAAGGATGAAAAATGACCCCTGCCCTGTGTAAATAAAGGAACAATAATAGTGGCACGCACGTGACAGAATTGGCTGCTTGTAACAATCTAGTATGTACATGGTGCAGTGCAGTAGATTAAATAAAGTAGGGAGCAAGTTTGTATTATATTTTGATGGATCGCACCTAGTAGTACCAATCATCATTGTAATCTATCGCTACTTTTTTTTAACGAACCAGGTAGAAGAGCTGCCGCTTATATTAAAAAGAAGAAGTCCAGACTAGATAAATGCAAACGATCAAAATTGGGAAAAGGCAAAAAGGAAAAAACTAAACCAATAAACAAAACAATAGAATGAACTCAGCAGCAATCAGCATCGCGTCAGAAGAGCGGAGAGATGTTTCGCTCCAGCCATAATCCACAAGACGGCCTCGTCTTTGATTCTCTCAAAGATCATGTTGATAGTAGACTCCGTACCGTTAAATATTCTCATATTCCTTTCTCTCCATATCGTCCATGTAATTAGCATGATTAAAGTGCGCATGCCTCTCCTAGAGCAGGAATTTGCTCCCACTCTCATCAGCCACCAGTGGTGCAGCGTATCTACCCGTTGCCAAGCTGTTGGGTGGATTGCTGGCGCTGACAGCCACTCCGCCACCATGGCCCAGATTCTTGTTGTGACCCGGCACTCGGCGAACAGGTGCAACGCCGATTCTTGTGAGCTTCGACATAGTGGGCGGGTAGCTTGATTTGGCCAGCCCCTTTTCTTCCTGTTAGCAGTCCATAGGCGATTATGAACTGCGAGCCAGGAGAAGGTTTTGCAGCTCCTAGGAGCCCATATTTTCCAAATCAAGCCGTCAAAGTTGGTAGATGCCGAACCAATGAACTGTGCATCATAAGCGGATTTGGCAGAGTAATTACCATCTGCATTAAACTTCCTAGTGATTTCATCTTGGACACCCGGGCGCAGTGCCACCTGTTGAACAACCTACCACAAAAGGACGAATTCTCGAAAGTGCTGTACAGAGAACCTGCTGTGGTGTATATCCCAGATCCAAGTTCGGTTGTGAAGCGCATCCCGTAGACTCCTGTTCTTTCTTTTTGATATCAAGAAAATACCCGACGCCAAGTCCTTTGACCTTTGGCCTTGTACCCAGCTGGCACTATCCAAAAAGAAGTCTTTGCTCCATCACCTACGTGGATGCGTGTACATGCTGCAACAAAAAGAAATCTTTGCTCCATCACCTAGGTGGATGCGTGTACATGCTGCAAAAGGTTTCCTATCCGTGTTGTTACACGGAATCTTGGAGTCCACCGAAAACTTGTCTTCCACTACCCACTCGTTCCTGTAGATGGTCGTCTGGTCAGACACGATGTATTCTTATATTAATTAAGGTTGTACAACGTACAACACGTGTTTAATTATACTAATCTTGTACAATGATATTAATGCATGTCAGTGCACATCGACGGTTGCTGCAATGCAATGCAAGTTTGTTAATGGCAAGCTGCGTATACGCGTCGTCAACTCTGTCGATCCGGAAACCTTAGTTTAGGACTGAACTTGCGTCAGTGTGTGTGCGTGTGTAGCAATAATTAAACACATTGGAAACAAAGAAAAGGCTCCGAGCTTCATATTCCAAGCATCTTCTTCTTGGATTATTAGTGCCCTGCTGATCCCACACCTCGGATCAGCTAGCAGCTTAATTATAGTATAGTGATCAAGCTAACCTGCTCCTGGACCTACCAGCTGCTTGATGTGCATCTCGATCACCTGTCGATCGAATTCCACACGCGGTCTGGTGATCGAATGCCACCGTCGGCGACAACCCAGCTGGCGCAGAGCCAGCCTCCTCAGCGACGCGCTGCGAGCCCTCAACAAGCAATAGCGACCATCACGGCGAGAAGAGCCAAGAAACGAAGGTGAGTAGCCTCTCGATCGAGTGCACATGTTAATTCTTGCTCAATAATTAGCTAGCTTTATTTGTAAGTTGTTAGATTGATCTCCTCCCCAATGGGCCCAAAGGCCCATAGGGACCCTGATCCGCGCCCTGATCGGGGGTGCTCACCCTAGCATTGGGTGGTGGGCCCCTGTCGCGCTGCGCTATATAAACAGGGTGGGGGATCCGGCTCGGCTCACGAGGTTCGCCGCAGCCAGCCGCCCCACCGACACACCTACCGATCTAGGTTTGCGCAGTAGCGGCGGGAAGCACCACCGCCACCTCACCGGCGACCGGACTCGGCACTGCGCGTCGCTGCCTTGCGCAGACTTCCCCAAGCGAACCAGTGATGGCCAGCAGCTCTGCTGCTCCCACCCCTAGGGGTGAAGGTACCCCTATCTCTCTCACTCTCTCTCGGCACCCACCAGGAACACCATGACCCTCATGTTATTTATGATCCTGACTAGATGTGCATCTAGAGATCCTAGGCACGACACTAACAATGGTATCAAACACCTCACTAGAAGCTCTTCTAGATCGGGAAAAAGAAGTAGATCGAAAAGAAACAGAAAAAGTATAACCCTAACCCTAACCCTAGATCTAAAGAATGAAAGCGGCGGCTTACCTGTCGCCGACTTCACCGTCGCACGTCCACCGACGGCGAGCGGCAAAGGCCGGCCGAGCCTCGGGCTCGCCGGGGAAAAGGTCCACCCGAACCGCCGGCGCATCCGCTCGGGGCTCGGGGGGGGGGGGGGGTGAAACAGCACCACCAAAGGACCGCTCGACGGCAGCGCGCCCAACCTCGCGGTGGACGCGCGCGCCGGCGAGGGGACCCGCGGTGGCGCCGGCCCTCCTCCGTGGTCACCATGGCCCTCTGGATCTCGATTTTTCGGGAGGCTCAGAGGGAGAATGGGGGGAGGCAAGAAAGAGAAAGGGGAGGGGGCTGCCGTGGCCGTGCGCCGGCAGGGTCATCCCTCCACCGCCACCGCCGGCCATCGCCGGGCGCGGGAGAGACAGCCCCCCCCCCCCCCCCCGCCGCCACGGCGGGAGCTCGCGGGGGAAAGAGGAGAAGAATGCGCTAGGGTTTCCGGGGGAGCCGACCATCGGGCGGTTTTGATTCGCCAAAAATGCCGCTGGACCGTCGGATTTGGACGGGCGGTCGAGATCGATCGGGCCGGAAACGGCCCAGGCGGGAGGCGGCAGCAGGCCGCATTCGCGGCCCAGGCCCACGCTGCGGCCTGTGAACGCAGCCGCGTGGGAGGGCCAGCGCCTTAGCGGGCCGACGGCGTCGCGCAAGCGGGCCGAGCGCGGGAACGGGCTGTGGGCTGTTTTCGCTGCTGGGCCGAAAAGGAAGTTTTGCACAGTAACGCCTAATAATTAGTTCTTTCTATTTCCAGAAGCTTTTAATTGATGTTTTTTGTATAGTTTTAGTCTCTAATCTAATTTGAACCAACGGGATAATTTGTATTAGAGATTAATAAAGTTTGTACAGTGGTTTTGCTTCTGAAAATAGATTTATTTCACAGTTTCCGCTGCAAAAGTCATATTCATTGCTCTATTTAAATTTATTTTGAACCAACGAGACAATTAAATTTGTGAGAGCATGATAAAGTTAATTAGATTATGGTGCTGTTATTTTCTGACCAACGTTGTTAATAACTGTATCATGATTTAAAAAGTTTTTTTTGATGCTTTTATTTCTATTTCTGCCCAACGGTGATATAGTTTTAAATTGCATAAACAGTTGTATGTTTTATTTTTTGACCAACGTTGGAAATAAATCATGCAATTGTTATTATGATCTCACTTTGGATTGCAAATTTCAAGATCATTCAACTTAATGGCTTGTCTCAAAGAGATACCCATTCTGAAAGGCAACAACTATACAGAATGGAGGAAGAAGATTGAGTTCTCCTTCGTTTGTGGAGAAGTTGACTGGGTGCTGACTACACCGTGGCCACAAGCTCCACAGAAGCCAGTGAGGGCTGAAGGTGATGATGATGCTGCATGGCAGCAAAAGGAAAGGGACTATGCTCCACTGGAGTTGGCATACACCCTTGAAAACAAATAGTGGACCACTGCCAACAAGAAATGTATGGCTTTGGTAAAGAATACGATTGAGCCTGCTATTTTGGGCTCGATCACAGAGTGTGACTCCGTCACAGAGTACCTCGAGAAGATAAGGAATCAGTTCACTGGTTCCTCAAAGATATACGCTACCCAGCTGTTCAAGCAGCTGGCCACAGAGAGGTACAATGGAGGAGGGACTGGCATAAGAGATCACATCATGAGGATGTATAACTTGGCAGCACAGTTGAAGCCAATGGATCTTGAGCTCAAGTCTGGGCACATTATTCATTTGGTTTTCGCTTCTCTGCCAAAAGAGTTTGACACTTTTGTTGTCAATTATAACATGCAGCCAGAACAGTGGGATATGGAAAAAATGATAGCCATGTGCGTGCAGGAAGAGGACAGACTTAGATCCTCATATGGTGGTTCATTGCACTATGTAAGGACAACAGGAAAAAGATTGCTAACTCCTCTTTCAAGGCACGAGGAAAGGCTCCTATGCAGCAGAATCACCAAAAGCCTCTCACAGTAGACAAAGATCAATGTCTACACTGCAAGAAAAAGGGGCACTACAAGAAAGACTGTCCCGACTGGTTAAAGTCAATAATGGCAAAAGGAGGTGAGAATACTATTTCCTTTGTAAATGAATCCTTGTATACACAGTATTCGAAATCTACTTGGTGGATTGACTCAGGTGCAACTGTTCATGTTGCAAATTCTTTACAGGGATTCCGTTCGACGAGGACTACGCAAAGAAGCGAAAGATGCGTTGAAGTCACAAATGGAGTCCAAGCAGAGGTTGAAGCTGTTGGCGATGTCTCTCTAGAGCTAGTTGATGGTTTCATGCTTGTACTTAGAGATGTGCTTTATGTTCCTTCGTTACACAGAAACTTGATTAGCATTTCACGTATGGACCATGATGGATATGAATGTCATTTTGGAAATGGAAAGTGTGCCATTTGGTTCGATAATGCATGTGTTGGTGTTGCCATCCTTCACAATGAGTTGTATTTATTATCACTGCGTGAAAAAGTAAATTCTGTGTGTGATGTGAACATGAATGTATCCTCGTCAGAGAAAGAAACGAAGAAAAGAAAGAGAACTCATGAAATATCGTCGAAATTATGGCACTGTCGTTTAGGCCATATTTCGAGGGGGAGAATAGAAAGACTAGTTAAGAATGAAATTCTTCCTCAATTAGAGTTCTCAGACTTAGAACAATGCGTTGATTGCATTAAAGGAAAGTTTGTAAAGCAAATTAAAAAAGGCGCTAAACGTAGCACAGGAGTTTTAGAGATAATCCACACTGATATTTGTGGACCATTTCCTGTGAAAAGCGTGGATGGCTATGACTTGTTCATAACATTCACAGATGATTACTCCTGTTATGGTTATATTTATCCAATTAAAGAAAGATCAGAAGCGCTGGATAAATTTAAGATATTTAAAGCTGAAATTGAAAATCAGCATAACAAAAGAATCAAAATAGTAAGATCCGACCGTGGGGGGAGGTACTATGGTCGACATACCCCATTTGGCCAAGTTCCTGGACCTTTTGCAAGGTTTTTGCAGGAAAATAGCATAGTAGCCCAGTATTCGATGCCGGGCGAGCCTCAGCAAAATGGAGTAGCTGAAAGGCGTAACCGTACACTGATGGATATGGTGCGCAGCATGATGAGTTATTCCACCTTATCATTGGGACTGTGGATGGAGGCGTTGAAGACTGCCATTCACATTCTAAATAGAGTGCCAAGTAAGTCGGTGCCCAAGACACCGTATGAACTATGGATAGGAAGAGTACCCTCACTAAACCACCTGCGTGTGTGGGGGAGCCCAGCTGAGGCCAAAGTATTTAACCCAAACATCGGGAAGCTAGATCCTAAAACAGTAAGTTGCCACTTCATTGGCTATCCGGAAAAATCAAAAGGTTTTCGTTTCTACTGTCCAGACAGATATACAAAGTTTGTAGAAACGAGACAAGCGATTTTCTTAGAGGATGAGATGGTGAGGGGAGCATGGTAGCTCGAGAGATTGATCTTGAGGAGAAGCGGGTGTGTGCACCTAATCCGATGATTCAGGAACCATTCTTCTCACTACCTATTATTCCCGCACTAATAGTTCCTGAGGTCGTGGTGCAAGCACCCGCTACAGTCCCTGATATTGTGGTGCAGGCACCTGCTGTGATTCCACCCGTGGAAACGATGAGTGAAGTTTTGGAACCTGTCCTTCAGGAGCCAACTGAACCCATCATTACACATGAGGAAGAGTTGTAGCAGCCACCTCTGAATAATGTGCCACAAGTAGAGGCACAGAATGTGCCCGAAAGTGAGGGGCCTAGAAGGTCTCAAAGGGTCAGAAAATCAGCTATCCCTGATTACTATAAAGTTTATAATACAGAATAAGTTCATATAGAAGGTGATCCCACTTCATATGAGGAAGCCATGAAAAGTGTTCACTCATCGAAGTGGCTAGAGGCCATGGAAGATGAGATGAATCGATGAGTTCCAACAATGTTTGGGAACTTGAAGAGATTCCTAAAGGAGCCAAAACAGTAGGCTGTAAATGGGTCTACAAGACTAAACGTGACTCCAAAGGGAATATAGAAAGGTATAAGGCGAGACTTGTGGCAAAAGACTTTACACAAAGAGAAGGAATAGATTACAATGAAATGTTTTCTCCTGTCTCATGTAAAGACTCCTTCAGAATCATAATGGCACTAGTTGCACATTTTGACTTAGAGTTACATCAGATGGATGTAAAGACGGCATTTCTAAATGGGGATTTAGAAGAAAATGTCTACATGAAACAACCAAAGGGTTTTATCATGGAAGACAAAAAGAATATGGGATGTCGTCTAAAGAAATCCATTTACGGATTAAAGCAAGCCTCTAGACAGTGGTATCTAAAGTTTAATGATATAATCAAGAAATTTGGGTTTCAAGAGAATATTGAGGACAATTGTGTCTATGCAAAGTTCAAAAATGGGAAATACATTTTCCTAATTCTGTATGTGGATGATATCTTACTTGCAAGCAGTGATATCAATCTAATGCAAGAGACAAAGAAGTTTTTGTCCTCAAACTTCGATACGAAGGATCTTGGTGAAGCATCATATGTTTTGGGCATAGAAATTCACCGAGATAGACTGAATGGGGTCCTTGGATTATCGCAAAGGGCATATTTAGAAAAGGTTCTAAAGAAGTATAATATGCATGCGAGTAAGGCCACACCTGCTCCCATAGTCAAGGGCGATAGTTTTGGGAATTTTCAATGTCCCAGGAACCAGTACGAGATCGATCAAATGAAAGTGGTTCCATATGCTTCAGCTGTCGGAAGCTTATAGTATGCTCAAGTGTGCACTCGCCCTGACTTAGCTTTTGTCACCGGGGTTCTTGGTAGATATCAAAGTAATCCAGGTATCGAACACTGGAAGATGGTAAAGAAAGCATTGCGCGACGCGCAAGGCATAAAAGAACTCATGCTTACATATAAGAGATCTGATTCCCTAGAGATAAAAGGGTATTCAGATGCAGACTTTGCGGGAGACAAAGATGATAGAAAATCCACGTCCGGATACGTATTCACTCTCGCAGGAGGAGCTATCTCATGGAGAAGCTCAAAACAGAAAGTAACTGCGTCATCAACGATGCATGCAGAATTCATAGCATGTCATGAGGCCACGGGGCAGGCAATGTGGCTAAAGAAATTTATACCCGGATTGAGAGTGGTTGACTGTATTCACAGACCACTAAAGATGTACTATGACAATGAACCAGCAGTATTCTATGCTCACAACAACAAATCAAGCAATGCTTCCAAAACCATTGAGATAAAGTTTTATGTTGTGAAAGACAGAATCCAGGATCGCACTATAAGTCTCGAGCATATAAGAACAAAAGATATGCTTGCGGATCCGCTCACGAAAGGCTTACCACCCAATGTGTTCAGAGAACACTTAGCCGGCATGGGTTTAAGGGAAAGCCTATGATTCCTGGATTGGAAAAGGCCCAAAAGAAATGGAATTGTTTCAAAATAGAGAGGTGTGTTGTAGCGGTTGATTCTATCGGCGATTAAGCTGTGACGATGAGGCATGCTCTACATATTAATCTACGATGAAACGAATAAAAGCGAAAAGTGTAAAGTTAAAAGTAATGATGAGATCAAGGGGGAGAATGTTAGATTGATCTCCTCCCCAATGGGCCCAAAGGCCCATAGGGACCCTGATCCGCGCCCTGATCGGGGGCGCTCACCCTAGCATTGGGTGGTGGGCCCCTGTCGCGCTGCGCTATATAAACAGGGTGGGGGACCCGGCTCGGCTCACGAGGTTCGCCGCAGCCAGCCGCCCCACCGACACACCTACCGATCTAGGTTTGCGCAGTAGCGGCGGGAAGCACCACCGCCACCTCACCGGCGACCGGACTCGGCACTGCGCGTCGCTGCCTTGCGCAGACTTTCCCAAGCGAACCAGTGATGGCCAGCAGCTCTGCTGCTCCCACCCCTAGGGGTGAAGGTACCCCTATCTCTCTCACTCTCTCTCGGCACCCACCAGGAACACCATGACCCTCATGTTATTTATGATCCCGACTAGATGTGCATCTAGAGATCCTAGGCACGACACTAACATAAGTGAAATCAATGACCTATCTCTGTTCGGTTTGCACATCACGTAAGCTCTTCACTGACCCTTGCATGCGATTCTGCAGATCATCGGTAATGGAAGGGAAAACCTCATCATGGGTCGACTTTACCAACGTGCCTGAGGACGGCTACTAGTGGAGGAAATACGGAGAGAAGAAGATCAACGGCACCAGCTACACCAGGAGCTACTTCAGGTGCACCTACAAGGACGACACAGGTTGCCTGGCCACGAAGCACGTCCAGCAGAAGGATAGCAGCGACCATCCCATGTTCCAAGTCACCTACCACAACAACCATACTTGCAACAACTGCACTAAAAATAATACCACACCTGCCAACAACAGCAGCAAGGGAGCTGCCATGAATATCAAGCAAGAACCACCAGCAGTTGCAGTGCTGCCTCCTACTCTTGTCGAGGCTTATTCTGACCTTCCTTCTTTCGATCAAGATCAAACGCCGCCGTGCCAACAAGCAGAGCCATCGCCATTTCCTATCGGTATGCAACAGCCCTGGTGCGGTACCGCAACGTCGTCGTCGACAACAAGTTCATGCATCTCCGGCGAGTCCTGCGATGAATATTCTGCTTCTGCAGCAGAGACATGGCGGCAGCCGAATTAGCATCAGCTGGAGATGACTTTCTCTACGATCTGGAGCGTTTCCTCCTGGGCGACGACAGCTCCAAGATCTACTAGCTCATCTCCAAGCTAGACAGGATGTAGTTTCTTTATCTTTTCTTTTCTTATATAAAAAAAATGGAAACCGTACATGGAGTGCTAGCTCGTAGGTAAAGGAATTGGCTGACGCAGAAAAATGAAGTACTCATATGTGTGCATCGCGTGTGGAAAACAAGTGCTTATGACTGATGATCCTACTAGTATAATTAATGTAATAAGAAAGACGTACGGATAGGGCCAAGTAAGGAAATCTAGCGAAGGATCCGCGTCGCCTCTGAACTTTGACCGCGCGCGTAATAAGCATGCATGACAAACACCATCTGATGTCAAAATCAATCATCACTCCTGATGTCAAAATTACAAAATGGTTACAATTTGCATGTCCGAATCAAAGTGGGCCAGCCACCAGTTGCAGGCTCAGACAGTTCAAATAGGCCTAAAATTTCTTGTGTGGCTTCATGTGTCTGCGCACAGACGACGTGAGTGAGTTTCCATGCATTTTTAGGCCAAGACCCAGGGCTGGACAGCACGGCAGTCTAGGCCCTATTTCCGCCACTCTAGTTCATTAGCAAATACTCCCTCGATTGTCCACACCAACAAAACTTAGTACCGATGCAAAAGGTACGATAAATCAACCTAAAATTAGGTGTTCAATTCAGCACTTCAAACACTCAAATCTTCCTTAAATACTCTACATGATGAATTGTTCTTTCCTCTCCAACGCTCACCCTTTAACATACTATAGATATTAATCATCATATGGACCAGTATTGTGAAATGGATATTTCCAAAGCCATGGCACTTAAAGTTTCATAACTTTTGCATGAACCAAATCGAGACAAAAAAAGTTACTATGAATATTCTTGCTCTATCTGATATCTGCAACCTTTGATTGACAATTTTCCCATCTGAAGTGCCCAGATTATCGGTTTTATGTTTGTTTTCACTGTCACTCTTCCTCCGAAAAATAAAGAAAATATAGCATAAGAAATCAGCAATGGAAGCATGAAAAGAACAGTTTTTTCCCTTTGACGAAACAAGAAAAAGGAAATTTGGCATGAAATCAAATCAGGACAAAGAAATAGTGAAAGTATCAAATTGTCCATCGGTGGTGTGCTCCTGTTTATACCTGGACAGATGAACTTTGGGATGGAACAACATGTTTCTTATCTATAAATAAATTTGGGCCTGAAGGATTGCACAGGTCGATTGGCCCATTTCAGTTGAAGAAAAAGGCTCAGAATTATGTCTGCCAGGCCTCGTTGGATTTACTACGGCCCAAAACACGTATCATCACAGGGTTTGATGCCCAATTTGAGAAACATTGACGTAACGCGTAAGTATACTTACTCAGTAAAAAAAATTATTGTAGAAATACCTTCTGCACGCTCGTATACGTGCTAGAAAACATAGTAATAATAAAAACTGAGCATTGTTATGACGATTATAAGGTATCAGTGTGTACTTTCATTTACTTTTTTCTTCTTTTTTTTTACTAAATACTGATCTGAGAAAAGTAACTAAAAAATCAAACTAAGTTAAGTATATTAATATTTCTTGGTACCTTTCTCTTTACATGAAGAGTATACCGCAATTAAAAGGTACCGAGATAAGGATTAGAGTTTTTTAACGAAGCTGCAAATTTATATTTTGAAGCTTAGTGTTTACGTTTTCTCCCTCCCTTTTGATAATGATTCTTTCTCTCTTTGAAGATGCAATGTGAAATAACCACATGTTAACTTGCTGGTTTGGGTTTGATCACGTGTTCTTCTGGTTTTGGTTCACCACGAGGCTTCTACACCGTGTCCTTTCGCCTCCTTCCCCACCTCTCTCGCTCTCTCTCTCTAACCAAACCCCCGGAAACGAAAAATCTCTCCCACTCCAACTCTTCCATCCGAGTAGTGTAGAACTCGCACCAACGCCCTCTCCTGCGGCCGTCAAAATCCAATCTTTCCGCTCTCCGCCACCGTTTTCGGGGCTTTTTTTCGCCCGCACAGCCGCAAGATTGATCTTACCTTCATTCAATCGAACCTCAGACATCAGTCCAATCCCCAGCAGGTTTTCGCCAATTGCAAAGTCCGGCAGTGGATCGGAAGCATGGGGTTCCGATCCGCCGGCGCGATGCTGCAGTTGCTGGTGTGGGCAGCGCTCCTGCTGGGCTGCTGCCACGGGAGGTTCGTGGTGGAGAAGAACAGCCTCAAGGTGACGGCGCCGGATGACCTCAAGGGCACCTACGAGTGCGCCATTGGCAACTTCGGCGTGCCCCAGTACGGCGGCACCATGGTCGGCTTCGTCGCCTACCCCAAGGCCAACAAGGAGGCCTGCAAGAGCTTCGACGATTTCGACATCTCCTACAAGGCCAAGCCGGGAGCGTTCCCCACTTTCCTGCTAGTCGACAGGGGAGGTGAGCAAAATTACAAGATTTCTTCTTCTCCTTGTGACTGGTACTAGCACTTGGTCTGTTGGGTCATCCCTGTTGCGATTTTACTGAGCAAGGTCTTTTTCTGCCCCCGTCCGTTGGATTGGATAGTGTAGTTGGTCTCTGTTAGGTCGTCCATGCGTGACTTTTTTAGATTGTTACCTGGTACGCTTTACAAGACTCAGCTAGTTTGATTGGATTGATTGAAGTTGAAAGATTGATCACGAGTGGTCAATTCTTTTTTAGTCGTGTGGTCTTAGTTTGGTGAGTAGAAGATTAGATCTTGTCATGTGATGACGTGATTAAATTTAATATTCGTTGACCCAGTTCAATAGAACGACTAAATCTGTGACTTGATGTGCATAGCAAGGGAACTTAAATCTCAGAGTTCGCAGTCCATTACTACTTCATTTTTTAGTAGTTATGTCACTGTCTGTCTTTTTTGAACTTCCTGTGATGTTACTTTCATTTTTTTTTTTACAACCAATTTGATGTTTATTTAACACTCCTTTTTGTCTGTTCTAAGATGTTGCATACCTGCTTACTTAAATGCTTGATTGATTGCATAATATGGGTTTTGTTGTGCTCAGATTGCTACTTCACAAAGAAGGCATGGAATGCACAGAATGCAGGAGCAGCAGCAATCCTTGTTGCTGATGACAAGGATGAACCTCTAATTACAATGGACACCCCTGAGGAGAGTGGGAGGGCAGATTACTTAGAGAACATAACTATTCCTTCAGCGCTAATAACCAAGAGCTTTGGGGATAGGCTCAAGAAGGCAATTGATAACGGTGACATGGTTAATGTAAATTTGGATTGGAGAGAGGCCCTGCCCCACCCTGATGAGCGTGTTGAGTATGAATTTTGGACCAACAGCAATGATGAATGTGGCCCAAAATGCGATAGCCAGACTGATTTTGTCAAGAGCTTCAAAGGAGCAGCACAGGTACTTGAGAAGAAGGGCTACACAGAGTTCACTCCTCACTACATTACATGGTATTGTCCAGAGGCCTTCATTCTGAGCAAGCAGTGCAAGTCCCAGTGCATCAATCATGGGAGATACTGTGCGCCTGACCCAGAACAGGATTTTAGCAAAGGATATGATGGGAAAGATGTGGTGGTCCAGAATTTGCGTCAAGTTTGTGTGTTTAAGGTTGCTAAGGAGCACAAGAAGCCTTGGTTATGGTGGGACTATGTTACTGATTTTGCGATCCGATGCCCAATGAAGGAAAAGAAGTACACCAAGGAGTGTGCTGATGGGGTTATCAAGTCACTTGGTATGTTGTATTGCATATGTTTATCTATGTTCTGTGGCAAGGTGCAGTTTTTATACTTAACTTGTTTATAATTTACAGGCCTTGATCATAAGGCAATAGATAAATGTATTGGTGATCCAGATGCTGATGAAGAAAACCCTGTTCTGAAAGCTGAACAAGATGCACAGGTTAGTACTTCAATGTGCGTGCGTGATCTTTTCTGTTCATCCTATTATTGATCTGAACACATCATCATCCATCACTTTGTACAGATCGGCAAGGGCTCTCGTGGTGATGTTACCATCTTACCAACTCTGGTAATCAATAATAGACAATACAGAGGTATGTGCTCTTCAATCCTGTGAATTACTATAAAATGTGTGTTGAGATTACCAGATGAACTTTTCTGAGTCTTATGTTTCTCAGGGAAGCTTGACAAAGGGGCAGTTCTTAAAGCACTTTGTGCTGGTTTTCGGGAAACCACTGAGCCAGCTGTTTGCTTGAGTGAAGGTTGGTGCATTGATTCCCATAATTTTTCCATGTTTACTTCACCAAGTGTAACTTGCATGTAGCATGCTCTTATATAATTAAATGTTATTTTAACCTTAGATATACAAACAAATGAGTGCCTAGAGAACAATGGTGGCTGTTGGCAAGATAAGGCTGCTAACATCACTGCATGCAAGGTACTTCATGTGGTGTTAGGTTTTTCTTGAAACTTAGGTTTATCAGATATTCGTTCTGTTTAGCTTATGCATATAATAATTGTTCGGTGAATATGCAGGATACTTTCCGTGGAAGAGTTTGTGAATGTCCAGTTGTGAAAGGAGTAAAATTCGTTGGTGATGGCTATACTCACTGTGAAGGTACGCTAATAGGCATCAGGATTCATCTTTTGGCGTTTTCTTTTCTTATATGTTAACAGTATCGGATAACGTAGTAAGGTTGCTGAGATCTATAGTTGTCACTAGAGCCTTGTGAATAACATGTGCTTTTGTTATTGTAGCTTCCGGATCTGGGAGATGTGAAATTAACAATGGAGGGTGTTGGAAAGAGACCAGGAATGGTCGGACATACTCTGCCTGCACTGTAAGTGTCTTTTTGGTATTTTGCTGCCCTTAAAACTGCCATATTATCAGTAGGATCCTGTCCTGTTTTTGATAAAAAAAATGCTTGAAAACTGAAATTTTAGTTGTGGTGTCTCTAATCTGCAGGATGATGGCTGTAAATGCCCGGATGGGTTCAAGGGTGATGGTAAGCACAAATGTGAAGGTAAGGGCCATTTCCTGAGGTCCATTAAGCTTTTAGAAGTGCTTGGATGTCCTTCACAGCTTCTGCTGTAATGGACATATGTGAATATGCACTTAATAATTGGCTTTTTGCTGTTGAACTGTTCCCACTTTCTGTTGATGCTGATGTGAAATATTTCGTGACAGATATTGATGAATGCAAGGAAAGGACTGCATGCCAATGCAAAGAATGCAAATGCAAGAACACATGGGGAAGCTATGAGTGTGGCTGCAGTGGAGGATTGCTTTACATGAAGGAGCATGATACATGCATAAGTATGTAGCCCTCATACATGTACACTTTCAGCTTATTACTGGCTCGCATTTTTATGTTGACTTAGTTTACCAGTGAGACTTAAGAAATCATAAGTTAGCAGAAGTTGCTGGCTAGCTCACCTATTTGAGGCACTTGAATCATAATTTTAGATTTTTGCTTTGACTACTGACAGTTTTAAGCTCAAAATAGCAACATATGCTGAATCTAGACATGAACTTGACACTTAAGTGATACTGATTCCGAATTTGCTGTACTCAGGCAAAAATGGAACAACAGAAACAGGCTGGGGCTTCTTGTGGGTCATCTTCTTTGGCCTTGTAGCAGCAGGAATTGCAGGATATGCAGTGTACAAGTACAGGATCCGGGTAAGACATGAGCAGATTTCATGAGTTGATGTTTATAGGTTTATTTTCTTTTGTTAGCTAGGGTGGCATCTAATACTGGTTTTTTGCATTGCCTTTGCCTACAGAGGTATATGGACTCGGAGATCCGTGCCATCATGGCTCAGTACATGCCCCTGGACAACCAAGGAGATGTTCAGAGTCATTCTCATCATATTGAGATGTGAATAGGATGCAGACTTTATAAGAGGAAACCAAGATGTGATCCAACATCCAACTCATATAAACTTGGGGTTAGATGTGCATAACTGTAATGATCTTATGTCTAGCATGCATATAGCAAGATCCTCCTGTAAATTTCTTGACCGTTTTGTATCCACGTGATTTCAGGGTTAGTCTTAGGCTGTACCATGACATGATCTTGTTTAGTAATAATCGTCCTCTCTTCTTTTCAGGACCAATAAAGGAGATGGTAGACGGGCATGACTGGTGTTCAGTCATGTTTGTGGTCACTGGTTTGTCAATGGTGGAGGGATATGACTGCCAACAAACAGAAAACTGTGCCTGGTGTTTTTGCTTGATTCGTGATGGCTATCCACTGAATGGAATTTGTTTGTATTTTTAAGAGCAGGGACTGGACATCTATGTGCGTGATACTCGAGGCGGGTGTTTAACAGACAGAAGTATTGCTCCTTGTAAAACATATGTTCGAGCGGAATCGGTTGCTGAGAAAGTTGGCTACCAGTGGCTAACTGAAATATAAGCGTTCTGGGATCACATACGTTGCGTATGTATCAGCATCTGATCTTGTAACAGGTGCATTGAAATATGAGATCGACAGAGCTGATGCTAATTGTTTATTTGTACGCTACGCTGCTCAATAGGATTTCTGTTCTGGTACTGGAAGCCTTTACATAGAGCTTGTTGCCTCAGTGATGACTTGTGGTCAGATGCATCTTTTATTATGCGTTTGGAATGCAATTTGAAAAGAAAACAAAAATCACTGGTAGGCATAACTGTTCTTTACTCGTGTTCTTGGGTCACGGTTAATCAGTAATAATCAGAGTTTGAGATATGAAATTATGAGCTGAAGGTTTTGAACATAATTTTCCGTTTGTCTCGTAGCGAGGATCCACTTGCAAAGGAAATCCTGGGGGCAAAAGATGCAGAGCATTCATACATGTGAATGGGGTTAAACGAACAAAAAACTAGTCCTCTCTTCAAATCCAAAATCCTCTTCAACCCTCTATGCTCTGTTCATGTACTGTCCGGTTCTTGAATCAACTAGTATATCATCGCCTACGTTCACAAAAGAGGGCACCGTGACAACAGCTCCAGTTTCCAGGGTTGCGGGTTTTGTTCCTCCTACAAAATACAGTAGCAATATGATTCTGGTTAGGTGACTTCATCGGACAGAAATGGTCGGCATATTTCGCACGCATGGTTAGCCCAATTGCAGGTACTTGCAGAAGCATACTAGATATTAGAGAATTCCGTACCTTGTACACTATCGCTTGCCCCGGGGTCAGTATCAGTCACAGTCAATCTAACGGTGATGGGCAGCTCAAAATCAATGATCTACAAAATTATCACAGTTAATAGCCAGCATATTTTGCTGCATAAAAACGTCTAGTACTATCATCTAGCACATTATTCCTCCTGGTTCTATGTAAAAATTGTGAGAATCATCAGTCAATTGAATGCCAATTAATGTGAAAAAACAAAAATGGAAATACCTTCCCATTCCAGTACAACAAATTGCAGTCCATTCCCTCTTTCAGCCATTTTTGCTTGTCACCGACATCTGCTTCGTTTAACCGACTTTCTTCAAATGTTGTCTGGAAAGGGAAATTAACAAGGCCGTTGAAGATAGAAAAATTAACGTTGCATATGTCAGGACCTTAGTTGGAATTTTGTGCACCAATTCAGAAAGTGGCTAGTTTACATTCAGACATCAAGCTTTCTGTGAAGAAAAAAACAAAATTATTTCTTTCTGAAAAAGGGAAATTAAATTGACCACTGTGCCAGCTCTGGTTCTTTGCCTTTATTCAAACTTCTTACATCATATTTTGGAATTGTCTTTGAACAAGTGATGCTGATTGCTTCAAACATTCGAATAGAATCCAATTCACAGCGTGTTTTCAAGCAAGCATAATGGTACATAAGATGATCTAAGAAAAGGGTGCCTTGGGGTGTTGAAGTGGGACAAATTCTGGAACAAACTGAAAGGGGGCGGTAACTGTTGGTCACCGCACTACCATTCAATAAGAGGAAATACTTTAGCTTGTTTTTTCTTCTAGAACACTGATGAGAGCTATGTATCATTCATTGAGAAGAAATTGAGTTAATACAAACTTAAAGTAATATTTTCGATACCAAAATTCCCTTGAAAACTATCTAAATATAAAGCTCACATCTAATAACCAATACCATGAGAAAAATTTGAAAAAACATAAAGCAAGGTGGATTATAATGACAAGCATTTCACTAACTATTTGGGTGAAAAGTGAATTATCTACCAGATCCATAAACACGAACTGGGAGCCATCCTTGTATGTAAATTGCTTGGTTTCCTTGGAAAGGGATGGTTCCTGTAGCTGAAAGTTTAATGGAGAAGTGACTATTAGTTGTTGCATAACTGAAGAACACTGACGAAGAGACAATGAACAGTTTTTGGTGAAGCAAAAGAAATCCACGGTAGGCCAAAGATACATCAAGTATAATTCAAGAAACTATGGAAAATAAGAAAAGGAAAGAGTTTTGTTAACTAAGCCGAATCATGTAGTAGCAGTTTTTTCCAAGGAAAAAAAAGATGTAGTACAACACAGACACAGAGTGGGGAAAGGAAAGGAAGTGCAGCATTCTTGTCAGATTCAGAAGATGTGAGTTTGAGGTGAGATTACCGTACTTCCAGCCCGAAAGGTTTTCTCAACTGTGTTGCCAGTGACATAATTGCGCATTTTTGTCCTGACAAAAGCAGCACCTTTTCCGGGCTTGACGTGGAGAAACTCTGTTGTTGAATGGAGATGAGGAATTATATTTCCCATAACAATTATAGGCATTGCTTGACAGTGGCTAAGGCTACAGTTTAAATACTCAACACATATTTGTGTTTACAAAGGAAGCACCTTTTCCCTCTCAACGAACTCTAGTGCTAAGCAAAGAAATCATTAATAGTCGAGAAAGGACTGGAAGGTACATGGATTTGATAACTTTCCACAAATTATGCTAGCATAAGTATGTTGATTGTTGCATATCCTTCAAAGAGCAGTTGAGGAAGAATAACAAGAGATAATGTACCACATTGTCTGGTGTAGCCTTCCAGTAAGTTATCAAAGAAAGAAGTGCGCTACTAGTATTGAGAAATGTTTGACACCTAGAACTTTCCATGGCGCGCCGTCGACCTCTACGTTGGTGCCAACCCTGATGTCATTGCTGGAGAGAGCATAAATCCCTGCAAGGAAAGCAGTTGAGCTGCCAGCAAGGAATGGCTCTGAATTCGGAAACAGTAGGGGTAGAGCGGTTAGTTACGGGTGAAGAGGCGGGAGCGGAGGGGGCGGGGGCAGGAGGGCAGGCGACGGAGCTGGAGGGAGGCGGCGTGGTGATGGTGGCAGGAGGGGCTGGCGGCGAGGTGGCGGAGAGAGGCCATTCCTTTGCTGCTTCCTGCGCAGGCCACGCAGGTGGTGGATGTTGTGATAAGGAAGGGGGTGGGCGGGTGGCCCGGTGGCGCTGCCGGCCGGCGTGCTGTGCCTGTGCTGCCGCTGGCAAGCTGGAGCCGGGAGGGAGGATTGGGCCAACCTGTCATGACTCATGCATGAACCGGCCCGTTAGACTTGTAGTTGTAGCCCACCGTCGTATCTTAGGGCCCAAAGATATTTTTGCTGGGAAGGATGGGCCAAGAAAGAGTACCACATTTCTGATGCTCCCACACTATGAGATTTTTTTTATTTTTTTATTTTAGTATTTTGTAAAAATATATATCCAAATAAAAAAATTACAAATCTATACCTGTATGTATAACATATTTTTAAAAAATCATAACTAATTCATACGAACTCGGATGGAGATAAATTTTATATAAAAATTGTAGATCTCGATGCGATATAAAATTTTGTAGTTCAACTTTTGTCATTTGGAATAATATTGAATTTCCCTTCTCTAGACAGCACGTCTTCAAAAAATCATAACTAATTCATATAAACTTGGATGGAGATAAGTTTTACACGAGAATTGTACATCTTGATGAGATCTACATCATTTTAGTTTAAACTTTTTCATTTGAAATCATCTCGGTGCTCAAATAATCGACGCAATGTTTAGATCTGAATATTGTGTTGATTATTTGAGTACCAAGATGATTCTAAATAAGAAAAAGTTTGAACTACAACATTGTAGATCTCGTCAAGAACTACAATTTTCATATAAAGTTTATCGCCATCCAAATTCATATGAATTAGTTATGATTTTTTTGAAGATATACTGTCTAGAGAATGAGCGCTTGAACTGGCTATAGCCATTTCAACGGTATGCGTATAGATTTGTAATTTTTTATTTGACATATATTTTTTTTATTTGACATATATTTTGCAAAATGCTAAAATAAAAATATAAAAAATTCCACACTATGACGCGCACTTTTGCGTTTTAGCCTTGAACTTTCCGCAAATAACACCCGCGATCCAAATAGTGCTCCCCAGATGCACCGTGCGATGTGCATCCAACGATGCACATTGGCCGGAAGCACAGGAGCACGGGAGCATGTGATGGTGCGGGAGAACCAGAACTGTTCTCCGGCAACTGATTCCGTTCAAATTCAGTTGGTGAGGCCGGCCATATATCATAGTCTAGCTTAGGTTTAGCAAGAGAGGAACACGACGGCGACGTTTTAGCAATCACTGGGGTCATCAGGACAGGCCGGCCGCCGGCGTATCAATTTTAGAAAGGGACCTTGCACTGCATGCTTATCCCCTGTTCGTCCCCTCACTGCTGTTATAATCCTACTCCTACCCACCAAGGAACCTCGATGGATCAATCTCTTTGCATGCATTTCCATCTCAACCCCATGCATCATCGTCACTTGCCAATGAATTGAATTGAATTGAATTGAATCTCTCTGCTGCTACCATGCATACCGACCTCAAGGCAAGGCCTCAAACCCTCCAACGTACGCTGCAAAACACAGCCGATCAGAGTATATCAACCAACTTATAGCTTGACTTTTGTCAGGAAAGAAGAAAAAGAATAGTGGGCGTTGAACAGTTGTTGTTAGCCACAGCATACACCTACCGCCTGCGCGCCCGTTGTAGGTGGTGGCATCATCAGTGTAGCGTCCATCGAATTAGGTCGCAGCACAGCCACCCTCCTTCCTTCCCTGCCTCTCCTCCTACCTAACTCCGTATCCATCAGAGGAGCCTGCAACTTGCAACAGCAATGCAACTTGCAACAGCAATGCTCACACTCTTTTAATTGCCCGCTCTTCCTTCCTGCCTGCACCTAGCTGCATGCCTAGCTCCACATACAGGACTCCCTGCACAACCACAAGCTCAAAACCCTTCCTACCTCCAGTTAGTTTCCTCGATCCACCTGTCGTCACCACTAATTTCCCAAGGCAAAAGTAAGTTGATCATCTTTCCTTCTTTGTCATCATTCTCCCAATCATGTTATAACCTACCACTTTTCTCCAGTATAATCTAATAATCTGTTGCCTAATGGTAACGTTGTTACATGTTCAGTGGGCTCGGAGACGGAGACGGTCACCGTGGAAGGCATCCCGTTCCCGGCGGAGATCACCGTCGGCAACCCTCTCTCCCTCCTAGCTAACGGTATGTTCACTTCCTTGAGGCAGCCGTTTGCTACTTGTCTCTGAATAAAACAATAATCAATGACTGACACACGGCGGCGGCGCATGCATTTGCAGGCATCACGGACATCGAGATCCACTTCCTGCAGATCAAGTACAACGCCATCGGCATCTACCTCCACAGCAACGACGCGCTGCTCCACCACCTGCAGAGCTGGAAGGGCAAGACCGCCGACGAGCTGCTCGGAGACGACGCCTTCTTCCAGGCCCTGGTCTCGGCTCCAGTGGAGAAGCTCTTCAGGGTCGTGGTGATCAAGGAAATCAAGGGCTCGCAGTACGGCGTGCAGCTCGAGAGCTCCGTCCGCGACCGCCTCGTCGCCGCCGACAAGTACGACGACGACGAGGAGGAGGTCCTCGAGAAGGTCGCCGAGTTCTTCCAGTCCAAGTACTTCAAGCCAAGCTCCGTCATCACGTTCCACTTCCCGGCCACACCTGGAGCCGCAGAGATATCGTTTGCCACGGAGGGCAAGAACGAGGCGAAGATGAGGGTGGACAACGAGAATGTGGCGGCGATGATCCAGAAGTGGTACCTCGGCGGCGAGTCCGCGGCGTCTCCGACCACCGTCCGGAGTCTCGCCGATCGTTTCGCGGCGCTCCTCTCGGCGGCTGCGTGATTATATTGCTGCGACTGCTAATTAATTTCCTTCCAGCCGAATTGAACTCGTTAAATTCTGTCCTATCGGTCATCTCGTGTGTTGCGGCAAATTGAATTGCAAATAATTAAGACTGGTTTCTGAACGATCTGGAAGGCAAGGGTGTTTTGTTCTGGTGATGGCATGGTTGCTATTCTGATGGCAAAGCTTTGTTAAAATCATGTATCGTCAATTATATATCTTAGTTAATGTCTACAGACAAAAAAAAGAACACTTGCGCTATCTAGCAAACTTGCAAGCAAAATAGAGTCATAGAGATATAGCTGTCATTTTTTCAGCGGCCATGCTGTGGGCAAAAACTTGAGCTGATTACTATGATAACCAAATCATAGTATAATGGTCCAACCAGCACGCAGATTACGAACTGCAAATGGTATCAAAACAATCGACTAGATTTAGCAGTACAGTACTGGTGCCAGGCATCAAATGCCAAATGGAAATGCAACTATGATGTTTCAGTTCTTCACCAAATTACCAGGCATGCCAACACATACCAAACGTACTTGAACACAAAAAATCTTGAGCCAACTTAGGACTCAGGAGACGTTCTGACCTTGCAAACTAAAATTAGGATAACAGCAATCGCCAGGGCCTGTGCAAGACTGGCCAGAACTCTGCCACCAACAAGATCACTGGCTAGCACCATAAACTAAACTGGGAAACAGCCAAAGGCTACCTATTTGACTGTAGTCTGGTGGGAATGTAAAACTATACATCATGTTGTGACATGTGCCGCGGTTCCGCACTAACTGACCAAGCTCCACTGCAGTCCAAGCTTCATCTTGATCATCAAATAACCTGGCAACATAAATGCAGTTACTCTTTCCTCCCCACCTTTCAGGGTTCATGCAAGAAAATGCAGGATTCCTCTTATCATAGCTAACAAACAGAGCTTGATTTTCCAACTTCTCCATCTTCACCCACTTAGCTGGCTCGACTGAAAAGTCTAGGCGAAAGACCTCAAAGATTCTAGAAGCGTCATCCAACCCAAAAGAGCTAACCGAGCGATACGTGAGCTCAACCATGAGAAGCATGTCACCACAGGCCACCAACCATGGGTTAACTGGAAAAACCTGCAGAGAGCGCCACATAATTGCTATTTCTTGCATCCTGAACTGAGGTGTTAATTGCACCCTGTGAAGTCTCATAAGAGCATCTATGACAAGGATGTGACCTTTGAAGGACACAATCTGATGGATGCGTTCACGATCAAGATCAAGAGGATGCACTGACCAGGAGTTTGTTCCAACCTGCCACTCAAACATGGAAGCCCTTGAGAAAAGGAGGAGGCACGAGTTGGGTGAGCTTAATGGAGCCGTAAGGATGCCTATGCCAGAAGTGAAGCCAAGTTCGTTGTCGCATGGGAGATTGGGGGTCTTCACCTTGGCACCAGTGTATGCATCGACAAGGAGGCAGTCCTCCTCATAGGTGAAGATAAGATACCCATATGAGCAGCCCAAATAGTGCATTGCATCTGGAGTATTTTGAGGCACTGAACAGCAACAGGATACTTAGCTGCCATTTGCAATTAGATAAAAGGAGGGGCTGGAAACCTCTGCTATGTGGGCGAACATAAGGACCATCAGGTTTGAGGTGGAGAGGTGGGAAGCTGAAGGTATACACAGAGGGGAAGGAAGAGACTGCAGTGCACCAAGAGCGGCAGGTGCCAGTAAAAGCAAGGAAGTCATGGAATGAGTTAATGAGAACAATGATTTCATGAAGCAGGCTATCCAGGAGATCTGCACAAACATAAGGTCCAGATGAAGTCAAGGAGGTAGATCCTGAGGTGTGGCCAGCGTTCTTAGAGGCGCTCTCCACAATGGTAACTTCTCTGCCACATAGACATGCAATAATAGTGGATCAGAATAAAGAAAAGAAACATAATAGGGTTATACTGTATTATGATTTAATACACTGTAGGAAATGCAGTAAGCTTTAACTGAACAATAAGTGGTCTATTTGGACGTACTAAACTTTAATCAAAACAAGCTAGGTCAGAACCACCTACAGCTTGGTTTTTTCCACAAAAGCATAATAACTAGAATCTTTTTGGTGTGAAATAGTAGAATTGTATATTTTCAAGTCATGGCAGATGGGGTGCTCTGTAGAGCATCCTCAAGATGAATATCAATTGAGATAAAAACGCAATAATATGATCCTGTTCTTATCTAGACAAAATTCATGTGACCATTAGCTTTTCTGTAATTCACTTGGTCGCTAAATAGAAGCAAGCATCGCTCCTGGCCATGACCATGAAGAAGACCAAATGAACATGAAACTACAAGGTGATGAAATGAGAGGCGCTCTTCTCATTCTACTGTGGATCCAACAAATCCACCAATAAACTGAATCACATCACATGATGAATATACATTTCCATATAACATTAAAGGGGTAATAATCCCTTCCCCTATTTATTTGTACAACTTTGATTTTTTATAGGTAATTTCTTGCCAATAATCAGTTTCACAACAAATAGTATCCACTAAAATCAAATTTGGCATTATGTTTCACTTCATCACTAAACCACAGCGAGCAACGTTCAAGGCAGTAGCATGGCCAAGACTACCCAAATAGTAACGGCCATCTACCAAGTTATTAAGGAATCCTCAAACTACCTGTCTGCTTAGAGAAAATAAAATTATCTAGAACTAGAACTGATCTGGAGTGAGCATGTTCATCTTTGATGAAATGTACTGAATCAGAATATTCTTGAACAGACATGCCTTATAGACAGGGGTGGAAACCCAAAATTAGAGGAGGTCAGTACACAAACTACCAATAGTAATTGAGCGAGATACCCTAGATATCACTGCCAGTACGTCGAGATGTCAAAATACCACCACTAATTCATCAAAATACACTAAATTTCCCTACCAGTCCACCAAAATACTCAACATTTCAGTAGTACTAATTAACTAACAAAGCACGACTATCGATTGATTGATGCGTGGGGGAAGCTCGACGATTCTCTCCTGATTCTAGCTCGCATCCTCCCCCATCCGCTCAATAAATAAATAAGCCCCTAATAATTAAGAAGTGGGGGGAAAACGAGCAAGGTTAGGGTTGGGTTCAGGGTGCAGACCTGGTGCTGAGAGTGACGTCTGCCAGCGGCGAGAGTTCCGCGCCTAGCTGCGACGAATGCGCCCTTCCGCGGCGGTGGCGGCGGCGGCGGCGGCAGCTTCCGGCCGTGGGGGCGCACACCACTAGCAGTTTTTTGTTTTTGGGACCTGCACACCACTAGCAGTTGCTCCGCCGCGTCTCGTGGATTCGTGGAAGGAGCTGCTGTTGCTGCTTCAGCCCGTAGGTAAATAGAGTTGCAGCAGGAGGCCCGTGTGCCCGGCGGCCCGTTATCAAGGCCGGCCCATTTCTTCGGTTCATATTTCTGGCAGATTTGTGGAAGATGTGTTTAAATATTGGTGAAATCCAAAAAATAATGATTACAAAAAAAATAGTCTGTGGTTTTTCATGTATGTACATGTATCATACAAGAGACGATTTAAATGTTTGTCTTTCTCAACATTGTGTCGCACACTACGCACGCACATCAACAAATGGAACTGAATTTGTATTGTTTTTTCCTATAAAAACTACTCCCTCCGTCCCAAATTTACTATTCATTTTTTTTTCTAAATATACATAAATTTTAATATATATATAGGTGCACGTCAAATATTATGTATTTAGAAAAATCAAAGAAACAGTAATTTCGCCGACAACGACGAAGACGACGAGTTCTTCCTGTCCAAATACTTCGAGCCAAGCTACGTCATCACGTTTTACTTCCCAGCCACACCGGAACCGCAGAGATATCGGGCGTGCTTGGATCTCTTGCCGCAGCTTGTTTTGGTTGGCTGGGCTAGAAAGCTAGCGCTTGGTCTGTATTTGTGAATTATTATTCAAATATTAACTAATTAGGTTTAAAAGATTCGTCTCGCAAAGTACAACAAAACTGTGCAATTAGTTTTTGATTTCGTCTACATTCAGTACTCCATGCATGTACCGCAAGTTTGATGTGATGGGGAATCTTCTTTTTGTATAGTGTTAAAATTGGGATTTTGGAGTGAACTAAGGCCTCCTCCAAGTCTGCGCCGGCAAAGTTTTTCCTTGCTGCTGCACGAGAGCGTTTTCCGCTCGCCTGGGCTGGCCAGACAAGACTTGCTTGTGCGGACGAGGACAAGCCTGCCCATTTGCGACGGAGGGCAAGGACGAGGCCAAGATGAGGGTGGAGACTGGTGGAGAACGACAACGTGGCGGCGATGATCCAGAAGTGGTACCTCGGCGGCAGCTCCGCGGCGTCTCCGACCACCGTCCGGAGCCTCGCCGATCGTTTCGCGGCGCTGCTCTCAGCATGATCGCTGCTCCAAGGGCTGATTTGCTTCAGGCATTGCCATTCGTGAATGCTCTGTCCTATCGATTGTCTCGTGTGTTGCAGTAAATTAAATTGCCAATAATTGACACTGCTTTTTGAACGATCTTGGTTGCATATGGATGTTTTGTTCTCATGCCAAAAGCTTTGTTTGAAGTATTGTCAATTATATATCTTCAATTTGTACAGGCAAAAAAAAACAGCCAAAGGCTACCTATTTGACTGTAGTCCGGCGGGAATGCAAAACCATACACCATGCTGTGAATTGTGCCTTGGTTCGGCACTAACTGACCAAGCTCCACTGCAGTCCAAGTTTCATCAGGATCATCATATAGCCTGGCAACATAAATGCAGCTACTCTTTCCTCCCCATCTTTCAGGGTTCATGCAACAAAATGCAGGATTCCTCTTATCAAGGCTAACAAACAGACTTGATTTTCCAACTTTTCCATCTTCACCCACTTAGCTGGCTCGACTGAAAAGTCAAGGCGAAAGACCTCAAAGATTCTAGAAAAATCATCCTTCTCATCAGAGCAAAGCGAGCGAAATGAGAGGTCAACCATGAGAAGCATGTCACCAGATGCCACCAGCCATGGGTTAACAGGAAGGTACTGCAGGGACTGCCACATAATTGCTATTTCTTGCATGCTGAACTGAGGTGTTAATTGCACCCTGTGAAGTCTCATAAGAGCATCTATGACAAGGATATGACCTTTGAAGGACACAATCTGATGGATGCGTTCATCATCGATGTCAAGAGGATGCACTGACCAGGAGTTTGTTCCAACCTGCCACTCAAACATGAAAGCCCTCGAGAAAAGGAGGAGATGCGAGTTGGGTGAGGTGAATGGAGCTGTGAGGACGCCCATGGCAGATAAGTAGCCAAGTTTGTTGTTGCATGGAAGTTTGGGGGGATTCACCTTGGCACCAGTGTTGGCATCAACAAGGAGACAGTCCTCCTTATAGGTGAAGATAAGATACCCATATGAGCAGCCTAAATAGTACGTTTTATTTGGAGTATTTTGAGGCACTGAACATCGAAGGGATAAGTTTTTCTTGCTAGGATCACTGAGCTGCCATTTGCAGTTAGATAAAAGGAGGGGCTTGATACCTCTGCTATGTGGATGAAAATAAGGATCATCAGGTTCAAGGTGGAGAGGCGGGAAGCTGAAGGTATACACAGATGGGAAGGAAGAGGCTGAAGCGCGCCAAGAGCTGCAGGTGCCAATAAAAGCAAGGAAGTCATGGAATGAGTTAATGAGAATAATGATTTCATGAAGCAGGCTGTCCAGGAGATCTGCACAAACATGAGGTCCAGATGAAGCCGATGAGGTAGAGCCTGAGGCGTGGCAGGCGTTCTTAGAAGGCCTCTCGACAATGGTAACTTCTCTGCCACGTAGAGAATCAAGAAGAATTGATCAGGATAAAGAACTGAAACATAACAGAGTTATGTATGAGTTAATACACTGTAGAAAATGTGGTAGGCTTTAACTGAGCAATAAGGTAGTCTATTTGGACATACTAAACTTCAATCAGAACAAGCTACAGCTTGATCTTTTCCACAACAGCATAACTAGAATATTTCTTGTGTGCCAACAGTATGTAAAATTGTATGAAATCATGGAAACAGGGGTGCTTTATTGTAGAGTATCATCAAAATAAATATCAATTAACACAAAAGCACGATGATATGCTCCCATTCTTATCTAGACAAGTTTCACGTGACCATTAGCTTTTTCTATAATTCACTTGGTCGCTAAACTTTTCTATAATTCACTTGGTCGCTAAACAGAAGCGAGCATTGCTCCTGGCAGCCCCGTGACGATGAGGAAGGCCAAATGAATATGAGACTACGTGGTGATGAAATGAGAGGTGCTCTTTTCTTATTGTATCGCGGATCCAATGCATCCATTCAATAAACTGAATCACACATTACCAGGACGATAATCCCTTCCCGGTTTTTGTGGACAACTTTTTTTTATAGCTTATTCCTCAGGGTCACCACTCACCACAAAGGTATACATCAAGATCAAATTTTACATTACGTTTCACTTCATCACCAAACCAAGCGGGAAAAGTTTAAGGTAGCCAAATCAGAATATTCTCAAGCAACAGACACACATCATAGGTGGGTGGAGACCCAAGATTAAAGGAGGCCAGTGCACTAACTATATGTTTTGGCAAACCAAGATCCAGACGCACACCGACTTTGGCAAACCAAGCTACCGACCAAAATAAAATTTTTTGGCTGGCTCCTTCACCACGGCAGGCTGAATAGCAGAGCCTCACTCTACCATCGCCATATAAGGAAACTGGAAGAGTCATAATGTGAACAATGCTTGGGGAACCTCGAAACCGATAGCCACATCTTTTCTCAATGTCCCAGCGGGATGGGAGTCTGGAATCTACTGGGCATCTCCACCCAGTCCAAAGAATTCAGACGACCATGGATCCTGTGCAAGGAACTACACCTCCCTGAGGATGTACACCTAGACGTCGTTCTGCTTATGCTCTGGCAAATCTGGAAAGCGCGCAACGCTTTGATCTTTGACCGCAAAACATCCTTGGCCGGTGATGTGATCCGGCGTGTCATCAACGACATGGACTCCTGGAGCTGCCGATACAAGAAAACAAGGCCGCAATGGAACTGCTGGTGTGATTTCCTCTGCTCTCGTTTGTAGACTCTCACCATGTAATCTCTTCTGTTCTTCCTGTATCTCACCTTGTAAATTCTGCCTGGAATGCCAGGTCACCTCATGTAATATGCCCCGGTTTTCGATCAATGAAAATATAAGTAGGCCGGTGGGGAACTTCCCCTTTATGTTGTTCGAAAAAAAAAGTGCACTAACTATACGACAAGTGATGGAACCAAATACCCTAATATCACTGCCAGTCCGTCGAAATGTCAAAATATCACCACTTATTCAATTGAAAATACACTAAACATCATCCCTACTAGTAGTCCACCAAAATACTTGGCATTTCAGTAGTACTAATAAACTAAAGCAAGACTAGTGATTAACTGACGCATGGGAGGAGCGCGTCGATTCTCTCCTGATTCTAGGTGAGAGTGAAATAAGCGCCAGTTTGCTGCCATTAGCTTTGTACTTTCTTCCGAGTAAGCAGTGTTACTCCCTCCGTCCCAAATTACTATTCGTTTTGACTTTTTTAGATCCATACCTTTTGCTATGCACCTAGATATATGGTATGTCTAGATACGTAACAAAAGTAATGTACCTAAAAAAAGTCCAAACGAATAGTAATTTGGGATGGAGGGAGTAGTTAGCTAGTGTGGTCGGCACACCACTACATTTGTTACTGGCTAGCTAGTGTGCATGTCGTTAGTTAGCTGTACTTATACGTGGAGCTGCATGCAATAAGTTACTAACAATGCTATTCGATCGAACCATCACTCGTGCTACGTACTGAAAGAGAGGTCACCTTCTTCCCCAAAACATCCAAGAAAACATGGAAGCAGTTGGGCCACTTTCCTACTGGACGATTCCTTTGGTGCACCATCGTTGGTGCGGCGGACACACCGGTGAGGGTGCGGCGGCCGCAGTAGTGGAGCCGGAGACAGGGGATGAGGGAGTTGAGGCCGATGCCGCAGACGAGGACACACTGCATCGCGCCGAGGATGACGACCATGTCGGCGTCGAAGCTAGCGCCGCTCCCTCCGCCAGCGGGCGGCTGCAGGGATCCGCCGACCATCGCCGGCGTGACGAGCAGTGGCGCCGAGGATGCATCGACGGCGGCGGCGGGGCTATCGCCGAGCATGCGCATGGTGATGGCGCGCTTTTGCTTCAGTGGGCATTATGGCCTGTGTGCTAAAATATTTGGTGCCGCACGTGTCAATGTCGTGGTTGTCGCTAAGAGTAGTCGCTCCCTGCAGCTGAGGTCGCAATGCATGGATGGCTGGATCGCATTTGTGAGGAAGAACAGAGCAAGAGGATGTTTCTTTTTTGTTTGTTTGCCACGAGAGTCGATTGAGACGTACGTGTAGTAGGCAGGAGACTCGTCTTAGCCGCTTGGGTCCATGTCACGTCTGGCAGTTCCGTGTATCGCATGCAGCTGTGGAGGTGAGAGCGAAATTGTACGTTTAATTTTATCAGCTTAATTTAATTTGTGCCTTCCGTTCCGTGTAAGCAATTAATGTTAAGCTCGCACATCACTGCTGGGCACTGGCTAATAGTACGATCAGTAGCTGTACTTGCCCATGGAGCTGCAAGTGTTTGTTAGAATTTGTTGATTAGGTGCAGAATTTGGCTGACACGTGAGTTGTAATTAGTGGTTAATTAGCGACAGCGTCGAACCTGGGGCCACTTTTTCCTACTATTCGTACCGTTCCTCCGTGTTTTGCTCATACTTCCATGCATTTCCAACAATACAGGTTTCGTCCCGCAAAGGGTGTCTCTTTAGGTTTGTTTTCACCAAGTTTACAATGAAGTTTTACTTTAACCATCAAATATAATGAAAGATGCACCAGGATATATGGATGTTAAATCAGAGCACGCACCACCGACAGCAACAGAGCAAAACGATTAATAGTAGCACTATTCCTTGTTCAAACAACACAGAGGTGCATATAGATCATATGATGGAGCGCACATCGTCCGAGAAGCCAGCTTCCAGCACTTTGCGACACGTACACACGTATAGCTAGCCATGTAGAGTAGTATATATGTGCATGTGCACATACGCATACATAGTATGGCAGTTACTATGTATAAGATGATCGATGATGCTGATGCTGCTGCCACAACTTTATTTTATTTTGCTAGCTCGCTAGTTTCTGATGGAGCTTCATCATGAGGTAGGATTGACGTAGAATTTAGCTGACCCTGCGCCAAAGAATCGATAATAGAGAGACGCATGTGTATAAGTGAGACATGTAGGGTTAAATTACTGCAAATAGGTGGATGGTGAATGGAGCGAGTACGTACTTGTTGCAGTCGGTGGACATGCTGATGGGGAATGGCACGGAGACGCCGCACTTGCCGGGGATGCCGGCGACGGTGCCCATGTTGAGCTTCTTGATGGTGCCGGCGAGGCTCTTGAGGCACCGGCACGCCGCCTGCCGGTCCGCGCTGGTGCGCGCCGCGTTGTTGAGGCTGCGCACGCCGCCGCAGCAACCCGAGGGCATCGCGTTGGCGTTCCCCGTCGCGTACGGGATGCACGGCGCCAGCGACGACGCCACCTGACCGCAGGTGATCGCCGCCGACGACGACGCCACCAGCGCCGCCGCCGCGAACACCATGGCCAGGGCGAACACCGCCTGCATCTTCCTCATCGGAGCCATTGTATTATACAATCGGTCGCGTGTGCTAATAAGCTGCTAACCAACTGCTAGCTCGATCGATGAGTGTGGATGGCTGTAGGGGATGGAATGAGCAGGATCATGAGGGTTTAAATAGATCAGGGAGGAGCTATAGGTAGCATGATTGAATAATGGTGGTGGATTAATGGCCATCGCTGCCAGGTCGTTGGCCGTTGAACTATAGTACTGGAATTAGTGCTGCAATTTTCCATCCATTTAATTTATCAGCTGATTTAAATTATCGGTCGCAATCCAAATGTACGAAGAATGATGCATCACATATGCTGCAAACTCCCATCCTATGTCCCTCGCGCAAACTAATTCACGCATCAAGGAAAGCTCACGCTCCTGGAGACAACTAACACGTGACGCCACCTCACAGCTCAACCTACTCATCAGAAGCATGCATGTAGGAACTTTTATTGATTCGAAACGAAAAAATACGATATCTGATAAACCATAAGTTCAATTTTCGTTTGAAGCACGTTGTTGGAAAAATGTGTTTAACACAACGAGATCCATGAAGGCTATATTTGATGAAGTTTTTTTAAGTATATAATTACAACTAAGTTGTACTTTGAGTTGCAAGAACGTCTGCAACCCAATTGCAACTTGATTGTAGCCTATTTAGCACTTGTTACTTATGGTTGCAATTATTTAATACTCAGTTGCATCCAGTTGCTACTCTAATTTCATCCAGATATACTTCCTACTAAATAGACTTGCAACCAATCACTACTGATTGTAACTAGTTACTACTCGGTTGCAACACGGTTGGTACTCTGGTTGCAACAAGGTATGATTGCAACTCGGAATTGCAACTTGACGTGATTATAGTGACCAGATGCATATAATACACAGAGTTATAACTAGTCGCAACTCGGTGGTAGACAGAGTTGCAATCGATAGCACATTGATATGCAACTCGCTTAAACGATAAAAAAATATATCCATATTGGATCTAGTTTTATTAAGCATATTTTTTTAAGCCAGATGCAACAAACGGTTTGCCAATCGGGTTACGGTTTAGGAGAAAATTTGTTTCAAATATTTGAACCAACAAAAGATTCCATGCATGCATGCATGCTGTCTGATGGGATTTGTATACTAGGTGACTTTATTTAGTAGGTGGAAGATACAAATTAACTTAGGAAGTATGCACCACATGTTTGATTGGGTGCGCTGGTTGCTCCAACGTGGTGCGTCTGCTGGCCTGGGTGCATTCTACATGATGCACCCAGGTGTATTATAGCACAACATCTCAACAGTAATAGGATCCAGTAAGGATACCCTGCTGATGCGATGATGTATACATACATTCCAAGAAACCAGTTGCCACTATGCGTCGATTGCGCTGTAAATAAATTAACTAACATTCCCAAAAAGTAGTTTCCGGTCGCCGTCGTTTAATAATCTCATGCTCAGTGTGTTGCAGTAGTTAGCCTAGTTATCAGGTCAAGTAGCAAGCCCAGCTTCCATCAATCGATTCATCATTTGTCTTTGACAGTAGTGGCGGCCTCAAAATGTTTGTTGCCACGTCTCCGTACATGGATGCAAAGACTAGCCAGCCAACAAGCTCCCATCCATCACCAGCAAACATTCCATTGCTATAGCTAATTGGCATTGCTCTCTCTCTTCCATACGCAACGCGTGGAGGCTTCTCAGCCACGACCTGTGTTCACATGCAACCAACTAACTTCAATTCCAACTTCACATCATGCAAATAGCGCCGTATAATTTGTTGGCTCCTTAATCTTTAATTTTATAATTTAGGCACGTGAAAAAAATAATAAAGAGCTGATCATCTACAATTTGTTGTCTTAATGATAAGTAAATGAATCAACTAAGTTTGTCTCGTAGAACCAATAGAATTATCATATCATTTCTTTTTGCGGGGAAGAATTACCATATCATTAGCTAGGCAAAAAGAAAAAAATATCATCTGTTCATCACAACGACAAGGATTGATCATGTGTATAGGCTGTCTTTTTCCTACTATTAGCTACTAGGTTCACGGGTTCTACATACGTTGACGCTCTCACTCTCTAACCAGGGGCGTAGCCAGGACTTAGGTCTAGCTCTCCATGATACTCGACGCCACCATTTAACCTTTTTTTTTTGCCCATTTATCCTACCTAGCGTTGTCTAAATGTCTAATCATCGACTAGGTCGTTGGTATTGTGCATTGTTGCTTAATTAGAGCGTGGCTAATTCTTGAAAAAAAATATCACATGGACAAAGATATATAATAAAATACCATATGAGTATATGGACATAATAGCCTCCAGCAAAATAGAAAAGAATGAACTAGATTGTGTGTAGCTTCATTCAACAATTTATAAAACTAAAAGCAACCTAATTTAAATTTAGTTGTAAGCATCGAACTTCATTAGGCTAGCTGATCAGGCTTATACCAACTGTCTAGGATCCCAGTCCTTGGGGGGGGGGGGGGGGGGGGGGGGGGGGGTGGCGTGGCTCCGCCCCTGTCCCTAACTGATTGATCATGACGATGACTATTCGTCTCTGTTAACAAAGACTGATCATGTGTATAGGTTGTCCTTTTTGCCTTACCCTTGTACTGCCAAAGGAACGGTGAAATCTTTTCAGTGCTCCAGCCAGAGCCACTAGTCCAAAACCTGGTGAACCAACAGAAAATTAAACTTGCAGTAATGACAATTTCTTTCGGTAGTGCTAGTTCACATTTAATTTTCTATATGTTGAAAATCTCGGTCTAGGACATTATGCTTCTACACTACAACCACAAGCTCATAGCTCCATACTACTAGTAGTTTGGTGCAAAATCTCCATTCACAGTAATATCTCATTTGGAAAGGAAACACTGCTCTTAAGACCTTTTACTGAATTAGCTCATAGCTAGGCCGGTAAATAATAAAAAATCATATTGCATCACAAGAGAGCCAACATACTTTTTAAGACATGATATGATGAAGAAACAAATTCCTCTATATGCTTATCCTTATCTAGGCTACGGTAATGGAAGTAGAAACTACATATGAGAATATAGGCCGGCCCAACATACTTTAAAGTAGTTCTGGGACTAGGAACAATCAAAGGCCTACTTGGATAGAACTTTTGTAAGGCCTCCTTGGGCGCACTCGGCGTGGATCAGTAGTAGCCCAAGAGAGCATGTGGATGACTAGATAATTGGCCCTAGGCCCACTTTATTTATCTCTCTGTTCTTATTTGTATTTTCTTCCAATTATTTTTCTCCACATTCAAATGTTTTGTTTGCTTTCAAATATTTGTCTAGTTTTTTTTTGAATTATCATATTTCACATGCATATATATACAAAAAAGGTTCAATGTTATTATGTAACTCAAAAAAGGTTCAACGTTATTATGTAACTCAAAAAAGGTTCAGCTTGGTTTATTTTTGTTTGCATATGAAACTTTTATAAATTTCAAAACAAACTGAAATTCAAATGACAAATTTTAAAAAAAAAGTATTAATGTAGGCTCGTAAAAAAAGTCATATCAAAGTCGCTTCGTAACAGGAGCTAGCACGGATACCTCAAAAACTATCCATGCCGGCTCTTAATTGTTAGGAGTATCCATGCCGGCTCATAACAAGAGGTCGGCTTCTTGGTGGAAGAGGCATTGGAGCAGGTGCGTCTGCTGAGAGGATGGAAAATCATCCAAGTGAAAAGAGAGCGAAATCGAGTTGCAAACGAATTAGCTCAATTAGCTAGGAGGAACACTCACACTGCAGTTTGGTTGGGTCAAGCGCCTGCGTGCGTAGCTGATCTTATCCAAGCTGATTGTAATCATACTCCCATTTAGTCAGTAACGCTCTCTTTTCATTCGAAAAAAAAAACAAGAACCAACACGAACCCAAGGTTTGTTCTGCCAGCAGTGGATAACACTTGGGGGACATATCCATGCATGTTGCGGCTCCTATGAAGCTGGCAATAGTGTAAGGGCGTGTTTGAAACATTGGAATTATAATTTTCCTAGTTATTGCAGGAAACGAATTGTTGCCCAAAACTATTACATATATACAGCCCTGAGGGAGGAAGCAAAGAGAAATGATTTTCCCCACTCCACCCATAGCGTTACGGAATTCACTTTCTACCGAGATGTATCGTGTTGATCAGTAGCAAAACATTCTACTTGCCCCCCTATCCATCGGAGGCGGTGAGCAACAACTTTTCTTTTGAATTTCCATCATTCGCATGCACCTAGAGCTGGAGTAAAATCTCCATGTGACAAGGCCCTACCTGCCTTTGGATAAATATGGTAAATACTTATAATCTACTATTACCAAATTAATACCATTTAATCCAACTTTTTGAATTAGCTCATCCTGATGACGGCGCACCTAGAGCTACGTTTTCTAGTTTATTTTTTATTTGACCCAGCGATTTTTTCTTTATTTTTCAGGTTAACCGATTCATGTATTAATTATTATAAAATTGTGGGATGTACTGTCTGTTTATCTTTAATATAATCATCTTCCCTTTGAAGAAATGACTTGTATTGGTTGCGAGTATTGTGTGCCATGCGCTTCTGATAGAAATGTAAGACTAATTTTCAGGTGATTGGAAAACCATTTTCCAATCCCCATCGTCCTAGCTAATACTAAATATTGTGTTTTTTTTATCCAACCATCTAGGATGGTGAAAGAGCAATATGTTGATTTTACGCACTTAGGACAAATAGTAAGTAAAACTGTAAAAGAAAAAAAAAAGTGCAGAGAGACGAAGCAGAAAGCATCGAAAGTCATGGAGCATACCAAAAAGAGAGGTGTAGTGTGTATTATAATAAGGTACTGGACAAGGTACAGACTCGGTCTCCTCCATAAACGGAAACGGAGGAGCACACGTACAAAACGTAGCAGGGATGACGACGACACAAGGATCGGAGGACTCCTCTCTCACACATGAAGGACGACGCACACACTACCAGCAAGCGTATAATAGCGTACACGACGGCGGAGAGAGATCTTATTCATCAGTCAACTCATACATGTATAGGTATGTAGCGACGGTGGAGGCAGGCAGGCTTCGGAGCGGTCGTTTAGCTCACCCTGCATGATCGAAGCAAGAATTTTAATCGAAATGCTTGTACTTTAATTTGGGGATCGATGAGAGATGCATGATGGATCCATAGGTGTTAATTAATAGTTACCTGGAGCAGTCGGTGGAGGTGCTGATGGAGTAGGGGATGCTGACGCCGCACTTGGATGGGATGCTGGCGGCGTTGCCGGCGTTGAGGCCGCTGATCCCCCTGGCGGCGTTCTTGAGGCAGTTGCATGCGGCGCGCCTGTCGGCGGTGGTCGTGGCGGCGGAGTTGAGTCTCCTGACGCCGCTGCAGCAGGCGTCGGAGGGTTTGGAGCCCTGGCCGCGGGCGTAAGGGAGGCACTGGCCGATGGCGGAGTTGACCTGGCCGCAGCTGATGGCGGCCTCGGAGGCCGCCGCGGCGAGCAGCACCACGGCCACGACGGCGAGCACCACCACCTGAGCGCGAGCCATGATGCTGTCTTGCTGTTGTGTTAGCTGCTAGCTGCGCTCGATGGATCGGATGTGGTTTAGCTTGCTGCTTGGGAAGAAATGTGCTTTGCTTTGCTGGTGAGGAGGGAATGTTGGTCTTTAAATAGGGTTACGATCGACCTCTGTATGTGGTCTGTCAGATCTGTGAGCGATGACTGACGAGGGTGCATGCATGGCCACGGCCATGGTGTCCAGTGCATCAGTTTCAGTCGGTGGATCCCTGTCGTTGGTGTCGGTCTCGATCGGATGGGGAGTTAAGAGACCGGCAGGAGGTAGTTGGCAGTTGGGCCAGCAGATGATGGTCAGTGTGCAGTTGAGGCAGCAGCAGGGTGAATTGAATTCTAGTATTGGATTTAATGGCTGCCACCAGAAACAAATTGAAGACACGTACTCATGCAGGAGGTTAGCCGTTGGTAAATTAACTAAGTGATGAATTGTCCAGCAAATTATAGACGACGACGTCGGTGCTTGTTGTGCTCCAGAGTGACAGACAGATGCACAAGCACGAAGCACCGACGGTTGCCGAAACTCGTTTGTCCAGAGTCCAGACGTGTCACCCACAGCTGCATCATCGAGCTGCTAGCGATGGACAACTGCATGGGCCGGACGACGCGACTGCTAAATAGCTCCACTCCTCACTGTTACCTCCGCGTCCATTGCGCCTGCCTAAATGCATGCTGCATATGCCTTCACATGCATGCATATATGGTCCTATGTACCACGCGAGCCTTGCCCATGCATGCTTCAATAATTTTCTTTTCTTACCCAACATTTGAGATGCTTCAATAATTTTTTCTAAGACTAAACATATTTTCAATTTAAGATATCTTCTTCCCAGAATACATCAGAGTCGTGATGAACACCTTGGATTAGCCATGCAGTGGGGAATGCGCATTGAGTATCGGGTGGGAACCTCCCTAGTACCAGTCGTGCAACCGGTATTACTATATGTATTAAGTTCTGTTTTCTGTTTCTTTTCTCATTTTCTTTTCCATTTATTTATTCTATATTAGTATTTTGTATTTGTTTCATTTACGTATACTGCTCATCAAAACCCTTATCAAAAACTCCATTTTTTGCCTTCCATTGCAGCATTTTCAGTGTGGTACCTAACTTTTTGCGCCCCTGTTTGCAATCTTGGTATAACAATTTCTTATGATCATCTAATATACGCTCGAACTTCTTTGACTCCTTCACATTCTTGCAGTCTTCCTTTGCGTCTCGCAGCACCTGACCTAGATCATCGGTAGGACCTTCTTCTGCAACCTTCTTCAGCCTCGCCCATTGCAGCATATGCAAAGGCACCTCCTTGAGTCCAGTCCGGAATGTCATCTTCTTCTTCTTCATCATCATCATCTTCCAGCATAACTCCTCTTTCATCGTGCTTAGTCCAAACAAAATAGTTAGGCATGAATCTTGAACTGTATATGTGAGCATAAGTAGTCTTTCTGGATGAGTAATCCTTCTCATTTTTGCAATTTCTGCATGGACAGCAAATAAAACCGGACGGTGGCTTGTTGAACTCTGCCAGAAAACTACGCAAGCCATTAATGTACTCCATGAAGCATTTGTCCACGTTGTACATCCATTGTCGATCCATCTACAAAGTATTACCGAATTAAAGATGTTCTGATCATCCATAAAATTATCAAGCATAACAAACATGATACACATTTTATAAAACTCAAACGTTGCTGAAAGTTTAGATAGAAATACACAAATTTAAATTTCAGACCCAAACAACATGGTACCTATGACAAACCATCCACTGAGTACTATCTGGGAGGACTTTAAGCATCCTTGGATGGCAAAGATGAAGGTTTAGCTGACCCAGCCTCATCCTATGGGTTATTTGTGCCTCCTGCGACGGTAGTACTCGGTGGACCTGAAACCTCCGGGACTGGCGGTGGAGCATAACGACCACTCCTGACCCGCTGCAACAACATCTTCATGACATCTTTCCAAATAACAAAGCATTGTTCTCTCTTCCACGTGCTCATTTTCTTCGGTTTATCATGAGGGCCAACTGTGAGTTTCCCCTTGCCGCGAGAGGAACGACGATCGCTGCCACCATCATCACTCCCTCCAGCAGTAGTAGCCATATTGATTGGACAACACTTTATTTTTTAAAATTTTACAATAATAAATTAGTATTACGAACATGTAAATTTAATTATCTCTATATACCACAATTTATTTATTAGCTCATATTTGCAAATGACTAAGCTATGAACAAATTATATTTTTTTCCCGCGATTTAAATAGCTCAAACATAACATATAAATGAATTGTAGCTTATTCTAAAAATGACTAATTACAAACCTCTATTTCATCTTATTATCTCTACGTACCACAATTTATTTAGCTCATATTTTCAAATGACTAAACTATGAACAAATTATATTTTTTCCCACAATTTTATTTAGCTCATATTTGTAAAGGACTAAACTATAAAATTAATTAATACGAAACATAGCATCCAATCCATTGGAGCTCAAACATATAAAACATATGCATATAAATGAAAAAAAATTCCATTGTAGTTTATTCTAAAAATCATAAATTATTCTAACTCTAAAGCATAAAACTTAGTATACTAACCATGTAACAAGGGAGGATGAAGTTTCTAGCCTTTAGAGCACTTGAATGAGTGAAATCCTCGAGAAATGGTAAAAAATCCGGCAGCACCTAGGTCACATTCCGATGAAGCTCGAGCTTGGTGGGTGGTTCGGGCAGGAGGAAGAAGAAACCGGATTTATAGGATGGACGTTATATCGGGTAAGGGTTTCACCCGGTACTAAAGAAGTCTCCGTCCAATAGTAAAGGCTCTCAGGCACATTAGTACCGGTTGGAGGTTTGGTGACCTCTAGTATCGGGTGAAGCCTCCACCCTACTAAAGGGGGTCACGGCCTCACGAGAGGCTCCTCGAGGACTAGTCGTTAGGCTTGGTAGCTCGGGACGAATGCTCAGTTCCAGTAGTGAGTTGACACTTCGAAGTAAACACGGCAAATATGATAAATAGCACCCGACACAAACCAAAACTTCACATAATTAAGAGAGACTCCAAAACGAAGCCTCCAACTAGATCAGAACGTTTCCCAAAAAATAGAATTAGGTCTATGCCTGTATAATCACGGGATGACATCTCAACAACGAAGGTAAGAGCGACCCACGAATGAACGTCTCCCATCGTCGGTTTCGACACAAGGTCAGATAAACGTCGTCCGTATAGTTCCTAGCTCGTACTCGTACATGCCAAATAGACAAATCGTTGATACATACTCCTACACACACAAAGAGGAAGGCAGGCGTACACATACGCCATACGTATTGCTAGCTCTCAACTAGCTGCCAATCGACGATGGTGCATGCCTGGCTCTAGGAGCACCGTCCGTTTGGCTGCCCAGCCGCCGTCAGTGTCCTACCAAGCAATGCCAATCGTGGTATTAATGTCGGTGTGCCTCATCGTGACACGTACCTACCTACTACGCGCGTATCACATAGCGGTCTCCTACAGTGCAGGAGTACTATGTATTCATGGCCTACTTAAAATTTCATTAGCACACACTTGCTAGAGCATGCACGAGGCCTGCAAGTGGGCCGACGGCCCACCGTGGAGAGTCATAGCTGCTTGGCACTTGCATTCCATTGTGCCACCAACCTATTGGCCCTCTTCTAGAACAAACATATTAAAGATGGCACTATTATTGGATTGTTGGTGTATAGAGGTTGTTTCATGCATAGATTTACTTTTGTGGTTGTTTTGCATGCATGATTGGACCATGTTATTGTTGTCGTGCATAAGGTCATTCCATATATTTACTTTTGTGGCCGTTTCAAGTATGATTGTGTGTTTATGAGACCTTGTTATTGTGTCGTACATAAGACCATTCGTAATGAAACTTCCTCCCTCTCTCTTCGTAACCATCTTACCATGTCATTAAAGTTGTATGTATCACATGTCATTTAATAAAAGTAAAACTCTTTTGAAACACTAGTCGTCTTCTTCTTTAAACATGGTGCACATGTGAATACTCACACAAATATATACACTGGTAGTGCCCTGAAACAAGGCTATCATATTTTTGGGCTCATCCCAAAAAGGTTAAAGAAAAACCTGCAAACAAAACAGATCAGCCCATATACAAAACAGAAACAAAGCTGCTTTATACAAACAGGAAAAGTCTATTTGACACTCGTCAACTTCGTGCGAGATGGAATTTGCTCCTCCAAATGTGTGGCGCCACGTCACCCACCTCCCTTGCTTGGGCCGAGACCCAAAACAGAGCCCATAAAACTAGAAAGGCTTTAGCGTAAGCATAGAAATCTCCCTCTTCAGAAAAGACCACATCCGGATTTCAGCCCATATCCGTACGTCCCAACAAGACTGTTGCTGTTGTGCATTCAATGCAGTCCCAACAGAGTGGTTTCTTTTCAAAAAAAAAAAACAGAGTGGTTTTATTCTCTCTCTGAACCAGGATGCATTCAGAAAGCAGGGGCAAGGGAACTGGCTGGCAGGAGTCAGGGCCACGCATTGTCATGACTCGTGAAGAGCGAGGTGACTGCTTGACTTGCAGATCTGATAGAGTCGCGCGTACTACTGAAAAATGCAAAAGGATGGCGCATACGGATCCGATACAAAGAGTTTATTCATTCGGAGAGCTGCCTGCCTATAACGAAGCATATGCAGCAACAGGAAAAACAGAGGCCCAGCAAACCCATGAACAAGGCAAGGATTGTATTGCTGGCCTAGCAGCTGGTACGACGACGACAGAGATGTATAGATGCATATATGGTGTAAAGGTAAGGTAGTAAACACGAGTGATCACTGCTCCGAATCTGATGACCGACATCCATCCATATGATGCCCTGCCACCTTCTGATCAGTTAATCCTGCATAAAACAGGTAATAATGGTCAACAAGAAGGAAGAATCTGAAGAGATGATGATGTGAGTGGTAATTAAGCAGTAGTAGTTACTTGGAGCAGTCGACGTTGGGGCTGATGGGTACGCCGACGTTGACGCCGCACTTGCTTGGGATGTTGGCGGCGTTGCCCATGCTGGCGCCGCCTCCGCCGAGCCTCCCGGTCATGCTCTTGAGGCAGGTGCAGGCCGCCTGGCGGTCGGCGGTGGAGGAGGCCCTGGTGCTGAGGGACCTGACCCCGTTGCAGCACGCCGACGACGGGGACGCCGCGCTGCCCGTCGCGTACCCCAGGCACGGCAACACCGCCGACGTCACCTCGCTGCAGCTCACGGCCGCCGACGCCGTCTCCGCCGCCACCAGCGCAGCCAGCACGGCCACCACCGCCACAACGGCAACGCGAGGAGCCATTGCACACGCAACGACAAGTGTATACTGTGTGACTACTGATCTGATCAGTGAAGTGTAAGCTAGCTGATTGTTTGGTAGTATTAGCTTGGATTGCTGAGCTTGTGACGGGGAGGCAGGGTATAAATAGGGAGTGAGGTGAATTTTGGAGGGTGGTGATCTGGCCTCGTAGTACTGCTGCATACCTGTGCATGAGTGCAGTGCACCGGTGGTTGAGAGCACTAAACCTGCAGTGACCGTACGTAGTAGGACGAGATCGATGAATGCATGCACGTGATGTGCCTCGTTTGCATTCGGACTTTTTAACGGATCGTTTTAACTTTTCTAAATTCATAGATATTATTATACATCTAGTATATTCATGACTGTACCTCGTATGATATAATAATATCTATAAACCTAGTATAATATACATAACAAATGACATGACGTGCGTGCTCGTTCTACGACGAGTATGATTGCCACACACGAATGCATTAATTTGTACGAACGCACAATACAATTGAGACGACTACCACTGTGTACGTCCTCCGTACAACAATAGATGCTCACTTGTCTGTTCTACGACGTATGATTGGCTGATTGCGATTGCCACACGCGAATATAATGCTCACATTGGCGCGCCGTAGAAAGTAAGTAGAAAGCAAAGGACAAGCTACTAGTAACATGGATCGTGTACTAAAAAAACCTATAGTACAATGCTCGGTTACTCATCACTTGCATATATACATGCAAGTATTTTGGAATGACAGCGTCGTTACTACTGGTGAACATACATAATATAACCAGTAATGCATGCATATGATCTAGACGTACTCGCAAAGCAATTTAACTTTATTCGTATACGTGTCCACCTTTATCGTACACACATACTACTAGCTATAACTGCAATCGTTTCAATTCGTTCGTAATAAAGCAGAGCAAATAATAAGTATCCAATTAAGCTTGCCTTTATATTACTAGCTAGCTTTTGCATTGAATGCGTAACATGTTTAGCCATCAAAATTTGGTGAGGTAGCTGGCAGCAGACATGTAGTACCAACTGCAATCAAACAAATGCACATGACTTTACACACCGGGATTTAAATCCTAATGGGATGCCCACCCTTATTTAAAGGGTGTTTGGATCCTTTGGATCCTTAGCTAAAGTTTAGTCAGGTCACATCAGATGTTTGGATGCCAATTAGAAGAATTAAATATAGATTAATGATAAAAATAATTGGATAAATGAGGGCTAATTCGCGAGACGAATCCATTAAGCCAAATTAGTTCATGATTACCACATGTGATGCTACAGTAAACATGCGCTAATTATGAATTAATTAGGTTTAATAGATTCATCTCGCAAATTAGCCCTCATTTATACAATTATTTTTATTATTAACCTATGTTTAATCTTCCTAATTGGCATCCAAATATTTGATACGACCCGAGCCAAACACCCGCTTACGCACAGGCAGGCAGGGTGCTTTCATCTAGATCGACACCCTATACATAAGTAAGTTTAGTGGCACAATAATGCAAGTATGCAACTATATAAGCAGCAGAAAAGGAGACGCATCCATTTCCCATCACTGAAAATTTTCTATCCAATTTCCTTGTATAGAATTGGGGAAGATCTAGATCAATGAATGAATAAAACTAGAGGGTAGAGAGTCAGAGTTTAGACCTTAATGATGATGCCTGTTGCCCATGGATGGTAGTGGGCTGGTCCTATGAGTTGTGGGCTTCTAATTAGTTACCACTTTCTTATACTATTGTATTGGGCCGTACTTGAAGGAAAATATAAAGTTATTGGGCCGAGATAGCTTCGCCGAGCACGGTGTATTTTGACATAGCTTTGTGTATATAAATCGAGGATATTACGTTCATGTGAATCATGCGTGCATGTAAACATGTAGCCAGAGCTGGGACTTGGGCCGTACTATTTGTGAGCCTCGTAAGACATTTTAGCATGGCTCAAAGCACGTCACGGCATGATAAATTTTAGGCCATGCCGGTACGACACGAACGCGAGGGTCGTGCCGTGTCTGGATCTCGGCACGATAGGTGGCACGGCACGGCACATATCTTGCATCGTGCTTGGGCCGGCACGGTATGAAAATGATCCATTAGTATATCTGTAGGTTATATCATCGTAACAATAGCTTATGTCCTGTCGTGCCGTGCCGTATGCACGGCACGACAGGTTGGAAGAAGTGTCACGATGCAGCACGAGGCACGAGAGGCTGGACCGGGCCCACCTCTACATGTAGTAGCAGCTTAGGAGACCTGTAGTTGATTGATTTGTTTTAAGAAAGTACATGGTCCTTGGATGCTATATATCGATCGAGGCTCTTAATTTCATTCTCTCACTCATCGATCCTAGTCAGCAGGAGGCGTTGATGAGTAAATAATTAATAAAGTGCAGTGCTTGTACAAGTAATCACATGCAGCTCGATGGATCGATCTTTATTAGCATTCACCATGCATGCATGCTTCTTGCTCTCTCACAGTCTCACTGCACCCTGCACGCACAAAAAAAAAACAGTCCAAGAAGACGAATCAATCGAAGGATGATTATATTGAGCGCTGCAGAGGCCGGAAAAAAAATTCAAAAAAAAAAAAGAGTAAACTTACTTGGCGCAGTCGGTGGAGGGCCTGATGGGGTATGGGATGTCGACGCCGCACTTGCTGGGGATGCCGGCCACGATGTCCGGCTTCAGCGCCGGCATGCTGCCGGTGATCTGCTTCAGGCACTTGCAGGCGGCCTGCCGGTCGGCGGTGCTGCGGGCCGCCGCGTTCAGGTTCCTCACGCCGGAGCAGCAGGCCTCCGGCGGGGCGCTGCCATGGCCCATGGCGTAGCTGATGCACGGGTTCAGGTAACCCGCCACCTGCCCGCACGTCACCGCGCTGATCACAGACGGCGCCGCCAGGAACAGCGCCAGCATCAGGAGCACGACGGCGAGCTGCTGCTGGCATGCAGGGCGAGCCATGGCCAGCCTCGATTGGTGTGAGATGCTGCGAGTGTGAATTGACGACGGCTATCTAGTAGCAGCAGGGTTTATATAGAGGGGAGGGCCGGGAAATAAAAGGCATTTTCTCTTTTGCTTGCTTTTCCCTAAATTTGGATGGAAAGAAACAAGTAACATTGCGGATGTTTAGAGAGCGTTTCATAACTTTGCAATGAGTTGGTGCCGATGGCGCGCCGAGGACCTGGGTAAGGAACATTTTTTCTTGTTTTCATTTTTTTTCCTTTCTTTTTTCAAGAAAAAGAGGCAGGAGCTCTGCCATGGATTAAGGATGAATAATGGAGTCTCAATGGCGCACTCATGGATCTGCAGATTTCAGGCTGCTTCTTCTTAATTGGACGGTGCAGCTAGCTGCCAGCTAGCGGGTAATGCGCATCGATCGATATCCGGCTATCGGCACCCTTGCTATATGTGTAGCAATAGCCAGCCGCTGAATGCTTGTTTATTTGGTGCCAAACATTGCATTTCATACCTCCACAGTCCGCACCACACCACACCTGTGACTATAACCTATACATGACGACAAACCTGGCTTAAGTTCTTGGTACCAAAACACACAAGCATGTGTATGCATCAACTCGATTCTGCCAACCACGAGAAAATATGCACGCATAGTCCGTATCATCATAGCTTTCGGTGTTTGTTTCCAAAACATGCCATTCTACACATGGTTCCAAGATCCATGTTACTTTCGCTCGATTATTTACGATCTCTTGCGTACGCTCCCTACTGCACATATCTAATTTTTCTCTTAATTAGGAGTAAATATAATGCAATCCATTTCACTGATCAAACTGACCACACTTTTGCAAGGACGAACTGTAACTCTCAGGTGCAGACGTGCAGTACGTGGTAGCCAGTAGAGCTGCAGGCACTAGCGAACATACCACTTCCTCTTAAATGCACAACATGTGGGTATTGCAGCACTAGAGCTAAAGTAGGTAGTATTTGGACAATCTGCTGCAGCTGAACTTGTTGGAATTAAAAAAAAATACTTACCACATGTCTTGTAAACCAGTGCGGTCAGTGTCAGATCAAGAGAGTTCTTGGACTTCAGACAATATTTTGGAGATAGAAACATCTCTCACCAATCACCTTTTCTTTAATCACAATTAAGCATGCAGTCTAGAGGATTGCAAGCAGTAATGGCCTAAAACATAAAAGCAAGTTTTGCCTTAGAACATACTCCAAAGTAATATTTGTATGTGCAACAAAGTTGAGTAAGGAACGGAAAATTACCACCAACGCAGCCAATGGAGCTACGATACTTCAGTTATATAAGCCAAGAGATCTCCTGCAGTTCAATCTTATCATTGCTCCATGTTGTTTGTGGCAGCTATATTGGTTGGCTATCTTACATGAACCTAACTGTGTGCAGCATGCTTTGAAGCACTGTATCCTATCACCTTCGTTCTCAGATGTTCAACATCATCCCACCATTCTGCCTGTGCATAAGCATTTGATATTGTGATAACATCCCCATCATCCATTGGCATCAACTGATGCAGTTCGTGGAAAGCTTTGTTAGCAAGGTCAAAGTGACCGTGCACTCTGCATGCAGCCATAACCATCTTCCACAGCACGGAATTAGCCTTGATAGGCATATCCTTGATCATTCGATAAGCCTCATGAACTTCACCATAGCGGCAGAGCATATCTATCATACAACCATAGTGCTTCATAGTAGGCACAATTTTGTAGTCTCCAATCATGCTATTAAAATATGCTCTCCCCTCATTCACTGGGCCACCATGGCTGCAAGCATTCAAGACACCCAAAAACGTGACATGATCAGGCTCAATCTTCATAGAATCAAACAGCTTCAGGGCATCACACGAGTGGCCATGGACCGACAACCCAATAATCATTGCATTCCAGCATGTAACATCCCTGATTGACATGCCGTAGAAGACTTGTCTGGCGAGCTTCAAGCTGCCACATTTTGCATACATATCGACCAGAGCATTGCCAATATACCCATCGGCTGCAATGCCCTTGCTTGCAAGGTAACTGTGGATTCTCCTCCCCAGCTCTACCTCTCCTGTCCCTGCACAAGCCCAAAGTGCTGACACAACCGTCAGCTCTGTTGGTTCCATACCACTCTCCTGCATCTCTTGAAAAACATCTAATGCTCGGTCATACATCCCAAGCTTTGCATAGCCACCAATAATGGAGTTCCAGGACACAGCATCCCTCTCAGGAATCTCCATGAAAATCCTTGCTGCCTCAGCCATATCCCCGAGCCTCACATTTCTCATTATATCCGTGTTCCACCACGATACGTTCCTTGCTGGAGTCGCCTGAGAGACACCCTCCGCACCCTCAAAATCCCCAGCGACGCCATGAGCCCCGGCAAGTGCATTCCAAGAGACGGCATTCTTCACAGGCATTTCATCAAACACCTTCCTTGCGTCCCCGAGAAGACGGAACTTGCCGTACAGGGACACGAGTGCGTTTTGGACGTACCGATCCTCGCTGCATCCCAACTTAAGTGCGCGGCAATGCAGCTCGGCGCCTTCGGCGGCAAACACCGCAGCAGCTCTGGCGCCGGAGCTGAGCTTGAAAGCGCGCGCGTAGGACTTTAGGAGAGCGGGGAAGGCAGAACGCGCCGGAGCTGAGCTTGAAGAGGACGAGCGAGCAGAACGGGACGGGAGAGGTGAAGAACGCGGCTACGACAGGACAGAGTTGGGCTTCGATATACTATTGTTAGTGGGCTGCGTTGGGCCCAAATATGGCTAATGAACAAGATGAGTGCGCGCAAACTGATGATGAGCATTAAGCACACCGTATCAGAAAATTAACTTCACTCCCCCTTAAAAAAAGAAAGAAAAGAAAATTAACTTCACTGATGGATGCCGTATGGACTTGGTGACGAGCATAATGCAGAGATTAATTAGAACGATTTTCATGTATAAGTACGTTGATTGACCTATATAACTATATTAGTATATCTCATTATGATAGAAGCTTGGGCATGGGCATCATTTCATGTGACCTTGAACATGATGCAAACCTTTGGCAAGTGCCTCTATTGTAAGATTAGTAGTCATTATCTGACGATCAGACATTTTACAAAGAACAAATAAAAGAAAAATTATATGCTTAGCAACATTTTCCATATTGAATCTTGCCTTTCTAGCTAGCCTTTTGCACTAAAAGACCAATGCTGGCCTCTTGGCTGGTTTGGCACTCGCCAAAGGGTTGCAGCAGCTAGATATACACCACTACCATCTAAGGTGAACGGTTCGGCGCTGGGAGCTGCCGCTGCTATCCGTTACAGTGGAACTAAAAGCACCCTTTGTTTGGCTGGCTTTGTTAATGTTATCCATTTCCATAAGCGTGTTTGGCTGGCAACAATGGTAACAGTTGAAGTGGAGCGGTATCTGATAACGCTCGCTAATCGGCCGTATCGGTGTTGTATATGCTGGTATTCGATACCGTGGCAATCGATTACGGAGTGAACCAAAACAAACGGAAAGTAACGCAATCTATTACCCTACGTAAACAGATCACGTTACATTTAGTCCAACCAAACACCACCTAAATATTTAGACGTTACATTTAGTCCAACCAAATATCACCTAAATATTTAGAGATTGAATAGTTGCGCAGATAGTTAGCATGAGTACCAACACTAAAACAAGATGGAACTCACGTCTCTATATCTACCATTTTGCTATGTTATTAGTATGCATATTTGGCATAATATATATGCTATCTTGTTGCTTCTCAGTACATATCCACCTCGTCAATAGCTACTATGAAATTAAATCTTTCTTTCATTAAGTAGGTAGTAAGTAGTATTTGCCACTTCTAACTTATATAGATAGGATAATATGGGCTTTCTTCATTTCCCAACTAGTAAAACGACTCCTCCACATACCAGATTGTCTTCTGAAATGTGAAAATACAAAATGTTACTGAGAAGAAAGCAAAGTTGATAAGGTGCTCTTAATTGCGACTTTGCTTTGTACAAGCTTCATCTGCGATGATGATTGGTTTGCGATTATCCATTGCAGAAATTTGGTTCAAAGGCTGCCATATGTAAGCTACCGCCTGTAGCTGTTGTTCTTGAATGTATGGCAATGTCTGTACTTCACTAAATTGCAAAACTACATGTTCAGTTTGAACCGATATATATAAACTGGCTGATGAATTATTCTGAATTGTTTCAACTTCAAATCATACATGGAAAAATAGGAATGCAGTCCACAGTAGTATAAGCAAATATTTTCATTTGTGCCGCTTTCAGGATGACTTGACTAACTAAACACGCATGTAAAAGTTCAAATTGATGAATCTGAATCCTATCTTGATCTGAAAACATGTAATTTAACCTATGAAAATGTCAAGCTACATTATGTGCCAGATCCTTACTGACGGTAAATAAAAGAATTATATGTATCATACTAATAAATTAGCATCATAGTGACCCTTTTTTTTTTGGGAAGGCGAGGGCTTGATTTCAGATCACGGACAGATTACAATTGGCCCGCAAGGGTGAGTGACTGAAAAATCATGTTGCATATTAAATATTTCATAGTTTTGTGAGTAAAAAAATGTGGCTAGTGACCATAGCAGTTTTGTAAAAACAAAAAGGCATTACTCAATTAGCTAATTTATTGGAATATTTTCAGACATCCTGTTGGATACGACTATGGGGCAGATATTTCTTATCATGTATCCTACTGACCATATCTTATATGATTTTTGCAATACCAGGAGGATAATATATCCTTTGCTCTAGAAATTAAAAGAAAAGAATATAGTGTGGGTTAGATCATAAGAAACATATCTATGCAATTTTTCTTCCCCTATGTCACCCCTACTGACGGCCTATAGTTCTGCTTATTCATTTCCATATGAGATGTTACATTATAGCACACAAGTAGCAATTATTTCTACAAAATATTGTACCTACAGATTGAGGTCACACTAACCCTCTGTAATATCCTTCAATTATGCCCACTTATATACTCTTCTTTTGGTGGATGGGACACACTGTACAGATGTTACGTCTACAATAGATTCTGTACCTCAATTATTGCAGTCAATGTTTAGAAAACTTATAAGATTAGGTTAACTTGCTCCTATGTGGGTCCCTCAGGAGCTGTAGGGGCAGAATAAGAAGATGTGGACACGGTTGCTCATTTGGTTTTACATTCCCAATTATAAAAAGAAAGAAACACAAGGCATGTACATTTGCTCAAGTCCTGTCGTCCTATATTACCTTTTCGACAGTACGAGTAGTCAAATCACTGTTCCATTAAGGGAAAAGGGTCAAATGCCTAGTTTTGCCTCTTCAATTTCTTGAAAGTTATGGATTTAAACGAGTGCTTGGCTCCCAAGTCCAAATGAACAATGGACCCTCATGTTTGTTGTCTAGGTAAAAAAAAATTTTTTGCGAAGAATCTAGGCAAATTTGTGGTGCATCTTTCTTCAGGGGTTATTTTTCTCTTCTGCCCATTGCACGAATATCACATACACTAAAATATCTCTATTGCAGTGTTGACTTTGCCTTACGTCTGACACAGCATGCTCCTCAAGTGGATAATACTTTTGATCTTCAGATTGGATCTTTGTGAATTATTGAGGGACATGTTTTTTTCGTTGGGCACAGCTAGTGGCAGCAGCTATTAGTCATACTCATACTGGGGCCCAAATTCATGTTGCCTGCTGGGTACTAAGAAAATCTTAAATTTGTGGTTTGCAGCTAACCAATTGAACTTTTGTTAAAGAGTTTTGTCACTCGTGTCTGCCACATAATAAGCACATAACGATCATAGCGCACATAATTTAGCAAACTAATTGTACTTGGATAGAGGTGGTAAGATAATAGAGGTAGTAGCTGGGTCCCGATCATAGGAGAGCTGTCTTCAGGTCTGAACCGGTGGTGGTGGTACCAGTAGATGACCCATGGGGAATCTTGAACCCTGAATGAAGAAGATGGGGGAAATTGGTCGCTTTCCTGAATATATTCCACTATTTTCTGCCTAGCATGAGGGCTCCGGCTCTGCGTGCGGAGCACTCGGCGAGGAGCCCTCCAAACTCGCCCTAAATTAGAGCTACGTTACGGCTACATGTTACATGAACAAAATGAAAAAAAGTTAACCTGTAGATTTGAGTGAATCAGCATCATAAACTTTATCCATCATTGGAATAGCATTTATTATCCTAGTCTTTGCATCCTGACATGACACATGGAGTTAATACTGGCGTCACGATGTTTTTTTTCTTTTTGAAACGAAATGGTGCAAACGTTCTGCTAATTTATTTTGTTTTCTTTAAAAAAGATTTGCCAATTTTTCGTTGAAAGAATAAAAATGCAGAAAGAATTTGCAAGAGCTTCCTACAGAAAACAAGCAAAGTCAACTAAGGATCATGTGCGCATATTATTGAAAAAAAGGCATTTGCATTCTAATATTTTCAGAATGCGACATAGCAATTTTTTTTAGTTGGATGGGTTCATCTTCCTAAATCCCAATTGAGCCCTCCTAAGTCCTACCTTCCCCTACATATTTCAACTCTGAAGTACCTGCATCATCCTCTCTGAAAGCAAAGCAAAGCAGAAGGTCTTCTGCACACAAGAACATCCAAATCGCTGCAGCTCTCGCCGCTCTGCTCCAAGTCCATCTTGTGCTATTTTCCACCCAAATTCCCGCAGAGTGCAGAAGAATCCTCCACAGACAGAAGATGCTTTTGAGGCATGGATTCTTCAAGTTCAGATCCCCCTTGTAACTGCAAATGAATGATTAGTTAAGGTCTCATTCTGATCAGCTCGCCCATCTCAGACGAGAGGAACCAAAATCTCTTTGCTCTCTCTGCTTCCAGATAGCAAGTCTTGTTTCTTTCTACACATAGTCCTCTCACCACATCTCTCTCATCCAGTTGAGGTGACAACAAGGGAAGGCGAGGTGATTTTTTTTTTGTTCGGGGGTACATATTCTGTGCACCAGTAATTTTCCATCCATCGTTCTATTCCTCCATTCTTCAAGTGGTGTGTCGTCTTGTCAGAGCTCGCGATCAACAGGGACACATGTGTAATTGGTGCTGCAGGTGCACGCGCGAAAAAAACTGAGGTGATCGATCGAAAGACAGAATAAGAGTTGGTTGCAGTTCATTCAGAAAGCACTTTATTTGGGTTGTGGGGAGGCATCCTGTTCCATCACTCAATCGATCTCTCTCCATCAGTTATCGTCCGCCACGACCTTGTGCTGTGCGTGTCGCTGCCACATAAAATTCGCTCTCTCCTTGTCAGCGTCAGATGAGTGCACGGCCCTGCTGCCTCGGCGCCGCGCACCACGCGCACGCACACGCGGGGCGGGCCTCTTCTTCTTCCTCCTCCTCTTCTGCTGGGTCCTGCTGGGCGTCCATGGCGCCGTGGATCGTCGTCGACTGCTCCAACCTCAGCTGGCTCCTCTTCTTCACCTACGACACTCACAACTTCGCCAAGCCCGGCCTCTAGCACACGCCTCTTGTGGTCCATTTTCTTCCACAACCTAGCGAGCAATTCTGTTCTCTTCATCAGTGGAGCAACCAGCAAGTAGCAAGCGCGGTCGAGCATGTCCGGGCCTCGGCGGTGCGGCAGCAGGCGGCCAGCGGTGGTAGGGGACAGCAGCAACGGATACGTCGAGACCGACCCCACCGGACGCTATGGCAGGGTATGTACTACTGCACACTTCTCCACCTCGTTTGATTGCTCATGACAAACAAAAAAAAGTTCGTTTTAAATTCCTTTCTCTTCAAAAATTCGGAGCATCGCATATGAACTACTGTATATGCTTTGATTCAGAATGAACAACCTGACATTTTAGCAAGGCAATTAGGAGTACTACAAATTGATGCTTAGGACAAGAGTTTTCCCACAATTTGGCTTACTTTCCAATAATCGTTGTCCCAGCTACCTCTAATATTGGTTCTTGTTAGTTTGTGCTAGAGATGAAGTACTCCCATCACATGCTGACAGCAAACCTTAGTTCATTAAGCTTATAGGGTTCTTCTTAATCATTTTAAGGATGTGGTTTCCGTTGTGATGTGCACATCGGAGCTACCTCTAAAATAGGACACAATTATTGCGCCTTTTATCTTTTCTTTCCATGCCCATTTGGCTTTTGCCGCGTATGCGTATGTAGGACAGGAGCTGCACATCTTGTTTCTTTCTGTCTTTGATGAATAAATTTTTAATTCTTTCCATACAGTTTGTTGATAGCACACAATAGCTAGATCAACTTACTTTTTTTATTTACTGAAAATAAATACATACTGTTCTTCTCTTGGCCATGTAAATTTCTGTAAATTATAGGTGAGTCAATTCTGTTATATGAGTTTAATTGGTTAGTCACTAAATTGACATAACATCGAATGGTTCTGCGACATGTTTCTGATATGTTTAATTAGCCACATGAAAGGTTGGAACCATCAAGACATTGATGTCCAATATTATATTGTTAAACGTAATTAGATCAACTTAACTAATCAGTTGCTCAGGTGGATTCACAGATGGCATCATCAAGTGACCAATACTGAACAGTTGTTGTACACAAAGATATTCTATACATGGTCAACTAGTGGATGATTAATTTTGAGGTGATGAGAGAGTCTAATTGTGATTAATTTCTAGTCCAATCAGAAAAGGGCGCAAGCTTTTCCCAATAATCAGAGAGTTGGTGTTTGATTGGTATATGAACTTTCCCAATAGTTAATATGCCAATAATAAGATGCTTTGAAAGCTTCAAAAGGATATGCTGTTTCCAAGTCATATCCAATAGATATGGTAGTGGTTGCCCTTTTCTGCTAGTCATTTTTCTACATCCTGTCAGTAGATTTTTACAGGGATTTAACTATGATAATCTTTTGTTTTAGGAAAAAAAATAGCGCCATTCAGTTCCAAAAGCAATGATGCCATTTTGTTTTCCATTTAGGATGCGCGTAAATACATATGATTTAACAATTATGAACTTAAAATCATGCATAAAAACTAATTGCTTGCTTTATTTGATTGTGTGCAGTTCGATGAGCTCCTTGGCAAGGGGGCGATGAAGTCGGTGTACCGTGGTTTCGACGAGGAGCGCGGCGTGGAGGTGGCGTGGAACCAGGCGCATCTGACAGATGTTCTCCGCACCCCGAATGCGGTGGAGCGCATGTACTCGGAGGTGCAGCTGCTGAGCACGCTCCGGCACGACGCCATCATCGGCTTCCACGCCTCCTGGGTCGACGTCTCCCGCCGCACATTCAACTTCATCACGGAGCTCTTCTCCTCCGGGACGCTCCGCTCCTACCGCCTCCGCTACCCTCGCGTGAGCCTCCGAGCCATCCGCTCCTGGGCGCGCCAGATCCTCCGCGGCCTCGCCTACCTCCACGCCCACGACCCGCCGGTGATCCACCGCGACCTCAAGTGCGACAACCTGCTGGTGAACGGGCACCAGGGCCAGGTCAAGATTGCCGACCTGGGCCTCGCCGCCGTGCTCCGCCATCAGTCGACGGCGCACAGCGTCATCGGCACGCCGGAATTCATGGCGCCCGAGATGTACGACGAGGAGTACGACGAGCGGGTGGATGTGTACTCCTTCGGCATGTGCATGCTGGAGATGCTCACCGTGGAGTACCCCTACAGCGAGTGCTCCAACCCCGCGCAGATCTACAAGAAGGTCACCGCCGGCAAGCTGCCCGACGCCTTCTACCGCGTCCAGGACGACGACGCGCGCAGGTTCATCGGCAGGTGCCTTGTCATTGCGTCCAAGAGGCCATCGGCTGCGGAGCTCTTGACGGACCCTTTCCTGCTCGATGATCATCATCATTCCAAGTCTGCTTGTGCCGTGATGCCACCGTCGTCATTGCATGTTGCTGCTCCTTGTTCTTCGACCTGCAGCACCTCCGATGTTGAGGAGGATGCAGAACCTCCTACCCCCATCAGGACGGGCATGACCATCACCGGCAAGCTCAACGCCGAGGAGGACACCATCTTCCTCAAAGTACAGATCGCCGACCAGACAGGTACACTGCATTCATCGCGCCAGCGCATTATTATTGTACTTTTTTTCAGATGTTGCATCGAATCATTTGACTGACTGCAGAAATTAATGTTGATGCATCAAAAATCAATATATGTGTAGGAAATAATGTGCGGAACATCTACTTCCCGTTCGACATGGCGAGCGACACCGCGATGGAGGTGGCGGAGGAGATGGTGAAGGAGCTAGAAATCACGGACCGCGACCCGTCGGAGATCGCGGCCATGATCGAGCAGGAGATCGAGAGGCTGCTGCCCGGGCGAGAGCAGCAGCACGAGTACAGTGTGTACGCGGCAAATGGCGACGACGATGACGGAAACGAGGAGCGCCCTCCTCCCTTCTACTACCCCTCCTCTTCCCCCACCTCCTCCCAAGGCTCTCTCTGCGGGGTGGGGCCTTACGCCTCGGGAGGCTTCTCCGGCACACATGGCGGTGGCTGGTCCAAAGGTATTAAAAAGATTATTCTTTTAAATGTTTCAGCATTTCTCTTTTCAGTTTTAAAACATCGTGCTTACTTTAATTTTGATTGATTTTTTTAAATAAACTTTTGATTGATTTCGGACCATAATTCTTCCAAACATACACATGAAATGCTTATGTCATGCATATATCTCGGCCCAACTACTTTTGTACGTACCTGTGTGGATGCGTACGTGCACCGGGTATGACACTTTGACACAAAGCACCGAAAATTTGGACTGGAAATTGTTGACTACTACGGCTGTTCTGGTTCGTTATCCATCATCTAGGTGCGTCGCTATGTACAGTACAGACATATGACACCTGTGTGTTTATCTCTAGTGCACTGGAGCTTCTGTTTTGGCTACACCATCACAATTATTTTCTGAGTTTTCTAGTACTTATCCTGGTTCGTTGTTGCTTGCTGCATACCAAAATTTGGTATGCGGTGCTAGTGTACATCATATCTTCACGGGGAGAGCACACCATTGAGCCTTGACACGTTTGCATTTTGGACAAAATTTTGTTGGTGTAGATTACGGATGCTACACTTCTTTAAGCGACGACGATGACATGAGCTCCATGCATTCCGGTAAGTACTCTGCTCTGCATTACGCCTCAGGTAATGAAGAAGAGGAGAATGTAGTAGGGCCCAGCTCCTGCACAGCAAAGGCATCAAGATTCAGCCCAGGAGAGAGGAGCAGCAGAAGCCCAGGGAGAGCAGATACGGCCCAGCAGCAGTCGCTCGCGCGGCAGCTGCAGCGGCAGTGCAGCCTGGCGCCGCACGCCGGGCGGCCGCGGCGGCGTGACGACGACGACCACCACCACCATGGTAGGAGGAATAATAGGATGACGCGGAACCGGTCGATGGTGGACATGCGGAGCCAGCTGCTTCACCGGACGCTGGTGGAGGAGCTCAACCGCCGCCTCTTCTTCAACACCGTCGGCGCCGTCGAGAACATCGGCTTCCGGGCACCGGCCACCGCCTCCTCGTCGTCGACGCGTGGAAGGAGAAGCAAAGACGACAAGCATCACCAGTATGTCATGCTTTAGTTGAGCAATCTGTTTTTTTGTACTTGAAGAACTGAACTGTTACTGCTGTACAGTTGTACTTGTACAGAGGAGAAAAATACATGTTGTGTCATCACCATGGCATGCCCTTAAAAGAGTGTGTGTGTATTTTTCGAGAGTGTAGGCTAGCAGAAAAGTAGTGGTATGGTTTGTTGCAAGGCTCGCGACATGTAAGCTATGACTCGATCTCTGTACATTCTTGCCGCAAAGTAATAACGGCAAAAACAGTAGCTACGCTCGCCGATTGTTCTTTTTGCTACACCACTTTGTTTTTGGAAATGTCGTTAAGGGCATTGATATGATTTCAGAAATAAGTCTCCCGGCCTCCGGCACGGCAGATCAAGTCAGCGGTCAAAATGGGTAGTTGACTCCTCCGATCCCTCTTTGTTGGCTTGGTCCAAGAAGAACTAGCTAGCAATAGCAAGAACATGCATGCATGCTAGCTTCATGAGATCTCCAGCAGGCAGCAGGCCAAGGCTGCTGCCTAGTAATCGATCGATCTCATAGCGATCGAGAAGAGAAGGAAAACAGAGATGCATGCTCTGTGTATGTGTATACATTTATACTAGCTAGTCACATACTACGTACAGATGACGTGGCGAAACAGTACAGAGATGACTAGCTTAGCTAGTACTTGGTAGATCTGCTTGTCAATGTTGTAATCCTTCTTCCTTTGTAAATAAAGAAAAAGAACATTGTCACAACCCACAACAATATGTAGTTTACGCATTGATCCCTGCTAGCTAGGAAAACAGATGGCCTGAAAAATTTAGACCTACGTACTTCCCTGCATCTATGTAGCTGTATATTTACATTCTATATAGCAGGCAAAACAGAAGATACAGTGAAAGAACAAAACAATACTACTGCATAGTATGCTGCTACGAGAAAAAGAAAACAAAGACAGAAAGAAAAGAGTATGTGTCTCTGCAGGCACAGCTGGGGTTGCAAATTAGTTAAGCAGAGCAGCAGGCCAGGGGAGCTAGGTTGTTGATGGATCAGTTGGTGCGTTTGCTGGGGGCGGAGGGCGGTACGTGGCTTCCCCCGGGGCTTCCAGTGGAGCAGCCACCGTCAGCTGCCAGCGGGCAGCCGATGCTGATCACGATCTCCGGGCATCATCATGGACGACGCCGCTGGCGTGGCGCCTGCACCTGATGATGCAGCCGCCTCCGGAAGTGCAGGCAGCAGTATGATGCCGGTGGTGGTGAGAGGCCTAGCGCAGGTGGAAGGCCGCGGCGCCAAGGCGGTGAGGAGGAGCAGGAGGAGGCCAAGCAACTGCAACACACGACGGCGGCTGGGCGGCCGGATTGCAATCGTGCTGCAGCAGGCCATTGACATGTACAGAGCGGCGATAGATGGACTGCCACCTCTAGTGCATGATAACTCAGGTGCACCTCATGCATTTGGCGAAACACAACATGGACAAAACTATGTCATGACCAACTCTTTGCACATGTCGTGCACAACTGAAAGTGTTCTAGCATCGAAGTGTGGTGTAGGGACTGCTCTAAACTTCTTCGTTCCAGATAATATGACTTGTGATGTGGTGATTCTATGGGCTCTGTCATGGAGATGCACTGAGTGGCAGCCATGGCCGCCGCCAATGCCATTGGGCATTAGTTGTGACAGTGCTGTTATGCGACCAACGCCATGGCCATCCTTCACCATATTTCATGAGATTACTGCGCGGGGCTATTACAGTTTGCTAGGGAAACCTCCATGGCCACCTCCAGCTCGACAAAATGTCTCACTTGTCAGTGCGGAAATGGTACAGTTATTTGAATGCATGCAGCAATATGGCGGTATTTGTCATATTGGAGAAGACCCTAACTGTCATGTGCCTGTCAGTGCAAACTCATGCATGGTATTCAGTTATGATGGCCAATGGCAATGTAAGTGTGGGCTCCCAGAATTGGTGCTATTGTTGGGTGATCACTGCATAGCTAAAGAGCACCAGTTCAAGCAGCTTCCTTGGGATCCTGGCGGTTTGGAGCTTCTACGTAGGCTGGTGGACAGTGTAACTCAGTTGTCTTGGAAATTATTCTGGTGTCTTAGTGCTGCAGTTCTGATGACCCATATCCCTATTCAGTTTAGTGCTCCAGTTGCCTTTCAGTCTGGAAGTATTCACGTTCAGGATTATATTATTTATTTGATGCCATTAATGCTTCTACGGATCACCATTGCAATGAACTGTCAGGTGGCTGTTTCTATATGCTCACAATCAGGAGGTCTTGTCAGGAACATAATTATTTTCAAGTCACCCTATCCTTCGCCTCCTTCCTGTTCAACAAGCTCCAACCGCAAGACAAGAAGAGAGAGAGAGAGGCGTCGGTTGGAGGAGCAGCAGCCGCGCCGGCACGGATTACCGCCACTCCCCTTTCCCGCCTCTACCTGCTTCTTCTTCTTCTTCTTCTTCTTACTCCCCTGCAATCCTGAGCTCGCTCCTGACGACCCCACTTAATTTCTCCCTCCCGTGCATTTTGCTGCCTGCTCATTTCGTTCCTTGTGGATCTCGCCATGGCCAACCTGGGCAGCCCAGCCCCAGGTGCTCTCCGACAGGATCGACCCAAGATGTGGCGCTTCCCTTCCGGCGGGGAGCACGGTGACTGCGACGGTGGCGGGCGGCGGACGGCCGGGAAGAGAAGCCCATCCGAACAGGGGTATTTGTGTAAATAATTGGATCGCGATTATTAATCGCGATCCAAATCAGGGGGCACTTTGTAAAAATAATGGGAGTCTATTTGTAAATTTTATGGATCTATTTGCAAATATTTGGATCGCGATTATTAACCGCGGTCCAATCCCGGGGGCTATTTGAAAATACTATGTGCCGGCGGCGATGGTGGCGGCCGCCGCGCTGGACGACCTGCGCTGGGCCATCGACGAGTACCCTGAGGACGTCCTCTCCGGGAGTGGCTCGACAACTTCTCCCTGCTCAGCTACGCCGACATCCGCGCCTACCGCCGGCGAGGTCCGTCTCCCCACCTGCCCATCCCTCCCTCGATCCTTCTCTCTCTCCTCCTGGATTTGATGTGATTGCTTGGCCAATAAATTGGCAGATGAACCCGGCGGAAGATCGTGTGGTGCACCCGCTTGGACAGGGCTGAAGATCAGGAGCAAAGCTGGAAGACGGAGAGAGAGATGGCGAGTGATCCAAGCTTAGCTCCGATATTGTACCAGCTACATGCAGCCAGAGCATGCATCTGAAGAAGAAAAAAGAGGAGCAGCAGAAGGACAGCCAAGATGCTAACCAGCACTAGTAATGCCCGGCCGCCAACTGTGCTCAGAATTACTAGTTAGTGATGCTATAAGCAAATTGAGTTTGATCCTCACCGTACCTCTGTATTTTTCTTTTTCAAAAAAAAGCGCATCACATAGTTGTTGTTCTAGCAGTAATGTCCAATTAGAATTCGTAATTTCATTTGTTTTTCAAGTGCCAACTTTTCCAAATTCTTATCTTTTTTTATTGTGATGACATGGAATTATCTAAGTGCAGTTGCCTATTAGTCCATCAACCAAAACTCAGACAGATGAAAAAGATACAAAGTCAGTCATTGGACTTGGATGAAGCGCTCCTGATGACGACAGAGAAGCACCCTGCACTTCACCACCGTGTCACCGACCTTGACTCCGGGCGTCACAGTGAAGGCAACGGCAAGCTTCTCTTCCATGTCACCTTCTCTGACGCCAGATGCAGGTGCCGCCACGCTCTGCATCCACTCCTCGGCGTACTCGCTCCCTCTCCTCGCGTAGAACATCCTGACACCATGTATTCCATGCTCGACGCATCGCGCCATGACCACACGCAGCGCCCACGCCGACCTCGCCGTCGTCGCGAACGCCCTGTAGAACCACGTCCTCGGGTGCCCGCCGCGCGACACGAACGCCCTCTGGTCCAGGTTCCCGAACATGGCCGCCTCCGTTTCCGGCGGCACGGCGGCCAAGTATCTTGACCGGCAGAATCTCGAGAAACTGGAGCTCGGGTACTGCATCAATGCGTCCATCGGGTCGCAGAACCTCATGATCCGATCGAAGCGAGCGGCACTGATTTTGAGTTCTGCTTCCTCCTCCTCCTCTTCTTCTTCCTCAGTACCTGTAGTAGCACCGAGCATCGTTCGCCACAGGTGCGCCTCAAGTGAGTACCTCCTCCATGACTGCTCCCCTGCATCTGCATCGCTGACACAGTTATCTGAAGATACCATCATGCTAGATGCAATCATCTCTGCAAAGTCGTGCACCGATGCTGATGCCACCTTGAACATCTCCAGCAATGCACTCGGCGTCGCCGTGGCCAACTCTTTGGGCACACCGAAACCCTTGTCAGGATGCTTAACTGATGACGGCTTTTTGGCGCTCTTGATCTGCTTGTTCAGTTTCGAGTTCTCCCTCTGCAGCGCCTCCAGTTCCCTCTTGAGCAGGACAATGTCTGAATCCCTCTTCCTCGCCTCGGCTTCCAGTTCCTGAACAAAGGACCACCGCTCGTTGACCAACGACCCGATCCCAGAACTGGAGCTGCACAGGCACTGCAGCGCTGTTACTGAATCGAGCTCAGACGTGATGATCTCGTCAGCGAAGGCGATCTTGGCAGGATCATAGGGGAAGTGAGCTTTCTGGAGCTTGACGTAGGCTGACTTGAGAGATCCCATTGCTTCAAACAGTCTTATGAGAAGTAGCCTCTGATCATACCGCCCACCGCAGGTTCCAACTCGTGATTTTGCCTCATCGCCCAGCGTTGGCGCTGCGCAGACCTTGGTGAGCTTGCAGAGCTTGGTGAGGCCGACTAGGAGCCCAGGAACGGTGCAGGTAGGAGTCCCTGCGCTTCTTCTTGGTGCCGGTGACTCCATTTTGGCCTCCCTAGTGACTGCTTACAATCCAGCATCCAGGAAGAGAAAGAGAGAGAGAAAAAAAATCAAACTTTTCTGTACGAATATGAGGGAAAACAATAAAAACTTGTGCATGCTAAAACATCAGAATTGACAGAGGAACACTACAAGGTGTTTGATGCAGATACTACATGATAACTCACACTGACTATATGCAGAACATTTCTTCTGTTTCTCAAGATTAAACAAAACATACAAATTGGGAAACATCGTGGAATTGCAAATCTTGAATACAAATCTGCACTGTGTTCCAGCAGGAGTACACAGTTTCCTAATTGGAGCAGGATTATCTAAAAAGACATTGAAGCATTGAAGCAGGATTATCTAACAGGACACTGAAGCAGGATGAATCACAGAACGGACGGCTAGAAATTTGCAGGATGAGCAAAATTGACCTACAGTCCAAGGGTTCTGATTAAAAGGAAGAAAAAAAATGAGGCGCTGGCATGGAATATTCAGAGATATATAACCGAAACAAGTGGAAGTATCTGAATAACGGAACAAGTTGTATGGAATTACAGGAAGCACCAAGCACGGAGGCGATAGCACACAAGAACGTGTTAGGCTTTACCTTCTGACCGAAGTAACTTAATAACAATTGAAGGCCATCAGCAAACGCAATTATCGGTTAATGATGGACGGAGAGAAGAAGCAGAGAAGAGAAGAGAAGAGACAAGCTAGAGAGAAGTAGTAGTAACCTAACCTGTGGTTGGAATAAACGCTAGATTGACGATGGAGAGAGATAAGTGAGGCCTTCCCTTGGCTGGTCTATAATATTTTTCGAAACATTTGGAGGTCTATCCGACCGGCGGCGGCAAAGCGAGCAGGCGAAATCCTAGTGGTGGTGGTGCCAGTCGAGCAACGTGCTAGTATGATGAGGTCAGGAACGGAGGTCGACAATTCAACATGGCATTGGGAACAACAAAAGCAAAAGGTAGAGTACCTGGTAGAGACAATGTCTTGTGTCCGGGACCAAGTGATCACTGACCATGGTCCAACCCTACGTCTCTACTCACCGTCATGCAAAAGCAAAAGAGGGAAAGCGGTAAAAATGGATTCCAGTGTTTTTTTATATCTATTCATCATACAAACTGCGCTCCACTTTCCAATTAGTCGATCCGCTGATCTTTTGACGTGGACAGTACTCCCTCCATTCCAAATTGTAAATCACTAGCATCGTGCGCTTGCTACGGGTAAAATATTTACAATACACAAAGTATTCAACAAAATAATAATAGTATAAAAATAAGTGTAAAATATTAAAAAAGACAGATGGATTACAGGATATAGTTTTGATGCTAAGCCGGCCTGTTGAGTTTGTTTTGTACTGGCAAATAAATACTGAATTTAAGCCATATTTTGGAATGAGAAAGACATTCAAAAGTATGTTTCAACTATTTAAGACTTTGAAAAGTAAGTTTCACCATTTAATCCTCCTCAAATATACTGTCGATTGATATAAAGTCTGCATGGTCTTAGAATCACTTTATCGGCTTCCAAAATTTGACAATTTTGTTAAGCAAAACACGCCTTACATTCACAACCGAGGGAGTACTGTCGACTACAGTGACTGTAATTAGGATTTCTAGATATCAACTGGGTTTAGTTTTTATGGCCCATCGGGCCAGGCAAAGATCTTTGCCTTTGCACAAGAAGATTATTCATCAGCAAAAATCTTTCGACTCTTTCCCCAAAAAAGAAGGAAAAAAAACTTTGAACTCGAGTCAATCTGTTCAACATCACAATCTACCCCGTATGCTGAAAAAGAGCGCCAACCAGTGTGAGACGCTTCCACAAACATAACATTAGTGACGGTCTTACATGTCTGACACAAATGGTCCAGATAGATATAGAACATTATGTTCTATGCCGAGATAGCACACTGCACATATAACATTTACACTAGTATTTTTGCATAGATACCAAACGTAACATTTACATTTAAAGTTTTACATCGACCCAGTCAATGGATTTAATTTATCAACCAAAAAACCTGATACAGACACAATTAAGCAAATTACAGAGCCTAGTGATGTTTTTATAAAGGATCGGTACATGTATTTTGTCCAATATGGGGTAGGCATCGTCTCTCCATAAAATATATGCACACAGATGGATGTAAACAGTCAAATAAAGGTACTCGGAAATACTACTGTAAACAGGCTACCCAACCACATGTGTCATTCGCAAGCAAAATAAAAGCATCTTCGTCTTACAATTTTTTCTTTCATTAACTAGAACTTTGCATATAAGAGACATTATTCATACAAGCTATGTCGAACTGTAAACATAATATTGAAGAGAAGATAAACTTAAATACTTGTAGTACGAGAACAGGTTTTGGACATGCATTAGGAACAGGTTTTGGTTTACTTTAGCTGTAGCACGTGCGGTGTTCGATACGGACTCCGATCCCACGGCGTTTCCGATTCAGCAAGCAGGATAGGGCGCGAAAACGTCAAACGAACTAGGAGTCCATTATATTAATCACGATATACAAATTAAATACTCCATCCGATTGGTTAACATATCGCAGTTAAACTGCAATGGTTAGCCCAGCGCTGATCGCAGTCGTAGAGTGCGTGCTAGTTTCTCTGGTCATCATCATCGCACCAATCGTGCTCGCCTGCTGCTACGGCAACACAAGAAATAATGAAGACCAGCAGCAGGCGGACGGCGAGCTGCCGAGATGGAGGAGGCGGTGCAGAAGCAGATGGCATCCATCGCCGTCGCCTTGCTGGAACGCGTGGCGTACCCTCGCCGCCAGAACCCCGCCTCTGCTGATCCATCAGCATCAAACGACATCGACTGCAGTGTCAGTAGAGGAGGACTGCGCGATTTGCCTGGGCCGTTTCGAGGACGGCGACCGGTGCAGCATCATGCCACTCTCTGCCACCACGAGTTCCGCAAGGCCTGCATTGCCGGTTGGATAATGGCGTACAACACCACATGCCCACTGTGCAGGCCGTCAACTGCAGTGGACGGCTGTTGCTGAAAACATGGTGTAGAGTAAGTACTATATGTGTGTGTGTGTAACCTACTGGATATACAGCATTTCACTCACTAGTATACATTCTATATATAGTTATTTGTGTAAGTACCATTAAGGAGTTTCCAGGTGCAGGCTTCAATATGCATGCGGTGAATTTTGGCATGAAGATGGCACATGTTTGTTGGTCGAAGACCTGAGATAGCTTAATTAGTAAATTTGTTTAGTGGGCGTGCAAATTCCATTGCATGTTGAGATTATGTGCAGCGTGTAGCTCAGTGGTGGAGCATCAAGTAGAGGTGCCACCCACCCTGAGCTCGAATTCTGGGTGCTGCATTATTTGTGCCCACCTCCCTATGCAACGGATGCAGATGGTTCCCAAGGTGCCAAAGAAGATGCTGGTGAGGTTCCTGCCCAAGCTAGGCTTCGGTGGACCCCTTCTTAAGACAAAGTTAGTCAGGGGCGGACTACAGGGTATGCCGGGTGGGTCGCGGCATACCCTGTATTTTGGGCCATTAGAGCAATAGATACGGCCCATCAGCCACAAGTAAAAAGAAAAAATATCAAACCCTTCCGTCACCACCTCCACCTCGTGCCCTCGTCTCACGACGCTTCGGTGCCGCGCGTCGCCGTCGTCCAGTGCCTTCGCGTGACCACGCCTCCGACCATCTGCTATGCGCCACCGCCTGTCCACTGCCCAGCAGCCCAGAGGCACCCGCCGGTGAGCGCCGAGCGGTCCGGCCATCACCACGTGCAGGACTCAGCAGGCACGCCAGTTGCCCCATTCATCTATAATCCTTTTCCTCAGTTTCTTTTGCAAACTTGCAGGACCTTCAGCAAAGGTACAGTAAGAAGTATTCTTGTGTTGCTTGATGCGTTCTTCTCCATTAATACTCTTGTAATTAAATTAAATAATGATGCATGCAATATTTTTCAGAAACGGTTGGATTAGGAAGAGAGGCGGAGATATTGCATCTTTTTTTTCCAGAAACACGCAGCAAAGGCAGCAGCAGCAACTGCTTCAAACACTATCCCATCTCCAATTGAAACTTTCGTGGAATAACAGAATCAAAAGTAGGATGGAGTGGTAGTTGAAGAAATCGCGGATCCTGTGCCCTCGCCTCCACCACTGCAACCACCCGCATCATAGCTGTAGGTTTATGACATCAATCGCCTTCCACATGATCCAGGTGAAAGGCAGTCCATTGTGATTTGTTATTATTTCTAGCTTAATCTTTGAATTTAAGACTATTTAGTGCATGTGGTTCACCGAATTAGAATGTGGTTTTACCAAATTGTAAATGGTTTTATCGAATTGCATAATAATTTTTATTCGGCATACCCTGTGGTAAAATTTTAGATCCACCACTGAAGTTAGTGGGACGTCTTTCCCGCTGATCGAGTTTTTTTTTCATGTTGAGATTATGCATCGCCCTTGTAGTACAATAAACTCTGATGTGAGAGACTAGCTAGTAGGCGCTCAATCGCTCATCTGATGGCTATTATATTATGTTATATTGCTGCTTAATTAATACAGTATTGATGAAATATATGTAAAGCACAAGTTGCTACTTGAGCACTCGATGGATGGTACTAGCCAGTGTGCGCTAGACTGAATGAATGAGATTTCGGTGTGGTCGTGTCTCTGCTTGCCAGCAGCATCCACCCTGCTCATTGCCCACAGATCTTTTGATGCGATCTTATCTGACCTGATGTTTTGCGAGGCGTGTTTGGATCCTTAGCTAAAATTTAACTCTTGTCACATCGAATTTTCAAATATCGAATGTTCGAATGCTAATTAGGATGACTAAATATGAGCTAATTATAAAACTAATTGCAGAAGCCCTGGGTCAATTCGCGAGATGAATCTATTAAGCATGATTAATCCATTATTAGCAAATGGTTACTGTAACACCACATTATCAAATCGTGGATTAATTAGACTTAGTAGATTCATCTCGCAAATTAGCCTCCATATGTACAGTTAATTTTGTAATTAGCCTATATTTAATACTCTATCCAAACATTCCATGTAACAAGGGCTAAAGTTTAATCCATAGGAAACAAACCAACGAATGAGTGAATACGGTGGGCAGACATCACATGTGACGTGTGTGCAAGTATTTTTGTGATCCACTAGACACTAGCAGTGTGTTGCCTGTGATGAATAGTGCTCCCACCTAATTAGACGAACCAAAGAGAGAAAGCCAATCGATCCTAGTATTGTATTTTGCTGTAGTATTACGGTAGTTTGGCTGAATCCTCCTTGCAGTTGCAGCTGGTATGAGTATGAGAAAACGGAAAAAGTTTAAAGGACATGCCTGCCTACAAGTTAACGATTCAGTGGCATCTGGAGTTCTGGAGTAGTGGGGGGAACACAAGTGGCCCGTGGGCGTCACACGCACAGCAGCATATATGGGACAGCCTGCTGCTGATTGAATCCTCGTGGTCCACCTGTCAGTGGCGGGACGGAGGAATCCAATTCTTGCGTGAGAAAACGCTGGAGGGGATGTGGATCCCAGTTTCTGCCTGGACGGCTGGTTCGGGAGGAAGGGGTATCTAATGAATCTAATATTAGTTCTAGTTCATGGACCAGCGGAATTTGGTACGCTGTCTACGGTGAACCAAGTCGGTACGAAGGGTATCTAATGAATCTAATATTGACCCTTCCTCCCGAACAGAATGACGACGACTGCTCGCGGCGGCGCCATGCACGTACGCTTGTGCATGGCTGGAGCTCCACCGGAAAATGCCAGATCGGCCTACGGTGCACGGAAATCGACGGGAATAGGCAAAACGGAACGCCCTCGGGATAGGGAGCTCACCTAGGGATACGACAATAAAAGAACCTCTTAATGTATAGTATATCTTGTTGCTTAGCTTGCGCTCCTTAATTTGTTGGCACATAACATAACCTACATGGATACTGGAGAATGAAGCAAACCAGACTTGGAAGAGGCCCATTGATCAATAATGTACTTGATCCCCCCGACCCCTGTGATTTTAATCATCCATTAATTAGTACTCCTTCCGTTTGGTTTTAATCACCCTCGATCATTTATTTATTCCATTAATCATCATCACCAAGTTTGTCCGTCGGATCATCATCAGTGACTGGACTATATAATTCATGTAAATATATACGGTGACATGTCCTTTGTTGGTTTGGCCGTGTGATAATTATTCGTACTACTGCTACTACCTCCTGCGTCCACGGCCATGAACTTAGCTTCTCTTTGTCTAGAACGTCATGACTGGAGGTGCTAGTGCCTCCATCATCACATCACTCTGGAGGTGCTAGTAGACGTCATGAGCTGAGGAGGTCACAGGTAAGGGATACATACATGCGGCTCCCTTGTTATCATATCATATCACCCACTTAATTTCTTCAATTCCATTTGTCGAAATTGAGCTCAACTAACTGCGAACGAACAGGGCGTTAGATTTTCCACCATGCAGGGAGTCTCTCTGCTTTGTTTGGTTTCTCTCATCCGAGTTCCAGACGCAGACAACAGAGCTAGAGTTTGCAACAAAGAATATCTCAGATTGCATTAGTTGCCGCTTCTACGGCGATGAGCATCCGAGTCATCAGTGATCAACCACGACGCCATCCTCCAAAAGAAACGGAATCATCATTGCAACGGAATATGTGGGTGGTGGCTCTGCAGACGTGGCGGTGACCAATCGACCACGACCTCCACGTTTGTTTTTTCTTAAACGAACCTCCACATAATTAAATACCAGTGACCAATCGACCACGACCTCCACCTTTGTTTTTTCTTAAACGAACCTTCACATAATTAAATACCAGTAGAAATGACCGTGCGTTGCTACGGATCCTTACTTGCTCTCATGTTATTATTCACTTGTTCCTAATATGTTGACTTTGTTTCATAATATGTTGGTGCGTTGTCCCTAGTAGTCCTCTTTTTGTAAGTACAGTAGTAGAAGACATTTGTGGGTGGTTTGATGCCATGTATTTATTACGTGGGACCCACACATGGAAATAAAAAAAATTCACCGCTTAACATCCGCCCTATCCATTCATTCGCTTTCCCTCGTACTCATCGTCATCCAGCCAATCGCTGCCTCTTCGTCCGTTGGCGCCACCCGCATCTTGCCCCATCCTCAGGTAAGCGCTCGTCCTCCCCGTGCCTAGCCTCATTCCCGCTTCCAGCGCTAGGTCACAGCGCCTCAAGCCACTATGAGCAGGAGTGCTTATCCTCTTCTTCTCATTTCCATCCACCTTCCTTTTATAATCCACTCCAAACCATCCTAATCAAGTGCAAAATTGAGCCCCCAATTGTTAGATCCCTGGCGCTATGCTCTCGCTGGCACATGGCTCTACTTGGTGGACTACGAGGAGGCGCATAGGAGAATCACATTACAGAACAGACAAAACTATGACCTCCTCCTCAGTCCTCACCTTCTTGGAGTCCTGCACGGTGGTGGGCAGGGACTTCTTGACAAGGATGTGGTGCGGCTCGCGGTGGCTGATGATGTCCATGAGCATCTCGTAGTGGGTCATGTTCGGGGATGACACGATGACGACGTCACAGAACCTGCTGCCCAGCAACCCTCGGTGACCTGAAGAGGGTGTTTGATACTGGGTGCTAAACTTTAACAGTGTCATATCGGATGTTCGAATGCTAATTAGGAGGACTAAATGTGAGCTAATTATAAAATTAATTGCAGAACCCCGAGCTAATTCGCGAGACGAATCCATTAAATCTAATTAATCCATCATTAGCAAATGGTTACTGTAGCACTACATTGTCAAATCATGGACTAATTAGATTTAATAGATTCATCTCGCGAATTAGACTCCATCTGTGCAATTAGTTTTGTAATTAGCCTATATTTAATAATCCTAATTAGTATCAAACATCCGATGTGATAGGTGCTAAACTTTAGCGGGTAGTATCCAAACACCCTTGAAAAGGTCTTGAAACCTTCTGGTGGTTAAGGATTCAACAGCTTCTCGGTATTTGCATTCTACAGGCGCTGTGTGGGCAGGCTGGATCTCAGGTCAATTGCAGTAAAGTTTGGAGATCTTTTTGCAAGATCGTCAAGAACTATTTAAGTACTGCAGGTTGATTATGAAAAAATTGAAAGATTTTTTTTTTAAAATAACCGGTTAGAAGAAACAACCGTACTTTAATATTAGGTATAGATATATATTAAGTATAGATATAGATATAATCGTTGGTCCCGCAGGTGGCATTATTGGGAGGAAGGTCGTCGTTGCGTGGAATCAATCCAGATTCACCATAAACCAAAATGGCTCTTGCCTGTTGCCTCTGCCTGCCTGCCTACTGAAAATAAAATTTCCCTGGTTATTCCAATTAAATTCTAGTTTAACTAGGTAGGTAGATTCTTTTTCTTAAGTAACAGTGGTTATATTGTGAAAAGGGGCCTCGGTTTACTAGGTATAGTAGCTTGTTCTCCTAAAACTGAAATATTACACCACTAGCTACCATGTTTTGGATGAATCAACTGGATGGTCCTTTGAGGACCACAGATTTGCTGCATGGTTGGTGTTTACATAAGTTGAACATAACAAATAGAGATGAATGATGCCATAAATTTGGGCTACTCCCTCCATTCCAAATTACTATTCGTTTTGACTTTTCTAGATACACATTTTTGATATGCACCTAGATATAAAAGTGACGTACATACATAGTAAAAGTGACGTATCTAGAAAAGTCAAAACAAATAGTAATTTGGGATGGAGGAAGTGTGGATCAGTTTTTTTTTGTGACGGGAATATACCACATGCATCCTGCAAACGAATTTAGACATATTTCTAGGCAAGGTTCGTTGTGCTTCTTAAATCAAGTTCAGGAATCTAAATTGAATCATAAGCCATAAAAAGTCGTCGGCGATAAGTTGGGCCACATATTGCTTCATGTTGGTGTTTACATAACTTTGGGCCAGATCAGATCCCATGTGTGCAGGAAATATAGCACATGCATCCTGCAAATGAATTTAGCCACCTTTCTACACTAGATTCGTTGTGCTTCTAAAGTTGAGTTAGGAATCAGAACTGAATCGTAATGTGACATAAAAGCTGTAACGATTTCATTGTAGCCATTGTACTAGTCTAGTAGATGATGTAACACTCTTTGGATGTTAATACAGGTTGCCTGCTCATTTAAGGAAATAAAAGTCCATTTAGTTCAAGGACAAAGTTATATTCTCCTCCTACTGCGTGCATTTTAAAGGTGCATTATATTTTGATTTTTTTTTAAAAAAAAGAAAACTCAGGATATTTGATCAATAATTAGTAAAACTATTTGTTTGTTTAGTGTATAAAATTAAAGTTCAAAATAGGGCAGTAACATAAACTACTTTGGCATGGTGTTTGTTTCATATGCATTGACAATCTATATTCTGATTGAATATAAAAATATACTTCGAAGAAGTCCTTTTTTTTGTTTCACAATACACCCTAGTGTTGGATGGGAAGTATGTAGTATTAGTTGTAACTATCTTCAATTCAACACCAATAGTTTCTTTTTTATAGTAAAACTTGTTGTTTGTGTTGTAAACTATTAGATTTCCAAATTTTGAGGAATACTGAACATTTTGACGATTTTTTTTCCAGTTCTCCTCTTTTGTTTCCCTATAGAGTCTAGATAATTGTATAAATGAATGGTCGACACGAACGTCATGTTGTTGTAACTAAGGAACAACATGTTTCGCTCTCCGGTGCCATATATCACTGTCATGTATATTTGTAACTAAGATGGTAACAAAATAGTTTTTTTTTTCTTTTCGTTTTCAGTTGGTGGTTCTGATTGAGTGTAGTAGTGGTGATAATTGTTGCTGAATGTGGCGACACGACGCCGCTAGTATGGTGCACATGCATGACATCCATCTCCTGTCTCTATTATTGAGTTACATAACGTCATGGAATTATGGGAACCAGACACACCTTGAAACACAGCGCAACAAAGAAAAGTAGTATCTGTATGTTATGCTTAATTAGAAACAAACATGGCTACTGAAATCGTGATCACGCAAGATCCAGCAGCACACACATGTATGAATCGTACGGTGGTGGTCCAAGCCAGGGTCCATGGAGCAGCAGGTGCCCCCCTTGCTGCCTGGCTGATGACTCAGCGCAGGATGAGATCAGATTGGCATGGTGTGAAATGAAACCGGGGATGGCTTGGTCCAAGACCGTGTGCTGTATCCTGAGGGCGACCTGGCGTGCCTAGCTGTGGCCCGCAGCGGGTGCAGTGATGCTGAATAAAATTGCATTGGTTGGTCGGAATCCAAGCACGGCGAGGCGATGCCACGCAAGGATATCCGGTCATTACAGGCGTGCTTGGTTCCGAGCCAAGCTACGCCACGCCACACGATTGTGGTGCTAGAAAAGAACGTCACACCCGTCACACTGCAGTGGGGTGCAACCAAGCACGCCCTATGTTGCTGGAGAGACAGCAACCAGCAGTGCCATTATCGTCAAATATAATGGAGAGGTACTTGTATCGTTTTACTTTGTCGTTTCCTTGAAGGAATACGTGCACCGAATGAACATTCTCAAGAAAGGATTAGTAGTGATGGGGATGTTGAGTGGTCCAAGGCACATGGAACAGGTTGCCCTTGACTCAGCCACCAAAGGATCAAAATTGTTGCTGTGCTGTTACTAATCCTAATAACAAAAATCACATCTTTCTTCAGGAAGGAAGAAAAAAAACAGCAGCCTTGATGGTAGATGGCTAGGTACTACTAGACCTGAGCTGTAGTCGGATGGCGACATTACGGGCTGAGCTGTCGCCGCATGTGTCGAGTCGAGTACACGGCGGTGTGCTAGCAAGAATATCCATCCGGACCTGGATGTGTGATGCGGTGCGCAGGAAACGCAGCGGAGGCGGCATCAGCAGGGTCATTATCGTCAAGCCGCGTATGATTAGGCCGACTAATAATCTCAGCCCTTCCTTCCTTCCTTCCCTGAAACCCTCCTCTGCTTGCCGTTGCCGATTCCCCCTCTGCTTCCACCCCCCACCCCGGCCCCCTCCCTGTATAAGAGCAGCTTCCCCTCCGCCTCATTGTCGCCGCATCCCAGCCCTCTCCCTGCCCAGCGGAGCTCAACTTCAGGCAACAACTAGATACCCAAACCAGAACGCGTAACCCCGCACAAATTTTGGTTTTGTCGCCTCCTCGACCCCCTCTTCCTCATCCTTCGTGGCGTCGCAAGGTATGCAATCCGTCTCTCTCTCTCTGCAACTCCGCATATCTGCTTGCAATTTCAATGCTAGTTCATGCCAGTGCCCATTGTCTTTACGGGTCCTCTTCTTGTTTGTCTGCTTCGATTCGTCGATTTTGCTCAGCCGTAGGGGCGCATCCCATCCATTGGACAAGGAACCTTGCGCTCCCCTGTTAGTTTGTCTAGATTCAGGAAAAAAAAATAGGCGGCGTTCATTGGCTCACCGTGCCTTCAATTTCTTCTTGTGCTCTCTGTCCGATTCCGACCCCAGTAGGTATCAGGTCGTTTGGTCTTCTCAGTGTTTGCCAGGCCCAGGCGTTTAGGTTTCGAAAAGACGCAATTTTTACGTCTTCAGTTGCTTCAGCTTTCTCTGAACAAAGTTCCTGTAAGATGGGAAATCATTGAGTGCAGAAAGTTGCCATCTTGTTATGGTTGCCATGGATGTCACCACGCTGCCATGTGCCTGTCCCTTATCCTCAATTACCTGTTTATTGTTGCGCAATATGTAGAAATCCAATAGCATTTGTATACTGGTTCCAGTAGGGAACCTTCTTTGTATACTGAATTGACAATATGCATATTATTTGGTTCGTCAATTCAGTAAGCCTCTTCAATTCTCTGTAAAGCCTTTATTTGGTTATTAATTGCTCCAGTATTTAACAAAAGTTATTAGCTTTCGTTAATATCCTGGAGTCTCAATTGCTGAATCTGTTTTTTTTTCTTTCTTTCTTTTGAGCAGATACCAAAATCCACAAGTCAAAACCTCAGGGAATGCTGAAAGATGTGCTTTCATAAAAGAGATTTCTGTTGCGACATCAAGGAGCTCGCTGCTCCACAAGGGCTGCTAGCCTGCTCAACTCTTGATGTGAGCGACCACCTCAGCTGCATCAATCCTACACCCTTCAGACTCCGACACGACCAAGCCATAAGAGTACTGTTCACCATCATGGACCATGACATGGGGGAGGAGGGCTAAATCATTGCAGTCCACCTAATCGGCCGGCCAGAGGATAGCCGTGTGTTTTATACTTTTGGAGACATGGAGGGCAGAGGAAAGATTTTAATGGAGCGGTATGAGCTGGGGAGAATGTTGGGGAAAGGAACATTTGGCAAGGTGCACTATGCAAAGAACCTTGAGTCAAATCAGAGCGTTGCTATTAAGATGATGGATAAGGACAAAGTGCTCAAGGTTGGGCTTTCAGAGCAGATAAGGCGTGAGATCACAACAATGAGATTGGTGGCACATAAGAACATTGTTGAACTTCATGAGGTCATGGCAACACGGAACAAGATCTACTTTGTCATGGAGTATGTGAAAGGTGGCGAGCTCTTTGAAAAGATTGAGAAGAGTGGCAAGCTCACGGAGCCTGCTGCACACAAGTACTTCCAGCAGCTTATTAGTGCAGTGGATTACTGCCACAGCCGAGGCGTGTACCACCGGGACCTGAAGCCTGAGAACCTGCTGCTGGATGAGGATGAGAACCTGAAGGTATCTGATTTTGGACTGAGCGCACTTTCGGAGTCGAAAAGGCAAGATGGATTGCTCCATACCACCTGTGGAACACCAGCATATGTAGCTCCAGAGGTGATCAGCAAGATAGGCTATGATGGTGCAAAATCAGACATCTGGTCTTGCGGTGTTGTTCTATTTGTTCTTGTTGCTGGTTATCTCCCTTTCCAAGGCCCAAACTTGATGGAGATGTATCGAAAGGTACAGCATGGTGATTTCAGGTGCCCCAGTTGGTTTTCACACAAACTCAAGAAGCTGTTGTACAAGATCCTGGACCCCAACCCAGCCACAAGAATTTCAATCCAGAAAATAAAAGAGTCTACCTGGTTCAGAAAAGGTCCCGAGGGGACCCGCACAGTTAAGGAGAAAATTCCCTGTGAGAATGCCACCACAAATGCTGCTCCAACACTTTCTGTGAGGCGCAAAAAGAATCCTTATGAAGATGCAAAACCGCTGACTGTGACAAACTTAAATGCCTTTGAAATTATCTCTTTCTCCTCAGGGTTTGATCTATCTGGCCTCTTTCTTGAAAAGGAGTGCAGAAAGGAGGCAAGATTTACTTCAGACAAGTCAGCCTCGGCCATCATCTTGAAGATTGAAGACGTCGCAAAGATGTTGAATCTCAGGGTAAGGAAGAAGGATAATGGTGTTGTCAAGATTCAAGGGAGGAAGGAGGGAAGGAATGGTGTCCTTCAGTTTGACACAGAGATCTTTGAGATCACACCACTTCATCATCTTGTTGAGATGAAACAAACAAGCGGTGATTTTCTTGAGTATCAGAAATTATTTGAAGAAGACATCCGGCCAGCACTGAAGGACATAGTTTGGGCCTGGCATGGAGATGATCAGCAGCAAAAGCAGTAGCTTGGATGCCTCAGTAGCTTGGATGCCTCAGTTAGTTTTTGTTCCAAAATTCGTTGGATTCTTCAGCTAAGGGTGATTCTGTTCTACATGTGTGTGTTCTTTTTTAGAAGCTACATTCATTTTGTGATGTGTACCATAGGCTACATTCCATTCGAACAATAATTGTTGAGAAGCTGAGTTCTTGAGTTTCATTCTGAAAATTGTTTCTGTTCTGTAATGGTTGTACCTGTCGATAATGAAATACAATGCCTTTGATCCTTGAAAAAAGGTTGAGCTTTCCTGCAGTTCTCTAATAGCTTCTTTTGGTGAAATACTGTGCCAAACATTTGCAAAAGATATGCACCCCAGCAACTGCATACGGAATCACTTGTCTTGATTTTAGCCATTCCAGCACTTAATAACAGCAGAAAATCTGAAAGTCTAAATTCCAATAGTGATTATATATCACTTCAATGAAACTTTATTGTCTTTTGCGATGCTTGAGATTCAAATTGATTGAGCCCACTAGATCTAACGAACCAATTTTTGTTCTTACTAGAATCTCACTGTCTCTCGAGTTTATCAACCAAAATTTCAAAAAACATTTTTGCATATCTAAAGATGGTGCTGTCTGCTGTGCTTTGAATCTCAACTTCCTTATGAGTACATTAACTTTCAAGGGGCACATCAGCAAGTAACTATTGATCACTCGTTCAGTCTGCATATTCAAAAATAGCAAAAATAACTTGGGTACTAGTAGACAAGGAATGAATAAAGATAGCACCTTCATTGGAAACTAAAAACGTAGTGACAAAGAAAGCAAGGTAAAATATACTCCACACAAAAGAACATATACAAAAATGAAACGTACATCACATGTTGATAAGTTAAACCTTAAGGCAATATTTAAACTCCACTAGTCCACTTGCATTGAAAAAGGATTTGTCCCCATCAACTGGGATTAAGGATAGATCCGACAGCTCGTTTTTCACATTCCTAATCAACCACCGGAACCACTTTCCAAACAGGTCAAACATTGATCCAATCCGATTAGTTTTAGCAAACCAGTCGATAAACTGTTTGGGTTCCTAATTTTCAAACGTATGTGCTTTTGTTCTTGATGATGTGTCATGATAGATGCCTGATGCGATGTATCTCCACAATTAAGAGACAAAAGTGATGCTATAGATAATTCGTTCCTGGTTTGAGCATGCAAAATTTACTTGTTCAGTTTTTTTTTATGGCTTGGCTCGGTCAACTGCATAGCTGTTGGATCTGTCAGGGATATGCTTAGAACCCAAGTTGATCGACAGGATGCGGCAGCTGTTGAATATGTATACTACCTAGTGGAGTTAAATATTTCCTACAAGCAGATAATTATCAAATATAACTCTTAGTCATTGGATTCCATGTGCATTGCGTGTGCATAGACTGCAGAATGATTTGTTGGGAGTTCCAGACAGTGCGACCTACATGCATTGAACTGGGAACCTAACAAAAGGTGAAACTGGAGTTTCAGAGATTAAATGGGATGGTGAAACTGAAAACCTTAGCGTCTACCCCCAGGGTCCATCCCAAAACTCTAGCTTCAGATATATGTATTGTCAGACGGGCTACACTAGCTAATTAAAGCCGCAAAACAAAAGAAATAGAGAGCTAGTCAATAATGATGTGTTCAAGTTTGTGCATGAGACGTTGGATTTGCCAATTGTGAAATGACTTATTTACCACATCCATAGTCGACCAACAAACATTTTTTTTTCAATAGGTTTACCTCTTTGTTGCATCAATATCGCAAGCAGATTATGCAACCAAAGAATACTATATATCCTCTTGCAACATGCTGTAGTACTACTAGCTGGCTGGCATCGAACAAATTTCTGCATTAATTCACTTCTGACTTTCTGAGATGGATTAAGATGGGGGCCAACGCAATGCACCAGATCCAATATACTCCCTCCCCTCTGGGATTGATAAGAGGAGAAGGGGCTTCCTCTGGGCAGGAAAGGCTAAAGGTAATGGCGGACAGTGCCTCGTTGCACGGCCGGTAGCGTGTCGGCCGCAGGAGTTTGGCGGCATTCTCACTTCGCCTACGATGGATGTGGCTCAAGAGAACAGACCCCACAAGACCATGGCATATGCTGGACCTTGACTTCGGCAAGGATAAGGAGGTGCAGCTAGCAGATGTTTCAGACATCCATTGATAGATGTTCACCTGGGCGACGGCTCCTTGGTGCTGTTCTGGACCGATCGCTGGCAGGGAGACGCATCCCCATGCGTGATTGCAAGTGGGCTTTGCTCGTTAGTGAAGCCCCAAGTTCGGAAGCGAAGAACAGTGGCAGAAGCACTGCACATCAAACTATGGATTGCTGATATCTCTGGTCATCAGTTGACTGTCCAGGCACTCGATCTCTGAGGACTTGAAATTGTGGCCGCTAGTCGACCAGGTTCACCTACAGATCGAATGGGGTGGAGGACACACTTGCCTGGCGTTGGTCACCTTGCGCCACGTACTCGACGCGCGCTCCGCGTACCGCATGTTCTTCGTAGGATCTGAGCAGTTCGCAGGGGCAAAGCCAATTTGGAAAGCTTGGGCGCCATTAAAGGTAAAATTCTTCACTTGGCTCGCTGTTCGGCATTGCATTTGGACGGCGGACCGACGGCACCGACACGGCCTCCAGAACCAGGCAAATAAACTGCCCTCTGTGTGATCAGGAGCTTGAAACAGCAGATCATTTCTTCGTCGGTTGCTGCTACACAAAGCAGGTCTGGCATGCCAATGGGAGCTACAATCCAGTTCCCAACCGAGCGCGCGGTTTATGCTTGACTGGTGGCTGCAGCTAAGACATGGGCTCAACAATCTGAAGCAGAGGGGCCTCAGTTGTCATGTTGATCACCTGGACCATCTAGCAGGAGAGGAATGCTAGGAGTTTTGACAACTGACCAAGCATCACCGAGAGTCAACTGGTGGACATCATCATCAAGGAAGGTTAATTGTGGGTTCAGGCCGGAGCCAAGCATATGGCTGCTCTGAGATGGCCGGCTGAAAGGGCAGTAGGTTTGCTAGGAGGTCCGGTCTAGCTGTCTAGGCTCTGTTCTTGGGTTGTAATAGTTAGCCGTATAAATATTAAGTGCGTTAAAACTGTATGCAAACTGTATGCGTGTGTCCGGCTGGCCCGCGTTGTAACTTGTAACTATATTTCATCTTCTTAATACAACGATACATAGCTCTTCTGCGTATTCTCGAAAAAAAAATATACTCCCTCAAAATCTCTTCTATTCTTAACTCGAGTCTTTTCACTCTTTTCTGTGCATCTACAATTATCTTCGGGTTATGTTTTTCAGAGAGAATAGTAAACGTGCTTCCTGTTAACCTATTTGATACCTTGTGTGCATTGTTGTTTTTTAATAAGGAAATAGTTCCGGCCTCTGCGACCGCACACAGCCAAATTCTTACATCATACTCGGTCTAGAACCTAATATAAAAATTAGGGAAACGAGTACACATAGAGTATGAAAAATTCAAAAGTATAGCCTATTATTGCTTCTCCGTCCATTCTTAACGAATATATCTAAAGCGACGATCTCTAGAACTTTGCTTGCTGAACAAATTCAGATATGTTTGCTCAAATGCAGAAAAGGGCTATCACTGACAAGATCATGGCCTACGAAGTGGGGCTGATCCAGCAGTACCTCACCAAGGGCTACACAGAGGATCAAGAGTCGATCACCGATGACGACGGGAGGAGAATTAGGGCAGGAAGCCAAAAGCAAGGGGTTAATAATTTACAAGAATTAACTGTTTGCCCTGCATCTCGTGTCGCTGCTGCAGCTTAGGCATCATCCTTGTGTTCTTGTGTTATTTATGCTACTCCGATCCTTTCTAAACATGAGACTTTGGATAATCATGAGCCTTGAGTGACAACATGTCTGTACAAATGCTTCAATTCATGGTACGCGCGAGTAAGCTCATGCCATGATATTCCTGTAATTTTTTGCATATCAACTGTTGGTGTTGCGCTTCCACTTCCTTAATTATGAGCAGAGTAATTTTTCAGGGTGAGCATCAGCATGTAACTCTTGATTGCTTCCTCATCAGTCTGCATATTCTGCAATAGCGACGGTAAAATAAATAATGGTTATTAGAAGACAAAGAACGAAGTACACAGGTATATATGCAGGCGACGACTGCTATATATGATCGAGCAGACAAGTCTCAAACATAGGAGTAATCATTAGTAACTGCATATTATATGTATCAACTATCAATTAGTACTTGTATAATGATTGGTTGACGTGGGTGCCCTTTGTTGGGCTTGGGTCGATCGAGTCTGGGCCTCATCTGTTTTTTATACATACTGTAGTGTATTATTAATCATCTGTAAATGCATTCCGCCTGTGATTTGTTGTGCACAAGGATACAGATGTAGTAGGTTTTGCTGTTTGGGTATAAGGGGAAAAAACAGCCATGCAAATATGTTGAATACAGATAGCATTCGCACACGACACAGTGACCCCATTATTCTATTAACGTTGCAATTGGTCTTGGTTTTGCAATTGTTCTGAATTTGCAAACATCTTCGATCCTTTGAATTCTCGTCACATATTTAGGTTCAAGAAGGAAAATCACAATCGGAGTCATCGGTCAGAATGACCATCAGAACAAATATCAGGAGAGAGAGAGATAAAGAAATTGGGAAATTTTCAGATCAGAGAGGCTTCAGAAAATTCAGATCCAAATCTATGTGCCTGACTCACCCATCTCAGCAAGAACGTTTTTTTAGTTTTAAAAAAAAAGCAAGAACGTTTCGGGATGGATTGACTGCTCGTGGCCACACCGAATTCAAGGGGAGAAGCTCTAGCTAGAGCACGGGAAATTAATCAATCCAAAGGAAGTAAGGTCGTGCTTTCCATTACCAGCATCGAGAAGGGGAAGGCAAAATCGACCTTGGTTCCAACTCCGCTCGACGCCAGCCCAGCAGCAGGAGAGCACGGGGACTGGGGAGGACGCGAGGGCGGCTGCGACGCCGAGGGGAACCCCGAGGTCAGCTGCGACGGCCGTGCGGATCCTCTTGCTGTTGCCCGTGGATCCGATCCCCAGCCATCCTTGAGGAGATCGCCGCCGACGGCCGCTGATGGAATCCGCCGAGTCGATCGAGCGAGAGGACGCTTCGATAGTTGCCGTTTTTCTTTCCAGACCTCGGCACACGTTTTTTTATTTTACATCGGTTTTGGCCTGAAACAAGGGTAAAATGAAATCCCAAGTAACTTACAGGAGTTTTGGACAAAATACCTTGCTTCCAAACGGGCCCTTACTAGACATGAGACTTTGGGTGATCATGATTTTTGAATGGCAAGATGGCAGTACAAACTGCTTCGTTTCATTCTACAAGCTAACTCAAACCATGATATTTCTGCAACGTGCGTACCTTTTGTTTGTGATTCTTGCTTATGTCCAGATCATGTGCTGTACAGTAAACAGAAAAAAGCTTTCCTCTATCAAGAGCTACTGGAGACGCTACGGAACGCTTAATATCATTTTCTGGTTAATTCCATTCCTTTTCATTTTCCTCAGGCTATTATGTTTGATAACAAGTGACAGCCAGTGGAGTTTATGTATAGGATCCAGCAAAGCCCATCAGGACATGATCCACCTCAAAAATGTTTCTAGGCCTCTTGCAATTGCAGTTTGCAAATGACGTTTTTCTCTCAAGCATGTAGCACACAAGTCAGTCATGAGACGAAGGGAGAGCATTCTGTTGTTCGGCTTTTCATGTCTAAAGACCAAAATGCAACCTGTCAGTTCTAAGAGCAATTTCCTTAAGGTTTTGCGAATGATGTTTTTCTCTCAAACATGTAGCACAAGTCTAAAGACCGAGGAGAGAAATCTGCTCTTCGGCTTTTCATGTCTAAAGACAAGGTTTCTGACCAAAACGCAACCTGTCAGCTCTAGGAGCAAATTGCTTAAGGATTTGCTAGTGTTTCAGCAGGTTTTGTACCAGGAAAGAGGCGCAAGTAATGTGTTTTCAGGCTCCATCTGCTACAATTACAACCTTGGAGGATGACAGCAGCAACAGCAGCAACAGCACACTCAAAACTGAAGGCCAAGGCTACAAAGAGATGATGGTGTTTCATGCCTCCATTTTTTATTTGAGATGGTGCCATCCATCCAGAAAACACCTCGCACTCCTGAAGCAATGGAATTGGTGTTGTTAACTGGAGGAGACACTTACCCAAAACCTGTGCACATCGTCGCAATAAAACATTTCACCAGACCAGATTAACTAGTAACGACTGTCCCGTAACCCACAAAACTGACCATGACAAGCCTGCTCCGCTTCAAGTAGCACCACAAATAAAATATCAGAAACCCGGTAGGACGATTTACAATCACAGTAACAATGCAGAAACTAGGACTCTTCCTGGAAGTTAGACACAGCTCCAACAGAACATCACTTCAAGAAAAAGAAAGTTGCAGACATGCAATCCAATAATGTCCTTTCTGAAATTTCCAGATTTCAGGTACTCACATTTAGCACATGCTTGTCCCACATTTAAGCATGGATTTGGTGAAAAGACAAAATCATGCAAACTTCAGCCCAAATGCCATGCCCAAAGTCCATACTCCCAGCATTGCACACACTTACAGTATTCCACAACAAAATGCTCAAACATGAACCATTCTGCACATTTACTTTAGCATATAAGCCCCAACCGTGTTACATTTGCTATCATACTACACATCAACACGGACATGTAAGAACAACAGAATTGTGCCAATCTTCACCTCCTTTTGGCACTCAATCAGCAAAATACAAAATAAATTATGAACATTCGTCACCGAGCCTTTTCTGACTCAGATTTTTCCGGTTGTGAAACAAGGGTGCGCCAGAGGTACCGTCCGCTTGCCATGTCCACCATAGTCCAGAACCCGGTTTTCACAGCTGACCCAACCTAGATTAGTGTAGAAAACAATCCTTGAGATTGGGAACCAATTGCTATTAAAGAAACGATATATCTTTCAGATTGGTACACAAGGGAAACAATGAGCTGAGGATTTAGTATTTAAACCAGAAGTAGTAGCAAATGACCATCGATTATGCGGCGTGCACCATTATGAGGTGCTTAATTATATTTGCTTATTCACGTGCACCGTGCAACTGTTTAAACACTTAAGCCCCACTCAGCTCATGTTTCCATGCAGTTACTTTATAAACAAATTTAGACGCTAGATCCAAAGAGTTAATAACATGGTTTTTGTCAGAGCTGAGGACAGTGGCAGTGCTGGGCAAGATTCCAAATGTTTCAAGGTCTAGCTTGTTTCAAGGCTACCAGACCAAACGATGCTTAGTCAAGTGGTAAAAATTTTCTTACCCCTGAATTTGCAATTGCTTTAATCAATGTGAGGACCAATGGTGGTCACCCTTGGATGATGAGTGATTGATAATGTTGTGTGGAATGATGTTGCTCTTGGCTTGAGATGTGCAGGTGTAGGATGTGACATGGCGGCCGATGGCGTGCGGTGAAGGGTCAAGCGAAAGGTTCATGCCGATGGACCAAGGGCGGTGAAGGGTGAACACGAGTAGGCTTGGACCGAGGGACCCGAGGAGTCCGGACGGAGTCATGGGCGATCCATATGGTGCACGGAAGGGCGAGAGAACATGACGGGATGGAGACGGCGTCGGTCGAGTCGAGCGGGAGGCTTGGTGGAGGCCGGACACGCGTCGACATCGAGGAGATCGCGTGGTGGCCAAGCAGAGATGGACGGTTTGGGTGGTTTGGACCTCAAAACCACTGTGCAGGTAGGTTTCCCGATTTGGGCCTCAAAACCGGGGGCGAGCCGGTGCGGTCGGAGCTTTGAGAAGGAGGGCACGTGGCGTCATCGCGAAGCTTGCGTCGAGGCGAAGCAAAGTCGTGAAGGTGGCGTGTTCGTCCGATGCGTCTATAAAAATCTGGACCAAAATGTCCCTGCGTGGGTAGTTATCTTAGTTGTAGTTGTAGGGTATTTTCATCATCAGCTATGGACTATATATATTAGAGGTGTGCTAGAAACCATAATTTCATTTGCTTAGAGGCTAGCCAAGTGCTTAGAGAGAGGAGAAAAGGGAGATGAGAGGGTGAAAGCTTCTTTTCTCTTGATTTCTCCATCCTAGGGGAAGGATGAAGGGTGGAGGCTAGTCCTCATCTTGTAAAGATGTTGTCTTCGTGATTTAGTCGAATTTGTGTCTCAAATCCGTGGCTAAATCTTGTTGTTTCTCCCGTTTTTCTTTTTCAGGATTTTCGGAGTATTTTCGTGGGAATTGTCGTTCTTCGAGTTTGAGCCCAAATCCCGCGAGGTTTGTTGGGGGGAATTGTTGCTAGGATCCTTATGAGCATCTATGATGTGATCCCCCCTCAAATCCCCCACGGATTCGGCTTGAATTTGTAGTTTTCCCAAAGGATTGAGTTCTTGGTAGGGTTTCGGTGTTCTCCAAAATTCGTGATGAATACTTAAGCTTTTTGAAGTTAGCCTTTGGGAATAGCCTTGTTATGTTGTTGTGAGTCTATGGTTCAAATTTCGTGATTTTTGGAGGTCGCTTGATCGAGTTTCGGATTTTTCCAACTTCTTCACGCAGGCTGTTTTTGGAGCTGCGGAAAATTCCGAAGATTTCTTCGGATTCTCCGAAGAATTTTCCGAAAAATTCCGTAGGTGCGGATTCTCCAAAGAATTTTCCTGGAACTCCGTAGGTGCGGATTCTCCGAAGGTTTGTGCGGATTCTCCGGAAGTTGCGGAATATTCCGAAGAGTTTTGCGGAGTTTCCGTACTTTTGTGTTGGTTTTTGAATCTCTTCTGCTGACACTTTCTTGGGTTCATTCTTGCTTCCGTTAGTCTCTAAATTAGACCCTAGCACCATTCCTAGGACCATTAGCTCTTGCATAGCTAAAAGGACTTGATATTGCTAGAAGAGAGGTTTGTGGATCGGTTTGGGATTCAAGTCGAGGTTCTTTGAAGAAATTTGACTCAGCTCCTATTCACCCCCTAGTCGCCTGTTTCGGTCCTTCACAATGTAAGCTATCCCGGACGTCTTATAGTAGGATTTTTTTTTAAAAAAATATAAATTTAGGAGATGTAACCATGCTAACGAGGTTGTTTGAAGAGCAAGGGTAGCTTATAATCTTCCTTCCAAAAAAGAAAGGCTAGTCCATGGCATATATGTATGCGGTGATTGGTTGAGAACTTCAAATGAGCCTAAAACTAAGCATCTTGGAGGGCCAACCCTATGTGCTGACATGACGAAGAACAGAAGCGAGGCCATGTTGGTTGGCAAACAGTGCAATAGAATTATTTCTCCTTAATGATGATACATCAGCCGGAAGCTCATTGTGCGTCGAAATTGAAGGGCCTTGCTAATGTTGCAATCCTAGTTAGTACTAGGAAATTAGGTCCAATTTCCTTTCGGAGCAGGCAAGAAGCTAAGAATAGGAACAGGGAGGGAGGGAGGGAGGGAGGCGTTACCTTGGAATGGAGGGGCAGAGGGGCCCTGGGGGATCCCGAGTCGGAGGCCTTGTCGTCGTCGGCGTCGAATTGGTCAGGCTCGGCGTTGAGCCCGCGGATGAGGAAGAATCCGGCGATGGTGGCGGAGAGGAAGATGAGGATGACCCGCAGCGGGCACATCTTCTCTCGCCTGGGGCTGGGTTCCTTGCCGGCCAACGAAGCAATCAATCCGGCGCAGCAAATGGAAGGCCGGCAGGAAACGGATTCAAGAAAGGCGGCGCCTTTTGGCTGTGGGTTGCTCCTTGTCGGCGGCGGGGGTTTGGCGATTGGGGAAGGAGAGTGCTGCAATGGCGGATTAGGGGAGGTTGGATTGGGACTCGGTTCTGGGTGGGTGGATGCGGAGGATCCCTCCCTTGCAGCAATGTCCCTCCTCCCGAGGCTGGAGCACGCACGCGCCCACCTAACGCAACTTCCCTTTGAATTATTAAAGGGAGGGTGTGAGCAGAAAAATGGAAGAAACTGTGCGAGGCAACGCAATCAGAGAACTGAGAGAAGAGAAGAGCAGGTGGAAGGACCGGAGGAGGACGGATCCGCGGAGGAAGACGAGACGAACAAAAGGAGGGCGGAGGAGCAGCAATTTATTTGGATTTCCTCTTCTCGCCAGACCAACGGCGGCCACGTCAAAACGCGCCTTCCACCTTCTGTTCTGGGTCCACCCTGGACCGGCTCATATGCATTGCATTCAAAGACTGTTTCGACTGTTAGTGGGGTCCAACCTCCATGTTTGATGCGACGAGCTGTGTCAAACCAAGCTAATGCGCTTTCACAAATACTAATACTGAAGACCAAATGACCACCTGTTTTGGTGGGGCCCAAACTTCACCTGCCTTTGTCGCAACTCCTTAGGTAGCCCCTAATACTACTGCTTTAACCACTACGCGCTACAGGTCTCTTCGCTAGAAGATTGATTATTGATCAGGAATTATATACATGCGACGGGAGCATTTGAAGTTCTAAAATGCGCACATGTTCTAAAATGGTGAAACAATATATATCCATAAGCATACTTTGAAGTTAAAAAAGATTGGAATTTGAAACGGCATTCAAAAAACATAAAGGCATAGGTTACTTTTGCTTATTTTTAACACCCGTCACATCGAATGTTTAGATACTAATTAGGAGTATTAAACGTAGACTATTTACAAAACGCATTACATAAGTGTAGGCTAAACGGTGAGACGAATCTATTAAGCCTAATTAGTCCATGATTTGACAATGTGTTGCTGCAGTAAACATTTACTGATGTTGGATTAATTAGGCTTAATATTCGTCTCGCCATTTAGCCTCCATCTGTGTAATGGATTTTGTAAATAGTCTACGTTTAATACTCCTAATTAGTATTTAAACATTCGATGTGATGGGTGCTAAAAATAAGCAAGGGGAACCAAACGCCCTCCTGGTATGCTTTCCACGGGAAAAATGCATGTAGAGCATTTATGGCAGATTGTGGTTGATCTATTGCTTCTTTAACATCGAGTTTTGACTCTTCGTAGTCTGGGCACTAGGACGGGCGTGCACAGATATAGCAAAATGGAGTAACTAGCAAGTCATTATAAACATATAGACAAGTCGAAATATTTCTTATGGCTTAGAAATGAAAAGTCAAATGGTGCAGCATGAGGCCAGGAACAAATGTTTCCTCCCAATATTACAATTTTTGGACTTTATCTTTTTTCAAATGATTAAAAAATTATCATGTTGTAAAAAGGTACAAGGTTTTATATGAATTTGTTGTCATCTAGGACAGATTCAGCAAAATGACACGGAAAGTGATGATCTATAAACAAATGTGATACCTGCGCTGCGGAGTAAAGAGTAATCCCATCAAGTTCAGAGATGATATCACCAATCACAACTCCTCCACACTTTTCTGTTGATATCTCACAAATCTACGGTGTGCATAGGATTAAGAATAAGTTTACGCACACCAAGAAAGTAACGATAGTCTCATTCTCTGAATATTGCAAACATGTATTGAACAAATTATCTTGCATGGCTTGGTTAGCTATCTATCCCAAGAAAAATTAAACAAACAAAGATGTATAACTAAATAGCATACAATGAAATTACATTTCCATAAAGTAAAAAAAATCAATTAAATGGAATTGAAATGAACACCATAGTGTTGCAAAAGGCTGATGCTGCAAAGGGCATATCCATGCGACACAGCAGGCTTAGGACAAAAGGTCATATATCGTTGTCCAATCCAACGGCAAGAGCTATTGACAGCACAATAATTGAGAAAGGCCATCTTATAAAAAAGTGTATCAGAACTAATGTAACTTCTTGATCAATATAGTAAAGCATAGAAGCCAAGAGGAGCTGAAAAATGAAACTTAAAGAACTAAGGCAGTGGATAACTGCTAATACTAAAATGAGCTTGAAAACAACATTTGTTTAAGTATTTATCCCTTTTTAGTAATGTTAGTTAATAGTTATTACTTCACAGAAAACTAATGATAGTCGATGGACATCAATAACTTTGGTCATATGCCGAACATTGAAGGTTTGGACAAAAAACTACCAACAATTATGAAAAGTGGTGTTTTGAGTATCGACATGGTTGCAAAAACATAATTTTGACGGCTAATCTCTACTAGAAATGTTTACTAATCCTGGCAAAGTTATATGATTATGAAACTATTTTTGAGACAAATCTACTCATACCATTTTAAGATGTTCAATCTTAATACACACAAAGTTATATGATTATGAAACAATCAAAGTTTTGATCTGTTAACTATTTCCACAACCCAAAATGCCAACTGTCATGACTGGTGGGAATAGCTGTACAAACAGAAGTGCCGTTGCAAATTACTGCATAAAAATCAATAATTTGTCAGGTAATTGTTATATGCCAGTAAACCTATCTAACCTCATTTTTCTAATCTCATAAAATTAAGGAGATCTGGTTTCCTATTTTAGCATATAAGAAGATTTTTTTTTCTATCACCATGAGCAGGACGTTGCTAAGGTGCATGGATATGTGCAGACTAGGCCTCACCTATACCCTACTTCATAAGGGGGGTGGAGGATGAGATTTGCAATTTGCAATTTAAAAGATCCTTTGATTAGTTTCAAAAAAAAATCCTTTGATCAGGTGGAACTTAATGAATGGGAGGCAATGCAGAGAAAGTTGCTCTTTCAAATCAACTGGAAAACAAATGATCGGCTCATGCATGCTGTTCCTTGTACATGATTGCATCAATAATAACAAGTTCAGAATGTTCGTTGTGCCAAGAACCAGACATTCTAAACTAAGCAAATTGCCATTCAGCAGGCACTAAAATGCTTAAATCACAGTTAAAACTCGATCAGGACAATAGGAACATTCTAACATTAACATAATTAGTGATCTAGACGGAGCAAATGCTATTAAATTAGAGGATTTGCGTGCATGTGCGTTGCCTACCTCCTGTACCAGAATTCCATGTGGTGGCTTGGCATATTTGCAGCATAAGTGTTCCAAACTACTCATGCTCAGCATGTGAAGAGCTTGTCCCCTTATGCGAACCCTTGTAGTGTTCTGCACCCATCATAAAATTCCAATGTCAACGATAATGGTATATCAATAATATCTTTCACACCGTAAGCCTTACTTGCAAGATATCCATCTGTTTCTTTGTTTTGGAATTTGAATATCAATATTTCGAACATTGTTGTGAAATTTTCAAAATTGGCCATATGAAAGTACATCACAAGATTTCACTAAAGCACTTGCATAAAATCATTGTTATGTTAGTTTATAATAACATAAAGTTGCGAAGCAATTATCAAATAGCATAATAGAGACTGGGTGAAGTCGTAACAACATTAAAAAAATCATGAAAGGCCGAGGAAACAACTAGAGTTCAGAGATCTTTTAAATAACATAGAAGTCACACTACTACTATTCCCAGGTAGCAAGAAGAAGTATGCTACTGTGAACATTACTGTGCATAAGAAAGTCTAGCACTACTCATCAAATATTCAAATCCACATATTTTGCATACATTGCTGTGCAAAAAGAACACTTCAATATTTATTGGTAATCACTAATGGGATGATATACAGGCAATATTCAATGCATAGTACCATATTATAGTAGTGAGGGTGTTAGCATCTTTCTTTTCCAGGCGATGGGCGGTGCTGGCTATGCCGGTGCAGCTGGATCTCCTCGCGTCGTCTCTTCTCTTCACCTGGGTATGGTTCGTCTTTGAAGATGTTGTCATGCAGGAGCTCGACGAAAGCTCTACCTAACTGTTGTGTTGGGTCAGCAACGACGGCGTTGTTTGGGCGTCGTTTCCCACCCTTGAGGCGTTGTTTGTGGTGCTCTTTGCAATGGTCGTGGTCTTCCAGGTATAAACCTAAATCTGGCTTGCCGGATGGGCGACGATGTCATCTTCATGTCATGCTCTCCTTGGAGACGTCGTCTTGGAAATCCTCTAGACCGATATTCATTACCTAGGCAGACTCTATCTACTTACCAAGCAGCAGAAGACACATCAAATTTCCGAGAAGACAAGAGATGTGATAGATTGGGGGTGCATAAAGACAATGCAAGGTTGAAATATGGACAATGAAGAAAATGAAGAAGATTGAAGTTTAGTCTTCTAGCTTTCTTTGTTTGTTTTAAGATTTTCTAAACTCTTGTAACCGTTGGCTGTATATATCCACGAGATGGATATAGTAGGCCGGTTTTTACCATTATCAAAAAAACAATACTGCATCACTATTCAGGATGGCCCATTTACTTGCAAGACAAACAACCAATGTGAATAGCATTGTTTTCAGAAGTTTTGGCTTACGAATAATCCGTTACCCCTGTTACGGAGCTTTTCTTTTGAAACACCACTGTTGTGCTACAGGAACTGACTGATCACTGATGGCAAGTTACTCCAAGAAATTACACTGCAAGTTACTTTCCGATCCTGCAAGCTACATGAGTTCGATGTCAAAGTTGTGAGGGTTTGTTCCCTTCTGCATTTCTGGTTCTTCATCCACACTAGATTTTTTCTTTTCTCAGCTTCTGTTGGATCGGAAAGGTGCCCATGGACGAGCAGATGAGCTTCAGATCGAGCGCACGATTAATCATATTTGCTGCTCGCAGGAATATCATTATTTTTGTTCGTTTCATTTGTTATAGAGACAACAAGTGGAATATATATAGTACTCCGTAGATGACAATTGATCAGCACATCGAATCGAGAAATTAAACTGAACACGATGCAATTGACAGCTTACACGACAAGGTCCAAGCGTCTAACACTATCAGCAATTGCAAGTCTGCAAGACTGCGGCGCTACGTGATACAGCTCGCCACACGATTCGTGCCTGCAGCAACGCGCAGCATGAGCGACGACGGCATGGGAAGCATGCTCGGCTCCGGCGAGGCGGATAAGAAGCCCGGTCCGGCGTACAGTGCCCGCTGCGCCCTCGGCGTGTCCAACTCCACGTAGTTGCTCCCAGTACTGCTCGCGCCGTCGTCGAGCTCCTCGGACGCCGGTGGCCGAGGCTTCTTGTGCGCGTCCCAACGCTTGGCGGACGACGACGCGCGGCTGCCGCCTCCCCAGTGCGAAGCGCAGGACGACGCCCGGCTGCTCGGGCGGTTGCTGCTGGAGGACGACGACGACGACGGCCGACTGGTCTTCTTGTCGGCATCCCACCTCTCCGACGAGGACGCGCGGCCGGGGCTGCTCCTGATGCTGTCCGTGGAACGCTGGCTTGAGACCGACGACGCCGGGCTGGCCGGTCTGGTCTTGCGCGCGTCCCACCTCTCGACGGCGTCGGCGCGGCCGGGCTTGGACGGCGGCTGGATCGCGTTCTTCCGCGCGTCCCACCTCTCGACGGCGTCCGCGCGGCTGGCCTTGGGCGGCGAGATGGGGAGGACTAGGACGCACGGCGGTGTGGTGTTGGGAGCAGCGCCAGCATCTTGCTCCTGGGCGGGGTCGGGAGCAGCGCCGGGAGAGCAGCGAGTGCCATGGCGAGGTGCACGCGCGCAACCAGCATCTTTCTAACAGTATTGTTTTCGCAAGTTTGTCATACCAATTGTTGCACAATTTTATTTTTAAAGCATTTTCGAACGCTGTTCTTGTCTTACACTGATGGATTGCTGGTCAGCATTTGCAGCATGTTTTACCTCTGAATATGTGGATTGTGAAATTTCACGTACGCAACTGAATTCTTGGAAGAGTCGTTTGAGACACATCATGTTTTTAGCAAAGAATTCTCTCGGAAATCAATCAAGAGAGTACTTGCACGTATATCATGTAGATCAATCCATTTATTTATATTGGTAAATGCTGCTACAGTACACGGTTTCATATTGGTGACAGAAGAAACATTTTTCTAACAAAACATCGACGAAACAAACACTTCATGCTCCTACAGAACTTTTCTAACAACATCAGCAGCTTCAATGCTTCATCTATCCGTGCTAACATCCCTCGTGCATCCGTGCTGCTACAGTGCTAACGGACGCGGATCATCAACGACGATGGCATGGGAAGCATGCTCGGATCTGGCGAGGCGATGAATCCCGGTCCGGCGTAGAATTCCCGGTGCGGCAGCGGCCGTGGCGGTGGCATGTCCAAGTAACCCATGTCGTTGCTTCCAGTGCTGCTCTCGCCGTCGTCGATCTCGTCTGTCCGCAGCGCCGCCGTGGGCTTCTTGTGGGCGTCCCAGAGGCCGGCGGTCGACGTCGCGCGGCTGTTGGGGCGGCGCCTGCTTCCATCGCACCCCTTGTTGTTGCTGCGCGCCGAGGACGACGAAGACGACAGGCTCACCGGTTTCTTGCGCGCGTCCCACCTCTCCTCGGAGTCAGCGCGGCTGCTGCTGCTGCTGCTGCGTCCCGGGCTGCTGGTTCTGCTTGCCGAGGAGGAAGCCGCCGCCGCCGCCGCCGCCGCGATCTTCTTCTTGTTGCTGTCCCACCTCTCGCACGAGGACGCGCGGCCAGGACTGCTGCTCTCGCCGTACAAGGAACGCTGGCCACCTGCCGACGACGACGACGACGACGACGTTGGACTGCCAGCAGCTGGTTCGGTCTTGTGCGCGTCCCACCTCTCCGCGGCGTCGGCGCGGCTGGGTTTGGGAGGCGAGCTTGTTGGCAGGATGACGACGCACGGCGGCGTCGGGAGAAGTGGCGACATCATGAATTTGGGCGGGGTGGGGAGCAGCCCGGGAAGGGCTGCGTGCGCCATGGCAAGGTGCACGCGGGCAACAGGGATCGCCATGGATCGAAGAAGCAGAGAGACACCGCAGGCGCCGCGCGATTGAGCAGAGAGGAGACGAAGCGGAGAGATCGATCAGGAGCTGATGAGAAAGTTACGGCCGTGGAGACTGAGATATATAGGGGGCGGCGCCGGCGGGGTGCTGGGCGCCAGTCATTCGAAGTCCGATCGACGAACATGCCAATCCGACTGGGAACGAAGCCCTGGTTCCGACAGCAGTGGATGACGCGCTGTCGCGCCGACTCGGCGCCGTTCGTCCGACACCGACTCGGAATCGGTTACCCTTTCCCCTTCCGCGAAGCGTTCTTGGGATTCATCCACCCAACTTGGAAGATTGGGTTTACAGTTTACAAGCTTTGGAGTTTAGACTTAGACCCTCCTTTCTGAAGATTGGCGGTGTCTTAAAAATTGTTGGAATGTCCAGATTTCTTTTGTTGCAGCTGAGTACAAATATCAAATTCTATGACGACGTGCAAGAAGTAGACCAAGTTGTTGCTTCAACAGATCAGTTTCTATCCATTTTTAGAGTGTTATATTCTTGTGTTTTTGAGAGAATGATGTCTGCATGGGATGTTTTAAGTTAAACCCAACAAAAGGATCTACCATTCCTTGGTTCTTGACATGCATACATGAGGAAATGGGAGTTGGGCGTTGATGTAGAAGAAATATGCCTTTAACAAGAAATATGAAAAATAAACAAAAAAATCTAAACGGGAGGAACGTATTAATTAAAAAACTAATAGTGACCACTGAACTGACCAATAGTTCATCAGACCTTATCCTCTTTTTTAACTGAAAAAAAAGTTCATCAGACCTTACCCCGGGCTTCTAGCTTTCGAAGGCCCAAAACGAAGAAAAGACCCAACAGGCAAGCTCAAAATGAAGAAAAGACCCAACAGGCCGGCCCAAACGAAGAAAAGACCAAGCGGCGGCCTGCTCAACCCTAGCACCCCGACCGTTCTCCGCACTGCGCGCACGCCGCACCCTGCTCCGCGACCCCGCCCGCCCGTCCTCCAAGCCGGCAAGCTGCGCCGCCACAACGAGCAGCGCTAGACGCCGCGACACGTCGCGTCCGCGCGGGAGGTCCGCCGAGCAACGTCCACTGGGCCACGGACAAGATGATGCCCTCGAGCCAGCCCGAATTTTCGCCGTCGCAGTTCACTTCCTCCCAGAATGCCGCCGCCGACTCCACCACCCCTTCCAAGGTCCTCTCCTCCTCTCGCCTCACCACATCCGGGATTCAACCGTTGGTTGCTTTCGCGATGGAGTACTATTGTTTCCCTGAGCTAACTTGTGCTCGGTGGTTGGGTTTGCAGATGCGGGGCGCATCGAGCACTATGCCGCTCACCGTCAAGCAGATCGCCGACGCGCAGCAATCTGGCACCGGCGAGAAGGGCGCTCCCTTCGTCGTCGATGGCGTCGAGATAGCTAATGTACGAGATTGAAATGTGCCTTCATCTTTCCGTCTACATTTTGCAACGTTTCCTCTTCGTCGTGTTTTAATTTGTTGGTTGATGATGGACGCCTTCTCGCGGTTAATTCGGCGGCGGTGGCGGTTCCCTTTTCAGATTCGGCTTGTGGGGATGGTCAATGGCAAGGCGGAGCGGACAACAGATGTGTCATTCACGCTCGATGATGGCACCGGCCGCCTCGATTTCATTAGATGGTGAGACCATTTGCATGAATCACTAGCTCTAAATTCCAATGTTCTTTTTTCTGGTTCAAGGGTGGAACTTTAGTTCTTAATAGGATGCAGATGATAGCTGTCATCAGAAATTCAGAATTGAGGCATGCAACAATGCGAAATATGCAGACTGTTCTAATATAAAGGGCACACTGATTGATAATTAAACACCACATTTTATCCGCATTAGGGGAATGCAGACTGTTCTAACATAAAGGGCACGCTGATTGATTAAACACAATGCAGTGCAGGTGTGTACATGTTGAGTGAACTTTTAGAGTCATTTGTCTTGATGTCTAAAAAAGGGGGTATACGCACCAGTTTTAATGTTGGGCCAACCACTTACGATTCAACCAAGGTGTCCATGGGCTATAATGTTGCTCGTATGTGCAATTAGTGATAGATTTCCTTGCTCATAGTTATTTTTATTTCTGTTTCACAGGGTGAATGATGCTTCAGATTCTTCTGAAACTGCTGCTGTTCAGTAAGTATAAGCTATAACCTTTATGTCTTTCCTAAAGCCTAGTCGCCATGCTTTCCTGTGGAGGGATCATCACTTTTCTCTTTCTCCATTTCATCCTGGTTATCAAGGAACGGTATGTATGTCTCGGTGATTGGTAGTCTCAAGGGACTTCAAGAGAGGAAGCGCACTACTGCTTTCTCAATCAGGTATCCTTGCAACAAATTCATTTAAGCTTAGCAGCTCTTGCAGTTCAGCATACAGATGACATATGGATTTTATTTCAGGCCTATAACTGATTTCAATGAGGTTACGCTGCATTTCATTCAATGTGTTCGGATGCATATAGAGAACACTAAATTAAAGGTGTCACCCTTTCCTGTAATAAGGTCCATGAAACACTCCCATGCTATCTTTCCCGTGCCTGTCTGACAAAGCTTCTGGTTTATGTCGTAGGTTGGCAGTCCTGCACGAACCAGTTCTTCTATGGGAGCGTCAGCCTCAAATGGATTCGGTGCATCAAGCACACCAACATCTTTGAAATCTAATCCAGTAAGTTGTAATTGCAGTTATCGCATTGATCACTTAGTCGAAACTTTTTTCAGATATCATCATGTCTTACTGATTCCTTTAGGCACCGGTGACTAGTGGAGCAAGTGGATCCGATGAGACTGATTTGAATACACAGGTGCTGAATATTTTTAATGAGCCAGCAAACATGTAAGTTGCATATACATGGCCCTCCCTTTGCCTTGTAACTATATTTTGTCCAGCCCCTACAATGAATTGCACTAGATTAAGTTTTTTTACACCTGACCATCCTTTTCTTTCTTATATCATCTGTTTCTTACCAGAATCTGATGCCCCATTACCTGTCCTAAATTTAGGAAATACTTTTTTTCAGTTGACAAATATAAAGTTGATCTTTTGCAATGTGTGGGTTAGCAAGTTGCTCATTTATTTGTCATTGTATCGTTGACAGTGAGAGTGAGCATGGGGTGCATATTGATGAAATAATCAAGCGCTTCAGATTGCCTGAGAGCAAGATCAGGTAGAGCTCTTTCTCTTCTCTTTCACTAGCACACAGAGAGAAATCAGAAGAAGAGAGTATTCTGAGTGGCTAATATTGTATGCGGTTTTGTTTGCTGTGCAGGGAGGCTATTGTTTATAATGCGGATGTCGGGCACATTTACTCAACAATCGATGACTTTCACTACAAGGCAGCTTGAAGTTGTAGCCAAAATTTCTGTCAGTTGTGAGAGAAGAGATGCATCTGTGGAGTTTGGCTGGAGCTAGAGGAGTTTCTCATCTCCTTGCCCTGGCACCTTTGACGGTTTTGCTTAGGGCTAGTTAGGGTCTGGTCTTTCCATTTGGTAACAGGTTATTAGTTCTTTTGTAAGGTGATGGTTTTTTCTGCTCAGGTTTTTTCCTTAAAAAACCTGGCTGTACCTTGGGTTTCTAAAGCCCCTTTTCTTCGTAATATATTGACACACAGCTCTCCTGCGTGTTCAGAAAAAAAGTTGTAGCCAAAATCAAGCATATTTAGTACGATGGCAGCCTGCTTGTATGGCAGATGAGCCTAGAGGAGGAGAGGACAATGTATCATTTGAGAGACCTGATTCCACCTCCTTGTACTGACCAACTCAAGAAAGAAAAGATGGTATGGAGGACTGTTTCATGGTGTTAAACGTATCTAAGATGGTCCTATATACTGCTTATGGAAATGTACTGCTGTTGTGTCAACTAGTTGATTTGCACTGGTAGCGAAAATCTTGCATTACGAATTGATCCACCTAGCTGTATCTCTCCATCCTTCAAAATTTCAAGTCCGAATTGAGTGCTTCGTTTTCACTGGCATTACAAATTTACTGGTGAGGAGGGCAAGTGTTGGAAACTACCCCTACAACAACTAATAATGATACAGTTTCTTCATGTTCGCACAACGTTAGCTTTTGTACCATGATATGTGTCCATTTATGTTGGGCAGTAGTATCTATCTTCAGGGCAGTCTAGGTGCAAATTGGATGAAAATTGAAAACCACAAATTTTATTACAAGTAATATCTTCAATTTTTTATGGGTGTAAAAAGAAGACCAGCTGAAGTGTCATTTACACTTGTCATTTACAGGCAGGCAGGCAGAGGGGTATACTGTAATACTGCGATTGCCTGCGAGAGAGCCATCGAAAGATGTACTCCGGTAACACGGACATCAGAAGGCACATACTATACTGTGCACGTTTGATTAATCACTCGACTAAATTTTACATAGATGTGCACGTTTGATCAATCACTCGACTAAATTTTGCTTCGGAAGAAAAGATTGGAGTTATATGTGACTGATAACTTGCTATTACAATTGGAATTCAGTTGACTAAGGCAGGTAGAAGGATCGATCTGTTTAACAGTACGGTTCAAACAACACTACATCAAAACGAGGTCAAACGTGTACGGGTACCTACATACAGTACTTGATACCGCTTGAAATCTAAAATCACTCATCAGCTTTCAGTAACACTGGCTACCAATTATCACACAACGATAGCGCTTGTTAGTTCAAGAGGCATTCGCACTGCTGCTATGCTACGCGAACCATCAACGACGATGGCATGGGAAGCATGCTCGGCTCCGGCGAGGCAGATAAGAAGCCCGGGCCGGCGTAGATGGTCTGCTGTGCCGGCAGCTCCTCCATGTCGTTGCTTCCGGTGCTGCTCTGGCCGTCATCGTCGAACGACTTCCGCTGGAATGGTTGGAAACGGCTGCTGCTGCTAGTAGACGAGGAGGATGTCACGCTCGTCGTCTTGTTGCTGTCCCACCTCTCGGACGACGAGGCGCGTCCAGGGCTACTCTGCCTGCCGCTGCCCGGCGACGACGACGCTGGCGGGGCGCCTGCATTGATCTTGTGCGCGTTCCACCAGTTCACATAAAAGTCGAGCAAGGAGCAACACCATTCACAAGATACTGAATGCAGCTAAAATTACAGCGAAGTACTTTGATATCAACATATGGATGAACCAAATAGTAGTACATAGCTAGGCATGATGTGCCCGTGCTTTCTACAGATAAAAAAAATTTTAAAGGAATCTAAATTCTAAAAATCAAATCTTGCAAGTGCATATCTAGGAGCACGCAGATTACAAACAGATAACACGCGCAGATCACAATAAACATCACTGCCGCATCACCAGCTGATCACCCTTGCTACCCAACTCGAGCGATTCCTGAATCCTGATCAACGCAAGCGTATCACCCCGCGTGCGGGTCCAGCTACGCAGAAACGCGGAGCATGAGCAGCGACGATGGCATGGGGAGCATGCTCGGCTCTGGCGACGCGAGGAAGCCTGGTCCAGCGTAGAACGCCCGCTGCGGTGGCATGTACAACTCCATGTCGTTGCTGCCAGTGCTGCTCTGGCCGTCCTCGTCGTCAATCCCGCCGGCCTGCGGCGGGCGAGGCTTCTTGTGCGCGTCCCAACGCTCCGCAGACGACGCGCGGCTCCCAGTCCCAGGGCGGCGCTTGTTGCTGTTCCACTTCTCGCCCGACGACGCCCGGCTCGCCGAGCTGATGCCGCCGCCGCTGCTGCTCGACGAGAACGTCGCGCTCTTCTTGTTGCTGTCCCACCTCTCGCACGACGACGCGCGCCCGGGACTATCCGTGCTCTTGCCGTCCGGGGTGCGCTGGCTTGATGATCCTGACGACGACGCTGGGCTGGCCGGTTTCACGGCCTTGCGCGCGTCCCACCTCTCCACGGCGTCGGCGCGGCAGGGGTTGGACGGCGACTTGGTCGCGTTCTTGCGCGCGTCCCACCTCTCCACGGCGTCGGCGCGGCAGGGGTTGGACGGAGACTTGGTCGCGTTCTTGCGCGCGTCCCACTTCTCGTCGGCGTCGGAGCGGCTGGGCTTGGGCGGCGACATGGGGAGGATGAGGATGCACGGCGGCGTCGGGAGCAGCGGCAGCATCTTGCTCTTGGGAGGGGTCGGGAGCAGTGCCGGGAGAGCCGCGTGTGCCATGGCGAGGTGCACTCGCGCCACCGGTATCGCCATTGATCGGATCGAGGGGAGAGTGGGAGACACGCACACGCTCAGCAGAAGCGCTTCACGATGACGAGCAGAGGAAGCGGGGAGAGATCACGATCGAGCTGATGGGAAGAGGTGATCGTTGGAGGTTGGGATTTATAGGCCCGCGCAGGTCCGAACACGCCATCTCTGATCCCGAGCAGGAGCCGGGAGCTCGGAGTCCGACTGCAGCGCCAGTGACGCTCCGACGGCGTTCGTCTGACACCGAATCGAACTCGAACTACGCTCCGTGGCATTCACGTTTCATTCTCCTCTGCATCCGGTAGATGGGCTTTTACTGGGTCAATACTTTTCCATCCTCTCCTTTCTAGCCCACTCACTCTGGTGGGGTCCAGGTTCTTCCAGCCCAGATTAGCCCGGCCCAATGCATCGCCTTCTGTCTGGCCGGAGGCGGCAAGCGCTCGCGAGGGGTTGGAAGTTTTGGAAATTGGAACGAAACCCTCCCCCAACTTCCCCGCCTCGCCAGGGAGCCGCCGGCGGTGAGCCCCGCAGCGGCGCAGTCCGCGGTAGGCTTCCTCGCCTCGCTGCTGGGCTGCTGGCTGACGACCGTCTCCTTCTCTCCCATCAGCTGGCTGGTAAGTTACTGAAGCACTTGGGAGTATTTTGGGTCTTGAAGATTCACCCCGCTTATGGCTCTACTCTCGCCCTTGCCCTAACTCAGTGGAAATGGCGGAGGCCACAGCGGCGGCGCCGCCGGAGTGGGCCACCAAGGAGCCCTGCCTGATGGGGATCGACGAGGCTGGCCGTGGCCCTGTCCTTGGTAAACACTCCTCTCTCTTCTGGCTGGTTAATTTACAAATGTTCAGTGGGCTAAAGTGAATTATGATGACAGCTCACGGGAATGTGCAATGTTGCTTGAAATTGTAGTTGGTTTGAACACATTGCCCATAAAGATGTCATGAGCAGGAACGAATTTTTCAGGTTTTGAGCAGAAATTGAGTCATTTCACTTCCTGTAACTGCTCGTGCAGGTCCCATGGTGTATGGATGTATGTACTGCGCACGCTCTTATAATAACACTCTTGCCACCCTCAAATTCGCAGGTTATCTTCACGCGTATCTTCTTCAACTACTTTTTCAATCTAATTTGCTTGGTGGTTATGTTAGTTTGCGAAGCACAGCTCGATAACTCAAAGTAATTTAAGTTCCAGAGACATATAGATATATTTTGGTTTCAAGAACATAAAGAATGATTCTGTGACTATGGACCTGTATCGGATAGAGAAATGGGGTAGCTTGGAAGTAGTAACACATAATCTTTAATAGGTTAATTTTAGACCTGGTTAAATTTTGGTTGATTCAATGAAGTAGATCTGGGAAATAATTAAGAACTTTGGTTGATTTGGCAAGATAGAAGGTAGCATATCTTTTTAAAAGTTGGTGCATATATTTACGAACTTTCGAATTTGTGGAGTACAAAATGAACACATGGTACATCAAGCATATTGTTTTTGATAGGTCCTGATTTTTTTCAAACCAAAGGCTCAGCCTGATTAGGGGCTGCTAATTGCAATCCTCTTCTTGCTTCCCTGGTTTGCCAAATATTCTCTTTTTAATCCTTTTTTCCATAAACTCATAAGTTGCAGCTGCTTCCACTGCATCCTTCTTGTACTGCAAAATATCATGAATTCTTCTCCTTTTTTTTTCATATTTTAAGCGCTTCACCTTCTGACATTTTAGAGTTGCTTGTTGAGACAGCTCCTGTTTTTCTGTGGCATACTGACATATTGCATGAATTCAACCTTTAGACTGGCCAAATCTTGAATCTGTCTAGGTATGTGATGCTTATTATTGTAGGACTGTCCAGTTGTAGAGTAGGTTGGATATGTTAATGTCCATGGGCCCTGGAAAAGTTGAAGTGTAGTTGTGCTATTAACACATTGACTGATAACTAATGTGGCCTATTGGTCTTGTCTTTGTGAACAGATTCAAAGACCTTGAAGGAGGAACAAAGGGAGGAGCTATTCGAAAGTTTAAAGGTCAATAGCTCTATTGGGTGGGAAGTGGATGTCATATGTCCAAAGGACCTATCTGCTAAAATGTTAAAAAAGTATGTCTAGTAGCCTTTGTACCTAGTGAACTGCAAAACTGACATTGTTATCTTAATTAATAGTCTCATTGTTTCAGGTCGAAAGTAAATCTAAATGAAATATCACATAACTCTGCCATGGGCCTAGTTAGAAAAGTTCTTGACATGGGAGTTCTACTGGCAGAAGTAAGAGCATATGTTCTTGAATACAGAAGGACCTCCTGTGCAGTTATCCATATAAGATTATCAACTACATTGTTTTGGTAATTATATTCCTCCTTGAAAAGGTATATATAGATACAGTGGGAGATCCTGAGAAGTATCGGATCAAGCTGACCGAAAAGTTTCCAGGCATCAAATTTGTGGTTGCCAAAAAAGCTGATAGCCTTTACCCAGTTGTTAGTGGGGCAAGTATAGTTGCAAAGGTGATTTCATATGAAATTTTCTCGTGTGACTGCATTTTTATAGGCTTAAGTATTTCTAATGTCTTAATGTTCAACTGCAGGTCACTAGGGACAGGGCCTTGCGAAACTGGGTGTTTGATGAAACTGCTCTGAATATGCACATGAAAACTGGATCAGGATATCCAGGAGGTAACTGATTCCTCATTGTAAGGGATTTTATCAAACTGTAATCATATGACTGCTTCATTAAAGAACATCCTAATTTATGGTGCAGACCCTGATACTAAGCAATGGTTAGAAGATCACAAGCACCCAGTATTTGGCTTCCCAACCCTGGTTCGTTTTAGTTGGGGAACTTGCACGCCCTTCTTCAAGGATGCAGTTGAGGTTACATGGTGTGTTCAATTTTTGAATCTCTATGTTCCCAACTTTCTTTTGTTGAACAAATTTTGTCTCTGTGCTTTGTGAATGGCAAAATGTGATTCTGATTGCGAGTATGATTTGTGCCACATGGAATGACGTGAAGGGAGACTGATGAAATTGATGAAGATGCAACTAACAATGGAAGTGCCAAGCGGCAAGTCAAGCTTTCAAGCCTAGGCTTTACCGGTTTCAAAAGGAAGACTGAAGAGATCGAATCAAGTGGAAAAGGGCGTTGCAAGTTCTTCCAGGCTCGCAAGCTTGAGCTGGTCAGGAAGTTCCAATGATGTGCACTAATTTGGCATTTGGTGGTACCGTTTTTCTATTATTCTTCTGAAGCTTGATTTGAACACTCGCATGTCGCATGTCGCATGTTCAATGAAAAGGGACCTTCCGAAATCAAGTAGAAAGTAGTAGATTGAAACTTTGCTGGAGCGGCAAATGCTGGATAGGTGTTTGTCATGTGTTGTAAGGAACTGGTAGGAATTGTAGTCTGAACTTTGCTGAGATGTGAATCATGACGATTGGAAACTAATGGAAGATGTGAACAGTTACTGGATGCTACTGCAAGTTTATTTGCTTTGCTGGTTTGTTTGTTGCCACATTGACTTGCGTCTGTTCAGGCCAATGTGTGGCAAGTCCTTCATGTTCTGCACGCCACGGGATTACTGATCTGCGTGCACGGAAATAGATCAAGGTTTGCGCTGCTGGTCACCTGTATGCAAGCACCACCTGATGGGGCACACACGTTGCATTGGAAGCCAAACGCAGAAAGAACGAACACCTGGATTATCCTCTGCCACAAATCAGGTAACAATCCTACTTGATCAGGAAAGATACCAAAAGATTCTGTTTTTGTTGTTCCAAGTTCCAATTACTGCGTCCTTCAAACTGCTATATATATACACACACACACACAGCCCTGGAGGCCCTCTTCTGTGTTTGTGCATTGTGTAGGTCATCCTACTCACCTTTTCGTTGCAGAGATGACTGAACTGATTGGATCCAGAGAACATGGCATCAAGAGGCTGGAAGGTACTTACGCGTTACCTTTTCCCCCATCTCTATCGAACTAAGTAACTAGTCTTGGATCTGGTTCTACCAATGGCATCTGTGATGTGTGCTATCTTGCAGACTTCACGAGTGAAAAGGCGAGACAAGAGGCGAAGTCGAGATGCATGGCTGACGGACAAGGAGTACCTGGCTATCGTGGCGAACCCTCATCGTTACACCAGCCCTGCTCGCCGGCGACTTGGGGCACCTGGACGCTCACTCCATCCTCACCGGACCACAAAACCTAGATCGTTAAGTTTCTGATATTTCTGATACATCTACCATCTACGGCGACTTCTTAGCATCATAAGCAATTTTGTGTGTGTGTGTGTGTGTGTGTGTGTGTGTGTGATCGACGCTCTTGTATCTGTTGATTGCAGATAATGTCTGCAACAAGAATCTGCGTGACGCTCTCGACCTTCCAATGAGCGAGTCCCTATATGTGCTGGTCAGCCGCCAAGTTCTAGCTGGGCCTTCAACATGCCTGGCTGCATCTCCCATGCCGTTTGTTTGTTATGGTCGACAACCTTTGATAAGAGATGTTATTGTTGCAGGTCAAAGGCACAAGGTACATGACACTGACACGCTGCTTCGACCACGTCCTCGAGAGGAGGGAGTACGTTCTAAAGTATGTATGTACAAGTGCGTGAATCTACGTACAGAAGTGCTTGAAAAAATTGGTTAGCTCATCTCAGTAGTATGCTAGTATTGAGCCTCAGCTGGCCCTTTTTTTTTTTTGAAATGAACAGTGCTTTCGGTGACCTGAAGCTGGTTCACTACGGCAAGAGCACGAGCCCGGAGAGGATGGACAGAGCCGCTGCGGTGATGCAAGCGAGGCTGCTGGTAGCTGACATCCGCGCGTACCGCAACTCGTCCGACGACAAGAGGGAAGAGATCCTGCGGCAGATCAAGGACCAGAGCTCCGGCAGCGGCGGAGGCAGCCTGATTGCCTGAGCTGTTGAAGACTTGAGCATTAGCAGAAATGCTATGGCCTATGGAGGCCTGACTAGAATTTCCGGTTGGGACACTCGCAAGTTCAATGAAAATGCGTGCAGCTTTGCTGAAGTGTCGATGCTGCACACAAGTTGCTGCTGTGTCATCGTCTTGTTTTCCTCAATATCAAATCCTGAAAAGACAGATTTTGATCTTTATAACTAGACTTTTGCTTTGATTTTTATGTATACTAATATAATTTTTTGTAGCAACAAGACTGCAAATCACAGGAAAATACTTTCAGATGTGTAGCGTCAATAGTGGGTCAAAGTCTATCCCCATCACCTCAGATGTAGAACTGGGAGCTATCCTGCAGATGTCTACCATTTGAGCGCTCCATCCGCATCCGATCCATTGTCGTCTAGTCCGGTTAGGATATCTGGCTTTCACCCAGACGACCCGGGTTCAAATCCCGGCAATGGAATGTTTTTGCTTGCATTTTTTTGTGCTTTCGTCAAAGCAACCGCAGTACGAGAATCTGATTCCGTAGAACCTAGAGGGCTAAGATGCAAAAAGCGGTAAACAACTTCCCCCCCGGCCCTCCCCCTTCCTTCCTATAAGCTCGATGGCGCCCGCCTCCCCTCGCCGGTGCCGTGTCCCCTCGTCCGCGCACGCCCAGCCCACCTCCACCTCCCATGCCGGAGCGCCGCCACATCGCCGGAGATCCGCCGTACTGGTGATCCCCGGAGCAGGCGCGATGGACCGCCTCCTGCTCTCCCGCCCACCGCTCCCCGTCCCCACCCACGCCGCTGCGGGCGCCGACGGCGACCTCCTCGAGCTCGACGTCCTCTGGCCCTCCAGCGCCTCCGCCTCGTCCGCGATAGGGCTCGGCCTCCTCGCCGCGCTCCCGGAGGACGAGGGCAAGAAGAAGAAGCGCGCCGCGGGCGGGGGCCCCGCCCGATCCGCCGCGCGACCCGTCCCGGAGACCGCCGCGCTGGCCGCGTCCGGGATGGCGAGGTCGGCGCCGTTGCGGATTCCGTCGGAGCCCTCGCGGAGGGGGAGGTGGGCTCACGCCGGCGCGGGCGGCTGGGAGGACGTCGGGGAGGCCATGGTCCCGCCGCACGAGATCGTCGCGCGCCGCGCGGCCGCGCACAGCTCGGTGCTGGAGGGCGCCGGGAGGACGCTCAAGGGACGCGACCTCCGCCGCGTCCGCAACGCCGTCCTGCGCCGTACCGGCTTCCTCGACTGAGGCGGAGGCGAGTCGTCACGTCGCATTCGCGATAAAGTTTTGACCATGTTTTCCCCCCTTCACGATTTTGTTTCCTTTCCCGATGTGTTTCCATCCGGCTATTTTGATTTCATCCCCTGAGTGAGGAGTAAGGGGTTGGAAAAATTGAGGTGAGGTGAGTGAGCAAGGACGTAATTATGATGTTGTTCCATCACGCATATATGGAAATTTTGGCCCTTATATTTATTCAATCCGTGTGCCCTGTTTGTTGAGAAGAAATTACTAGTTGTTAGTTGAGCTAAGTAATGTAGTTCCTTATGAATTACTATGTCCAGTTCTCTGCTTGTGTTTGGCTGCTTGTTAATAATGTCCAGTTCAATCGGAGCTTCTCAGAGTGATTCATGCAGAGAATGAATGTAAAAAAATGCTAGATCGAGTCATTGGTGGTTATGCCTCACAGAAATTATTGGTTGTTAGTGACAATTAGTAATGAAAGTTGTTGAATATGGAAAGTTACCACTATTTTCTTCTTTAATTCATGACATGATCTTGTTTAGTTCTCGTTTTCTAATAACCTTGTTTAATTAACTAAAGTAGGTCTGTCCCAATAGCATGTTTCCATTTCTAGCTTCTGATGTTCCGAATAATGCAAACGTGTGGTATCTTTGAGATGAAAACTTTTTTCTCCATCTGTTTAGACCTTATCAATTGGTCTTGATAAATGGTAGCTGCTAGTTTAATCCAATCTTATTCATGTCAAGCATTGTCACACACAAAGCTGAAAATGGATGTGAACCTGGCTGCTATTATTCGTTTGGGGCTTTATTTGTTAAGCATTGTTGTGTTCATATATAGATTGTAGATAAATTAACTTCAAAGTGAAATGATATGAGTTGACAGAGAGAATATTTTTTATCTCTGTTAGAATACAACTTATCTCAAAGAACCATAAAATTAGATTTATTTGTTGTCCTTTTCAGCAATAGTTGGTGGTAGGCCAAAAAGATCAACTTTGATATTGGAATAATTGTTTGTTGTTAAGATGTTATCTGATTAATTCCCAGCATTCCATTACCCTCTAACGCTTTTATTCATGCCTTCATGGACAAGGACCACCGTTGCATTACTGTAGCGCTACTTATGAAACGGTCCCACAATTTGAACACAGTGATTGATTCGGCCAGTGATTCAAAGTGTGCGCGGTCCTTGTATTATCTCAATCAAGATACAGCTAACATGCATTTGCTATCATGTCCTGTGCCATAAAGTTGTTTGCTTGGGTCATTTCAAAACGTTAGCAATTAAATCCATTTGTGCATTAACAAAGAGTTGCTTTGTTTTGATAATTCTCATATGTGAGTACAATGTGGTTAGTTAGATTTCTGTAAATGGCATATTGCCACCAAACAAATAATTGAATGTTGAATGATTGACCGGTGCTGCAGCTCCTGAATACTCTTATGTTATTGGCTAACACTGTAGCAGAAGACTATTCCAACACCATGACAGAGTCATGCTGTTGAGATTTAGTCAAATAAAACGGCCATCTTTTGTGAATGAGGAAATAAGCCCATTTTGTGTAATAACTAATTGTTGAAGATTAAACTCATAATTTCACTTGTTCGTTAGGTCGCTCTGCACTTACTGACTTTGTGGATGCTATGCTGAAGATATAAATTTATTTGCAGTGGGTTCCATTGCATGTTCTTTTATGAATATACTTGATTGTGCTTTTCAGTTCTCAGATATCATGATCATGGGAACAGTTTTGCAGAAAGCGACTCACCATTTAGATGCATTATTTTACTGCAATGTTAGGCTCATACTTTGGTTGTTAATGGAAATGATGCTGACCTGAAAGTGACACTGCCTTTATGCTTAACCATTCGATATCGCTTTCTAAGATTTGGTCCACTGATCTCCCTTTATTCGATTCCGTCATGCAACTATGCTTATCAATTTCGTTGCCCTGTGGGCTTTTACATTATGAATCCAACTGCTCTGAATATGCAATGCATCTTCCATTCTGTACTGTCGATGACGACTCCAAATTATTTGTGGAGCATATGCGATGTCCAGCTCATAATTTTAATTTGAATTGGTCCAACTCATCTCTTTGGTACAGAATAATATCCTTGGATGCTTTCATCCTGTGATCATCAGAATTTAAAAGGCTCTGTATGTTGTGCTGCCACTGCGATGGAACTTTGGGGGACCACACAGCCCAATGAAATAGTTTGCTCATGCCATCTCATAGATCTCCAACTCCCTAGACAATTTCAAAGTTGTTTCTTTTTTATGTTTCAATATGTGATGATCTCATTGTCGTGTGGGAATATCTGCATGAGATATGTTGCTCCGTGGCCATACGTTTGTGGTTGCAATCCTGACCAGTCAGTGTATGACTCATGTGCTACCTGTACACACTATTGTTCAGCTTTTGGATATTTTTTTTACTTTGTATTTATTTCCTAGTGAAGTTCCATTTACTGATGGCCAAAGTGATTACTGTTTCTATAAACTGTGATCACTCTGATAAGGATCAGCTGCATAATGACGGTTAATTTTCAAGATTGTACTGCACTACTACAAAAGTATAAGATCTCAATTTGGGAATGAATGCGGTTGAAGGCAAAATGGAGGCCCATCTGGGAATTCCTTAATGCTGTATACTACTCTTGTTGGCCCAGACTTTCATGTGAGATCTGTGTAACTGTGTTTGTCATGGAATCTTACTGTTTGCTGGTGCTATTGCTATGGGTTTGAATTTGATTGTGGTCCTGAAACGCATTGTCATCTTCTGTTGCTGTAAATGTTGTCCTGTGATTTCATACACTCCTGCCTAGTTTATATCAATCTTTTTTCCTTTATATATATGTACTTAATTTTTTGCATGACTATTTTTTTCTTTATTTGAGCCTTGGATAATTTGTAAACCTGCTGAAGTGCCGACCCTTTCTCTCCCTAAACTGTACAGAAGCTGAGGCTTCAGGCTTTGTGGTCAGGTGGCGCATCTCGTGAACGTCCCGTCGTCCCCAAGGCTTTGTTACCTGTTGGCCACGGAGGGTGTACCGAGTTCTCCACACCGATTTTCATGCGGGACAAAAATAGAAATCAGAGTGTACTTTTTATTTGGCACACTAATAATTTCCAATATTTTGAAGCGTCGTCGGATAGGAATCCTATTCAGACAGATCCGAATCCCATAACAAAAATCTTTCAAGTTTGACGTTCCAAGCCAGATAAAAACATTGGCGGGTGATCGGGCGTGGCAAATGCTCCCGTGCTCCTAACCATAAAAATTATCTCAAAATGTTATTACTTCATCTTCTTAAAAGAAGAGATGGAACTATGGTTACCTATTTTGGCTCACCGTAGGTTGCACGTTTATACGAGGAGTTCCAAAAGACTCCGATGAGATTACAAGTGCTGGTTGGTTTAGAATCCAGTTCTAGTGCGTACCATCTCGTAGATAAGCTAAGCAATCTATCCTAACTATACTAGAACCGGACTTCTAACCAACCTATATTGTTTCGGTTACATGAGATTCAATATCTCTAACACTTCTAGCATTGTGCTAAAATTAAGGATGACAAAATTTTGTTCAAGGAATAAAAAAGAAAAGAAAAGTCATCAGTGCATAAACAACGTAGGAATACTAAGTGTTACTGCTGGATTTTGAGGGTCTTGTTTGGGAGCAAAATATTCTAGCCCAATCCACGTTGGTATGCTATAATTAATGTACATTGGGCAGGAACTGTGGGCTCCCAAACAGGCTGTGTCATTCTGCAGCTGTGCTAACTGATTTGATACTGCATGCAATTATTTACTTACCACTTCGCATTTGGCAAGCTGTACGAACTAGGCCCTTCCGCATGTAAGTGTCTAGATATCTTCAATCCCTCTTTTAAATACCGCACATCAGCTTTATTCCCTTTAAGCATGTGTATTTGAGTTTTTTTTACGTATATAGTATATAGGTTAGATAGAGATTGAAGAAGTATTGTATTCGGTGCATGAGGAACCAATAAAAAAACATAAGAAATTTCCATGCATATAAGGTTCTCCATCCTTCTTTCGCACCAAAATATTAAATTATATTACCGCTAGACTATTTAAAGTGGTAGGAGCCTTTACAATCTGCATAAAAACAAACACAATTTCGTAAACTATATATATATATAAAAATAGTAGGCTAAAGTTACAGTACATTTTCAGAGTACAGGGATTTGAGTGCAATTACAATGTTCCTTTTTTTTGGAAAATTAGTTCAATGCTAGTTTCAACAAATTACAAATATGAATGAGGGCCAGAAAAATTGATATGCGCATAAAAAAGAGAAAAGGTGAACACATGACGTGGGTGTAACTTCTATTATTTTTTAGAAACTTGGGCCCCTCTCTTGAACAACAAGAATATGGGCCGTTGGTTAGGCCCTCCTCCCTGCTGTCCATGGGCCCTTTGCTGTAGGCGGTCGCCCTTATGGGCCTGACCTAGAGACACGAAGCAAGGATCACTTCCGGATTTCGATGGAGGAGAAATCCTTTCTCTGTCTAAAGTCATGGGTCAAAGGATGTAATTCGACTTACTTTTGTTTTACACTTACCTTATTTCTCGTATGGCTCAACCTCTACCTGCATCTGTAGCTGCGGTTGCAGAGGAAATGGAGTTGTGCAAGCAAGTCATACAGGCTCATAGGAATTCGGTCGTGAGGATTTACGTCAAGAAACGAGATCCAATTACCCAGCGGGTGTATTCCACATCTGGGACTGGGTTCATTGTCCATATGGATCCTGGTTTCTGTCTATTGATGACTTACGCACATGTGTTACGACATCATATTCATGGGGCAATCTCTGTGCTCTTAGATAACGTACGTATTGGAGCTAGTGTGGTTTTGTGTCTGCACGCCTTTGAATACACGCCTTGCCCCACCACGGGCAGGAAAGATGCCACTGCACATTGGAACCACAGACTACATGTCCGTTAAAGGCAATCCAAGCTCTGCCAACTTCAATCAGCACTGCCTAGTGGTTGGTATCCACATCAGTGGATGAGATCAAATGACTCAATTTGTGTGCCTCGCTGTTGTGGCGTTGGTGCTGGTAGAGTACCTAATCTGAAAGGTGTAGCATTGCTTGGCTCATTTTTCCTCTTATATTTTAATCCAAAAATGCATAATCCATTTAATTTTAGTTTGGCTGAAAACTTAACTTGTCCCTTTTCCTCAGGGACTGATGCCATTAGGCAGTTGTGGTACTAATGTTGCTGGTTTGCTAGACCAAATTGTTATAAGTGAACGTCAAGTTGGAGGACCTGCCACTGGAGCTGAACCTTCTTCAGCTGGAGCTGGAGTTAGATCATTTTCTTCTTCAGCTCAAGCTGGACCTTTTTTTCGTCAGCTGGAGCTGGACCTTCTTCTTCGTGATCAAACAATAGAGTTTGGGAAGGTTGAGGTTCGATCGTCCAGCTGACTAGCCGATCGGATGTGGAGCTTGTGTTTGTTTCTCTATTCCTAGAATTAGCTGCACCAGAAGACTCAACTAACGGTGTATGTCTATCTAGTAGCCGGTTTGCTTGCTCACTCGATAGATACGCATGTCATGGTGATGAGACTACTATTTTTATTTATGTGAGAACTTAATTCACCTTTGTATTATTAGTAGCTTTCTACCCATCATACAAAGGTCAATTTTGTATGATACTAATAATACAAAGGTGAATTAAGTTCTTACATAAATAAAAATAGTAGTCTCATCACCATGACATGCGTATCTATCGACTGAGCAAGCAAACCGGCTACTAGATAGACATACACCGTTAGTTGAGTCTTCTGGTGCAGCTAATTCTAGGAATAGAGAAACAAACACAAACTCCACATCCGATCGGCTAGTCAGCTGGACGGTCGAACCTCAACCTTCCCAAACTCTATTGTTTGATCACGAAGAAGAAGGTCCAGCTCCAGCTGACGAAAAAAAGGTCCAGCTTGAGCTGAAGAAGAAAATGATCTAACTCCAGCTCCAGCTGAAGAAGATCCAGCTCCAGTGGCAGGTCCTCCAACTCGACATTCACTTATAACAATTTGGTCTAGCAAACCAGCAACATTAGTACCACAACCGCCTAATGGCATCAGTCCCTTAGGAAAAGGGACAAGTTAAGTTTTCAGCCAAACTAAAATTAAATGGATTATGTATTTTTTGATTAAAATATAAGGGAGGGAAATGAGCCCAGCAATGCTACACCTTTCAGACTAGGTACTCTGTCAGCACCAACGCCACAACAGCGAGGCACACAAATTGAGTCATTTGATCTCATCCACTGATGTGGATACCAACCACTAGGCAGTGCTGATTGAAGTTGGCAGAGCTTGGATTGCCTTTAACGAACATGTAGTCCGTGGTTCCAATGTGCAGTGGCATCTTTCCTGCCCGTGGTGGGGCAAGGCGTGTATTCAAAGGCGTGCAGATACAAAACCACATTAGCTCCAATACGTACGCTATCTAAGAGCACAGAGATTGCCCCATGAATATGATGTCGTAACACATATGCGCAAGTCATCAATAGACAGAAACCAGGATCCATATGGACAATGAACCCAGTCCCAGATGTGGAATACACCCGCTGGGTAATTGGATCTCGTTTCTTGACGTAAATCCTCACGACCGAATTCCTATGAGCCTGTATGACTTGCTTGCACAACTCCATTTCCTCTGCAACCGCAGCTACAGATGCAGGTAGAGGTTGAGCCATACGAGAAACAAGGCAAGTGCAAAATAAAAGTAAGTCGAATTACATCCTTTGACCCATGACTTTAGACAGAGAAAGGATTTCTCCTCCATCGAAATCCGGAAGTGATCCTTGCTTCGTGTCTCTAGGTCAGGCCCATAAGGGCGACCGCCCACAGCAAAGGGCCCATGGACAGCAGGGAGGAGGGCCTAACCAACGGCCCATATTCTTGTTGTTCAAGAGAGGGGCCCAAGTTTCTAAAAAATAATAGAAGCTACACCCACGTCATGTGTTCACCTTTTCTCTTTTTTATGCGCATATCAATTTTTCTGGCCCTCATTCATATTTGTAATTTGTTGAAACTAGCATTGAACTAATTTTCCAAAAAAAGGAACATTGTAATTGCACTCAAATCCCTGTACTCTGGAAATGCACTGTAACTTTAGCCTACTATTTTTATATATATATAGTTTACGAAATTGTGTTTGTTTTTATGCAGATATGTTGTAAAGGCTCCTACCACTTTAAATAGTCTAGCGGTAATATAATTTAATATTTTGGTGCGGAAGAAGGATGGAGAACCTTATATGCATGGAAATTTCTTATATTTTTTTATTGGTTCCTCATGCACCGAATACAATACTTCTTCAATCTCTATCTAACCTATATACTATATACGTAAGAAAAAAAACTCAAATACACATGCTTAAAGGGAATAAAGCTGATGTGCGGTATTTAAAAGAGGGATCGAAGATAACGAGACACTTACATGCGGATCTGGTTCGTACAACTTGCCAAATGCGAAGCGTATGTAAATAACTGCCAGCAGACAAGAACAAATATCAAATCAGTTAGCACAGCTGCAGAATGACAGCCCACAGTTCCAGCCCAATGTATATTAATTACAGCATATAAACATGGATTGGGCCAGAATATTGGGCTCCCAAACAAGACCCCCAAAATCCAGCAGTAACACTTAGTATTCCTACGTTGTTTATGCACTGATGACTTTTCTTTTTCTTATTCCTTCTTGAACAAAATTTTGTCATCCTTAATTTTAGCATGATGCTAGAAGATGAAGAGGTGTATCTAATAACATTTTGAGATAATTTTTATGGGTTGGGAGCAGAGCATGGGAGCATTTTTATATTTAACAAAAAGAACACAGTACCGTACCTCTTGGGCTGGTTTTGTCTGGCTCCGTTCCGCAGCTGTAGACTACGCTATCGTTTCCACTTCCTTCACTTGCTTCTCCTTCTCCTCACTTTGCTTTCTTGATTCATGTACCAAAACGAAAAATGCAAAACCAAAATTACCAAGCATGCTTCGTCTTCAGCAACAAAAATATAGAAGACAATAAACATGCGTGCTTGAGCATTCAGGGAAAAAAACTGTACGACAAGATAGCAAGAAACGACAATGCAAGCAAGAAAGTAAACAAAGAAGGTGCGGTGAGGTGGCCCGAAAGGAATCGGTATCCAACGATCGAGCACTAGCACGTTGAAACATGCTACTGTTGCCGTGAAGCAAAGCAAAGCAATTGAAGAAGGGAACGAAAAGGCTTTGTAAGTTGCATCAGCAAGCAGCTCTAATAAGCTAGCTACTCCCCCACTGCGCACTGCCTGTCCCATTGCATGGTCGCCGTCAAGAAGCAAGCATTTGCATGAATCAATGCATGTGCAGTGGTAGCAAAATTATACAGCGCACAGTCTCACGTCGGCTTCGAGCAGCTTGAAGGAGCGGCCGTCGACGGCGAGCAAGGCAGGTGGGGTAGTCATACCGGAGACGCGTGCCTGAGGGAGCCAGGAGGTGCGTCCGGCCGGTGAGGGCATCGGAGACGTGCAGGTGAGAGTAGTGCCGGCTGCGGAGGACGATGAGCCGCCTCGTGAGGCCACCGGCTCGGCCGGCGTGAGGAACCCGGCATCGAACTGGAGGGCAAGAACACGTAGGAGACGCCCAGCAGGAGGGCGCCGTTGGCCTCGACGCGGCGGCCCAAAGCCACTAGGGGGAAAATCCGCCAAGAAGCGCGCGCATGCATGAATCAGTGCTCTAGCTAGCGGCTGATGGAGTGATGGAGATGGAAGGAGAGCGAGCCTACCTTGGAAGAAGATGCGGTTGCCGCTGCAAAAACGAGCACGGCCGGGCTAGTGGTGCATGGCCAACAGGGGGGGAGGAGGAGGTATATGAGATCGAAGGCAAGAGGTTGTGCCTAGTAAAATAGGGCTAGTAAAATAGTACTACATGATGAGTGAAACGTCTCCCAAACGGGTCTCTTCTGGCTAGGGCTAGCTACCACCGGCCAATCCGCGCACTGGTAAGTGGTAATAAATGATGGTACACGGTACAGTCGATTGAGTATGGGTGGCCTCCTCTTCATTCAATTCGGGTGTATATACAAATCCAAAACACAGATGCACAGCTGCAAAGCTTTTCAAGGAAAAATAAGAACACAGCTGCAAGAAGCCAAGAAGTAGCTCATTCACAAACACGATCGATGATTCGAGATCAATCGTGCAACAAGAAAGCTTCTTGTAGGAATAAAGAAGACGGCAAAGCTGCCGGCCGGCCGGGTCCCCTTGCGAACGACTACAGTACTGCTGCCTCTTTGTCTGTCATCAGCAAGGTGTATCCATTCGTTGCGTTGTTTTTTTCTTTTTTTTTAAGATAAAGGAAACTTAATTTATTGATTTTAGGAAATTAGATCACCCTAGAAAAACCATAAGACCCGTCGACAACGTTATGTTCCGGGCAGTGTATACCATGACCTGGAGGTGCTCATCCTTCGGTGCAGTCCCTGACCTGAGAATTAATTGTTCCAGTTTGCCATCCGATCAGAACACTACTCCTGCGAGATCAGAATGCAAAGACAGCAGGGTGCGCTCAAATCACCGTACCCGTGCAGTATCCGTGCCATGCGGCTAGCGGCTACTAGCTTTTTTCAATGGTGCAAGATAGAAGTGACTCTTCCACAAGACCACAACCATGATGATTATTGATTGATTTATAGTTGTAAAAGAGTAATCCAGTCGCTAATGCGTGATAGAGATAGAGATATGCTTAATTTCAGGGATCACGATGGAGATGGCAAGCTGCCGGCCGGTCCACGAGTCACGAGAGATCGAGAATGGTGGTGGTGGATGCAAGATGATGCATGCATGCCTTCCACCAATCCGCTTCCACTGCGTTGTGTTGCAGGCCTGCAGCAGCGATGGTATAGCTTCCGTGTTCGCCGCCGGGCGGGCCATGGCTTCCGTGTTCGCGAGAGCACCGTTTCCACCGCGCTCCGCTCGCCGCGTGGTGTGGGGATCGGATCAGATGGAGTATCCATACAGTCCTTTGATATCATCTGCTCTGCTCCTCCACCGGCGACAACGCGTGCACCTGCGCGCTGCTGGGAGCTGGCAATTGATTGACTCTAGCTAGCGTCTAGCCCCTCTCTTCGTACGACTATACACAGTTACCAAGCAGTAGTAACTCCACAACCACCATGCATGCATTTTCCCTGTCCTAGCCACTTAGCCAGTACGTAGTATAGTAGAGAGAGCATGCAGTAATAATAACATATATACACGATGAAACAAAGAAGCAATATTTACAAGTATATCTCCGGTAGCAGCTGATGGATGATGCAGCAGCATCATTCACCCGTTCAACGACCCCACTGGCCACAGAAACTCCAAGCCGGTGGTCTAAAGCAAAAGCGACTGTATTGCATTGCCTGTGTCTGAGTCCTGACCTGCCCGTCTGTGAGCTGCTCTTAACTTGCGGTACAGAAGCTACACGCACAGCGGCTTCTTGCATGGTATGGTCTGGCGTGGCGTGCTTGCATTTATTTCTTTGGAGTAGTACACTTCTTTTTGAGGATTACTACGGCAGTTAAGAAGCAGTTATATTAATATGCGAGGTTTTTCATACAAGATTAATTTGTGAATAGAGGGGGTAGAGAGGAGAACCAACTAAGTGATATTACATAAAAAAATTACTCCACAACAAGAGGCGATTCCGGTGAAGAATGTGACGGACGCGGTGAGTCCAAAGCCCTAAATCAGCTCCACAAATTCAAAACACAGTTACACAGCTGCAGAGCTTTTCAAGAAAGGAACACAGCTGCAAGAAGTAGCTCATTCACAAACACGGACGATTATAGATTCAACCAATGGTGCAACAAGCAAAGATGCCGGCCGAATGCTGTTTTGCCTGCAAGACGTACCCATTCGTTTATTGGTCACATCTTCTGAGCATTTTGTAGCAGCATTGTGGTACGTATACTTGCTGCAACTTGCTGGCAGACTTTGTGTTTATTGAAGTGATTTTAGAAACCAGATTCAGGTTGGTTCCGTCACAGGTTCGTTCCTGTCCTGATCTGATGATCTTAACTAGAGAAAACGACCAGTCGGGTAATTTCCGATAAGAAAATGGAACAAGAGGCTGGGTAATTTCTGATGACCCTCGCTAGCGAGAACAAGATGCTGGGTTTACCTTAGATCAGAGACGTACATATGACACGTCCATGGATTGTTTTTTTTAAAAAAACTTCCATTCCATGGATGATGGATTGTCTTGGTAGGAGCATGCATACTCATTGCACACGAGGAAAGCAAACATTTCAGCCAAGGTGACGTCCGCCATATTCGTAGCACAGTACATTGCATAGAGGACAAGAGATAGGCTGGACGAGAGAGAGAGAAGCAACCCAACAAGACAACAAGACAAGGGTGTTAAAATTTAACACCCGTCACATCAGATGTTTGGATGCTAATTAGGAGTATTAAATATAGGCTAATTACAAAACTAATTGCACAGATGGAGTGTAATTCATGAGACGAATCTATTAAGCCTAATTAGTCCATGATTTGACAATGTGGTGCTACAGTAACCATTTGCTAATGATGGATTAATTAGGCTTAATAGATTCGTCTCGCGAATTAGCATAGGGTTCTGCAATTAGTTTTATAATTAGCTCATGTTTAGTTCTCCTAATTAGCATCCGAACATCCGATGTGACACTGTTAAAGTTTAGCACCTCGTATCCAAACACCCCCTGAAAAGGAAGGGCATTGATGGCCGGAGCTCATGGCACCAGAAAAAGAGACGATGCATGGTGCATTGCATTTTCCACCGTCCCACTCCCGGCCGGCTGCTGCTGTTCGCTCAGCGTGGAGTATGGATCGCTCCGATCCACCCTGCTGGTCAAATGATTCGATCTGGCCTCCTAGAATCAATCGAATTGACCCGTCGTGGCCAGCGACAGCAAGCTCCCCCTCCCTCTCCTGTACACTGCCCTAGATGCCACAGGCCACATAAACTGCCAAACTGGTCTCAAGGAAAAGCTGTGTCAGTGTCACTAGGGTATGGCCTGGCCGTCGGTGATCTAGCTGGCGGTTGCTGTACTGTAGCGAGACCTAGGCAGCCAGCAACGCCGTGCCCGATCCAGGAGGTCTTGCCGTGCTTGCATTTGCTGTCCATGTCAATTTACAATTTACTCAGGAAAAACTGTCTATCAATTTAAAATTTTCAGGTTCAATCATCTTCATTTTCGTGAATGGTAGCAGCTTGGGAGTAAAAACTGAATGCTATTTTAGGATGTTCTATTTTATTTATTATTGTTAGCACCATCCTTAATGCTTACATCATCTGTTTATTTGTCTTGGCTTCTTTTTCTGATTCAGCGTGAAGGAAAATGTGAGTGAAGAAGAATGAGTAATGATGTCAATCGACAGGTAAATTGCGACTGCATGCATACTCCAAAATCAAAGCATAGAGATCAGGCACATTGGTCCTGTTGCACAAGAGAGAACCCGTCCGACCTCCACCTCCACATGTCTTAGAATTAAGTATCTTTACATAGACCTTAATTACGATTTCCTGGTTAGATGACGGGGCGACATACGGGCTTCCTGCGTCATCCCCAGGGCGGCGGTCGGACCGCCGCCGCCACACGCCCACACCTACAGCCCTCCCCTTCTCCATCCCTCCACCTCGCCACCGTCTGAGCGCACCGCAGGAAGTCCGTGCGGGCACCACGATGGCGGCGGCGGGGTCTCCTCCCACAAATCCCTTCCTTTCTCGAGCATTCTTCCTCCAACAGATAGCAACCATGGCCAAGCACATCGTGGTGGCTGCAGGCGGCCCTATGGGTCACCGGCGGTTAGATCCACGTCCTACACAACCGGATCTAGCATTTCCCCGCTCCGTCCAACCCACTAGCTGCCATCGTCGCCGTCCTCGGAAGCGACAACGCTGCCATGGAGTGCGAATGGGGTTCCGGCGGTCTGAAGTTTCACCGACGCCCCCTCAGTTCCGTCGAAGCAGAGGGGTTCGGCGACAGTTTGCTGCTGCGACGACCTGCGGCGGGGACGGGCTTCCCCCAACTCCCTGAGGGTGGCTGTCGTGGAGCTCATTCCGGTGTTGCTCGGTGGCACCGAGTGGGGGGCAGCATGGCTGATGTGGCAGCGACATGCGCTGCCATGCTGACGGCTCGCTGCGTCCATTGGGGTGTGGCTGCTGCTATGTACCTACAGCAATTGGTCAGCCCCAGTGATGCCGGCGAGGTCTTGGCGGCTAGCCTATGGTGGGTGCTGCGCGAAGGCTCTGCCTCGCATAATGTCAGGGCCAACGACGGTGATGCCTTGGGGCATCATCTTCCTTTCTTGAAGGCGTGTTGTAGCACCCATTGCTCCAATTCTTCTCGGGGGGGCTTTGGGTGTAAACCCATTTTCAATCTTCCAATTCAGCGATGGCGGTGTGTGTTCGACGTCGTCCCCATTTGGAGATCCCTTCCTACCGCTTCTCAGAACCGCTCATGGTGATGCTTGTCCTCTTATTCTACACCATCCATACATACACTTCTTCTATCGGCGGATAATGGTTGTCGACTTCTATCGTGGTTCAGTGAGTGTTCCCATTTGGCACCTCTACTCCATCGGTGCTCTCCTTGTTGATGGTGCCATCAAATCTTATGCCGGGTGGTGTTTCCACCTCTACTACCATTCCCCTCAAGGTTTCCTCCTCTTGTACGGCATTGGGTGGCGGTACCTGGAGCCCGGATGTGCGGCGAATGGTGTTACCGTCAGCTCGTGCCTCCTGCTACCTTTAGTCCTCATTTCGTTGGCCTGGCTCTCAGATGGAGGGTGACAACAGAGCGGCGTAGTTATGAGGGGTGGATTGTATGTGTAATGTCCATGACGTACCTGGCGAGCATGTTGTTCAATGGTGACTCAAATCAGCGATCGATGATTCTTCGGCCTAAATCATGGCCTATTATTTGAAGTGTCTGTGTGAGTATGTATTGTGTTTCTACGTTATGTTGTACTCTGGTTGTAAACCCCTCGTGTTTTCTATTGCTGAAAATCTTGTACCGATTTTGACCTACCCAAGGCCCCTTAATGAAATTCAGGTGGGGATCCCCCCACACACACTCTAAAAAAAATGATTTCCGGGTTAGTGGACTTGCCTCACCATTGTACCAAGTTATAGTTCAACCACATACATTCCTTTTCTTATACGCTGCTGACCTGTTTATTTTCGATAGTTTTTCCCCTGCCTCTTATGCGCAGTGAAGTTGCTGCTGCTGCATAATAACTATCGCACCGTTTAGTTCCAGATTTGGCATGGTTCCCTTCATGTAATACCTGCAGTAAAGCATGCAGTCCAGAAGGTTCTGGATGCAGACACCGTCGATGCTACTGCACTAACTACAAATAAAGTGAGCTTACCTCTTAATGCATTTGTAGCTTTCTGATTTCCGACTTTTACATGATATTAGTCTTAAAATACAATTTGCAATTTCAGGCTGAAATTAGCTTTTGTAGCCACTGATGACACTACTGAGGCAGAAATGATTTGTTTCGATAATATCGCCAACCGCATTAGCGGCCAATCAGTATAGTGTAGTGTGTCACGGCATCAGTCAGATGAGGGGGAACATACCACCAGATATAGCAGGCATTTTTCCCAGAGGTTCATTTCTGCAATCACTATGACATAAGCATAAGTTATCTAGAACAACGCTGTACTTATATGTGCCACCTTTGCCTACCTATTTCATCTCGAATAATGCTATATCTACTATATGTCTTGGAAGGTTTTTTTTCAATAATTTATATCCATTTTAACTATTCCCTACACGAAACAGAATGAAGCCATCCAGAGCATGGGCGCCCGCCCAATCACTAGTTTACCCTTATGAGACGATGTGCCCTCGGTGGCCATCCAATTGGTCCACGTTAGCAAAATTCACTTGGTCCATTGGATCCTCATCGTGTGGCCCTTTGCTCCCTTTGGTTGTGAGCACACGCATATCCTTCTTACCCTTTGCTCCCTTTGGTTTTGAGCACACGCATCGGTTCGCCGCTGGCTAGAAGCCTCTCAACTCTCCTCAGACTTATCCCCCTGAAACATCCAACAGCGTGCGGCGCTTCTCCCGTTAAAAAGAAACTTTTCCTCTCCCTCTCGCCGTGTTGCACCGCCCAAGGATCGCCCATGGTTTTCTCCCCCTCTCCTGCTTGTGATTCCATGCCTTGGTCGTCCGATACGTAGCTCTCCTTACCGTGGTGGTTAGGGTTTATGTATTAGGGATGATTCAGGGCCGAGCGCGTGCGGAGGCATGGCAGCTGATCATGCGGCTTGAACTCTCACTCCGAAGCTTTACTCCTCAACCAAGAGGAGCCCCTCTGGTGACTTGGCGTCTCCCGATTATATCCCAATCGGGCACAGTAATAAGCTGCAGAACTCCTCCGTCGTATTTCGTAATGGCCACCTTTCAATCAATTTGGCCAACAAATTACATTGAGCTCCTTAGGAAACCTCGGATCTCGGCCAAAACCTAGATTTTGAAAATGTGGTGAACTTAAGGTCAGCCCTCATTATCTCGCATTATTATCAAATAAAAAGTAAATATAATTGAAACCTTTTTGTTTTTATATTAGTCTTTCCCATGCAATATACACGTATATAGTATACACAGCTTACTTAAAAAAAAAAGTATACACAGCTAAACCTTTTTTCCCCCTTCGATGCCACTCGCGCACGCAAAGCCCACGTGGGCCGGCAACATGGGCCTGTCCGATTCCCTACCACTAGGTTTGGCCCGTTCGTCGTCCTGCAGGCTGCAGAGCCCGCGCTAGGCCGGCGGCATCTCTGACTCTGACGGTCTTCCGGTCATCGTGGTGGTGGGCGTGCATCCAACTTCCACAGCGATTGCATACAGAGATTCTGAGGCAGCAGGGATGTGCCAAGCATGAAGATTACGATGTTACGAAGAAGAAGAAATGCCCTAGCCGCGAGTGCTACTTGGCAATGGCTGGGCCTGGACGGATGGGATGGCGTTCCATGGGTGAACAAAAAGTTAAAATATTGATGCTTTTAGTCATGTGCTCTGCATATGCAAACAGGGCTTTGCTCGTAGTGCGATAGTGGTAGGCTACACGGTAGCGGCGGACCGCTGCCATGCCAGCATGCCAGCGACCGGGAATCACAATGATGCCCTACCCACGGCTGGTGATATCCGTTTGTGCAGCTACGATCGTCATCGGCCCTGCTGTTGCCGGGAGGTGAGGCGTCGCGTCTGGCCTCAGTGGCGACCCAACCACCGTTGCGGGTATTCACAAGCATTCCGTTCATACAGCAAGACTGGCAGATTGAAATAGTTGCAGCGATTCAGCTACCAACACAATGCACAATGCATTTGCTTATCACGACGCTAACTGATGCGTGCACGCACCCGTACCCATCACTGCATTTCGAGAACAGAGGTAGCAAACTAGTACAAAGCTAATCATCAAAATGCAAACACATTGCATCGCTTTGATAAACGAGGGTGTGCCAACAAATATGCCCATGTTGATGCAGTTCACATTCTAGTCGTATGCTCATATCACAGTGATCACAACGAAGTCTCGTTTGGAAACATGATTAGTTCGATTTCCACTCCAAACCACATGGAGTAGTTGAAAATGAGCATATCTAAGCCCGTACAGAATTAATATCAGAACTTACACTTCTCTAGCACAAAACAAAAGGCATGCCCATGCAGTTCTCATTCCGCGTCACTGCAATTACAAATAGTTTTCATATCAAAATTTGCACATTCCCGGCATGGTTTATAAATCTTTGAACAAAATAAAAGATAAAAATCCATGCAGTTCGCATTTATCCTAGCTGTTACGAGGCCTGCATCAAGTTAGGCTGTCTTCCTTTTCTTCACCCAGGACCCTTCACCTGACTACTCGCCCCCCCCCTCCCGCCTGGCCACTCGCCTAGCCCTGATCCATTCCAAGGATTTGAACCAGATCCTGCAAATAAATGATAAGATATTTTAAAGACATGCTAAATCTATAACATGTAGGGGAAGAGGACATGAAAAGGAAGAGGAAATTTTCTTACATCCCACCTAAACCAAGCAACTTTCTAATCTCTTTCCTTAATTGCTGCCTTTCCATAGCAAAGAACATATTTTTGTCAATCTTCTTCGAGAAGTTAATCCCAACATCAACTAGGAAATCCATTGAGATATAGAATTCATATATGATAAGGGTCCATAGTTTCATGTGCAGTGACAAATTAGAATGAGCAGGCTAGAGGGTTGTCCAGTTCACTTAGACAACAATTATGTGTAGTGCAGACTAGGGAGGGTGGTGCTTGGAACCAACTAGGCGACTGACTGATTTTTGAATGATGTGTTATTGCCATGAGAGCTTATATTGGAATGCCGTGCTTGTATTTTGTTTCTTGTTATTGTGATGTTTGTGCGACTTGCCTCCTCCACCGTACATATGCTTATATAAATTCTATGTAGCCCCTTCCGCCTTTAACTTTTCATGCATGTATTGTATCTTTTAAACTTATGAATGTTAAGCTATCACATTCTCTTATTGTTGCACAAATTTCATCTTCAGTTATTTATAATTTTAGGTATCCAAATCCCTTGTGATAATGGAAATATTTGTGGTAAGACACCTTTCACCCGGTCCTTATTTTATTGTATTATTGTTCCAATTTATTGTCTTGACAATGATGTTATATTACGTTTTTGTTTATGCAATCAAGTTGGTTCAGTTAAAATCTTTAGAAAATATTCAAAAACACACTTGAAGATTCAGGGGTTTGTCAGGGTAATTGCAGCTTCTTTTTTGTCAGTAGAGCAGTTGCAACTCTTCTTTGCTGCCAAATACCCCTAGGTCTGCTATCAATTTGATGTGGTGGCTTGCACCTACCGGCTTCTTAACCATTTGATTTCACTTAGAATTCCACTATTTGCATTCACTTAGAATTCCACTATTTGCAGGCCTGAAGTGAATATATTGACCAAAATATGGTAACTTGAATGTTGAAGGAAAGCAATACAAACTTCTAGAGCCTTCCCCACAACTCATGATCCATGATATTTTCTACGAAGACACTAGATGTTGTTGCTATGAAGAAATTAGAATAGTGTAGAACATATATATTTATCTAGTGAAAACTCTAGAATGAGACACATGTCATCATCCTATGAACTCCCTTGGCCTATAAATAGAGTCCCCCTTCCTTGCCATGCCATTCAACCATTAGCAATGTAGAAGTAAAGAGTGAATGCTAGGCTAGCCACTAAAGAGAGGGTGTTGTACACTCTTATGTAATATTGTTGTATTGTAAAAAAGTTCTATTTTTTATAAGTGTTAGTCTCCTTACTTGCTGTCTTTCCATAGCAAAGAACATATTTTTGTCAATCTTCTTGAAGAAGTTAATCTCAACATCCTCAATGCTTAAATTGCACACATGAGCACCGACCATGTACTACTTCAGGGAACAACAATGAGCAAACGTTGCTAGTTCTTCTTCTCCACTAGGTGCGATATTGTGACCTACTAGCCCTATCGATCCACTGCTTAGACCAAGCCTTGTAAAGCCGTCATCAAAGAAACCAATGTGAACTATTGTTTCGCATTGTTCAGCTTCAGTTGAAGACCATCTCATTACGTTGGGTCTGAATGGGAAGATCACGCAAAACAATTGCAGCAAGTCTTGACCCCCCTGATTGTCCACCAGAATAGATTGATCCTTCATGAGTATATTCATTTTTGAACCGCACAAATAGTCTCTTACCCATACATAAACCCTCTTTGACAGTTACCACTACACATCTACGGCTGAAGATTTGTAGGACAAAACCTGTTCTGAATGCTGAGGATCTCATGGATCCATTTCTATTGACATCTTGTTGCCATATTAAGACCACACTGAGATAAGTAGCACAACTGATAGCATCCGTGCTCTCCTTAGTGAGTGAAAAGATATATAAAATATTATCCTGAGTTTCAGGACAATAGTGAACTGCATAAAAAAAATAAATTTTGCATTTTTTCTAACAAAAGCTGCAAATAAAATAACATACATGTAGGCCAAATAATTTATTTATAGAAAAAGCTGTGGCTGAGGTTTTCAAAACACCTGGTATTAATAAGGGCAAAATGCAACCTATAAACCTATTGGAAACCAAATATAGAGTTCTTCCAAATTTTCTTTTCAAAATCTAACGGTTTGTCTACAATGTCATAATTTATAATTTACCTGCAATGGGTATCATATTAGTAAAGAAAAAGAATTACTGGTGCCACGGGGATCTCGGTGCCACTTCCTTCAAGTGAGTCTTTGGTGGCTCTTAAAAGCTCAGGGTGAATTAGCAGGTGCTGCCCATCACAAAAATATAAATTAGCTCTAGCAGCTACTGGCCATCAGAAGTGAACTACAAATTTGCACTAGCAGCTACTGGCCGTCAGAAATGAACTACAAATTAGCACTAGCAACTACTGGCCGTCACAAAAAACTGGATAAAACAAACCTAACTAGCACATCTGAACAATTTGCACACCTACCACCATCTACACCCTGCAAATCCAAGCAAGCAACTGCTACTGCTACCATAAATCCTAACTATAATGGACAATGAAGAACTGAAGAAGGGGATAAGGCATACCACACATATCCGGTGATGACGGGTCATCGGCGTGCGGATCTCCGGTGATAGCGAGGTGAGTGTCGGGGGAGAGAGTGTAGCCTGCAACGGAGGGGACAGCTCGCTGAGAGGGTTGCAGGTTGACTAGTAGCTCGGAGAAGTGGCGCCACGAAGGCGTACCGTGCTAGCGCTGCTGCTCTAGTCGGCCCAACGTCTCATGGTTTGCCTTCTGCCACTGCACACCAGCTTGTTCTCTTGTTGCTTCTGGACATGAAGCAACGTGTTGACAAAAGTCTTCAGCCGTGGTTGATAACTATTTTCAAGGAGGAGTTAGATGGGCAGAGTAGATGGTTGGAGAAGGTTGATTCATTGCTTGATTATTTATGTTTGTTACTATATATTTACGCTTGGTTTATAACTCTACACCATGCTTTGCTTACAACGAAGAGAGGCCATGTGGGGCATGAGCGTGCACCTCAGCCATGGTGTACGTTCTCCACCTTATGTCGGTGTCGACAAGACTATCGAACTGACTGATAAAATCATGGTACGACTTCTTCATCTGCACCCCAACCCACGATCCCTACAACAAAAAAAAAATTCACGACAAGGTTAACAAATCGAAACATGAAAGCATGCATCATATGAATTGAGTAATTGTAAGTGAAGAACCATACCTTTCTCAAGCACCACAACGACCCCATCGTGGGTATATCAACGTCGTCGTGGTCGAACGACAGCTCCGGGTAGGGGTCATGTCAATCTGTGTCCGCCCCATCAGGAAGCGCTCATACAACCACAACTGTAGCAGCAACGGGCACCCAACGAAGATGGGCTCTGTCAACTCTACCTTGCAGCAGCCCGTGCATAGGCCTCTATAGGTCGCCGCCAAAACAACTGAACCCTAGCTGTATTGCGGAACGTCGTCGAGCGAGGCCTCCGCAATGGCCCTCGCGTAAAGAAGTAGGTGCTTAGGCACCGAGTTGCCCTGCGACATGCAGAACATGATCCACCCGAATAGCCATAGCAGGTACGCCTCCAAGTGCCACGTAACTGTGGCATCAGTGGTGGCGTCTCTCATGTAATCGGCCTGCCCAACAACAAAAGTTAGTTCAAGTACTCACAAAAGTTAGAGAAAACGATATGGATGTCAGGTAACTAAGTACTCACACTGAACTGCATGAGCCATGACTTCATGGGCTCGTGTGTCGATGCGAAGGTCCGGTACGGCTGGTCCCTATCGTCCCACTAAACGTCGGCAAACCGACCCAACAGCTCGTCACGCAAGCTACCTAGCATGTCCACTGCGGCAACGGCACTCCCGGCACAAGGAAGGCCAAGTAGCAGGGAGACGTTCTAAAGTGTCGGGGCCGTCTCACCCACTGTGAGGGGAAAGTGTGCATCTCGGGCCGCCACTGGTCCAGAAGAGCTGCTAGCAGGGACATGTCGAAGTGGAAGCGTGTCGACTTCTTCCCGGGCCGCACACCGCCGTCAACCATGTCTCCCTCAACCAACCTTGCTAGAGGGAGGAGGCCTGCAACGCATAACCTGTACCATGCATAACATTTTATAGTTGAAACAAAGCAATAATGGAACTTAGCATTTATTTACGTAACTATGACATACCTCGGAATCCAACGGGCGTGGATCGGCATCGTCGAAAGCGGGACACGTGCGTGAAAAGTGCCGAGCCTCGAATCCCGTATGCCTGACATGAATGACCAGTGAAGGCCGTCCAAGGTAGGGTCGAGCAACTCAGGGGTCTGATACTCCTCCGGAACATGCTACGCCATACCTACAGCATAAAAAATATAAGTACACGCCCGAAATAATAAATCAGGCAAAACATAAATGAAATAATAATTGAGGCAAAACGTAAATGAAATAATAACTGAGGCAAAACGTAAATGAAGTAATAATTGAGGCAAAACATAAATGAAATAATAACTGAAGTAATAACTGAGGCAAAAAGCAAATGAAATAATAACTAAGGCAAAACGTAAATGAAATAAAATAGTACACGATATGCAAATTTTACAATGTCTTAGTACTACAACTAGTTCACAAAGATTCAACACAACTAGTTCACAAATATACAACACATGAGTCATACAAGCCCGTCATTGTTGGGACATGCACGACGAGCCCGACCACGCGCTGCAGCATTTCTGTCACCGCTTGATGGTCCGGCTTCGCTACTCCCACCTCCATATGTCATTGCCTTGCAGTTCTTGTAGGTGTGACCGGGTTCATGGCACTTGGAGCAGAGGCGGACATTAGAACCTGCTTCAGATTGATCCATGTCGTTCCGGATACATCTATTCTTGTGTCGACTGACCCCTTGGAACATTTCTGGATCAGGGTCAGGAATGTAGCGCGCGGTATTACCAGGATTGTTTATGAAGTTTCCTAGTAAACGATATCCATACACCTCATTCCTCCAAGTGCAGCACGAACCGACGAGGCTGAAGTCCCCCTGACTCGATGCATGCAGCAATGACATGGGTGCAAGGCCTGTGCAGCAACCTTGTCTTCTGGCAAGACCAAACACACCTTTCATTGCTGATCATGCACTCATGTGTGTGCTTCTCGCGCCTCCCTCCCATTCAACCTTTGTCCATGCAAACAACCTCAAACCAACGTTCGACAGCTCCCACTTCATTCACACGATGCAAATGATCCTTCTTAATTGCCTCCTTCATGTACTCTGTCATCTTGCACCCATATATTCTAGGATTGTCGCGCATTGAGTTATCAACCAAATGATACCTTTTCTTGAAGTATTTCATCGTGCAGTACAGGAAGAATTGCACGATTGCAACAAGGGGTAGTCCCTGAACACCGCATTGGACCCAATTGTAAACCTCAGCTAGGTTTGTAGTCATTATATCCCACCGAGCACCTCCCTCGTCATACAGTAATGCCCACTTTTTCTTCAGCTCATGCTGAATCCACTGTGAGAAGCTCTTGATGGACCTTTCCCGTCTTCACCTCACACTTGGACCATCGAGTCCAACGTCCTCTAGAGAGATCGGGTGGTCGGCCTCGCTGGTCACCGGGCATTGTGAATACCTGAACATAATATAACCCTAGTATTGCAAATAAAATTAATCTCAAATTAATCTAACCTAAATAAACAACCTATTTTTACTACCAACTAAATACCTAAGCTAAATCCACTAAACTGACTAAAATCCACTGCACTAACTAACCTACATTTTCCTATGTCTCAGATCCACTAAACTAACTACTAGATCTATCTACCACTACATCTATGCACTACACTAACTAAACTAACTAAACTAGGGGATTAGAAAAATACCTCTAATGAAGCGACGAACAAAAATCTCCCCTCCCTCTCTCCCTTCCTCCCTCCCTCCCTTTCTTTCTTTCTTTCCTTCCTTTTTCTTTCCCTCCCTTCCTTCTCTCCCTTCCTTCCTCTCTAGCTCGCTCTAGGGCAAATGGCAAATGAAGGGGGCGTGCGGCGCCTGGCCGGTCGCGCGCGCCCTTTTATAATGGGAGCTCCCGCTGGTTCAACCGACGGAACAGGCCCGCTATCGCCGTTTCAAACGGCAGGGCGCCAGTTCCGCCAAATGATCCAGTAGTAAGCCCTTGAACTACGTGCCATTTAAGGCAATTGGTGGGCCGTCGGACTTGTTGGTGTTTTATACCGGCAACCTACCGAGAGAGTACCCGAGGTAGTAGATTTGTCGGTGGGGGATCGCCAGACCTGGAACTCGAAGGTAAAAGCGAGGACACAAGACACAGATTTATACAGGTTTGGACCGCCAGAGTAGCGTAATAATTTACATCGTGTTTGGGGTGTTGTATATTGCGCTTTGCGCTTGGGTGTTGAGGTATGAGGATTTTCCCTCTTGTTGTGTCTGCCGATCTAGGTACCCTTGCCCTACTTTATATACTCCAGGGGGCGGGGTAACTAGTCAGATACAAGGGGGAGTCCTAGTGGGATTACATGATATGAGTCCTAGTATGATTACAGTGGAGTCCTAGTTGGAATCTGTCTTCTTCCTTCCTTGCGGGTACTGGGGATCTATCCCCGATAAGCCCCCAATCGCTTCATAGTTGAATGCAACTGTCTTCGAGTACTTTAAAGATCTTCGCCGAGTAGTTTTGGTGCTCTTCGAGTACTCTATATGGCTGAATCTTCAAAGTTTCTTAAAGTTGCCATAAGGCTATGGTATGCTCAAAGCCTAGATCATCTTGATATTGTAGTCTTCATATATGGAGGGCAGCGAAAGTCGCACTACATATGGAGTAGCCCCTGAGCCTTACGTTGAATCGTAGAATCAGGCTAAGGGTCAAAATCTTGAATCTTCTTCTTTCGGCTTGAAAAATCTTGGGTGTAGTTTATCAGCCCCCAAGCCTTGAATTGATTGAATAATCAACTCAAGGATCTTGAATCTTCACTCAAGTCATCATCCGAGTAGTCTTGCGGCATCCAACCCCCGAGCTTATGCGTCAGGTGAGCCGTAGCAGCCACGTCGAGTAGTTATTGGCGCCTAGCCCCTTAGCTTAGAAGCTAGCTGAGCCATTGGAGATATCCCGAGTAGTAATTGGCGCTTCGCCCCCGAGTTTGGGAACTAGCGGAGCCACCGAAAGTAGGTCTGAGTACTGATTGGCGCTTAGCCCCCGAGTTTGGGAACTAGTCTGTGCATTTGGAGGTATGCTTAGCATCTTGGAGTAGGTCCGAGTACTGATTGGCGCTTAGCCCCCAAGTTTGGGAACTAGTCTGTGCATTTGGAGGTATGCTTAGCATCTGGGAGTGTCGTCACCAAAGTTTGATCTGAAAGAAAAGATTTGTACATTATGTAGCATATTTGTAAAATATTTTACTTACTGAAATTTATTCAGTGATCAATAAAATATTGTGTGTCATGTTCTTATTTCGGCCATATCTCATAGTTAGCCTGTTACGTTTAGGCTCTCAGTCCTCATATAGCCACAGTCACTGCGTGTGTGAGACCTTTGTCTCGTGTACGCGTATGGGCACTGCCGCTTGCACAGCTGAGATCTTGGTCTCGTGTATGTGTGCTGGCACTTAGGCGTAACATGTGCATCTAAGGCTTTCACGAATTGAGGCGTGTTCTACTCAAGGAGATTATCAATAGAAGACAAAAGAGAGGCCGGCGAGTAGAGCACGTATTGTGCGCAAGAGTTTGACGAGTAGAGCGTGTGTTGTGCGCAAGAGTTCGACGAGTAGAGCGCGTGTTGTGCGCAAGAGTTCGGCGAGTAGTCGGCGAAGTGTAGCTCTGGAGGGTAATTCCCGTCGAGAGACGTAGACAAATGGGTAATTGGTGAATTGCCCTGCATGCGGGAAACAAGCTGAAAATTAATTGGAAAAGTAACTGAACTTGATTCGTGGACGATTGTTGATGAAGTGATGGCGGTCGTCGTGAAGTCGCAATGGTTGTTAATAAAGCCGACTAGTTGGAGTCGATTCCAACTTGTTGTGGACGGTGCGAGACCCACTCCCGACTAGTTTTTTAGTTGAGATGACAAGTAAAAGTAGTCATCGGTGAGCATCATGGCGTAGAATCGTCGGTGAGTCGTGAGGGTCCTCGTGAAGTCGGAGTAGTCGTAGCTTGACTTCTCTACGCATGTACTCGTGTGTAGCAGAAATCTCAAGAGATTGCTTTTCACGTGGAGTACTTCTGATGCAAGCAATTAATGCTTTCCCCCTTGATCTCCGTGAGACAGCACATTCTCTCTTTTTTTTGTTTCGGTGATTTGCAAGTTCCTCCTCCTACTGTTGCTTGGAATCTTGAGCAGTGCGGCAGATAGCTTTTTGTCGATGGGAAAACTCAAAGAGACTCGACTTTCCACTCCAAATTAGCTTCGGACTTTGCATCGCAGGAGATATATGTCTACTAGTAGTAATCCGCTGATATGCTACGGATTCGATTCCTTCTTGGGTTTTGACGTAGAGGTACGACGAGTCGTTGGTTAGCCGTCGCCCAAGAACAGCCATACTGTGCTGTCGAGAGGAGATTGATATTTGATGATGAGGTTCTTCAAGCTCGTCCGATGATCTCGACGATCACCCCTACCTGATGTATCAGATATCGGTATTTTATATCGACAACCTACTGAGAGGGTATCTGAGGTAGTTAATTTATCGGTGGGGATTGTTGGACCTGAAACTCAAAAGTAAAAGCGAGGACACAAGATACAGATTTATACGGGTTTGAATCATCAGAGTAGTGTAATACAGGTGGGAAGAGCCAACCCGTTAAGGACCCGTTACCCTCCGCCCCGTATAAATGAAGAAAAAAAAAAATCCTAGCAGCCAGTTCCCCGCCGTCACCTGCCTCTCTATGACTCTCACCCTCTCCGACGCCCGCCTCTCTCCCTCGCCGCCGCCACCCGCCTCTCTCACGCTCGAAGCTCCTCCCCTCCGCCGCCGGCGCCGCTCCCCCTCTCTACCCTAGTCACCCACCCTCCACTCCACCACCCACACGGCCACACCACACAACTCCACCCTCGCCAGTCGCCACAGAGCATCACCACCGAGTCACCCACACCTCCGGCGCCGCCGGCCCGGACGCGATGAGGAAGGCCAAGCGCCGCAGAGGGAAGTTGCAGGTTCGATTACCATCTGTCACTCCTTCTTAGCCCGATCTGCTGCTGCATCTGCTTGGGCCTGATTGCCAGTTATTATTAGGGCAAATTTGCCCTAAAGTTCGATTTTGTGTTTCTCCCTTATGATCTGATTTATGCCTTTCGCTTTCTTTCTAAAGATCTCAGGCATGCTACAACGCAAGGGAAATCCACAAGGCGGTAGTAAGTCCGATATATGCATGCGCTCCTTTTATTTTATAAGCTAGAAGAAAACCCACATATGATTCTGTCAGTCGTGCTTTCTCGAAATATCTCGATATTATCATTGATTTCACATTGCTTCACACCGCTAACCACGTTTTAGCAGGCCATGGAGCATGTTGGTCGGATTCCGATGGTCCACAATCAAAATTTATCAAGTATGACGCCGAAAGTGTCGAGGATTTCATCAAAGACGGACTGCAATTCTTTGAATCGGTGTTTAGAGTCCGCAGATCTGTCGTGTCCCTTGCCTGTACTGCTGGTAATTTTTGTTATATACTCTCTTGCATCTACCATTTAGTTAGTTTTACTAATAATAGAGTACAGTACACGATGTTGCTCTCAGCCATAAAAAGCCTATACATTTGCACAATTTTTTGATGCAGCAAAGAATGGGACTTCATAGCTTAAGTATGAGTTTACTGAGGGAAACAGCTCCGTGTGGGGCAGTGGTCAGTGGGCAAAGGGGCGGTTGAAATGAAACTAATGACAGTCTACCTGTGTTCTTTTTTCTTAGAAGTTTTATGTGGTAGGTTGGATGGATATGAAAAGCATATTGCCAACATCATCTTCGTATATTAGTATGGAAAACATTTCTACTGGCGATTCTTGATTCTATTATGCTCGCACAGATGGAATGCATATGGTTTGCTCAGGGACTGTTGTTGATCATGTGGATGAGAAAACATGGATACTTACCTCTGCTTCTTTAGTTAGAAAACCTGACACTCTGTTTGAAGCATATGAACCTTGTGATGTTAAGGTCAGCACTACAACAGCTCTTTTATTAGTCTGTTCATGCTGGCTTTCTCCTCTCCTGCAGTGGATAATAGTTGTAAATTTATTGATTGCAGATTCAAGTGGCTCTGCACAATAAACAAATTGTTGAAGGGTCCCTAGAAATGTGCAATTTGCATTATAATATTGCCATTGTGACTATTGAGTCTCCAGGGTCTCGGATAAATCTTCCTACGGTAGAACTCAGTGACCTCCCTGAATGTTATTCCTTGCAGCCTAGGCCTGTAGTTGCTCTAGGTCGGGACATGTACTCAAAAGGTTTTCAGATGAGATGTGGGGAGCTGGTCCGAAGGAACAGCGAGTTAGACTGCACTGAGCTTCTGACCTGTACATGTGATGTCAGTGGGGTAAGATGATTTTGTATCTATATTTTGATATCTAGAGATGGCTTGTAACTACCTACCTGCATGTTGCAGTTAGCCATTTTGATTTATTGTTGCATTCCTAGTGCTTCATTTCAGAAATGGAGACAAAAGTTAAATATGAGTATGCTTCATGTTTCTTATAGTATGATTAATTAGGAGAAAATCGTATATCGTAGACATTAGTGTGATAACACCATCATGCTTTTGACGTATTTTAGGTGCAGTTTTTGTCGGAAAATCTAGAAGTGATGGCTTCATATTGAAAAAACTGTTACAAGCTAGACTATTTGTGTTTTAGTTAGATGGTTGTTTTCTAATATATTGTTTTCTTGGCACCTTATTTACGTAAGGCATAAGTGAAGGTTCAACTCATTTCATTTTTTTGTCAGAATTTCATTGGCGGGCCTGTCATGGATTCTGAAAGAAGATTCCTCGGCATCACTTTTCGCTACGAAGAAACTACTCCGTTTTTGCCGGTTGAGATTGCAGCAAGATGCCTGAAATACTACAAGAAGTCAAAGTATATCTTCTTCCTTTCATTATAAATTTTTAGATATTGGTAGTATCACCTCCACAAATAGAATTTAACAATTAACATTGTTCTTGCAAATCTTTTGTGTCTGTTATTTGCACCAAAGGCACGTGTGGGTTACTTTGTGTGTATTAGCAAGCTGGATTTTTTTTATATGTTTATTTGCTCTCTCCAAGATGTTTTATCAGCAAGATCCTTTTCAACAATTAAGTTTCAACTAGGAAAAAATCCAATTTACTACCCTCAAGTATGAGCTAGGTCCACATAACCCCCTAAAGTAATAAAAGGTTTACTTAACCCCTTGCTTTTGCTAAACCGGATCAAAATACACCTTTTAACACATAATTGAAATCGGTTTTTGCTGATTTGGCCGGTTCACGCACTAGTTTTACTGAGTAGGCATGACACGTCAGCGATCCTACATGGCATAACAAAGTTTAGGTCTAGAATGCCCCTTCCATGATATCTAATCTGAATTTCAACAATTCGTCACGTCGCTCTGCCAAGATTCACAGGCGGCGGCGGCGGCGCGGCGCTTTGTTCCGAGCAGCTCGCGCGCACTGAGCTGCACCTTGCCCTTTCCTGCCCTGTTGGCTGTTGTGCTGTGCTCCCGGCAACTGTGCCCCCACGCGACGCCTAGCTGTGCCCTGTACGGCACCCGGCCGTGCCCCTGCCACCGCCGCCGCTTGGCGCACGGGCTCTCGCGCCTCAGGAGTCAGGATGACAGGATGGCAGCTGGTGAGCAGAAATTAGTTGACACTAATATACAATGCAGAAAGTATCGCTGCCTATTGTGTTTGAAACCTATCGCTTGACATCTAAATGAAATTTTCACAAAGAAAGCACACCTGGTTGTCGTGCTTCTTGCTGATTTTCTTGTCTGCTCCTTGATCGGTCACGTGTGGTTAATGTTAATCTGGCTGCGGGCACAGAAACCACACACGATGACAGAGACTAGCCACCAGCGAAGGACAACGGTTACGGCAATCAAATGGGGCGGCACACAACAGGGGAGGGGGTGTTACGGACAGGCTGCTGATTGGTCAATCCTAGTCAGCAAATTAGGTTTTTAATTCCACCAAATCATGAAAACCGGTTTCAATTATTTGTTGAAGGTGTGTTTTGGCCCGGTTTGGCAAAAGGAGGGGCTATGTAAACCTTTTGTTACTTTAGGGGGTTATTTGGACATAGGCCATACTTGGAGGTAGTAAATTGGACTTTTTCCTTTCAACTATCTATTGTCGCTTCACTGTAATATTCTTAGCCTCTGATGGTTATTTTCTATTTTTCCTCATTAGATTCTAACCAAGGGATCTCTGGTCCCAGCTGCTGTCTCTGTAGATTCTGGTTTTATGGGTCGTTTTCTCCTTTCATTTGTGCATATGCGTTGTAATCATGAGGAAGTTGGGGCCTATATCCTAACAACTCTTTCTTCTGCGTGTTTGAGGGAAAAGAAAGATGCTAACACCCTAACTACTAGAATATGGTACTATGCATTGAATATTGCCTGTATATCATCCCATTTGTGATTACCCATAAATTTGAAGTGTTTTTTTGCACAGCAATGTATGCAAAATACATGGATTTGAATATTTGATGTGTAGTGCTAGACTTTCTTATGCACAGTAATGTTCACAGTAGCATACTTCTTCTTGCTACCTGGGAATAGTGGTAATATAACTTCTATGTTCTTTTAAAGATCTCTGAACTCTAGTTGTTTCCTCGGCCTTTCATGATTTTTTTTAATGTTGTTAGACTTTGCCCAGTCTCTATTACGCGATTTGATAATTGCTTTGCAACTATATGTTATTATAAACTAACATAGCAATGATTTTATGCAAGCGCTTTTAGTGAAATCTTGTGATGTACTTTCATATGGCCAATTTCGAAAATTTCACAACAATGTTTGAAATATTGATATTCAAATTCTAAAACAAAGAAACAGATGGATATCTTGCAAGTAAGGCTTACGGTGTGAAAGATATTATTTATATACCATTATCGTTGACATTGGAATTTTATGATGGGTGCAGAACACTACCAAGGGTTCGCATAAGGGGACAAGCTCTTCACATGCTGAGCATGAATAGTCTGGAACACTTATGCTGCAAATATGCCAAGCCACCACATGGAATTCTGGTACAGGAGGTAGGCAACGCACATGCACGCAAATCCTCTAATTTAATAGAATTTACTCCATCTAGATCACTAATTACGTCAATGTTAGAATGGTCCTATTGTCCTGAGTTTTAACTGTGATTTAAGCATTTTAGTGGCCGCTGCATGGCAATTTGCTTAGTTTAGAATGTCTGGTTCTTGGCACAACAAGCATTCTGAACTTATTATTAATGATGCGAACATGTACAAGGAACAGTTTGCATGAGCCGATCATTTGTTTTCTAGTTGATTTGAAAGAGCAACTTTGTCTGCATTGCCTCCTATTCATTAAGTTCCACCTGATCAAAGGATCTTTTATATTGCAAATTTCATCCTCCATCCCCCTTATGAAGTAGGGTGTAGGTGAGGCCTAGTACGCACATATCCATGCACCTTAGCAACTTCCTGCTCATGGTGATAGAAAAAAAAATCTTCTTATATGCTAAAATAGGAAACCAGATCTCCTTATTTTTATTAGATTAGAAAAATGAGGTTAGGTTTACTAACATATAAAAATTACCTGACAAATTATTGATTTTGTTTATGCAGTAATTTGCAATGGCACTTCTGTTTGTACAGCTATTCCCACCAATCGTGAAAGTTGTCATTTTGGGTTGTGCAAATAGTTAACAGATCAAAACTTTGATTGTTTCATAATCGTACAACTTTGTGTGTATTAAGATTGAACATCTTAAAATGGTATGAGTAGATTTGTCTCAAAATTAGTTTCATAATCATATAACTTTGCCAGGATTTGTAAATATTTCTAGTAGAGATTAACCGTCAAAATTATGTTTTTGCAACTATGTTGATACTCAAAACACCACTTTTCATAACTGTTGGTAGTTTTTTGTCCCAACCTTCAATATTCAGCATATGATCAAAGTTATTGATATCCATCAACTATCATTAGTTTTCTGTGAAGTAATAACTATTAACTAACATTACTAAAAAGGGATAAATACTTAATGTTGTTTTCCTTGTTCCCCAGCTCGTTTTAGTATTAGCAGTTATCCACTGCCTTAGTTCTGTAAGTTTCATTTTTCAGCTCCTCTTGGCTTCTATGCTTTACTGCCCTTTGTTAGTGATGTTATTGAACTACCATTTTTTTAACTATTGATCAAGAAGTTACATTAGTTCTAATGCACTTTTTCATAAGATGGCCTTTCTCAATTATTGTTCTGTTAACAGCTCCTGCCATTGGATTAGACAATGATATATGACCTTTTGGGTCAGTTTGGTTTCTTTGCCCACATAAGCTAGCTGAGCAAGGATTGCCTAACCTTGCCTGGCAAAGCTAGGCAAGCAAAGGGCCATGCATTTGGTTCTCAGACTGCTAGCTTCTTCCCTAATTAAAATATCAATTTGATACTATGCAAGGGACCCACCATCAGTCAGCCATGCAGGAGCCCCATGTGCTGTACGCAGCTTTTTTTTGTGCTAGGCGCTCGCCTTGCCGGTGCGGGAGAGCGAAATTGGCTTGCCTGGTTCGGCAAGGAAATCCTTGCTCAAGCAAGCTAGCCTGCCAAGCAAAATTAGATTTTAAAGCTAGTACCAAACATATATCCTTGCCTGGCAAGGTGAGGCTAGGCAAGGCAAAGGATCCAACCGGACCAGTCCTAAGCCTGCTGTGTTGCATCGATATGCCCTTTGCAGCGTAAATCATCTGCCTTTTGCAACATTAGTTCATTTCAATTCCATTTAATTGATTTTTTTCTTTATGAAAATGTAAATTCATTGTATGCTATTTAATTATACATATTTGTCTGTTTAATTTTTCTTGGGATAGGTAGCTAACCAAGCCATGCAAGATAATTTGTTCAATACATGTTTGCAATATTCAGAGAATGAGACTATTGTTACTTTCTTGGTGTGCGTAAACTTAATCTTAATCCTATGCACACCGTAGATTTGTGAGATATCAGCAGAAAAGTGTGGAGGAGTTGTCGTTGGTGATATCATCTCTGAACTTGATGGGATTACTCTTTACTCTGCAGCGCAGGTATCACATTTGTTTATAGATCATCACTTTCCGTGTCATTTTGCTGAAGTTTTTAGTGAACGTATCTGTCCTAGATGACAACAAATTTATATAAAACCTTGTACCCTTTTACAACATGATAATTTTTTTAATCATTTGAAAAAATGATAAAGTTCTAAAATTGTAATCGTGGGAAGAAACATTGGTTCCTGGCCTCATGCTGCACTATTTGGCATTTCATTTCTAAGCCATGAGAAATATGTCAACTTGTCTATATGTTTATAATGACTTACTAGTTACTTCCTCCATTTTGCTATATTTGTGTACGCCCGTCATAGTGCACAGACTAAGAAGAGTCAAAACTTGATGTTAAAGAAGCAATAGATCAACCACAATCATAGCGCTTAGGAAACATGCGAATCTGTCATAAATTCTCTACATGCATTTTCCCCTATAGAAAGCATACTATGCATTTAAGGTCTATTGGAAACATGAGCCTAGTCGTCGTCACAAGGGAGGTGGACAAACATTTTGAAATGGATACTCGTGGAGCCATGCATTGTAAAATGGAGTATTACAGTAGAATATTCCTCTGCATTCATTTTATCATCAACTGATGTAGTTTCTCTCTTTTTACTCACCACTTCATCACCACATTGCTCTGCTTCCAATGCATTCTGGTTGAAGAATTTGAATATGTTTGCATATCATTTTAACGGGAGGTCCTGATTACACCTGGAGCTGATGCCTGTGTGTTTTGTGCTTTTCTCAGTTTACAGCGATGCTTCTAGATAAAATGGAGGTTGCATCAAACCCACAGAATACACTGACACTCCAGGTTAGTTTGAATAGTGATAGTCGATAATGATTTTCTTACTATGTTAACTTTTGCTACTTACAACTGAGCAGGCAGTTGTACGGAGACCCACAGATCAGACTATATTTGTTGCAAAGCTGAATGTTCAAGACATTGCCTCTGATGAATGCGAAGGGTCATTCCAAAACAAGTCTGTCTTTAAAAAACACCTTTGAGACTTGTATGTCCTTTTATTTTGTTGATGATTGATGCAGTTTGCTTCAATTTATAGATGGATATGGTGGAAGGAGCTATGGTTTCCATGAGCAGTTGTAGTGATGATACTTCGAAGATAATGTGAGTACATCCTTAGATACTGGTATAATTAGGTTATGAAGGCTTATTACATCTGTTTCAACTTAGTGCATCAACCACCTCTACCCTCATGATACACTTCATCACACAGTTTACTTCGACAGCATGTGTAGTGTTTGGGTAATCATGAATAGAATGATAATCCTTAATCTATGTGGTCATATATATATATATATATATATATATATATATATATATATATATATATATATATATATATATATATATATATATATATATATATATATATATATATATATATATATATATATAATCTGACCAGTTGTGGAGCTATCTTGAAACATACCATTTTGTTTGCATGAATACCCAAGTTAGAATTAGTGATCGACCCTAGAACGATATGGAAATTATATGCAGGACTGACCTTACAAGCTGCAAGGCCTGTTCATTGCTATGAACCAGAACTTAACTTTATTGCCTGGGCTTAGGTATGGTGCATAAGTGGCTCTCCATTTTGTTCCTGTTTGTTACGTGTAGTTTATTTAGGAGGAACACAAGAGTTTGATTACGTTGTACAGGGACTCAAAGTTTGTCTGTTTTGTTTTCAGTGCTGAGAAAGAAATAGAATAGGAATTAGCTGATTCTAGTTTTCTAGTTCACTGTTTAAACATTTAACATTTCATCTTGTGTTTATGATCTTTTTTCAAGGGTATGCAATGGTGTTTTACATGGTCAGATCAGAGAATGTTGAACATAAAAGATACGCTGTGTGACGACAGCTAGCTCATTGATGTTTAGTTAATCTCTCTTTCAACATTATGCTCAGATAGTGCTGTTTCTTGTTTTGCTGGTAGAAAAGTATAGATTCTCCCTTTTACTACCTCTGTCAGTGGGATGGAAACACCTGCATCACCAATTCACCATTTGTTTATTTGGTGCTAAGTCCTCATATCCTTTTGTCCTTTGAAGCTGATTTTATTTCATGTGGCCACACACTGAGATTTTGCCATCGTCCATTAGCATGACACAAGCTATAATGAAATTACTGCATGTTCAATATAAGCCTGTGCCATATATGGGAATAATGTGATGTCAAGAAAATAAATAAGTTATTTACATCTTCCTATATGTGATGCGCAAAGTCTATTTTTCAGTTCCCAAAGGTCAACTACCATTGTTATGGGAAGTGTAGAAGGGTTCTGTTCCTTTTTCTTGCTATAGCAAATGGTCAGGAAATCACCTAACAGAAACTGGTTGGTTTTCATCAATAAAGTTAAAACTGGATCAAATCTGGAATCTAATGTATATGCCAAATCCCAAATCTGTAATCTTTTTGCTTCCAAAACTTGAAAATCTCAAAACAAGCTAGTTTAGACAGTTGTTTACCTTTGAACTGAACCCCTCTCGTTTTGGGCGCAGTTCAGATTTCCAAAATATGTGGTGATAGTCTCCCTCTCTAAACCTGCTAATTGAGATGCCCTTAGCGATTTTCTACAAGAAATGTTTGAAAAGATGATTTCTGCATGGTCTGCTGATATGCTTTCATTGTAGCACCACCGAATTGCAATTCTGTTATTATGTTTTTCCTTGGCTGTTCATGTGTCTAAGGTTCTTTATTTCTGCAGTAAATAGGTATCTAGGACGAGGAGTGCTGATGATGCCTGGATGACCATTTGCGTGAGGGCTGGAGCATAAGATATGGAAGGCCAACAAATGTTCGTAAATGTGGGAGCCAAGACTAAGCAAGAACTAAATTAATTGTCGGATTAAGCTGGAGACCCTACTTTGTGCTGAATTTGTAATCCATCTTTGGGGCCATCAGACTGTTGTATTATCAGTTCAGTATGCCGTCGAGGCTCTCTTTTGTAGCACGGTTCACCAATCACCAGTTCATTTGGGAAATGCGCTGTCTAAACTAGCGACATGACCGGTAACTGAGTTTCAGATTTCGGGCTAGTGCTGCTGTGATGGTTGGTGGTTAATTAAGCATTGCATGTGTTGTTGCGAGACAATTTCTCGCGCACCCGCGCTACCTAAAAATCACGGCCACATCTTCCTCATTGTCACTCTCAGGTTGGGCTCTCCTACAACCAATTCCTGACTGAGATGTTCCGATTGAAGAAAAGATTTGTTGCAGTTGCAAAAATCAAATGTAAAAAACTCCTGACATTCTCCAGAGGGGACATGCAAGGTCCCTGGAATGAGCACGGAAGGAGAAGAAACGTCCGGGATGGCGGCGGGAGCCCGTGGAGCGAGCTCGTGAGCGAGAGAAGAACAACGCTTCGAAGCGCGTCGCGGAATAAGGCGGCCCACCGGGCAGTGCTCTCGGCAAAGTGTTTCTACTTTTTTTTAAAGTAATACTAGGATCATGACCGTGCATTGTTACGGGATAGATAAATAATATTTTAATCTTACCGATAAGAAATCAAATCAGTAGATAATTAAACAAATATGCAATACTTCTATGTTATGCCGTGCTTTGCTATAATAGAAAAAAAAGATTTCAACGTAATAAATAACATGAAAAACATGACGTTTTGACCAATATGCATCGCAATCTACCTGATCTTATAGCTACATAATGTTCTGAGTGCACGTGGGGACACGCACTTGTTTTCGAAAAACATAGTAGATAAGAATTTTATATTCATGTTAAATTTAGATGGAGGCACAATTACTTTCATCCCTTTTAAGTTCTCGCGAAGAAAATAAGATGCGGCTCTGGTGCTTTTGTCTTTTTCCCCTTTGCTAATCTTCCCCTCTAATGCTGTCTTCTCCTTTGTCTTTTTTCACCCTCGCTTGTACATCATCATCATCATCATCATCATCATCATCATCCATAAGTGATAAAGATGGATGCACCACATATAAACCTACATTATTTGAATAAAAAGCAAAACTCAATCAAATTAACCTTAGAGTTATGCCAGGTATGTTTTTTTTAAGTAACTTAGTAAATAAGAATTCTATATTCATATTAGATTTAGCAAAGTGCAATACATAGATATATAAAAGAACTTCAAATTTTCGAGAAGTCAATTCCAATTAAATTTCCTTGATCCATACATACGAGCCATTAGCTCTACAGTCATGAAACAAAGAAATTAATGGCATCTGTCTTCACAGAGTTAGCTAGAGCATTGCGAGAGATCAAAATCCTTAATGTGAAAATTAAATTTCCTAGATATAGTGGAACACAGCTGGTTGTCATTATTGTTGACAGACTTATTTTCCTGAAAATCGTTCTCTTCAAACACCAGAAAGAGGAAAGTACCACGCGGGTAAAGAGAAAAAAAGGCGTGTAATCAATGGCAAAAGTTTACTTCAAGATAAAGAAATAAGGCAAACCAAGAAAAGAAACCAACTGTTGTACCAAACCCCAACACATCATATAGCATTCTTTAAAAAAAACACTCAAGTTCACCACCATGTATCTAGCATCTCATATCCGTATGTTAAATAGAATGCGTGTATCTATCTTCCCATATTATCATGAACAGACCTGCAGCGGTCATTTGTCAGCAGTGGGGCAGCATGGGTTCTTTAGCAACGCCTCCATATTTTAAGGCTACATGAATCTGTTTGCACAACTGCAGATTATCTAACGCTGGGCTTACTTACCAAAAACAAAGAAATTGATCCCATTGACAAGCTGACACAATCTGTCGAGCACAACACGGGCATCGCTTGCAGCACCCTCTCACCTTGCTGCGTGGTGGCCAGCATGAACGCGGAGGCGGAATCAGCCGTGGTGAGGATGACCAGCAGCACTGCCCCTTGTGGGATTGACAGCACCTCTGCAGAGAATTATTTACTATGTTATCACATATGAAAACGAGAAAGAACCGAGAAAATGAAATCTGATAGGCAGATGTGTACCCTTGCCAACAATGCTTTCGAGGAGTTTGGCTCAATTGGATTCTGTCTAGGAATACCACCTGAACCTCCAACTTCAGAGCATGCCACCATGATTATGAAGTGACAATAAATTGTCAAAAGCAGCATAATATGGACTGTTGAGTGTTGACACCAACTAATACGCAGAATCAAGCTGCAAGTAGACATATATATGGAGTTGTAGAAACTCACCACATGAGAATAAAATCTTTTATTGCTTATTCATCTTCCTAAGGTCCTGTTTGGCATGGCTCCAACTCCGGGTGGAGCTGCTCCACTTCTGAACTCCACATGGAGCCAGCTCCGCTCCAAAACTCCAGAAAAAAAATAGGGTGTTTGGCTAGATGGTGCTCTCAGCTCAAAAAAAGATCGATTTCAGTGTGGATTGCCATTGTTGCCCCCTAATTAAGGCCCCACTTGTCATCCTCTCTATCCCATCTTCTTCTTCCCCTTTTTCCACTGCACTGCGCTGCACACGGGAGACCCTCCACGGGCGGCGGGGTGGGTGGCGGGCTGGGCGGCGACGGGCGGCGGGGTAGGCGGCGGGCTCGACGGCGGGCGGTGGGCGGCGACGGGCGGCGACGGGCGACGGGTGCGGTGGCGGGCGGCGGCGGGCGTCGACGGGAGGCGGCGGGCGGCGACGGGCGGCGGGCTGGGCGGCGACAGGCGGCGACAGGCGACGACGTGCGAGGATAGGCGGCGGGCGGCGGCGGGCGGCAACGGGCGACGACGGGCGACGACAGGCGGCGACGGGCGCCGGGCGCGGCGGCGGGCGGCGACGGGCGGCGGGTGCGGCGGCGGGCGGCGACGGGCGGCGGGTGCGGCGACGGGCGACGACGGGCGGCGGGCGGCGGGCGGCGACGGGCAGCGGGTGGCGGGCGGCAACGGGCGACGAGGGCGGCGGCGGGCGGCGACGGGCGGGGCTCTGGCGGCGAGTGGGGCTCGAGAGAATAGGAGAGAGAATAGAATGAAACGTTTTTTTGTGTAACCAGTGGCATTGGTGGGTAATTACCCACCAACTCCACGAGGAGGTTCAAAAGAGAGGTTTCTGGAGCAGCAAAAGAGGTGCTCCAAAACTCCACCTCCATTTGCACTACAGCTCCATGGAGTTGGCAACTCCATGGAGTTTTGGAGTTGGGGTGTTTGGCTGAATTTTTTGATGGAGTTGCTGGAGTTTAGGAGTGGAGCCGTGCCAAACAGGACCTAAGTTTCAGGTGTGATAGCTCCAGCTCCACCAGATGGACAGGAATATAATTAGAAAATTAGCACAGAGTGTGTGCATTCAGCAGCTACCATTGATAACATACTGGAGCCGCATCATCAGTTAGTGTGTGCCTCCAGCAGATACATAGAATTAACAAATTAATAAGGAACCCAAAAGCTACCAAGTGGAAGTCATGAGTGCAGGAGACAAAATTGCAACAGCATTGTGGTACTCAAATAATTCATATTGAGAAAAGATATTATAAAAGTTCCAGTTCCCTGTGAAACAACAAAATAGTCAAAAGCTCAAAACTGTAGTCGTTAAATCTTCATTAAAAAATGCATAGTTTACAAGAACAAACAAGAGATAGGATACTTCCACATGTGGGGGTGACAAAGCCAAATGGACAACCTCGATTAAAATGGGAATGCGGTAGTTCACAGTAGAAAACTGAAAACTATCTATGCACCCAGAAGCAGAGGACATAAAAACATAAGCATGTAGCTCCCCTGATTAATCTGATTAATTGACAATTTACTATTTAGATATCACAAAGGTGATGAAAAGGCAGTGAGAATAAATGAATACACTACAGCTAATCCAACAACGTTACCTACCACAATATGAGGAGATTCTGGCTGAACTCTATCAACAATGTTTTCCAGTTAATATATACATTGCGATTGCATACCATGTTGCTTCCAAAAAAAGCAAGATATATAAGTCAAGTAATACACTGAGAATTAGTAGAATCAATTAAGACATCAACTGCCATACTACCAAAAGAAAATTAGGCAGGCTGGAGATACCATTTCGTGGAGGCACTCATATGTATTGAATCGAAGTTACAACATTCTGGGGGAAGTTCTCTTAAAACCATTTCTTCCCTCTGAAACATGATAATATGGTGCCTCATATTTCTTGCTCCTCAAAGATGATAACATTGTTATAGTGCAGCAAATTGAATATGATGTGATTAAGAATGGAAACAAAATATATAAAATTAAACGTTCTGCTGCCAATTAAATAATATAGAGGGGATAATACTGAGATTGCACCCACTGGTGGAGCTCCAAATAAGAAGGGGGATATTAGTGCTAATTTTTTATGCAAATAACAAAAGTGAAGTAAAACACAATAATGTATCGATGTGAGAAACCTATTCAACAAACCTCCATTGTGAGTTGGTGACTCTATGGCTCACCATTCTTTCCTTCTACGGCAATAGAGAAAGGCAATCAGCAAGATCAATAGCAAGGCAGTCCAGCTACAAGGAGCACCGACATTGCCATGTCATAGATGTCAAAAAATCAAACAAACAGACTGAAGCAAGCCATTTAGGCACAGAATGAAGTTTGTTTACTTAATTGGCATAGTGTTATCTAAGTGCCCCAGAGAATACTCATACTGTTCAGTTCGGTCAATTAAATTAGCATTAACAAACGTTCTAAAAATATTATGGATAGAAGAGGAAACAAAAGAAATATCCGGAGAATATCCTCACTGGGTGGCTGCACACCCTTAACTGATAGCAATCTAAACCACAAGTCACAAAATATTCTAAGTCAAGTAAATTTCTAATGCAAGAATTTTGAGTCTGCATACGCTGAACTTTACATCTTTACCAATATTATGAATTTGAGGCCCAAGATTTATTTTAAAGAGAAAAGCCTAAACCTTGAAGCTTTTAAACCTGAAATCCTCACATCTGAAGATTTTTCATCACTACTATGTGGAAGACTTCATCATAATTCAATCATCCAAAAAATACAGATTATCAAATTATGACTGCCACACTTGACAATTGTTGTTCTTATACGCAATAATGTATACCTTGAGTCTGAGAAGCAGGGGATTCTAGGTTCAGACAACCCAACCTTATTCATATATGTGCCAGTATCCAATCTGATATATTGCAGAGAAATAAGGTTAACTTCAGTCTCCTGATGCTCTTTAAATCTCCATGCCGATCAAAGTAATCCTTGGAATTAGTTCCTGAGCAAGCAATCTGGAAAGACAGCAAAATGAGTTTCAGAACAGAAAAGTTGTACATGCAACTAATTATTTGTCAGCTCATCGGTACTTCAGTTTGTGCTTGATTGCTTGACATACATTTGGCAACAAGAATAATATAGTTCGATCTTGCCTGTCTATTGGAGGACAAACATGATAAGAAAAGGTCAGTACAAACAGAATAGCTTACAAGTTCAGCCTGTATATTGGAGGAGAGGGTCACCTGTGCTATTGGCGGTTAAGGAAGAAGGAGGTGACGAATCAGCTGGACGGAGGGGTGCTGCCATCAACTTGCCCCACATGTTCTCCATCCTCGACGCGCCCACGGAGGCCACCCTTGTGCGGATGCCGTCATGCCATAGGTTGGGGCATGCAGAAGCAGAGGCGGCGGCGATGACCTGATGGTGCCATGTGATGCCTGATGGTGCGATGTGAGGATTCGGCTGCCATGTGAAACCCGTACCTAGATCTTCACCATACTCAGGTCGACTTGACCCAGACCTTGAGGGCGCGTGCTTGCGGCGATGGAGGCCTCCGTGTTGTTGCCTCTCCCATCTTTCCTATGGATGTCGACGGCTTGGCACGGGTGGCTCGGCCGAAGGCGCTGGTGGCTGGGGTCAGGAGCGGCGGCTCGGGCCAGACGGCGGAGGACGGCATGCGGTGTCGGGCGCGTTGGCCTTTGGGCATGGCATGACGCATGAGGGAACGGGCCGTCGCCGCACCCTGATCCGATCGGCGCAGTGGAAGGCGGCAGGGGCATTGGGAAGGGAGGGAGGGCCCATGTGGTGCTGGCACCAGGTGATGTGGCCGTGCTATGTAAAACTCGGTCTATAGGTTCGGGGACCGAGCGGTCCACAGTGTAGATGGCCAAACAGGCGGCCGGTCTGGCCTGGCACGGGCACGATTTGACCCAACACGATTAGGCTCGCACAGTGATCGTGCCGGGCCATGCTACCCACGTGCCGAGGGAGGGGCCCAGACACGGCTCACGGCCTTCTTAAGGCCCGACGGGTCTTAATGCTCTCGTCGTGCTCGTGCCAATCCGCGGCACGGCATAAAAAAGACTCTCCCCATAATCAGTTTCAACCCACCAATTCAAATGTTACAGTTTCAAAATCAATTTTTTTAATACAATCAAAGGTTCACAGCTTCAAAATGACACAAATAAGATAAAAAGTTCAAAAGGATAAAAAGTTCACAAGTAAGATCACAGCTTCAAAAGGATCACAAGCTCACATGTAAGTTCACAAGTTTTCAATCAACTTCACAATAACACATATGTTATTTCAGCTATTTGTGTTGCAGCCTCGTTAAAAATCTTTGTAGGTAAAAACTCACACCTCGTGAGAAAATCCTACAAAGGAAAAAAGAGTACAACCGGCTCATCTCATCAAAGTTCAATGTTCATTACATCACAAGGTTCACTCATTCACAACACTAACACTAGAAGTCTAGACTCTAGAACACCAACACATCAGGATCAGGCTTCTGGCTAGCTACAAGTTGTAATCCTTCAAGCAATAGACGTGTAGCACTCTAGCTTGTGCAACCATAAAATGATCAAAGGGTATTCATAAAATGATCGAAGCAGTAATTCAAATGATAGGAAATGACAGGAAAGGAAAGAAAACTTACTCATCAAGGTTCAAGTTCTCAAATGACTCTTCAAGTTCAGGATCGTCAACGGTATGCTGCAGTCTTGAATCTCCTTGCTCTCAATCCTTGATCAAAGCTAGGATCCCCACCATCTCAGGGGTAAGACGACGTCACCGCTCCTCAATGATCCTGCCAGTGGTACTAAATGCAGATTCTAAAGATATAGTAAAGATAGGCACAGTCATAAGATCCCTAGCTAAGATAGATAGAACAGGATATGATAACTTATGCTCATGCCACCAGTGTAATATGTTGAAGTCATCATCATACTGGTTGATAGTATCACTGTCTAAGTAGGCAGATAATTCAGAAGCAGCAGCAAGAGAGGCACCTGTTTGAGCAGCTTGCAACAAAGCACTAGCAGATTGTCTCCTAGACAGGAAGGAGGAAACAGAAGTAGAACCCAGGCCAGCACCAAGACTAGCAGCACAATAACTAGATGAAGCACCCTGAGAACCAAAAATCTTACCCCAAGAAGTCTTCTTCTTACCTGCAGACCCTGGCTGGGTGGCCCTCTGCATCCTCACAGAACCATACTTAGCTTCATACTAGAAAAATATTGTAGACAATTCAGCTCTTACATCAGTTAAGTAACTAGAATAATCCTTACCATTTAGCTGAGAATAGCTGAAGAACATTGCTAAAACCAGCAATCTTAGCTCTAGGATCCAATATAAAAGCAAAGGAATAAAGCATAGGTATATCAGACCAATAATCTAAGAACTTAGACTTTATGGGTGCAACAACATGTTTCAGATCAGCATAGAAAGTAAGATGTCCAGCTATCTCAAGCACATGATGCAAGACTAATGGAGTGGTAGGATAATAAGCACCAGACAGAACAACAGTAGAATCATAGAATTGTTTAAGAAATATCATAATCTTTTCAGCAACATACCAGTGTAATTCTGTCAGGATTGTCTGGCCTTGAACCAAACCATATTGAGTGGTTATGAACTGATGAAATGTGGTCTTATGGGGCAATAGATGCTTGAGAATGAGATAAGTTAAATTCCATCTAACATCCATGTCCAAAGCAAACTTACGAGGGCGGACACCAATAGCAATGCAATAGGACTTGTATGCAGCAATACGTTGGTTAGAACAATTTAGGAATGAAATTGCAGTTCTAAATGAACTAAGCATAGGCTTGAAAACATCAAGACCAGCCTTAACAATAAGATTAATAATGTGACAAGCACAATGCTGATAAAAAAATAGTTTACCCATGTAACCGGACAGTGAAGAATGGAGCTTACCAATAGCGGCAGTGTTTGCCGATGCATTATCCAATGTTATAGAAAATATCTTATCATTTAAACCATAATCAGTAACCACAAATGTAATACACTCAGCAATATTATTAGCATTATGAGAAACATCAATTAAATAAAGGCCTAAGATCCTATTCTCTAGTTTCCAATCAGCATTCACATAATGAGCAACCACACTAAGGTAATCTTCCTTAGCATTACCAGACCATATATCAGATGTAAGAGCAACAGCGAAAACAGATTGCAAAGAAGCCACAAGTTTAGTACGACGCTCATCAAAATACTTAACAAAATCCCTGGTGGTGGTTTGCCCAGACACAGAACTGAATCTAGGATTATGAGCAACCTGAATATACTGCTCAAATGCATCAGACTCACCAAAGCATAAAGGAAGGTCTAGTCCAGCAATCAACCTACACAACTGGATATGAGCAACATCAGGATCGTACTCCCATAGATGGAGAGAGCTATCAGGATTGTACTTGAGTTGGGACTGAGCCATACGTGTAGCTCCTTGCAAGACTGGGCACCTTGGAAGGTGCCTATGCAAGTGTCCAATACCACTAGAGGAAATACCAGAATAGAATTTCTTGCAATGGATGCACCTAGCACCAGTTCTTACCCTTTTGCCACTCTGTACCTCGTATAGTGGCTCAAAGTCGTCCCATACCTTAGAGGTGCAAGAACGACTCCTCTTGCTACCCGTACACTTCGTCCCCATACCAGCACCAGAGTCAGCAGCAGGCGGTGGAGGATCTCCACCACTTGGCTGATCATCGGCATCGGCATCGGGGATGACACCAGCCAATCCGCCTCCAAGTTAGAATCATCATCTCCGGTCTCCCCCATCATCCGCAACTCATCGTTGTAGCAGGTTGGATAGTCGTCATCCATCCTCAAGTGTTAATCAGAACTACTAGTAGTAGTTTACAGAAATAAAAACAGTAGACCTCAAGTATTAATCACAAGATAATAAGACTATAATCACAAGACCAGAAGTATTAATCAGAAGTAGTAGTAGTAGTAGTAGTTTACAGAAATAAAAATAGAAGACCTCAAGTACTAATCACAAGATAATAAGAACAGAAGTATTAATCAGAAGTAGTCACAAGATCACCAAACTATAATCACAAGACCTCAAGTATTAATCAGAGGTAGTAGTAGTAGCAGTAGAAATAAAAATAGAAGACCTCTAGTACTAATCACAAGATAACAAGAACAGAAGTATTAATCAAAAGTAGTAGTAGTAGAAATAAAAACAAAAGACCTCTAGTACTAATCACAAGATAACAAGAATAGAAGTATTAATCAGAAGCAGTAGTAGTAGTTTACAGAAATAAAAATAGTAGACCTCAAGTATTAATCACAAGATAACAAGACTATAATCACAAGACCAGAAGTATTAATCAGAAGTAGTAGTAGTAGTTTACAGAAATAAAAATAGAAGTCCTCAAGTATTAGCCACAAGATAATAAGAACATAAGTATTAATCAGAAGTACTAGTAGTAGTATTAATCAGAGCACAAGACATAGATCAAAAGACATAGTTTGTAGATAGAGTTTACAGATCACAAGATTACAGGACTATAGGAGCTCACCTCGCCCTTGAGCACACCCGGACCACACCCTCGAGCCCTCCGCCGTTGACGTTGTCACCTCGGCGGCTCTGTTCCTCAACGGCGTGCGGCCCCCAATGGAGACCTGCAAGAGGAGCGAGAGGAGGATCAGAACTCAGAAGAAGGGGAACGAGAGGAGGACCAGAAGAAGAGGAACGAGACTATGAGATTACCTGCGCAGACGGAGCCCAAAGTCGGAGAAGACGAATGCCAACGATGGGGAACCAGGGAGGGAGGTGGATCTGCTAAGGGAGGAGCGGTTTCGATGAAGGAACCAGGGAGGGAGGTGGGTCTGCGAGGGGTCTGGCCGTCAGGGGGGAGGAGCGGTTACGAGGAGCCGAGGAGGAAGGCGGAGGGGCTACCAGCGAGCCGGCGGCGGGCAAGGACGATGGCGGATCTGTGAGGGGAGGAGGCGGAGGTGTCGAGACAGGAGGCGGAGGGGCGAGGGATGGAGGGAGCGCCGAAGCGGGGGTCGGAGGAGCGGCGGAGGCGGCTCGAAGGGGGTAGGGTTTCGGCAGGAGGAGCGGCCCATCGCAGCTTTTATACGGCCAGAAGCTGGGTCGAAACAGGCCTAAACAGGCCGAGCCACCCGTTGGTGGCCCACGGGCCAAATGGGCTAGGCCGTGCTGGGCCAGCCCACGGGCTAAGGCAGCGGCCAAGGCTCGGCCTGTGGTGTAGGCCGGGTCGGCACGGGCATGACGACCGTGCCGGGCCGTGCCTGGGCTAGGCCAAAAAACTGTGCTGTGGGTCGGCCCGCAGGCCGTGGGGCATATGGCCAACTGTAGTCCACAGAATATCGGGTCCACGCAAAGGGGTACCCTTATTAGTTACGCAAGCCATTGATGTGGAGATCTACGGCTGCGGCGTCATCTTCTTCCTCTGGCTAACAACAACGGCGAGCAGGCACGGTGGTGCCATGCACGTAAGACACGCCATGGCTAGGACCTCGTCGGAGATAGGCTAGGATGAGTTATGGTTCATGGAATTCAACAGAAATAGGCAAAATGGAACCATAACGAGATGGGGATCTCACTTATGGGGTTTGTAGAGGTAGCAGAGGTGCAGTTTGAGTATAGGATGGAGAGGATGATGAGCAGTTGCTTGGGCTTCATTGTAGGTGATGGCGATGCAAAGACACAAGGAGGCAGAGGAAAGGGAGCGCAATTCAGGGGGCGCTTGATTTGGTGGTGCGGCGTGGGGTAGGCGGGATACGCTAATTCTGTGGAGAAATTGCGGGGATAGGTGTGAGGAGAAGGGACGGGCTGATCGAAGGGCCGATGATCGGTGGCTCGTGGCGAGGGACATTCGTGGGCGCGGGTGGGGTCATCTCCTTCGATCGTAGAGCGTTGAAGCTCCCCCGCCGCGACTCACGTTGACGGATGGCTCGAATGCCCTGGAGCGCGGGACGATGGAGTGGAGGAACCGTCTCCTTCAATCGTAGAGCACTGAAGCTCCCCCGCCGCGACTCACGTTGACGGACGGCTCGAATGCCCTCGAATGCCATGGAGCGCGGGACGATGGAGCGGAGGAACTGCGACGTACGACGTTTCGTCGCCTCTTTGCGTTTTTTTAGTAGAGATATAGACTACTTGGCGTTCACCAGAACCTTATCTAATGAACACTTTCAAAAAATTTTAAAAAAATCACAACTTTTAAAGATTATTGAAAATTTGCATCTACGATTCTAGGTTTAAAATAGTGTCAAAATAAATATAGCAAATTGTTGCTGCAACTTTTTTCAAAAAATAAAATAAAATAAAGAATCTACTACATAATTAGTTGATCTGCTATATAATTTGAATTCTTGATCTTCTACATAATATATTGGCAAAAGTTTCAAAATAATTGATACTCCAGTTTCAAATACATGAAGTTATCCTAACACCATATATTTAAGGTAATAGGAGGGAGCACGTTCCATTGGCAAATTCATATGCAACTCATATGTCCATACTGGTAATGTCTGAATTTTAATCGGAACTAAGTTGTGTCAACCAACAGCTCAGAATGCTGGCAACAAGAAATAAGAGGATACATGTACTTGTCCTAGAATGAAATCCATACATAATTCTGGCATCCAAGAGTTTATATGCGCTCAAATAAATAGTTCAAGCGCTGATGCTTGCAACAAGCATTTATATGCGCTCAAAAGGCTAAAAACAACACTAAATAGCTAGGTGCTAGCCGGTGAGGATTCCCGTGAGGAGGATTCCAAGGCATACCATTCTTCGCGGCTAAGTTTCCCGCGTGCATAGGTCTTCACAATTATTGGCTTTGGAAAAGGCCAGCTGGAATTAAACAAAGAGACTAGTCATTGCCTATTATTTTTCACTAATTTCACACATGGCGTGTTTAATTAAATATGAAAATAATATTACTTGTTTAAACCACCGGATGTGGATGTGATCTGCATACTGGCAATCGTTCTTACATGTTTACAGCCCCTCAAACCAAACTGGATTTGATATACAAACAAGAGAAGCAGCGGTGATTAGAACATTCAACAACTTGACCAGCAACATCTTATAACGATTCTTTTCGTGTTACTATTCAATCGACCAAACCTGAATGCACATTTCAGTCCTGTTGTACTCTGCCAGAGCAAAGCTCAGGTGGTATCTCATGTCCATGAGATACGCGGTACTCATATCCAGCAGTATGCCACCAAGCTGGTACCAAAAATATCATCAAAGATTCATTATAAAATATTATGGGGTGAATTCAATTGCCTCTAGAAGCCTTGTATGAAAAATAGCATGCTAGAACGTGTTTTGGTTGCCTCCTTGCAGGACAGCTTAAACAGTCAAATGCATATGCATTTGCTTCCACTGATTCTCAGGGCAAGCATGAGCGGATGCAGCACCTAGGGAGAAGCTAATGGCTGACCAACCTCTTGCTTGGATACAGAAATTATTCAAATGCACCATCAAATTATACAGAAATGCAGTTTCCCATGGGTATGAATACAAACATATGGACAATGCCTCTTGGAAACCCAGCAGTACATGTAATCCATCCTTTCCCATAGTTTAAATTTGATACATGAGTAATGCAAATTGTAGATCTGATATTTACAACTTGGTAGTAATGTGAAATTTCAATAAAGTTGACTTGTGTGCCTCAAAATCCATCTAAAGTTTCTTGACGCTAATCCTTCCACCCAATAGTTCAAGTTTCACACAAACTTGTATCCTCATTCTTATTAGAGTTCTAAAAGAAATATCTAAATGCAGTAAAAAATAAAAACATTTTACTTCTGCTAATTGTTTAAGTGGTTTTTAAGTTCTGAGGAACATGTGATTGTATGTAGTACTCATGTTTGGCCATATCTGTATATTCAATATTGTACTAGAGCATGCGCCCTTGCTGACTGTTGTGATCATCCCCTATGCCATAATAGAATGTAAATCTGATCCAAAGAAACATCTCACAGCTGGCCCATAAAAGCCAAGCAACGAAACACATCCTGCTTGCATTCATTGGGCCTTCAAGCTCAGGTTGGGTGCATCATACAAGGGCATATCCAGAACATACCTCTGCCGCGTTAGAGATATAAACACCATCGATTTGATTGATGATATCCCCTTCATTCAAACCAGATTCTTTGGCAGGAGAATCTTCTTCAATCTACAATTCCAATATGCCCATCAAATCGAAAACCCAAAATAAGGAAATCAGAACGTATAGCACTGTGACCAGGCAAGACCACAAGACAAAGGTTTCCTTTAGTAGAACCAACATTTATGTCCCTAAATTTCATGTGCTCTGTATCGATTCACTAGGAAGGGGCAAACAAGAAGACAGAAAAGCAAACCTTCTCAATAACAACACCAGTGGCCCCATGGAAGTTCGTTTGCATCTTTTCATGTGCAATAGATCCTTCTGCATGAAGAGTTCTAACTCGCAGCCCAAGCCATGGTCTTATAACAGTACTGCATCACCGTTGCAAAGGAAACAAAAAAGACAAAAAATCTGTGATTCTGACAAACCATGTATTATTTTCTGCATCAGAAAGTTGAACCAGCACCTTTCCTATTGCATGAAATGGCATGCGAGAGTTCTCAAGCAAATAAAGTAAACAAATAGGTAAGTCCATATACACGATGAAGAGTTCTCACTTTAAGATTAATACAGGTATAATTGGTAGGTATCCGCTTAATAAGCAAACTAAAACCCTAAACCCCTGACAAAGATAGGGAGAAGGATTGCCCCACCATAGCTCATAACAATCGCACTAAGCAAAGAAAGGCACAAGTGCTGTCCTCATATAGTCATGAAGCTTTATGGCATTTACATTGTGTACTCCTATACCAAGCACCTACTACATTTAGCACCACAAGTCCACAACATCACCAATCATAATTACTTTCAACCATAGACTAATAATAATAGCCAAACTTATAAAGAATTTCACCATGAATGAACGTGTCCATGCTGGCCAATTAGCCAAAGTTCCCAATCTAGGGATTCCTGGTGATCCAGGGCCCAACTAAAAAATAGATGAGTGACGAACCAGTAAGTCCCAAGGGACATGTAGAGATGGAATCCACCGAACCTATTTAGTGTTCCATTAAGTAAAGCCAGAACAATCAAATGCATACCGGAATAATTTGAACTGCTTCAAACACTTCAACACAATGAAACTTGGAACAAAAGGAGTTTCCTTAGCGTCATAATAGTTCATCCCAATGAAATTTCCATCAAAGTCCATCAGCGGACCCCCAACTTCTACCTGCCAAAATATAATGGTAGTCACTCTATTATTCAAAAAGGACATAGAAGGATTAGCTTATAAAGTCCTTTTGCCAATCCTGTATGTATGGGCTAAAATAACAGCCTTCAGCTATAAAAGGGCAAAAGACTAATGTACCAAAATTAATAAGCATAGGAATTATTGGATGAAATTCAAATGGGGACTGCAACAATAAACACCATGATATCAACACAAATACATTCTATAATATGCTCACCTTTGAAATCCTGCACGTTGATACTAAAAGTTCATCACAGTCAAACTTGCTACTTTTTGGAATAATCTTTCCTGTAGTAACCAGTAAGGCATGGTTCTCTTTGTCACGACCCAATGCAACTACATCTCTTGAACAGATCTTGTCAAAGTTGATGGCCTCTATATTTGAACTAAATCTTTTTCCTGGCAGATGGAAAGGAGACTGAACCCGAATCACACAGATGTTGTGATAAAAATCATGATAGGCCAGGTGGCCTTCCAAAGTTTTATGATCTTGCAGCAAATATACAGATATCTACAACAAATAACAAAGAGTAAAAAAATTGTTAGTGTTTATGGGGAAGGCTGACCAAAACTTCACCAATTATAATAAAAAGATGGACCCAACCTTCAGGTTGTTTGCTACTTGAACAGCATCTGGACATCTAACCAAATTTGCAACTGTCACAATCATGGTACTCTCTTCAAAAAACTCAACAATGGTACCAGAGCAAGAAAAAAGGTATGTGTCTCCTACAATAAATAAACAAAAGTGAATCATTGAAGTGTTTTGAAATAAACAAGTCAAGACAAGAATAAGCAACACATGAAATTGACAATCGGTGAAAAGATCACCTGTAGAAGATTGAAGCCCAACCACAGAAGCACCAGCCTGCAAAGCCAACCTCTCAACTTCCCAATTAGCACCCTTCAGCGTAATATTGAAAAGCCCAGGATCCGAGGCTTCAAAATATGGGCGCCATTCTGGTAATTAATTTTAAATAGAAAGTAACAGTGAATATTATAACATTTTTTAATGTTTACTTAACAAGGTTCTCATTAAAAAATAGTGAGTATTCCAAGCCACTGTGAGCTATGTAAAGAATAATGGTAAATAATGATGAACATGTTGTAAATGAGATCATTTGGTTTTTCACTGATCAGTACTTGGTAATATTGTTGCATAAGTTTTAAATGAGACAACTTGCATGCATAACTGGCTCTTTTGCTCTCTCATCTTTCATTATTCTCATGCTTGCTTTTGACTGGTCTATTTGAGATACCTTCAAGTAGAGTGAAAATCATGATACTATGATTTTTTTTAAAGTTGTTTATCACATGGTGTATGACAGGATGCCCCCAAGTATTTTTAATAAATCATTGCTTCTACTACTCAGATTAAGAAACTCTCCATAGACCTTCCCAATACCCGCTCATAAAATTCTTAGACTAGAATACAACTCACCTCTCATGCCCACTTTTGCCCCTGTACCACCAATTGTTACCTCAACTGCATGGAGTAAAAGATAGAGCATAGTCAGTGACAGTATTCAATATAACAATGACGGGAGAGGGGGAAAAAGGGTCGGGGGAGGGGGGGGAGGGTCAAACGCTTACTTCTATCTTCCAAATCCTTATCACTTTTTTCAGGAAGTTCTTCATCAAACCACCAGAGTTTGCTGCGGGTAAATTCCTCATAGTCCCTTATCTCTTGCTGACGCAAAGTTTCAGCTTCCTTGCGCTTATTTCTTCTCTGATTCTGCTGCTCCCGCCTCAATCTCGCTAATTCTGATCTCCTTTCAATTGTAACTGAATCATCCTTCCGAGGGCGAAGGTTATAAGCCCTTTGCTCCACATGTGTACTTAGTGCCCCAGTTCTAGAACTCTGGCCCTAAGTGTTTGAGAGAAAGGATAATATGTCACCATATGGAAACAGCGTGCATTCAGATAATGATATAGACCAATGATATATGCTAATATTCGGCTTTTGTGTCAAAATAGAACCCTATCCACCAATGAAGTTCATGGAACAAACATAGAAATAAGTGTGCACATTAGTTACCTCTACTAGCTCTCTCCTCTGCTGGCTTGCATTTCGATCTTCACTACATAAATCAGATGAGAATGAATCTCCATCTGACAGGAAAGACATCTCCTAGCAAATGCACAAGCAACACATAAATCATATGACCTCGTATGATGTTTATGTAGCAACTGTGACATAAATATAAAGGTGTATATCTTCACATAGATATTAGGTATCCATAGCACTTGAAGACTATCAAGGAAAGGATTTTGTATCAGTCACAGAATGAGGAAAATCATGTTGACAGGAACAAGCTAGCGGGCCTCAACATTAGAGAGGAAATCACATCCTGGAGCAATGAAAATGTCCAATTTTGTTTGATTGGGTCACAGAACAAGGAAAATCATGTTGACAGGAACAAGCTAGTGAGCCTGAACAATAGAGAGGAAATCACAACCTGGAGCAATGGATATGTTGGAAGTTTGAGGTTAATTTTTCGATAAAAGTTTGAGGTTACGAGTATCCGATAAAAGTTTGGCATTACGAGTATTAAAAAAAAGTTTGAGGTTACTAGGGTTTGACCACTGAGGCGTTTTTTAACCCAACTCACAGCTAAGTTAGCGGATTACGGCATGCTGTTTAAAGGTAGTCTGCCCAGGTTGGGTGAACTACCCTAAAGAGCTTATCCAGTTTGGTTGATGGGCTATGAAATAGTTGTAGTAACATGGACTGGCATGTTGCCTGTGATGGGAGTTCAGTTGTTAACTGATGTGTAGGCTGGAAACCATTGATGATAAAACTGGCCACACAATTGGCAGAATGCTAAAAAAAACAAGCAGAAAATAAATTGCATGCTGAATACAAATACAAAAATAAAAGTAACCCTTGGATTCAGACCGTACAGCCCCAAGTCAATACCCTAATGAGCTATGGGAAATCAGCTAACTTGTGTGCGCAGAGCAATCAATCTGGTAAAGCTTGGATGAGAAAGTCGACCTGATTGTATCATCTATTCATCTAGGTTTTCAAGAACAGAATAAACAGATTCCAAAAGGCAGATTGAAATATACTTGTAAATAAAGCGTTTCAGAAGGCAATTTTCTACTTATTCACAGCTGATTCATCTTGACCTTGCAGGGAGAGGAACATGACCTAAAAAATTGGGGATTTGGGTGATTGGATCGACGGGCCTCATCCGGGACGCGGAACCAGACAGGGAACGGGCAAGGCTAACCGGATGAGGAAGCGAATTCAGATTTCAAAGAGAGAGAGAGAGAGAGAGAGAGAGAGAGAGAGAGAGAGAGAGAGAGAGAGAGATCCGAGGAGCTGATAGAGGAGGAAGAAGCGGCGGCAGGTAGGGCTACTCATCGGCGCCAGCAGTGTGGAAGGAATAAATACCTCCGCGTCCAGCGACGGACGGAACGTCGCAGCGTGAAAAGACGACCACCACGGAGCGGACTCTCGTCGGCGGTGGCGCGGTTCAGGTGGAAACCTTCAGCGGTCGTCGTGGTCGGCGACTCGGCGATTTAGGGCGTGTTGTTGCCTGCTTCTCCCGTAGCCAGGGTCTGTAGATGCAAGTTTGAGTTGATTGGTTTACTGGTCCATCGCTCGATCCAGGCTCTGGCCATGCAGCCGTACAGCCGGAGCCAGGCCCGCTGGAAACGTAGAATTGAGCGTTTCTCGGGAGCTAGGGCGAGCTGATGCAGCACGGCACACGAACACGGATGGACTGTGAGACATTCGGTGTGGAAAAACAAAGAAAGGCAGGTAACCAAACAGCTGTTCTATGGGGTCTGGGTGCATGCATGCATGCAACCAATCATGCTGCACTTGCATGCAACTGGCCTGGCTCGTTGGAGCCTAGCTCAGTGATGCGGGATAAGTTGAGGACATGCAGGCAACCGAACAGGTCCTTAGGATGGAGTGGATGGTTATTAGGGAACGCATCTTTTACATATATATTAATATAAAAGAAAGCCCACGCACAACCCACGCGTGGGTCCCTGTGACCTGAGGGCAAAACCCTTTCTTTTTTTAATGCAGTGATATTAATATAAATGTCAATGCAGTGATATTAATTTTGTAAAATAAATATATGTTACATGAGGCTAATTGTTAGTCAAATATTGCAATGTTCAATTTCAATCTTCGAATCTTGAAATGTCTGGGACATATTATATTTGGGGACAGAAGCAAGTAATTTCGTGCATATACAGTTGGGAATGCGTTGATGTGATAACACAAAAAAAAATGTTGCAAACTATGTGCGGGGTCATGCCTCGATGTGAACACTCGTATGCATCACATGCAGATTCTCATCATACTAACTATTTGTCCAGTCATGTAGAACAACAATTCTCTATGGATTTAATTTTATTCTACACATTAGGATTTAAAAACAAATTATTTCAACGAATATGGTTTGGGCCAGCCATCTTATTGCATAGCCCAGCTGAATGCAAACAAACACCGGCCCATCAATGCCTCTCTCGACTCTTCAACTTCAGCTGCACTGCTAGTATAATTTCGACTTTCAACTCTAAATATCACCAAAATCTAGCTGAATCGCTGAATCGCTGCAACTATTTCAATCTGCCAGTCTTGCTGTATGAACGGAATGCTTGTGAATGCCCGCAACGGTGGTCGGGTCGCCACTGAGGCCAGACGCGACGCCTCACCTCCCGGCGACAGTAGGGCCGACGACGATCGTAGCTGCACAAACGGATATCACAGCCTTGTGCGGCAGCTTCGGCCGATTATAGTCAGAAGTCACCAGCCGTGGCTAGGGCATCATTGTGATTCCCGGTCGCTGGCATGCTGGCATGGCAGCGGTCCGCCGCTACCGTGTGGCATGCATGCCTACCACTATCGCACTACGAGCAAAGCTCTGTTTGCATATACAGAGCACATGACTAAACGCATCAATAATTTAACTTTTTGTTCACCCATGGAACGCCATCCCATCCGTCCAGGCCCAGCCATTGCCAAGTAGCACTCGCGGCTAGGGCATTTCTTCTTCATAACATCGTAATCTTCATGCTTGGCACATCCCTGCTGCCTCAGAATCTCTCTGTATGCAATCGCTGTGGAAGTTGGATGCACACCCACCACCACGATGACCGGAAGACCGTCAGAGTCAGAGATGCCGCCGGCCTAGCGCGTGCTCTGCAGCCTGCAGGCCGACGAACGGGCCAAACCTAGTGATAGGGAATCGGACAGGCCCATGTTGCCAGCCCACGCGGGCTTTGCGTGCACGAGTGGCATCGAAGGGGGAAAAAAGGTTTAGTTGTGTATACTTTTTTTAAGTAAGCTGTGTATACTATATACGTGTATATTGCATGGGAAAGACTAATATAAAAACAAAAAGGTTTCCATTATATTTACTTTTTATTTAATAATAATGCGAGATAATGAGGCTTGACCTTAAGTATACAATGCTCAGTTTCAGCTTGTAAGTTCACTTGAATTACACATAATCAGCTTTCACCTATTTGGTTATTTCTTTAAGAAAAAATAATCAACTACAAAATAGATGAGGGTGATAAACTAACAAATATCTGAATAATTTGAACTACTGCAAATTTGTAAGGAAAAGGAGAGAAATTAGCAAAGTACAATCGCTATTGTGCCCTCAGGACATGGAGTACTGGAGGACGACGAGGCCACTGATCTATGACATCCATATCGAGGACTATGCGGTGCACCATGTGATGAGGCAGTTCGGCTTGTACCAGCATTGCCCACTCCCTACTACTCACGTCATGCCGACCGCCGTTCATCAGGTACACCCACCCTTTCTTTGTCGTTGTAATAAAGATTTTTTGTTGCTCTAACCTATTGCACGATGGTTATGTTAGGGCTACCCGTCAGGGTGGTGGTGGGCATGGGCCTAGTGGGGTTCCAGGATGGTTCCGTGGATCGAGATGTGGGCGGCCGCTTCGGAGGAGGTTGTGGACGAGGACCATCTGCACGACGACAACACTTTTGCAGCGTACCTTCGGTGGTTCTTTCCGAGGATCAGGATGTGGGTCACGTACATTCCGAGGCAGCCACTGATAGAGATTGCGCCTGTGACACAGAGTATCCGCGTTCGAGGGACGTCAACTTTGACGTCGCGGTAAGCTTCTGCATCATTTGTTACTCAAACAAGTGGTGTGCCTAACTTGAACTCTGTCCTTGCCAAAAGTACGGCGTTATTGCAAAGGTCGCCAGTGAGCTGAGGTACAATGTCGGCACGCTTACAACATGGGTACTAGGGAGCACGAAATGCTGTACAGGAGGGCATTGGGCGTATGCAGTAGGTTTTTGAGGGCCGTCAGCTGTCGTTGTGGTCACGGGGACGTCGTGCTTCCACCACAGGCTGCCTACCCTCATTCGTCCTCTCCAGCTCCTACTTAGCAGCCTGGTACGTCTTCACTGCCACCCGTTCGTCCATCGTACCCCAGCCCCAGTACTGCACCACAGGCACATGCACCCTCCCCCGAGCCGTCGTTTGTCCCATCAGCAGCAGCACCGTGTTGGTATGCCCCTCCCAGCACGTCCACTTTACCGTAGTACGTCACTTTGACAGGTATGTGTTCGTTAGTTTTGATTTTTCCGTTGACAAAATGTTGTCCAATTCCTCGTAATAACTTATAATTTCGTAACACAGGCCCGCAGATGTACGGACGTTACAGTGGAGCGGGGCCATCTTCAGCTCCACCGGGCACAGAGCTACGCCACATCGGTGCATCGTGAATACATGTTTTGCATTCCATTTTAAATACGCAATGAAACCTATAATACCATTTTCTTGTTTCGATAACAGGGTTCAAAGACCGCGGAGGGGCTACACCGGACACCGTCGAGGAGGAGGCACAAAGGTTGAGCGCCCATGATTGCGTGGACGATCTTTTTAGATCCGACGCTGACGTGCTCAAGCCTTCTCAGTTGGGTGACGCCCCAGTGCCTCCTACATAGCGCGTGACCCAGGACTTCGCGACACCAGGACGTCCGCCTCACAAGGTTGCCCCACCAGATCCCTTCACGTACGACCAGGACCAGACCAGAGCAGCGTACTGGGCAGCGAGGCGTGGTCGTGGTCGCGCTGAGCCTCGTTTCAAGCGAGGACGCATTTAGTGCGTAGGACCTCCTTTACCTTTTGTAGGTCAGTGCAGGCTATCATGTGTACGATTGTGTAGTGTACTTTATGTGAGTACTCGTGCAAGCTACGATGCTATCAAGTGTGTGCTGTGTACGTTTCACCCTCTCTTCTGTCTTGTCTTCAAAGCAATGGTGAGCGCGCTAAAGATAGGTGCATACGATTCCACCGTACCCTACCTCACTTCACCTAGGTCGGGCCCCACCTCTCCGAACTAGGCCGGTGCAAAGACTTTAATAGCTAGGTCGGTGCATGCTATGATGACCATGCATGTCCTTTTCTATTTGCCATTATGGACTTGGTCCATGGACCATCTCAGTAGTGCTCTATATATGAGACGTTCAGCCAACGTTCTAACGCACTAGCACCCAACCCGAATCCACCATTTGCAGTGAGGTTGCGTCTCCCTCCAAAAAATGTCGTCGTGGATGCAAGAGCAAAATGGGGTTCGACCATGGAATGAGCGGCCCAAATGCCACTGCACCTTCCGTGCGTGGTTGCAGGTTCTTCAAGTGTCCCGACATTGACGATAATTTCGTAGTCAGTCCATCCGCTCATAAACATTTCACATACATTTTGTACATATACCGGTTCCTTTAACTACTAACGAATGAACATGCATGCATGCACATTCATGAAATGGATCGACACTAGGCCTATAGGGGGGAGCCCCTTTGGCCAGTGCAGCTGGAGACCAAAGCCCAATACTATGGAAGGATGGAAGCAGCTCGAGACGCGGCACGTGCTGCTCGGATTGAGTAAGAACGACACGTCCGCCAACAACAAATCTGTCTTAAGGGCAAGGAGGATCAACTGCAGAGACGTCGCGAGGAGTTAGGTGCACGAGAGGCAGTACTCAAACGGCAGAAGGAAGATTTCGAAGCTCCTCAGCACAGCTTCTCCAGTAAGAAGAACGACAGAAGAAGATGAAGCAGCAGGAGGCATAATCTTCCTCCAAAACATCGAGCAAGGGGAAACTTCCCCGATTCACCTAGTAGACCGTTACTTGTTCTCCACCGATTTACATTACCTAAGGCATTCTATCCTAGCGAAGGTGCTCTTTTAGGTTTGTTATGTTGGGCGCCTCGGATGCTATTGTATTGTTGCTTGTACTGTTATAACATTTTGTCTCCTTTCATCGAGTACTCAGATTCCATACTATACACAGTTGATGTGACCCCTCACTGAGAAGCCAATAGTATACGCTGGTGACGTGAACCCTCACTGAAAACCTTAAACTACACACTGTTGACATGAACCCTCACTGAAAAGCCTACACTATAGACTGTTGACGTGAACCCTCACTCAAAAGGCTACACTGTAGACCGCAAGGACCCTGAATGTGAAGCCTTCTTAGGCGGATGGGACTCCACACTTACACCTACGTCCATGCACCTGCAAAGGCTACATGTACCATTTCTCAGCATGATTGAACATGACAGCATACTGAGCACATGGGGGCGCAACACGTCTTCATCTCAGCACTCCTTATATTGAAACCCCCTCTCCCAAATCTTTCCACGCCACTGAGCACGAGTAACACTATCATATCCATCGACGTCACTGAGCACGAGTAAGAACTATGGCATCCACAAGAGGGAGAGGTCGTTGTC